>NW_022109491.1:21785579-21793013 GCF_000313985.2 Echinops telfairi | reverse complement strand
GTACAAAAATGCTTGATACAATTAATGTATGGATTGTTAGAAGAGCTGTAAAAGCCCCAATAAAATGACCTGAAACAAACAAAAAAGATAACAGAATGATTCCATGAACTTTCTGAAGACCCCTAGGGTAGCACTATAAAAATTAATGGTGCCTCTTAAAATAAAATTTTGATCCCCATATCCTAAGAACAATTCTGAGAAAAGGACTGGTCTGTTTGTTGACATAACAAGATAACAAGAAAGGGAAAGGAAAAAAGACATGAAAGCAGTCAAAAGTCACTCAGAAGTCTGGATTCCCCAAGAATCTGACATTTTGTTCTACATTTGCCCACTTGTGGTCAGGATTCTTCCATGGAATCTTGGATAAAAATGTCCATAACCCATGGTGAGAGTGGCGATACCAGGAGGGTGGAGGGAAGGTGGGGTAGAGAGGAGGAACAAATCACAAGGATCTACGAGTGGGTGAAGGGAGATGTTGGACAGTATAAGACATGACAAAATAATATTAATTTATAGATTATCAAGGGTTCATGAGTGGGGAGGCAGTGGGGAAAACATGAGGAGCTGATACCAAGGGCTCAAGTAGAAAGCAAATGTTTTGAGAATGATGAAGGCAACAAATGTACAAATGTGCTTGACACAATGGATGTATGTATAAATTGTGACAAGAGTTATATAAGCCCCCAATAAAATTATTTTTTAAAAAAGAAGAAGGAAAAAAAATGTCCATATAACAGTTATCAGGTATCGCTCTCTTCTTCTGGTCTCATGCCAATTTGCCACACATTCATGTCCTATTTCTGACTCCTGTTCCACTGCTGCTCCACTGTGTAGACTCCAGGCACTACACGCTACACAAGGAGGTTGAACAGAAGCACTAAACACAATATTAGGCCAATTAACTGGGATGTTCCATGAAATTATGACCCTAAGCCTCCAAATCAGACAACCAAATCCCTCAGCAGCTATGAATCCCTGTAACTACTGCCCTAAGATATTCTTTAACCTTTAAACCAAAAATATCCCCTGTTGAAGTCTTCTTAAAACCAAACAATAGTCTAGCTTCACTAGTGAAGAATGTCTGTCTTGAGCTGGCACGCTTTTAAGATCTATCTAAGGGCAGTGAGTTTATATGAATGGCAGAGGAACAACTCAGAGAGAAAACCAGTGGCACGACTCGAAGAATGTAATCAATGAGTCACTGAATTGTACACGCAAAAAATTGCTTAAGGGCTGTCTGTTCTGCTGTGTATATTCTTAACAACAAAAATAAAATAAACTATATCTTTTTAAAGTCATAATCAAGCAAAGCAAGCACGTCTTTAAACTCCTGTATTCTTTTTTTTTAATTCCTATATTCTTTAATGTAAAAAATTTTATTAAAGATTGTACAAGGCATGAATTTTGCAGTTTCCAAATAAACTCCAAAGAAAATCTGTTCTAATAATAAATACTAAGGTAGGCAATCTAAACAATAACAAATTCCCCTCTAAAAGTTAATTATAACTTTATTTTTTAACATAAATTCATAAAGACCTTTTCTTCTGAAGAATTTTCCAAGTAAGAAAATAAAATGAAAGAAACATAGGACATAGAATCAGAACCCTTAGGTTCAGCCATTCAGTTGGTCTGTGACCTTGGCAAAGTCATTTCACATCTCTGCACAAAAAGTGCGCTGTATTCCCAAAACAGGTGCCATGCACGTAATGCTTTGCTTCACCCAGGTGACAGTTTTGCTGAGATCCACCTAAGAACACCTGTGTGAAAGCACTCTGTAACTATAAAAAGCACTAGCAATTCTCACCTTGTTTGTGGTGTGATACTTTCTACTCAGCTGTATGTCTACTCCAGCCATCTGTTCGGATCCAACCCATGCTAGGGACTGGCTCATCTGCGGCCACTGGGAGATAAAAGAAGAGAAGAGATGTAGGCAATACCAAACACTAGCTTATAGGGTTAATCTGAGCAAAGCTGCTTCATTCAAAGACTACAGAATCTTCCCAACCTTGTTTATTAGTCCAGATCCTAGTGGCCTGATCAGCAATAATATCCATGTTCAGTACCCAAAGTGATGCCTGTGACAAAGCAGACACTCAATAAAGATGTGCTGAGTACCTGGATAGATAAAGGATTCTGCCAGAGAAACCTGGAACAAAATCCGAGTCAAGTCTAGGCACTAGAATTGCAATAAATAATCATTTCAGTATTGGCAGAAGTGCTTATATGGAAAAGAGCAAAACACTTTGAATTTTAACAGCAGCCAATATTCAGTTTAAAATCTAGTTCTACCACTTACAAACTAGATAATCAGGGGCAAATTTTTTTTAATTTTTTAATCGTTTTATTAGGGGTTCATACAACTCTTATCACAATCCATACATACATCAATTGTGTAAAGCACATTTGTACATTCATTGCCCTCATCATTCTCAAAACATTTCCTCTCCACCTAAGCCCTTGGCATCAGGTTCTCATTTTTTCCCCTCCCTTCCTGCTCCCCCTTCCCTCATGAACCTGTGATAATTTAGAAATTATTATTTTGTCATATCTTGCCCTGTCTGACATCTCCCTTCACCCATTTTTCTGTTGTCCATCTCCCAGGGAGGAGGTAACATGTAGATCCTTGTAATTGGTTCCCCCTTTCCAACCCACACTCCCTCTACCTTCCCAGTTTTGCCACTCACACCACTGGTCCTGAAGGTATCATCCGCCCTGGATTCCCTGTGTTTCCAGTTCCTATCTTTACCAGTGTACATCCTCTGGTCTAGCCAGACTTGCAAGGTAGAATTGGGATCATGATGGGGGGGCGGGGGGGGGGGGGCATTTAGAAACTGGAGGAAAGTTGTATTTTTCATTGTTGCTACATCGCACCCTGACTGGCTCGTCTCTTCCGCGAAAAGACCAGGGGCAAATTAGTGAAACTCAATTGTAGTGAGGAGGTAGCATATGCAAAGTAACTCTCAAAAAACAGATACTCAATAAACAGTAAATGCTTCCACCACCATCATCAATGCATTGTTGTTCAAGTCAAAATTGCTTGTATCTGAAGGCAATTTGCAGTGTGAGAGTCACGTATTTACAGTAAGTATGTTCCAGCTACTACGCAAAGTGCTTTACAGATATTTAGTTCTCCGCAACTCTTTTGCTCACTCAAAGACAAACTCAATGCCATCGAGTTGATTCCACTGGTATTATAGTCAACAAGAATATATATAATTTAGAAATAAATTCCTAAGGGGGGGGGGGCTATATGCAAGAGACCCTCATTGTGGCATTCATTATTCACAGGAGTGAAAACTAGAAAAGAAGTCCAAGATGAGCCAGTCAGGGTGCAGTAGAGCACGGAAGAAACACACAATTTTCCTCTAGGTCTTTGGTGCTTCCTTCCCCCCACTATCATGACCTCAATTCTACCTTACAAATCGGAGTAGACCAGAGCATGCACAGTGCTACACAGGGAATCCAGGGTAGATAAACCCCTCAAAGCCAACAATGAGAACAGAGATACCAGGAGGATTAGGGGAGAGTGTGGGGAGAAAAGGGGAGCTGATCACAAGGATCAACACAGAACCCCCTCCCAGGGGGACGAATAATGGAAAAGTGGGTAAGGGGCCAAGGAGGATGATGTAAGATACGGAAAAAATAATCTATAACTTATCAAGGGTTCGTGAAGGAGGATGGGTGGGGAAGGGAGGGGGAAGAAATGGGGAGCTGATATCAGGGGCTCAAGTAAAAAGAGAATGCTTTGAAAATGATGATGGAGGCATATGTGCAAATGTACTTGACACACTGGAGGAATGTATGGATTGTGATAAGAGATGTAAGAGCCCCCAATAAAAGTATTTAAAAAAAAAAAAGTCCAGTAAAAAAAATGGTTCATTAAATTATGGCATAGTCACTCAACAGGAAGTCAAGGTAGCCACTGAGATTATCTTTAGCAGCAAGAAAAAGAGGCTTAGTGTATATAAAAAAAATCATTATACACAGGAACACCTAGAAAGGAATACTTAGAAATGAAAAGAGTAGCTAAATTTGTAGGATTCCTGGTAGGTTAAGAATCTAGTTTCCAACCTCCCTCGAAAAAAGCCAAACCTAACTCCACCATCAACTCGATTCCAACTCCTAGCGACCTTATAGGACATGACAAAAGGGTCCCTCTGAGTTTCTAAAACCGTAACTCTTTAGGGGAGTAGAAAGCCTCATCTTTCTCCTACAGAGGGGCTGGTAGTTTCAAACTGCTGGCCGTGTAGTTAGCAGCCCAACACACACCCGCAGGGTGTCTCCCAAGTTCCCAGTAATGTTATATTGCCTTTAGAATATAAAGAGGTGGAGATGGGATAAGGAGGGTTATCCCTCTTAATTCTGATGTATTTGAAGAAGAGGTGGTATGCTTGGAATGAAAATGATTATGTTCTCTCATCCTAGTGAAGAAAAAATAGAATTTCTAGTTGTAGAGAGTTACTATTACTTGTCTTTCCAAACAAGGATATTAAAGATTAGTCAGGATTCTTCTGGTCAGTCTCAAGGACGCCTATGCTTTATTTCATAAGTATTAAGCAGCCTTTGTAAAACACAGACTAAACACAGAACACCTCCCATTACATCACATACATCAATGTAATGGTCCATCTAGAACACAAAACACTAAAAACTGGATCAAGAAACACAACTAATAGCAGTTTCAACTGGCTGTGGTTTGGACTGAGCTCTTGTCCTGTAGTTACATGATTTCTCTTTCTCCATCACTCCAAGAATAACCAATAGATCCTTTCTGTCACTATCTCGTCACCACTCTTGTTGAACTACTGCTACACCATCATCTAATAGCAAAGGCAGCATCTGGTTTTCCCACGTCTACAGAGACCCACATACACACTTCTTTTGGCACTACACGCTTGCCCTTAGTACCACCACACACACAGATCAAAATCAAGATTTCCACAGCCCTTAAGTACAATTTTTCATTTATTTCAATTGAGAAGATATCCACAAATGACTATTTGTAAAATAAAATAAAACCCAGACCACTCCAACATCACTTTTTTAGACGGCTTCTCTGATCTGCAAAAGGTCCTACCTTATCTGCAAAAGGTCCTACCATCCCCTTACTCTCCATCATAGTTGTAGCCGATTTGTTTCCTTCACGGTAATCATTAAAATGCATAATGATATACTTATTTATCTACTTGGTTATTTTCTTTCTTTTTTATCTTCTTTCACTACAGTACTACCAAAAAGATTCATGAGAACAGAAATAGTTATATTAGTATAATCAAGTACAGTGCATTACACATAGGACACATTCAAATATTTGTTGAATGAACAAACTGGACAATTTTTATTTTTTATTATTTCCTTGCTATCATACAACAAGCCATAATGCATCCTTGATGCATCCAACCTCCATTAAGTACCCTCTATCGACTGGTCCAAGGGTGCCCTGGTGGCACCTTGGGTTGCTAATCACAAGGTCAACAGTTTGAAACCATCAGCTGCTCCGTGGGACAAAAACAGGCCTTTCTACTCCTGTGAAGAGTTCAAACAGTTTCAGAAACTCACAGGGGCAGTTCTACCTTGTCTGATAGGGTCTCTATGAGTAAAAATTTATCAGTAGTGAATTTGTTTTGTATATGCTGATCCTTGTGCCGGATTTCAAAATACAAATAGAAGCATGATCTTCAAGGAGCTCATAACAAGCACCTTTGTGTGGAAAAGAAAATGACAACTCACTGCGCAAGAAATGGAGTCACGTATCACATTTTAAAATGTTTAAAGGTCACTTATCCCCCCAAAAAAAACAAGAACAAAAAAAAAATCAAGCATTGGCAAGGACAAAGAGCAACTAAACTGTTAGACACTGCTACTTGGAGTGTAAAATGATGCAACTGCTTTGAAAAACCATTTGGCAGAATATTAAAACTAAATGTACACATACCTTTTTTTCGGGTGATATTTCCTTTCTTACTTTTGCTTCCTTAAATCATTTTCTTGTGGGCTCATACAACTCTTTATCACCATCTATACACACAGCCATTGTGTCAAGCACAGTTGAATGTACACCTATCTTATAATGCAGCAAATTCACTTCTAAGGATATACCCCAACAAATGTTTACATATGTTCACCAAACATAGGAACATGAATATCACAGCAGTATTATTCATGAAAACACCAAAATGGAAACAATCTAAATAGCCATCAACAAATATTGGATAAATAAATTGCGATACAGCCATATAATGAAATAATATACAACAAACAATTATTACTACACAGAGCAACATGGACGAATGCCAAAAACAAAAGTCAAATGAAATCAGACAAATACAAGAGAATATAATATATACCAGTGGTTCTCAACCTTCCTAATGTCATGACCCTTTATTTCCTCATGTTGTGGTGACCACCCCCAACCATAATATTATTTTTGTTGCTACATCACTGTAATTTTGCTATGGTTATGAATCGGGCGACTCCTGTCAAAGGATATTTTGACCTCCAAAGGGGTTGCGACCAACAGGTTGAGAACCGCTGACATATATTGGTAAGTAAATCTATAGAGACAGTACTAGATTAGTAGTTTCTTAGGGTTATGAAATGGGAGGTTAGGGGGAAATGAGGAACTAAAAATGGATACAAGAATAAAGAAAATGTTTGAAAATTGATTATGGTAATGAATGTACAACTATAATATATCTAAACCACTAAATTGCATGAAAAGGAATTATATGTCAATAAAACTGTGATTTCTTTTTAAAAAGTACATACTATAAGCTTAAAAAGCAAAAGCTAAATAGAAAGCATAAAAAAATTTTTTTTTAAAGCAAAGCTACTCTATGGCATTCAAAGAAAGACCATGGTTGCCGTTGGTGGGGGTACTGACTAGAAGTGAGTCAAGGAGGCTTGGGCTACTCTGCTTCTCCACTTGGGTGCTTGTTATATTCGCTTTGTAATAATTTATTGAGCTGTATACCTTAACTTGTGCCTTTCCTGTATTTTTATATTTATATTTTAACAGAGTATACAAAAATGCTTAAAGATGTAAATTAGGAAGTATAAACAACAGAAATTTGTAAAGAAAATTGAATGACTTAGAGTCATTAAAAAAAGACATCAATGACAAACATTAAGAAGTGGACAGACCCCTCCCCCGAAAGAATTTATTTCAAAGGACGGCATTGAATCCGCAGCTCCGGGACAGAGATGTACATGATCGGAGCACACAGGAGCAGATGACGGGGGAGGAGGAGAAACTGGAGCACATCCTGGCCCACCAGGCCTTGAGGACGATGACCCCAATTAGAACAGCCAGTAACAGAGAGGACCACATGGCCAGCCCCACTATGGGACATGATGGCCTTCACTGACCCAGAGATACAGTATGGGAATTGTACCCGATCTGATCCCACCACACTGAGGCAAAGCACTGGGGGA
>NW_022109491.1:21781374-21783733 GCF_000313985.2 Echinops telfairi | reverse complement strand
AAATGTTTTGAGAATGATGAGGGCAATGAATGTACAAATGCGCTTTGCACAATTGATGTATGTATGGATTGTGATAAGAGTTGTATGAGCCCCTAATAAAATGATTTTAAAAAAAAAGAAGTGGGCAGAATAGAGAAGGCAGAGGTGAAGAAGCATGGTGTAGTAAAGAAAAAGCATTGAGTCAGAGGTCCTGGACTAAAGCTCCAACTCCACCTATCTCATAAATTTGTTTTGAGAACCAGTAGAAAAATATATGTGAAGGAGATGTGCAACCACAATTCACAATATAAGTACAAAGAACTACTCCCAACCATTCCAATGATAAATTCTTTTGCAGATAAATTCTTTTGCCAATAGTGTCTTACTAAAAGGAATATGGTAAATTTTTAAAACTACTATTAATCCAGCAGCAATAGTAAAATTAGCCAAGATTTCACTTATATGTTGCTTATATCTTGCTTCCAAAAGGTTCTGAAAGTGAAATGAAAAGACTCCTAATCGAGAAGGGAGAGAAAAGAGAAGGAGGTTTGTGTGTCTGGTAGGAAACCCAGTGGTTAAGTACTCAGGCTACTAACCAAAGTTCAATGGTTTGAACCTACCAGCCATTCCACAAGAAAACGATGTGGCTGTCTGCTTCCATAAAGCCAACCTTGAAAGCCCCATGGGGCTGTTTTAGTAGATTCCTCTGTCCTACAGGGTCACAGGGGGGTCAGAATCAACTCAATGTCAATAGGTTTGGGTTGTCTGGTTTGGTTTGTCAGTATATATTGTTGTTTTAGCAAACTATAAGCTCTACCAGGGCACAGCCCATGGTAGACTTCTTTTATACCCCAAAGTCCAACTCCATTCTGGGCATGAAATCAGCACTCCATAAAATCGAGGTGTTTTTTTTTTTTAAAAAAGAGGAGGATTAACTGGACAAAGTTCAGAACAGAGCCACAAAAAATGATCAAAGGAATGAATAAAGGTCCTAGTGGAAAAGTAAAAATTAACTGAAACCGTTTAGCTTGGAGAAAAGGCAGCTGAAGAACTAAGGAATAACTAGAAAAACAACATGTGAGCTGGAAGACATCTCAAAGATCTTCTAATCCAACCTGTGCATTTCACTGACGAGGATACTAAAACCCAGAGAGCAGATGCAATGCACTTAACGATAGTTCTAGGATTAAAAAAATTTTACGAAGTCTTATTTTGGGGGCGTGGAAATGAGCTGATACCAATGGCTCAAGTAGAAAGAACATGTTTTGAAAATGATGATGGCAACATATGTACAAATGTGCTTGACACGATGGATGCATGTATGGATAGTGATAAGAACTGTAAGAGCCCCCAATAAAATGATTTTTTAAATGTTTCATTTCATATAATGAAAAAAAACTTACTGATATTTCCAAGTAGCGTGATTATAAAGAGCACCAAAAATAGCAGATACAGTTTACTGAAAGTCTTCTATATACTTAGCAACTTATTCAAAAGGCTTCCAAAAGTTATTGGAAAAATTCCATTGTCTCTTTGAAAGTACCCAGTACATATCCACATTTATTAAAAAAAATCACAGAGGGCACAGTAATGAAGCCTTCCTAGACATATCCAAACAACTTGTACAATTGGTTTACTGGGTAAAAAGGCTTGGGACCATGGTCCCAGAACACAACTTACTCAACTGGCAAAACATAGTACACAAAAGTAATGTTCTACATCCCAGTTAAGTGAGTAATGTCTGAGGTCTTAAAAACATGTAAGCAGGCATCTAAGATACAACTATTAGTCTCTACTTGTAAAGAGCCAAAAAGAATAAAGAAAATCAGATTCAAAGACAGTTGTCCACAATATTAACAGCCCACATGAACCATGCATGGCCTCTTCTAACCTGAGGCCAAGAAAACTAGATGGTACCAGGGACACAATATAAGGTCCCTGTAGTGGATGGTGTAAGATATGAAAATAATAATAATTTATCATTTATCAGGGGTGCATGAAGGTGGAGGGTGGTGGAAAAAAGAGGAGCTGATACCAAGGGTTCAAGCAGAAAAAAAAATGTTTTGAAAATTATGATGGCAACATATGTACAAATGTGTTTAAAATAATGTACATGGGTTCACTGATATCATAGTCACACTAGTGTCCTGTATTGGATGAATGCATACTTGATCATTATTATATAAGATGTTAACATTATGGAAACTGAAATGAAGAGTATATATGAATTCTAATTTTGCAACTTTTCTGTAAGACTAAAATTATTTCAAATAAAAAAGTTTTAATAGGCTCATTAAAAAATGATAGAACTTTAGACCAAATCCAGGGATACATATGGTAGCCAACTAAAAAGGAAGTGGGGAAAGGAAAATAAATAAAT
>NW_022109491.1:21779287-21780632 GCF_000313985.2 Echinops telfairi | reverse complement strand
TGTTTTTGTGCATGTTATTATCTCTGCAGGTCTGTCTAAATAAGATAGGCTGGATGAACAATCTGGAGGAGAAAACAATGGGGCCAACAGGTCCGGGGGACACAGAAGAGGGGGAGGTGAGGGGAAAGGTAGTGGTGTTAATAAACCCAGGGACAAGGGAACAACAAGTGATTCAAATAGGTGGTGAGGAGGGTGTAGGAGGCCTGGTAGGGCGCGATCAAGGGTAATGTAACCAAGAGGAATTACTGAAACCCAAATGGAGGCTGAGCATGATAGGCTGAGCACGGGACAAGAGTGTGGGGAGGAGCGAGTCCCCAACAAATCATCACAGGTCCGGTAGGCGCAATTGTACAGCGATAATAAGTAAAGATTATAGTAAAGTCATAGAGAGCATGAGAGGTAGAAGAGACAGTCAAATAATGGAGTCAGACACAATTCATGGTAGCATGCTCAACTCAGCCCCACTTGGTGGTCCTTGTGGAGGGAGCACGGCCACAAGAGCAGGAGAGAGCCTCGGGAACGAGAGCAGAAGAGCACCAGGGGCGAGGACCAGGGAAAGCCTCAACTTTACTGCTAACCAAGGGTTATATCTCATTAGGGGACATGATTACAGGTAACCACATGTCACAGGAAGGGGCAGTACAATAGGCATACACATTGTAGGAAAGGTATATGATAGGCATAAGCGTAACAGGAAGGGGATGAGCTAGGGGTGTGCCCATAGGAATGGGAAGGTCTCGGGGTATACATGTGACAAAATGGGTGGAACCTAGATTCATGATGGCAGCCTAACCTTGGTCATCCTTGGGCGGGTTTGACCTCTCTGGTGTCTCCTACAAGGAAACAGACAACTACTATCCTTATCAGAAAGGAGTGGGCCCTACTTGTTGTGGGATAAACAGTGGTGTCTGCTTGCTGTAGATGGATGACCTCCAAGTGTATAGTCATTCACAAGCAGTTAAGTTTGGCACATATTTGGGGGAGACAACTTGGGCGAAATCCTTCTATTTCCCATACAAGAGGAAAGTCAAAGGAAATAGAGGAAAGAGCTAGGAGGCAAAGAGCATTTATCAAGGTCTAAATAAAGGCATGTATATATGCAAATATATCTATATATGAGGATGTAGAAATAGATCTATGTGCATATATGTATAGGTTTAGTATTAAGGTAACAGAATGACATTAGGCGTCCACTCAAGTACTCCCTCAATGCAAGAATACTTTATTTTATTACACAGGAATTCTATGATGCTCACCTTCCCGATACAGCCACTGAAGACAAAGCGGGTAAACAAGCAAATGTGGTGAAGAAAGCTGATTGTGCCCGGCTATCAAAAGATATAGC
>NW_022109491.1:21774702-21778257 GCF_000313985.2 Echinops telfairi | reverse complement strand
TGAGTAAGTCAAAATGCTAATAATAGCCCCACATTCTATTACACTGCAGCTCCAATTAACACAAAATTCTTCCTCATTCTGAGTCAAATCTGCTTCCTTGTCAGACATGTACCTGAGAATGCCATTCTAAGAGTTTCTAACAAAGGAATGTCAAAAGTAAACAGAGTTTCCAGTGAGGTGTATTCAAGACGTCACAATGTCCTATTTATTTACGTGAGCTAAAATCATATTTGTACTGTTTAAAATAAACCACCTTGAGTTACTTACATGAATGTTTGCTGTAATACTACCCCAGAGCCTAATATATTACCTCATAAATATTAAATACTCAAGAAATGCTTACTGTTTGAAAGAATGGGCCACTAGTCAAGGATTCTTATACTAATTTCTAGTCTGACAAAGTAAACCCAACGCACTGTCATCAAGTCGATTCCAACGCATAGACACCCTACAAGACAGGGCAGACCTGTCCGTTTGGTTCTCTGAGACTTTAAATTTTTCAGAAAGCCAAAAGTTTCATCTTTCTCCTAAGAATCGACTAGCAGATTTGAACTGTTCAACTTGTGGTTAGCAGCTCAATGTTTAACCCACTACGTCATCAGTGCTCCTTTACGTAAAGTAAACATAATATAATCCTCAACAACAAAAAAATCTGCATGACTACCCAAAGACAGGCAGTATTCCTTTTACATACTCATTGCATGACCACTTTGCTGGGCTGTGAGAAGCCCAGGAAATACAGGGACAAATAAGACCGCCTCAGAGGAGCAGGAGAGAAAATTATACCGCGCTAAAATTCATACTTTTATTATATTTCACATAGTAAAAATAAGTTTTAAAAATTGCCTAAGATATTAAAAAAAGTTAGTAACTATAGGAGTAAACTCACATAAGTTAGTAAGAAGAAAAAATTTCTCTCAGTAAAGGGAGAAATTATATAAGCTTACAATTTTCACAAATAACAATATTAATTGGTAAATGGAAAAAATGCTTATCCCTAGTAACTAAATAAAAAAATTTACAAAGAAAAACTGGGACATATTTTCTACCCAATTAGTTAAAATAAAATAAAATAACGCCTTATTTGGGAGAGGAGTATGGTAAAAAGCTGGTTATATAGGCATTGCTGGTGGCAGTATAAATTAGAATAACTCTTTAAAGTGGCAAACTGTTCATACTCTATGAGAAAACCCCTTCATTGGAATTACTAATTTTTTAAATTCAAATATGGGTGTCAAGAGGGGAAGGGGAGCTGAGACCAGGGTCTCAACAGAAAGTAAGTGTCTAGAAAAGACGGACGGCAGCAATGTACAAACATGCCTGATGCAATTGATGTGTGGATTGTGACAAAAGTTATAAGAGCCCCCAATAAAATGACCTTTTAATAGAAAAAAGTTTAGATATGTCCCCAAATACTTAACTGAATTAAAGCCTATGATAGTTGGGTGGGGAGAAATTATAATACCAAAGGCTAATTGAATATTATGCATCATGTAGCCATTAAAAAAATCTAATCACAAAGTCAGTCTAACAAATGAATGTTTCTTCAGCTATTTGGTATGGTTCCTAAAGAAATATTAGTACATATATACAAATATAAAGACTAGAAAGGCACCAATAAAATGAAAATTTTAATGACTTCAGATTTGAAGTCATAGATTATTTTATTACTAAATTATTTCCTTTTATTTCTAATTTGCACAATTAACACAAATGGAAAAAAAACGCTCAAGGAAGGCCCAAGTGAATTACATTGCAATGAATCATATGATCATAGTAAACTAAGGTCTGAAATACTGTTCCTTGGATTATATATTCACCAGGTGTGGAAGAAGGTAATGAATCATATTTTGCAGCCTCAAGTAGGGGTGGCACAAAACCGCTATGAAAAGAAAACTGAAGAAAAGTTAACTGAGATGAATATCTGGAAAGACTCCCTAACAGTAAAAATCATCAGACTGTAGCATGGCATCCGAGGCTAAGTTCCATTGCTAGGGTGTTTAGAAAGCAAACGCCCTAGACACTGTACTGTAGGAATCAGTTCTGAGCTGGCACCACAGAGACCCAGAAGTGGTCTCATGAGGTTTTTCCATCACACAATTTGGTTGGCTCATCTATAAATACATGACATTTGCACATAAACACTAAGTTTTTCATAGCAAGCAAAGAACAACAAACCTTACCTGGGAAGTGCCAGACTGCCTCTTGTGCCACTGTCCTTGAGGAGGGGGCACGGGTACCAATCGGCTGCATACTGGAACCCACTGGGTTATACTAGTTTGGTTCTGGAGAAATAAAAAATCATCTGCTAAGAATCTATATCAGACTCTTTATCTAGAAGGCAAAGAGGGCACTGCTAGAACAATGTACATGACAGGAGAAATTCCCAAATGAAGCCAGGACCGAGGCTTCTGGTGCTCATCTCCCCAAGGAAAAGATGTACCCTTAACTATGCCCAGCCCCAACAACTGAGGGAATTCTGGAAATACTTCACTCAAGTAGGAGAACTCCTCTAAGGAAATAAAATAAGTAAACCTCTGGCATTTTATAATGATTATTTTTCAAATTATAGTTCTCAATACCCTTTTCTAAACACTAACTTTTCTGGAGACTTTATAGGCCCATAATGAGGAATGGCTATAAAAATTGTTTGAACTGTGGTACATACATACAATGGAGTACTACGCATCCCTAAAAAGCAGTGATGAACACATGAAGCACATTGCCGCCTGAGAAGAACTGGAGGAAATTATGCTGAGCGAAGTAAGTCAAGCAAAAAAGGAAAAGTACAACATGAGTCCACTGAGGTAAACTTAAAAAAAAAAATGCAATAGGGAATAGGGAAAAAGCTACTGTGTACAAACATTCCTGGGGTGAGGTCCAGGTAGTATGGCAGGAGCCAGACCAAATCCAGGGATACATATGGTGGGCAACTAAAAAGGAGGGGGAGAAAGGTGGGGGGAGACATGGGTAGTGGGGGGACGGGGTACTAACCCACCCAAGGGGAGGGTATTGTTTATATCTCCACAGGGAAAGAGGGACCAGACTTCAACCCAGGGATCCAAGATATGAATGCAACATGCCAGCATGAAGCAGGGAGCCAATAGAGAGGTCTGAGGGGCCGGCACCAATCCCAACTATGTGAACAGTCCCCCACCCCCCAGAAGAATTTACATCAGAGGACAGCACTGAAGCTACAGCTCAGGCAGAGGGACTTGTCTGATCAGAGCACATGGGAGCAAATGAAGGGGGAGAAAGAGAGAGTGGAGCACATCCTGGCACACCAAGCCTTGAGGATGATATCCCTGCTTAGAGCAGCCAATGCACAGAGAGGACCATTAGGACAGCCCCACTACGAGACACAACATCACTCACTGACCCATAGTCCTACCGGGGCACAATACTGGAGACACAGTGTGGAAATTGTGCCCGATCTGACCACACTATACCGAGGCAAAACACTAATGGCGTGCAACAGAACAGCGAGGGGAGCAGAGGAAGGAAGTCCTGAGGGAATACCAAAAACAGACCTTGGGACTAGGGCATGGCACCCCA
>NW_022109491.1:21764706-21771362 GCF_000313985.2 Echinops telfairi | reverse complement strand
TGACACAATGGACGTATGTATGGATTATTATAAGAGTTGTATGAGCCTCCAATAAAATGATTTTAAAAAGAAAAAATAATTGTTTGAAAAGACTGCAAAGCAAATACTAGAAGTCCAAAATCGAGATTCAAGTTTAGGCTCAGCTCCTCTACTATAGCCTTCACAAATAATCTCTGTGACACTACTTCCTCCTAGCAATTATTACTAATAATGAGTACTTAATACATGCCAAGTGTTTTTCTACATGTTTTATATATAAGAACTCACAAGTATCACAAATACAATCTAATGATCTAGGTACTCGGTGTAACTCCCTTTAAACAAATGAGGAAACTGGCGTACGGATAGAAGTAATTTCACTAGGTCACAGTTACTAAGTGGAAGGATGAAGACTTGAACCCAGGAAGGAAGTCAATCAAAACTCATGCTCAATTCTGATATGAAAGGGTAAAGGGAGTATTTCCAAAGTCTCTTCTAGCTCTAATACTTGTCTAAGACCTAGCCCTCAATGGAAACTTAGCACACTACTTGAGGGTCAGAAAGCTCTGATTGGATTCTTGGCTCCACTCTTCATGAGTTACGGATTAACTAACAACCTCTGGGAGTCTTGATGTCCATTTCTATAAAATAAAAATCTCTATTTCTCAGGATCAAAAATAATCATAAAAACAAATGTACCTAATGTACCTTACTATAAACATTAAGTTGAATCTGAATCTCATTTTTCTCATGAGTAGGCAAGAATGAGCAGGGGTGGGATGGAGAGAGGGTTAGAACTTTAAACCTAGAGATGCTTTCTAAAGTACCGCAACGTTCTAAAATTGTATAGCTGTTTCTATTAGGACATGTACAGCATCTCACCTTTCTAATGAAAAGCAAAGTTCACAATATTTTATTTCAGCTGAGGTTGGATCTGTTGCAACGGTTGTCAAATGAGACAGTTACTGAGTTTGTCTTACTTATAGCTGACAGATTTACCAGAATCAGAGTCACATACTTCTCTCCTAAAAACATAAACATGGGGAAAGATGAGACTTCTGCCAAATTCAGGCCCAAAGAGGAAATTACAAGTAGAAACAACGCAAACTTGAGGAAGATTTTTCTGGAGAATTCCATCACTTTTTTTTTTTCCAATGTCAACAAATTTTCCTCTGTAATTTTGGCTCTACTTGGTGCTGTGCCAATACTTTAAATCAGTTCTTATTAGAAGAAAAGAGCAATCTGCTCTGTTCTTTCCTTCTCCGATCCTACAGCAACAATTCTTGAACAAGTCCTTATTGAAACTGCTGAGGTATAACACAAAGAGGGTTTGAAGCCCAACCATGCCACTAAATAGCTGGTTGACCCTGAACATGTGACTTAACTCTTTGAGCCTCTGTTTTCCCTTATATAGAAAGGGGAAAACAAAAACTACAAATATGATGTCTTTGTACTGCAAGAAACATTTATAAAAATATTTTGATAATAGCAAAATACACAAAGGCATCATTATTGTTATTATCATTACTGAATAATGCAAGCAAGTTCCTCTTCTCCACAGCCCCAAGAGCCGTCTTCCTAGAATAATTGCCTTGAACTTGGCATTCCCTTTCTCAAAAGCCTGCTGAGGCTTCAAGTGTCTCTCAGTCAAACACTGATCTATAAGCATGTATTTACCAAGTGGGCCCTTCTTGACTCAGGAGATCCAAAATCAGAGACTCTTGTTTGGAAACCACTGCTCCGCCCCACCTCCACTGCCACCCCCATCCTCCAAACTAATCCCTTTATAGTCTCTTACTCTAACATTGTTTTCACTCCTGCTCAAACTATATGCACAATTGCTTTTGGAAATCCCTCTAGAACTCCACACATTACCAAAAGACTTGCAACAATCCTACATGTGGTGGAGTCGAGAAAAATAGCAGAATCTCAGCACACAATGCTTATGGTGTTTTCAACTTGCTCTACTCCCATCTCCACGTCTCCAGCTCTGTGATAACATGGAAAACTAACAGACCATGATCACAAGGAAAAGACGTAGCCAGGCAGCCACAGAAGGGGACAAAATGGGAATGACACTCCTTCAAAGTCTCACTCACAGAGAATTGGCATTGATGGATCTGTCAGGTACTTTCCCACTTGCAAGGCTGATTTTATTGGACCTGACGGGACAGTGCCAGTGTGAAAGCCTTTTCCCGAGCGGCATTTATAAAAAAAAAATAAATAAATAAAAGTAATTGTTTAACTCCAAGGCTGCCAGAGGAGTTGGATAAAGAGAAAATAATTGGTTAATAAAAAAACTAAAAGGACCATCTGAGATATAAGCATTAGTCTCTACTCCTCCGGAGGAAAAGGGGAAACCAAAGACTCAGAGAAGGATTAATAGTCTCCACAACCATTACTCATCAACCACCTTCACGTGGATTCCAAAGCACAGTGACCCTGTGAAATAGAGCGAAACTGCCCCTTTGGGTTTCCAGGCTGAAAATCTTTCTGAAAGCCTCCTCTTTCTCCAGAGGAGCACCTGATGGTTTCTTTCTTTCTTTCTTTCTAATCATTTTATTAAGGGCTCATACAACTCTTATCACAATCCATACATACATCAATTGTGTAAAGCATATTTGCACATTCATTGCCCTCATCATTCTCAAAACATTTGCTCTCCACTTAAGACCCTGGCATCAGCTCCTCATTTTACCCCTCCCTCCTCCCTCCCCCCTCCCTCATATGCCCTTGATAATTTATAAATTATTATTTTGTCATATCTTGCCCTGTCCGACGTCTCCCTTCACCCACTTTTCTGTTGTCTGCCCCCCAGGGAGGAGATAACATGTAGATTCTTGTAATCTGTTGAGCACCTGGTGGTTACAAGCAGCTGATCTTATGGTTAGTAGCCCACAGTGTAACCAACCATTCTGATCAGGACCACAACAGAACAAGAGAAAAGTATAAATCAGAATTCAAACTCTTAAAAGTCTAGATTTACTGGATCAGTTGAGACTAGATAATTTTTTTTCTTTTTCCCAAGATAATCTTTTTCTTTTTCCACCAACTTAGAGTTTACAAACTAGATCATTTAACTTATGAAGCCTCCCAATGGTTTGCCCTGTTCCAATCTCTCTCATTTTTCCCCCCTCCATCTCCTTAAACCAAAGTTATCCTGAGAGGTCCCCTTACAACTAAAAAAATAACAGATTGGCTCATAAAACAAATATCACCCATGAGTAATGAACTCCTTTAATAAGTCTGCTATTTGAGACTAAATGTCAAAAATTACTCTAAAGAAGTGGTTCTCAACTTTCCTAATGCCGCGACCCTTGAATACAGCAACTCATGTTGTGGCGAATCCCCCAACCATAAAATTATTTTCGTTGCTACTTCATAACTATAATTTTGCTACTGTTATGAATCAGGCGATCCCTGTGAAAGGTTCGTTCAACCCCCCCAAAGGAGTCGCGACCCACAGGTTGAGAAACGCTGCTCTAAAGCAAAGATGAGATGGGAAAAGGACACAAGAACTACAGTATAGGAAATGGTGCAAAAAGAGCAAATGAATGAGGATGGTACACCACAAACAATTTAACCGACATGTGAATAATGTGTTTACTGAATGATATGTATGGAAATTGTTAATGTGTGCAAGTATCTCTTTCTTGTTCTAAGACAGAAATTTCTTCCCTGGCTTTTGGAATGTTGATAAGAATCTTTTCTTTCTTACTCATTATTTGTTTTTGGTCTTTATATTATTTCTATTTTATCCTTACTACCTTATTTCAAATTTGGTTTTTATTTCAGGTTTTAGAACATCCCACGCCCCCATAGTCAAAATACCTTTAAAATGAGTTGTGCAATCACAGTCAGTTCTATTGCTCCCTCCTGGTTCCCGGCTGCATTTCTCACTCCTGAAATCCCCCTTTCCTCCCTATCACCCACTCCTACCCCTGGTATCCTGTATCATCACTATACATCCACTCCTCCTGTGGGTCACAAACTGGGAAACCAAACAGAAATAATGTCCACTATATTCATAAGAGTAGCAAATTACAGCTATGAAGTAGCAACGAAAATAATGTTATGGTTGGGGGGTCACCACATGAGGAACTGTATGAAAGGGTCGTGGCATTAGGAAGGTGGAGAACCACTGCTTTAGAGTAATTTTTGACATTTAGTCTCATATAACTGACACTGTTTTTGTTCAGTTTCCCAGTTTGTGACCCACAGGAGTGGATGTATGTGATGATAAAAGATATAAGGGTTGATAGGGGATACAGAGGTACGTGTGGGTGATAGGGAGGAAAGGGAGATTTCAGGAGTGAGAAATGAAGACGGGACCAGGAGAGAGCACTAGGACTAACTGTGATTGCACAACTCATTTTAAAGGCAATGTAACCATGGGGGGATGGTGGGGCACTGTCTAAAACTGATATGGTAATGATTATACAATTCTCCTTGATATGATTGAACAATTGAACTATGTGCTATGTAAATTATGTACCAATAAAACTTAAAATTTTTTAACTGTTCAATGGAAACTAATTTGTTGTTTAAACGTTCACCTTCAAAACAGTATTTTTTTAAATAAATAAATAAGGAGCTTACAAGGAAAAACTGGAGAATGAAATGTCCATACCAAAACGAAACCTGTTGATTGCTTGTGAAGTCAATGCCCACTCATGGTGACTCCAAGTGTGACAGAGAATGGGGGTTTTCTTGGTTAAAACCTTTACAAAAGCAGTCACCAGACCTTTCTTCCATGGTGCTAGTGGGTGGGTTCAAACTGTCAACATTTGAGTCGGTAAATAAGCACAAAACATTTATGCCACTATTGGAACCACACGATGCCCATAGAGGCTTTGGAAAGTTCTGGCACATTCCTGAGAATCTAAAAGGCTGCTCACATGCATAGGACTAAATGGATGCTCAAGATTGTGACCAAGCCAGGAAAGACCTGACAAGGTCCAAAGCTCTCACCTAAGATTAACCTTGAGGCTCTGAAGCTGGCAGAAAGTAAAGCTGATGGTGAAGTTTGTCAGTTGCCTGTCAAAGGTGTTAAAAGCACACTTTAGTATGCACACACAACCATTCAGCAAGATTTAATGATTCCAAGTATTTAAGGAAATCTCTGTCTAATCATTAATTGATTACAAAGCAAACCAAAACAGGCTCTGGTGGTGCAGTGGTTAAGCACTAGGTTGCTAAAGGAAAAGTCAGCCATTCAAACACACTAGTCCTTGGGAGTCTTGCTTCCCTAGAGACAACAGCCTTGGAAATCCTCCTGGGGAGAATTTCACTGTGCCCTACTGGGTCATTATAAGTTGGCAGTGATTCTATAGCAACAGGTTTCATTTGTCTTTTAGTGTTTGTTGATGTGTACCAAACAGAGATTTCTGTGGCAACACAGCAAAGAATACAAACTTTATAGAATCCATTCATAAATGTTACTAAAACAAGAAAGAAAAACAAAACAAAACTGGGGCTGATTTCTAGAACTGCCACATTCTATTACTTAAAATATCTACTTTTCAACAAAAATTACGAATTGCCACTGAAAGCAGAGAAATCTTATTTACTAGACAAAGGCTTAAAACCAGTTACATAAATATGTTCAAGATTTTTGTATTCTTCAATTTATACCACACCAAAATAGCAGTTGGGGTATCCTGAGGGATTTTGATCATGTTCCTTTTCTATGCTGAGTTAAGTAAACAAGAAGAACTCTGAGGGGCAAGATCAGGTCTGTACGGTGGATGGGGTGAGGCTTCCCAACCCTCAGCACCCTCGAAAAATGAACAGGTACATCGTCATGATGGGGAGGGGGAAGGGGATTCCCTGGGCACAACTTTCTTGGCCTCTTTCTCACCAATGCTGTTTACAATCCCCAAAAATTTCCTAATAAACCCCAATGATCATCCTATGCTCTTCAAGAATACCTATCAACATTACCCCTCTAAGTAATCCCCCAAAAGAGTTGCCATACACAGCCTTCTGAGCTGACCTTTCTGCCTTGAAATTTGTTTCAAGTTTTACTGGCATACAATTCACGTATCATACAATTCAATGATTTAAATATACTTTAAAAGAGTTGGCAATAACCACCACAATTAATTTTTTAGCATTTCTTCATTCTTGTATGCATTATCAGCTCCCCATCATCCTCCAACCTCCCATGCCATATCCATAGTTACTATCTCTGTAGATTAGTTATCCTGGATTTCATACAAAGAAAATCATACCACTGACCCATGGCCCTGCAGGGGACAACACCAGACACACAGTGTGGGAACTGCACCCGATCTGATCCCGCCACACCAAGGCAAAGCACTGGGGGGGCAGGGTGGTGGTGCAGTGGAATAGTAAGGGAATGGAGCAGCAAGGTCCCCTGGGAATGCTGAAGGTGGACTTTGGGGCCAGGGCGTGGTGCCCCAACAGACTGGACTGGAAAACACTCCTAAAGGCCAACAAATGATCCGTGAACTAACTATAAGCTTGTGTTTTGTTTTGTTCTTTATCAGTGGTTTGTTGTTGTTTTGTTGTATATTGTTGCTTGGCTTTGCTCTGTCTTGTTTTTGTGCATCTTATTATCTCCGCAGGTCTGTCTAAATAAAATAGGCTGGATGAACAATCTGGAGGTGAAAACAATGGGACCGACAGTTCCGGGGGGACATGGGAGAGGGGGA
>NW_022109491.1:21750319-21763343 GCF_000313985.2 Echinops telfairi | reverse complement strand
TGATGCCAGGGTCTTAAGTGGAGAGCAAATGTTTTGAGAATGATGAGGGCAATGAATGTACAAATGTGCTTTACACAATTGATGTATATATGGAGTGTGATAAGAGTTGTATGAGCCCCTAAAAGAGGACAACAAAATAAAACACAGAAAAGCCTCAATACAAGTGAAAGTAGAAGATAAGAGAAACTAGAAAACTTTAAATGGATCAAAAGGGAAAACAAATGGTAATAAGTTACATTTTAACGTAGGTATATCTGCAGTATAGGAGTCACCAGACCACTCCTAGGGAGAAAGATGAGGCTTTTGACTCCCATGAAGGGTGAGAGTCTCAGAAATCCACGAGAGCAGTTCTACCCAGTCTTACAAGGTCACTGTGAACCTAAATCAACTTGATGGCAGTGTCTCTGGTTTTGTGATATCTGCAATAATCTACTCTCTAACGTTAGCACTCGGAGGGCAAGCTATTCACATTTCTAGTCAATGGTCTGAGCAAGTTCAATGAAGCTCTAATCCCTGTGGGGACTCTGCAAATGGATTTTGGGCTTTCACTGTCATCCATAGCCTTCTGCAGAATGAATGCGCAGAAATTAAACTCAAATACAATTTGCTCCTCTAATCTTGGATTTTATTATTTATAATCCTTACAAGCCCTGCATGAGCTGATATGCTCCTTCCATGTGGACTTACCTGACACTTCATTTAGATAGCTGCTTGTTTTAAGGCAAGTCTTTAAGACCTCAATTACTATTGTTTCTGGTAGGCAGGAACCACCTGATCTTTTCGCCACGCTTTGATGTAGCACCCATAGCTTCAGTGCTCAATTTATGAGGATAAGTACAGAGTAGAACCACAGTATAAGAAGAAATTGTTCTTAGACTAGGGTTTACAATTAAAAGCAGGCTCAAAATCCATTCCTGTATCTAAAGTTTATACATATCCCTGGTCCGCCTTAAGGGCAGCATTATCGCCTTGTTAAGTAACCTCCATGAGACATTTGGAAATTCTAATATTAGTATCATTAATCTAGCCAATGGTATAGATTTTAAAGTACTATTGAGAAGAGAAAAATATACATGTATGTATAGGAAGACTTTTTAGACTAAAATACATGAGATATTCACTTATTTATACAAGCTAAAAACTTAACTGAACACTGTTTAAAAAGCAATGAGGATTAGACATAATCTCTGTCTTGAATTTAACTGACCTAACAGAAGAACATCATGCTTGATAAAGCAGAAGGGCAGTGGAAAAGAGGAAGACACTCAATGAGAAGGATTGACACAGTGGCCAAAAGAAGGGGTTCACACATAAGAACAACTGTGAGGACGGTACAGGGCCAGGAAGTGCTTTGTTCTGTTGTACACAGGGCCACATAGACTGGAACTGACTTGATGGCACCTAACAAAACAGCAGATCCTCTTAGAAGTAACTGTTTTGCTTCGTCCATGTCTGTGAAGGCAACCTAAACATACTATATATAAGATAAGTGTATTTCTGAGAGAACATGTTTACAGCCATCCACTGACCAAAGAGACTGTTTTAACACATTTTGTTTGCCATAAAACTGTGTTTACAAACTGGAAACCTAGTAGCAATACTTTACCTACCGTCCCATAAAAATAAAAGATGACGAATATGAATAAACAAGCACACCTATGTTCAATGAAGCATTATTCACAATAGCAACAACTTAAGTGCCCATCAACAGATGAGTGGATAAACAAACTGGTATATACACACAAGAGAACATTATACAACTATTAAGAATAATGAGAAATCTATGAAACATTCTATAACATGGCTGGATCTGGAGGACATTATGTTACATGAAACATCAACTGCAAAAAGTTAAACATTAGATAATCCCACTATCATAAAAAATAAGTAATTTAATAGTTACTAGGGATGGGTTGGAGGAGTGGAAATCACTTTCCAGACAGTAGGCACTTTTGATGATGAAAAAGGCAATTCCAAATATGGATGCATATATGAAGGGTACCCCCCAAAAAAGGGGAAAAAAGCTCTGTTTGGCGGAGCTTTCATAGTGCGCATTTTTCCCACCAGGCAAGCATAGAGCAACTTGCTCTGAGTTAGTGAACCCAGTGGCATTGCCTGGGAAGGTTCTATCTGGTCACAGTGAATTTTTTCATAGAAGCAGTTACATTCGTACCTTGTTTTTTTATCATGGCCGATTAAATAGAACAGTATGAGTCTGTGAAATTTTGCTTCCTGCTCTGGAAAAATGCCGCAGAAACTGTTGTGATGTTGTACACAGCTTACAAGGGCAGTGCTATAGGAAAAACTCGTGCGTACGAGTGTTTTCTCATTTCCAAAAAGGAAAAATGTCAATTGATGACAAACCCAAACCTTGTTCTGGACATCCGTTAACTTCCTGATCGACTCATAATGCATTTGGAGCTCATTCCACCAGGTCAGACTGTTAAACAAGCTTACTGTTTAGAGGTTCTGAAGAGATAGCATAACTATGCGACAAAAAAGGCCTGATTTGTGGCAGAGAGACGACTGGTTTTTGGCACCCCAACAATGCACCTGCTTGCGCAGCCATCTCAGTGTGTCATTTTTTGGCAAACAGCATGACTATCTTGCCCCATGCACCTTACTCACATGACAATTTTTTGTTTTCGAGAATTCAGAGGGACATGAAAGGGCAGCAATTTTTTTGGTGAAGGAAAAAAAACGGGGGGGGGGTGACTTTAAAAGAATTTTTTTAATTAAAAAAAAATGAGGAAGTTGCTGTCAGCCATCCAAACAGATGAGTTTGAAAACTGTTTCCAAGAATGGAAGCGCAGATTTGACAAATGTATTAAGGGTAATGGAGAGTACTTTGAAGGTGATAAGGTTGTTTTGTAAAAAAAATTAAATAGCTTTGGGGGCAAAATCCGATTTTAGGGGGGCACCCCTCATATGTATAAAGACAAACATATGTGAGTAAATGCATGTGCATGTATATGTGTGTGTGTATAACAAATGATATTAGGAGCACAGTTCCAGAGCCTTGCTAGATATATCCAAACAAAGCTTAGGGCCAGTCTCCAGGCATAACTCAGTCAATAACATAGTTCACAAAGAGACTTCTATATCTTAGTTTGGTGAGTAGCATCTGGGGTCTTAAAAGCTGGTGAGCAGCCATCTAATATACAACGATTGGGCTCTATATATATGAAGCAAAAGAGAATAAAGGAAATCAATGGCTCAAAGAAGAAAACAGACTATAGAACTAACCATAGCCTCTTCTATCCTGAGATAGAAACTTCCCCCATGAGACCAGAGAGCACATGGCTACCATGACCAACCATTCTGACCAGAGACACAGAAAAGGTATATATAAAATGGAAGAAAAATATAAACCAAAGCTGGAATTCTTAAAAATAGCCAGACATATTTTAGACCTAATACCCAAGCCAACAGAGACTAAAGGAACTTCTAAGACTCCTGTCCAACACGACCCTTTCAACTTCAAATTGAAGCTATTTCAGTAGGCCACGTTTTGGTCAGAAAATAGTTGGACTTATAAAATCAACAATATTACACAGAAGAAGTGTGTTCCCTTAAACAACTAAGAATATTGGACCAAATAGCCAACATTTACTCAAAGTAATAGGAAGGCAAAGAGAGGTAGGAAGCTAAATCAATGAAATAGAACAGAAATAATGAGAATGCTGACACAACGTAAAATTGGTACTATGACATGGAACAATTTATATAAAAATTATTGAAAGCAAGGCTAATTTGCATGTAAACCTTCTCCTAAAACACTCTATTTACAATATCATAAAAAATAAAATTTTTAAGAATATAATTATCTAAGGAGGTGCAAGACTTAGACACTGAAAACTATAAAACATGGCTGGGATAAATTAAAGAAAAGTAGAAAGACATTCATGTCCACAGATTGGAAATTTTAATATTAAGATGGAAATACTCCTTAAGTGACCTATAGATTCATGCAACTCCTACAAAAATCTCAATAGTCTTTTTTAATAGAAATGGAATCATAAGGGACCCTAGTCAAGATAACCTTGAAAATGAAAAATGAAGTTGAAGAACTCATACTTGTTCATTTCAAAACTTAACACAAGGGTACAGTAATCAAACAGCATGGTTCTGAGATAAAGATATATAGATCACTGGAATATAACTGAGAGTCCAGAAATAAACTAATATATCTATGGAAATTGATTTCACCAAAGATGCTAAGGCCATTTAATGGAAAAAGGACGCAAACAAATGTTGAAAGGACAAGAACAAAAAACACCAACAGCTAGAGAGCTCAGATAGAAAATGGGCAATTACCATCTGTCTATTCTATAATTTGGGAATAATGTGCATAAACAGACAAGACAACACAATAATGCTTTTCTTTCTGAACTGCATCATAGCCTAAAATGATTGAACTTGGCAAGGTTACCTCCTTTCCTTCAAATTCTATCAAAAGCCAGTAGAATAACACACAAAGGCGCTTCCATAAGTGCATAGAAAATGGAATTAAATAATAATGGCACCTTTCCACAAACTTTTAGAAGACTCTTCATTTGTAACCCACGAAAATATCCCTTTTTCTCATCTATTGCCCAGAATTCTGGTCCCAAGGCCAGGTCCATAATAATCCACATCTCCTTTAACAGAGTGTGTTCTAGATTTTGAGAACTTCAAAAGATGAAGAATCTTCGAGCAAATGTCAGGGCTAGCAAACAATGCTAGTCCTTGATTCCTTATTTATTTAAAAACAAAACAAACAAAAAATAGTAAAATATAAAAACAAATTAACGTTTTATAGACCCTGGGAAAAAATTTTTGGCAAAGTACAAAAATTTAAAGCATTCCTTTCTTTAAGTTTGTAATTCTTTACTGTGTTTACAGAGTGTTTCTTATGTTTCAGACGACAGAATTGATAACTGAGCAAGGAAACGTAATTTGGACTATAAAATTCTTGCTTTAATAAAAATCCCTTAAACCATGGGGGAAAAAAAGATGAAGAATCTTTTAATAAGGTAAACAAGCAGCCATTTAACTCAGATGCAACAAAGCCCACATGGAAGAAGCACACTAGCCTGCGTGATCACGAGGTGCCGAAGGGATTAGTTATCAGGCATCAAAGAACAAAAAATCATATCATTGTGTGCTCACCTCCCTGATACAATCACTGAAGACAACGGGTACATAAGCAAATGTGGTGAGGAAAACTGATGGTGGCCGGCTATCAAAAGGTACAGCGTCTAGGGTCTTAAAGGCTTGAAGTAAACAAGTGGCCATCTAGCTCAGAAGCAACAAGGGCCACATGGAAGAAGCACACCAGCCTGTGTGATCATGAGGTATTGAAGCAATCAGTTATCAGGCATCATCAGAACAAAAATCATATCATTGTGAATGAGGGGGAGTGCAGAGTGGAGACTCAAAGTCCATCAGTAGGAAATTGGACATCCCCTTACTGAAGGGTTACGGGGAGGAGACAAGCCAGTCAGGGTGCAGTATAACAGTGATGAAACTTACAATTTTCCTCTAGTTCCTAAATGCTACCTCCCCCCACCCCCCACTATCATGATCCCAATTCTACCTCACAAATCTGGCTAGACCAGAGGATGTACACTGGTACAGATAGGAACGGAAACACAGGGAATCCAGGACAGATGATCCCTTCAGGACCAGTGGCGAGAGTGGCTACACCAGGAGGTTGGACCAAGGGTGGGGTGGGAAGGGGAATCGATTACAAGGATCTATATATAACCTCCTCCCTGGTGAACGGACAACAGAAAAATGGGTGAAGGGAGACATTAGACAGTGTAAGATATGACAAAATAAAAATTCATAAAGTATCAAGGGTTCATGAGGGAGGGGAAAAATGAGGAGCTGATGCGAGGGGCTTAAGTGGAGAGCAAATGTTTTGAGAATGACAAGGGCAATGAATGTACAAATGTGCTTTACACAATTGATGTATGTGTGGATTGTGACAAGAGTTGTATGAACCCCTAATAAAATGCTTTATTTTTTTAAAAATCTTTTAATAGCTCACAGACAGGTCTCTTCATTTTAAAGAGGAACAAAATATTGATCTGGGATTTAAAAGGATGTATAGTGGGCTATGCATTGGCCTACTAACTTCAAGGTCAGCAACTCAAAACCACCAGCTGCTCCTCAGGAGCAAGATGAGGCTTTCTACTTCCATAATGACTTACAAGAGCCATGTTGGCATAGTGGTTACACATTGGCTGCTAACTTCAAGGTCAGCAGTTCAAAACCAGTAGCCACTCCTCGGGAGACAAAAAACAGGTCTTTCTACTCCCAAAAAGAGTTATACTGTAGTCTCAGAAACTCAGAGGTAATTCTATCCAATCCTATAGGATCACTATGAGGCAGCATTGACTCAATGGCAATGAGATTATTTGTTTTGTGCCCTTATTCCAAACACATTTATTTACAATTTCTTGATTACCAGATTTATTAGCATAAAACTAATTAGCATAACACTATTAGCAAAAATCTAAGCATCCCATATGCCCTTTCCCCTGTCTCTATTTAAATTAGTTCAGGCATCCTTTCTTAATGGATGCTTGTTGTCAAGCATTCTCTACTCTGCTCCCTAGTACCAGGTACTTTTTTAAAAAAATCATTTTATTGAGCCCTTGGTATCAGCTTCTCATTTTTCCCCTCCCTCCCCTACCCTCTCTCCCTCGTGAACCCTTGATAATTTATAAATTATATTTTCATGTCTTACACTGACCAATGTCTCCCTTCACCCACTTGTCCATTCTCCTGGGAGGGGGTTATAGGAAGATCATTGCAATCAGTTCCCTCATTCTCCCCCTACCTTCCCCTTACCGTCCTGGTATGGCTACTCTCATTATTGGTCCCGAGGGGTTTATATGTGCTGGAATCCCTGTGTTTCCAGTTCTTATTTGTACCTGTCTACATGCTCTGGTCTAGCCAGATTTGTAAAGTAGAATGGAGATCATGATAGTGGAGGGGGGAGGCAGGGAGGAATTAAAGAACTAAAGGAAAGGGGGGAAAATGAGGAGCTGATGCCAGGGGCTCAAGTAGAAAGAAAATGTTTTTAAAAAGATGATGACAACATATGTACTGATGTGTTTGACAAAATGGATATGTGTATGGATTGTGATAAGAGCCTCTAATAAAATGATTAAAAAAACTAGAGGAAAGTTTCATGTTTCATCGGTGCTATACTGCACCCTGACTGGCTCGTCTCCTCCCCGCAACCCTTCAGTAAGGGGATGGGATGTTCAATTGCCTACAGATGGGCTTTGGGTCTCCTCTCCACACTCCCCCCATTCACAATATGATATTTTGTTCTAGGTCTTTGATGCCTTATACCTGATCCCATCAACACCTCATAATCATACAGGCTGGTGTGCTTCTTCCATGTGGGTTTTGTTGCTTCTCAGCTAGAAGGTCGCTTCTTTATCTTCACGCCTTTAAGACCCCAGACACAATATCTTTTTGTAGTCGAGTATCAGGTACTTCTATCTCAGCATCACAAGTATCATAGCTGTAGTTTCTTTTCTGTTCTCACATTAGATTATAAACTTGAGAAGTAAGGTCAATGTTTTTCATCCTCAATGTCTTGCGTAACAGAATACATTAAGTACTCAACATGGGTAGTTGCTGAGCTGCAAGGGAAGAAAAGCATAGACTTGGCCTGTTATCAACAGAGATGCTCTGATCAACCCTATCAACCTTATTGATTAAGAAACTCTGAGGCTCCGAGGAAGAGGTTTAGTGATTAGCTCAAGGTCATACCAATACAAAATAATACAACCAAACTTTCAACCAAAGTCTAACAGGAAGAAGCAAGCATTTTTCATTATTTGTGAATTCCTCAAAGTGCCTGCCCCAAATAGGTGATTGATAAATATCTGCTATTTCATGTTTATCGCCACTTTCAAAACTCAGAAAATTTATCTGGAATATGTGGCTGATTGCCACATATTGAACAACTTCTATGAACAATTACACCCTTTGCCACAAGACCAGAACTGGTTGCCCAGCGACTATAACTGAACATTTTTATCCAAGTTTCCATAGAAGAATCCTGACCAAATGGAGGGAAATACAGAACAGAATTTCAAATTCTCATTGTCAATAAATTTTCTGCAAAAAAAATTTTTTTAAAAAAATAAACTTTCTGGAGTCCCAGAGGGTAGATGAATCCCTAAAACTATTACCCTGAAATAATCTTTAAGCCTTAAACCAAATATATACTCTGAATTCATCCAAAAACTGAACCACAGTTTAACTTACCATAAGTTGGCGTGTGGAAGTCTACCTTGAACATTATGCTCTTTAGAGGAAAAAAAAATTAACCTGTTAATTCTGACTCACAGCAACCCTATAAAGGGTTTCTGAGACTATAAACCTTTACAAGAGCACACAGCCTCACCGTCCACCTATGGAGCAACTGGTGGCTTTGAACTGTCCACCTTGCGATTAGCAACCCAACACTTATGCTACAAAGTCACAAGAGTTCCCAATGCTCTTTTAAGAAGGATCTCTATGGGATCAAAGTGACAACAGCACCTCAAAAGATTAGATGGGAGCCTTGTGGAACAGTGAGTTTAAGTTACGGAGCAGGAACAATTCAGCAAAGGATGGTGAGATGATTGGACAACTCAGAGAATGCAATCAATAGTCACTAGACTGTGCACGTGGAAACTGTTGAAATGGTGTATGTTTTGTTGTTTATATTCCCAACAACAAAGTAAATAAAATTTAGGAGGGAACACAAACACTAAGGGAGTTTCCGTTGCGTTGTCAAATACTACGAGAAATCATAGTAATAAAGTGCACATGATTTAGATTCTTTAAACTTGTTTTTAAAACAAACAAAACCAAACCAAACTCACTCAATAATGACTCATAGAGACACTAATGGGCAGGACAAAACTGCCCCTTTGTTTTGGGGACTAATTTTCCCCCCCCCAACAGTTTTATTGGCACATAATTTACATATCATACAAGAGACTGTAACTCTTTACAGGAGTAGAAAGTCCTGTCTTTCTTCCTCAGAGTGGCTGGTGATTTCAAATTGCTGACCTTGCAGTTAGCTACCCTGGGCTCCTTTTACGACAATAGAAAAGGATAAGTACATACGCTTAAGACCCATCTAAAGCAAGTGAGGAAGCAGTTTCCATAGCTACTACCCCACCTAAAAAGAAATTAACAGGCAACAACAGCCCACAAACTCAGGAGCAAGAATAAGTAGGTACATTAGCTAAGATGCCTAGTAGCTTCCAAGACAAATCAAGGTGCTCATTTTGGATCTCAAGCCCAATAACGTTTCATCTCTTTCCCGACATGTTTTAAGAACTTAGGAAAGCCTCGTGACCATTTCCCTAGCAGTGCTCGGGTCTGAATCCATCATTTCTGGAGGTTACAGCAGTTATCCGACTGAGCCCCGGTGGCGACACTGTCCTTTCCTAGGCTGCCATGGAACGCAAGAAGAAAAAGTGCAGTCTTTGTAAGCCGTGTATAAAAAGATTAAGAACGCACGAATAGAGTAACAACTCAAAAGATTGCCAGAAGCAAGAACGGATCGTATCTGCTACAATGTCCTCGACCCAGTTTTTTCAAAGACTTGCTAAAAGTACAAATTCTCCCATCCCATTCTCCCATTGAGGAACTAAATTCTATAACCTAACCTTTCTTCCGCTACCTCTTTCTCCGTTAACTCCCAAGACCTAACTCCTAGGACGGCTAGAGTGTGCTAGAAGGTTGTGGGCAGAATCTCAAGAGGTGTGTCTTTTCACATGGGCACTACGGAGTCGAATAGTCCTAACGTGCCTTGTTTCTTTCATTCATTCACTCGGCAAGTCTTTAATGAGTGAGTATCTATTGCACTGTGCTGGCAAAGTAAAGACGGCGAGTATGTCCCTGCTTCTAAGACAGCTTTCCATCTAATACCCTCTTTCCGTAACCCATTAAACAGTACGGTTATGAACTGACTTAATCTCTAAAACAATCCCAGAGAACCTCACGATCCGAAGAGGCCACAGATTTAAGGCCTCCTGTTTCACGTGGGGAGAGTGCCCTGGCCAAGGTTACAGAGGAGCAGTGACAGGACAGGAACTAGAGCCCAGGGCAGGGCCCCCGCGCCTCCCTAAGAGGACGCGGCGACACGTGGGAGCGGAGAAGCTAAGCCCATCACTAAAGTCTCCGCTGCCACGCTCCTTTTCCTCAAAACCAAACCCAGACCCAAACCGGGAGATGCTGCCTCAGTTTCCCCCGCGGAAAAGCGGCCGCGCCGCCTGGTTAGCGCACTCGGGCATTTCTCTTCCCTTCCTGCCGTCCCGCCTTCTCCAACTCCAACCCCGGGACCCTGCGGGCGACCGTTGAAATGCATGTCTTCACTCACAAGGACTCGCACCAGCAACGCCATGTTCTTCAACAACCATTTCCGGGTGAAGGGTCGTTTTTCCGGAGTCCCCGCAGCTACCCCTGCAGTTGGTTGCCCTTTGGCCTGCGGGAGCCGGCCACAGCGCGCAGGCGCACACGCACACAGGTCGCTGCGCGAGGCCGCCGGGCTCGGGCGCGCGCGCGCCCTTTCGCTCCTCCCCTAACGGGCCCTCGCGCCGCTGCGCCTACCCCAGTGCCCGTCCTCTAGGCCCTTTGGCTTAGGCGCCGCGCTAATCAGGCTCCTCTTCGGTTTACCCCAGGCTCGCTCCTCAGTGCTGCGTCAGTGCGACTCTGAGCCCCAGCTCCCCAACCGCTCCACCAGAACGCTCTCTTCCCTGGAGAGTGAGAAAGACAAAACCTTGGAGCCTCGCGTCCTTTAAGAGGCAGCTCACGAGAAAGATCACGAAGCAGCCATTGAAAACCCTAGTCTGACATGCATAGGGCTGCATAAGCCCGGTGGCCTTGAAGTGAAACATCCAAGAGGGCACTGATGGGAGTGTTAAAGCCCTGTAGAAAAGGTCACCCAGGGCCCTGAACAATGCGTGCAGTGGTTGTTCAATGTGAACCTAACCTGTTGTTGTAAACTCTCACTGAAAACATAATAAAATACTACTGTTAAAAAATAAACAGCTTAAAGGTTTCCTTTCACGGTTCTGGAGGCAAGACATCCAAAACCAAGGTGTCAGCAGAGCTACACTCGCTGAAATATCTAGGAAAGGACCTTTTTTCTTCTTTTAGCTTCTGGCGGCCTCAAGCTTTCCTTGGCTTGTGGACACATCACTCCAGTATCTGCCCCTGACTACATATGGTCATCTTCCCTAAGTGTGTCTCTGATTCCAGGTCCAAGTCTTCCTCTCCCTTCTATTATAAAACATCTGTAGTAAGTAGTACACTACTTTGGATGCAGTGCCGACTCCGCATCCGAGACAATTTCTTCTTGAGATCCTAAGTAATTACATCTGCAATGACGCAAAGCAAAAAGCAAATAAATATAATACGCCAGGTCATGATAAATGCTAGGCAGAAGAGACTAGATGGTGATAGGGTTGGGTGCTATTTTAGATAAGATGATCAAAGAAAGGGTTTCAATGAATGTTATCAAAAATGTAAGTGAGCTGAGATTGTGATCCATGTAAACAAAAGCATGGGGGGGGGAGGGGGGGACCACAAGGATGGCAAATGCAAAGGTCCAAGATGAGAAAATGCTTGATGTTTTTTTCAAAAGCAAGGAGGTCATTATGATGAGCCAAATGAACATGAGAGAATATAGCAGGAGAGGAGGTTGAAGAGGTGGACAGGAGACAATGAATGAGGGACCTTGCGGGTCATGATGAGCATTTGAGATTCTCTTCTGAGTATGTGCCTGTAAAGTTGATCCTCATTATTTCTTTATTATTCATACAATATATATTTGTGAATTCACCTACTCACTAAAATGTATTTATAACCCCAAAATCAATACTCCTGGAACATTTGCAGTCAGTTGCAAACATGTACAGCATAGCCAAATACTTGAGTCATTCAACCCACATGTTCCCAGCTGAGGTCAAACAAGGGGACGACTCTGCCTTCTTGTTTCAGCTTTCATACTGTGAACATGTGCCCTTTGTGGGGTCTGCTGAGTGCCACTGTTCCCACATTTTTTGCGATTTTTCTTGGTGATTTCGCAGTCTAAAATGGCCCCCAGCAGAGTGCTACAATGCTACCGAGTGTTTCTAAGTACAAGAAGTCCACGGGGTGCTTTGCAAAGGGAAATACGGGTCTTAGATAAGCTCCATTCAGGCTGTAGTTATAGTGCTGTTGGCTGTGAGTGAAATGTGGATGAAACAACGTATATACAAGGTGTCTTTAGACAGAAATCTCATAAAATAAGGTTGTGTATCGACCAGTTGACTTGCAGGAACCTAACCCTTTGCTTCCCTTAAGCACCTCGGTTCAGCCTTCACTAATTCAAAGTTCACAGCCAGTAACAAAAATCAACTGTATATGTCTAGATGTAGTATATGTCTGTATGTAGTCTGTATGTAGTCTAGAAGACTACATGCTGTATATGTCTGTATGTAGTCTAGAAGACTACACAATAAAAGTGGTGATGATAGTTATAGGTGTTGATTTTGAGGGGAGGCATCTGGGGGACTAGGTGGCTAGGTGTGGAAGGTTCGTACACTTTCTATTGTGTAGCTTTTTTTAAAAAAATCATTGTATCAGGGACTCGTACAGCTTCTATCACAATCCATCCATCCATCCATGTGTCAAGCACATTTTACATCTGTTCCAATCATCATTTTCAAAACATTTTCCCTCTACTTGATCCTTTGGTATCGGCTCCTCATTTTTTTCCCTCCCTCCCCCACCCTCCCTCCTTCAAGAACCCTTGATAATTTATAAATTATTATTATTTTTTCATGTCTTACACTGACCGAGGTGTACCTTCACCCACCCTCCTGTTGTCTGTCCCCCTGGGAGGGGGTTATATGTAGATCATTGTGATTGGTTCCCTCTCTTTACTCCCACCTTCCCCCTACCCTCCTGGTATCGCTATTGGTCCTGAGGGAGTTAGCTGCACTGTGTAGCCTTTTTTTTTTTCATTTCTTTT
>NW_022109491.1:21746264-21748486 GCF_000313985.2 Echinops telfairi | reverse complement strand
ACTAATGGACTTTGGGTCTCCACTCTGCACTCCCCCCCTCATTCACTATGGTAAGATTTTTTGTTCGAAAAAAAATTTGTTAAATAAAAATTAAAAAAAACAACTGGTACATGAAATGTCTGCAGTAGCATTGCATAGGCCTGGGTACACAGACACACATATATTCACCTACAAAATGTAGTCTATCCATACAACCAAAAATCAACCCACTGCCATCATCAAGATGATTCTAAGAGTCAGTTCTGACAAGAGCAGACCTGCCCCAGAGGGTTTCCAAGGTTATAAATCTGTAGGAAGCAGACTGCCACATCTTTCTCCTTGAGAGCAGTGGATGGGTTTGAATTGTTTATCTCTAAGTTAGCAGTACTACTTTAGCCATTGCATCACCAGGGCTTCTCCTTATATTCGTGCAATGGAATATCATTCAACAAAAAAAGGAATGAAAAGCATGATATCTCTTTGAATTGATCAAATATGGCATAACTTCAACATTTTCCTATGTTAAAATCCATACACATGTTTAAAGGCTGAAGAAGAAGAAAAGGAATGGAACACAAATTTGTGTTACAACATAAATGAGCTTTGAAAACATTATTGATATGGATTGAATTGTGCCTCCAAAAAATATGTGTCATAATTGCTAACATCTATGCCTGTAGCTAGAAACCACATTTGTTATGGTAATGAGTTGTATCTTCAGACAACCTCTTCTGAGATATTGAGTCAGCAGATTGGGAAAGAGAGCTGCCCAGCCACACCACAACTCGCCAGGAGCAAACCTTTAGAAGAAATAAGGACTTTCCTCCATATCTGACACAGAGAAAAAGCTTTCCCAGAGAATTAGTACCCTGCATTTGGACTTTTAGGCTTCTAAAGTGTGAGAAAAAAGTGCCTGCTTGTTAAAATCACCCACTTGTGGTATTTCTGGCATAAGAGAACTGGAGACCAGTCGCTGGAGGACATCCTGCTTGGTCGAGTAGAGGGGCAGCAAAGAGAGGAAGGGCCTCGGACGAGATGGACGGACAGTGGCTGCAACAGAACAGCTGTGAGGAGCGCACAGGGTCGGGCAGCGCTTCCCTCTCTTGTACTGCGTTCGCTGTGAATCACAACCAACTTGATGGCGCACAACAGCAGCAGCACCAGCTCACTCAGGCCATTTGGTACCAAGACTTGAGTGCTGCTCTAACAAATACTTACAACGTAGAAGTGGCTTTGAGATTGGATAACGGTGAAAGGTTGGAGGAGTTTTAAGATGTCTAATAGTCAAAGCCTAGATTGCCTTGAAGAGATTATATGGGGTATCCAAGGCAATTCTGGAGAAGGGCTCAGAAGGAAGTACGGAGAGCTGTGGAAAAAATCTCTGTTATCTTAGAGAATACACATGGCCTACATAAGGACTACATACAGAAATGTGGATGTCACATGCTCCGAGGATTTACAGTACAATGATGAACATGTGCCTGGATACAGTGGAGGTAAAGCAATACTTTGTATGCTGTGGCAAAGAACCTCTCTGGATTGTGTTCAAATGTTCGGTGGAAAGTAAAGAGAGTCTAAGTAATGAAGGATGTGTGTCTTAAAATTTTCACACAGAACATGGCTACCCAATCTTTTGATACATGGTTTAAACCTGTGACTTATGGATTCAACCAACTACCACAGCAACAACAACAACAAAATCCACTTAGATGGAAGCAAAAGGAAAGAACAATCTGCCTCTTGGAATTCTGCAAGCTGAAACCAAAGCAAAGGAGCTACACGTGTTGTCCTGCAAAAGAAATGGAAAAGAAGAAGGGGGAGGGCACCATCCCCAGAGCTAGAAGGGTCCCTGGTGGCACAGTCGGTTGAGTCAGTGGTTCAAACCCAACAGCCTCTCCAAGGGAGAAAGTGGAGGATATCTGCTCCTATAAAAATGTATAGCCTCTCCCGTGCTATCACAAGGTGTCGAAGGGATCAGGTATCAGGCATCATCAGATCAAAAATTCATAACATTGTGAATGAGAGGGAGTGCAGAGTGGAGACCCAAAGCCCATCGGTAGGCCACTGGACATCTCTTTACCGAGGGTCTCGGGGAGGAGATGAGCCAGTCAGGGTGCAGTGTAGCAACGATGAAACATACAACTTTCCTCTAGTTCCTAGATGCTTCCTCCTCCCCCTCCCCCCCACTATCATGATCCCAATTCTACCTTACAAATCTGGCTAGACCAGAGGATATACACTGG
>NW_022109491.1:21720839-21745088 GCF_000313985.2 Echinops telfairi | reverse complement strand
GGTCATCTCGACCCACAAGTTGAGAACTGCTGCCCCAGATGGTCTCAGAGAACAAAGGATTATTTCCATGTCTTGAAAGCTGATGTAAATTGTTCTGCTGGATTTTGGACTTAATTAATGCCCTTTATCTCTTTTTCCTTCCAATTTCTCCCATTTGTAAAATAAAAGTATATCTTGTGCCTGCTCTATCACTGTATTTTAGAAGAAGATAACCTATATTATATATGTCACAAGTTCTCAAATGAAGAGGAATTTTGTCCCAGGATGGAATATAAGGGAGTGCCAAAAAAAACTGGAATTGTGCTCAGCACAGCAGAGCTTTTGTAGTAGGCATTCCCAACCCTCACCCCCGCCCCACCCCACTAGACAAGCATCAAGCAACTCGCTCTGAGTTATTTCTATTACGGCACTCAGTGGTGTCACCTGGGAAGATTCTCTCTGGTCACAGTAAATTTTCTCGTAAAAGTAGTTTCACTCAAACCTAATTTTTTGTGATGGCTGATTTAAGAGACCAGTGTGTGGCTGTGAAATTTTGTTTCCTATTCAGGAAAAATGCCACAGAAACTATTGTGATGTTGAATACAGCTTACAAGGACAGCGCAATGGAAAAAACTCAAGTGTACAAGTGGTTTTCTTGGTTCCAAAAAAGGTCAGATATTGATTGAGGACCAACCTTGTTCTGGACATCCATCTACTTCCAGAACAGATGAAAATGTCGACTCAGAGTGCATTTGAAGTTCATTCCACCAGGTCAGACTGTCAATCGAGCTTTCTATTTAGAGGTTCTGAAAAGATTGCATAACAGTGTGCGACAAAAAAGGCCTGATTTGTGGCAGATGGGAGAATGGTTTTGCCACCACGACAATGCACCTGCTCACTCAGCCATCTCAGTGTGCCAGTTTTTGGCAAAAAAACAGCATGCCTCTTGCTCCACCCACTTACTCACCTGACCTCGTTCAGTGCGACTTCTTTTGTTTTCTCGAATGAACAAAGGCATAAAAGTACAGCAATTTGACAATGTGGAAGAGGTTAAGAAAAAAAATGAGGGAGGTGCTGTTAGCCATTCAAACAGACGATTTTTTTTTTCAAACAGACGATTTTAAAAAATGTTTCCAAGAATTGAATCACAGATTTGACAAATGTATTAAGTGTAATGGAGAGTACGTTGCAAGTGATAAGGCTGTTTTGTAAAAAAATGTAAATACATGGCTTGGTGGTGGGGAGAGGGGGTGTTCCAGGGTGTTTTTGGTATCCCCTCGTATGCCTAACTCCTTACCCATATTTGATTTCAATGGTTCAGGAGATGAGATTTTGGACTTGAGAACTGATTTTAGACTTTTAGGATGATGTAAAAGGGTGCATGTATTTTGCATGTGACAAAGACATGAATCGTGAGGCGCCAAAGGGTGGAATATTGTGGATTGAATTGTGTCCCCCGGAAATATGTGTTGTAATTCTTAACTTCTATGCTTATGGTTATAATCCCACTCGAGAATAGGTTGTCTTTGATATTTTAGTGAGGCACGTCTTCTAGTCAGAGAAATAAAAGAGAGTAAAGAAACAAGTGAGCTAGCAGAGACAGGGAAAGAAATGTCAAATGACAGGAAGATTACCCAGGAGCAAAAGCTCGGAGGAAACAAGGACCTTGCTCCACAGCCAACAGGGAGAGAAAGCCTTCCCCTTGAGTTGCCACCCAGAATTCCGACAGTTAGCTGCCTAACTTGTGAGAAAACAAATGTCTATTTGTGAAAGTCATCCACCTGTGGTATTTCTATTATAGCAGCTGTAGATAACTAAGACAGTTCTGTTAAGTGAATGAAGCCAATCACCAAGGATCACATAGTGAGTGATTCTTTTTACACGAAATGCCCAAAATAGGCAAATCTATAAAGACAGAAAGTAGATTGGAAATAGTGGCCAGAGCCTGGGAATTGGTGGTGGCATTTCTTTTCAGAGAGTGGATTAGATTGTAGTGATGCAGTTAGTGGTGGTTGCACAACCCTATAATTTTATGAAAACCATTAAATTGTAGGCTTTAAATTGATCAGTTGCACACGCACTTTAAAATTGGGTGTTTGTTTTCTTATTACTGCGTTGTAAGAGTTCTTTGTATATTCTGGACACAAGTTTCTTTTGGGGGGCACAAGTTTCTTATCAGATATATAACTTGAGAACTTGTCTCCTCATTTGCACTTTCCTGATGGTACCATTTGCTGCACAAAAAGTGAACTAAATTATCTCTCAATAAAGCTGTTGGAAAAAGAAAGAAAAAACGAGGTGCTGGAAGAGAGATACAGCAGGATTGGTCCACACCTTCTCTCCTCTCCAGGAACCCTAACACACTCCCTTACATCCTTGCGTTCCTGACAAATCTTTTAGACATGTACTCACTTTCCTGGAACCTGGCTTTTCTAAACTACACCCTCTGCAGCCTTCTCATTCGGAAGCTTGCTCAGTCATCTGCATCCCCTGCTCTCGAGTTCTGTAGTAGGCCAGCAATCCTCCCCATGTCTCAGGTGTTCTTTCAGGTCACAGGCTCCTCTACCTCTTGCTAAAAAGCAAAAATTACGCATTTTCTCCTTTAATGCTGATACCCTCATGATACCACTCTCTATCCTTGTTTCATTATCATTATCAAATTCCCTCTCATTCTCCCTTATTCTTTGAGGACTAGGTGCTTGCCTTTCAGATATCCATACTACCCAAAGTCCTATCATGATTCTAGGCTTCTTTATATACAAGAAGGAGTCAGGTGGCTAAGAGGACTGGGAGGCCCCTCTCTTTTCCCCTCTCAGGGTCTCTCCTTGGCTCTACTCTAAACTCTGCACCTTTTTCCCTGAAGAGTCCAGGGAGATACTTGTAAGACTAGGGAGCCAAGACCCAGGAAGTTAGTTCCACTGCTGGTCAGACTGGGGTCAGTGGAACTAGGAATCCAGAAGAGTGACGAGATTGGACAAAACTGTGAGACTGGCAGAGACCTGTAGGCAAATATTACCACTCTGCCACTTCCCTTCTCTGGGTTTCAGCTTCCTCATCTGTATAACAATGGGCTTAACATTCCTTGCCTCACCTCCTTTACAGGAGCCCTGGTGACATAGTGTTCGTGAGTTGGGTTGCTAACTGCTGGGTTAATAGTTCAAAACCAGCCCTTCTGAGGGAGAAAGATGAGGCTTTCTACTCCCATAAAGAGAGTTTTTCTCAGAAAGACACAGGGGCAAGTTCTACCCTGTCCTATGCAGTTGCCATAAGTCAGCAATGACTCAAGAGCATGAGGTATTTGTTTTTGCCTGCTCTACAAGGTTGTTTGAAGAATGATATAACAGATAAGATTGAGTGACTGTCATCTATGTGCCAAATATTGTGTCAAGTACCTGCCATAATCCTCCCAGTCCTGTGAAGTACAGCTCACTACCATCAAGTAGATTCCAACTCATAGCAACCCTATAGAATAGAGTGTAACGCACCTATCCCCATGAGATAGCTATGTTGTTTCTACCCCGCTGATTTTTACAAACGAGGAAACAAAGGTTTAGAAAATGTATCTCCTTACTCAAAGCTGCCAGCCTTAAGTGACAGATCTGAAACTTGAACCTGGGCAGACTTTGAAATCTTCAGAGCTGTGAGACGATGAAGAAGAGAATTCTAGTGAATTCTAAAGCATGCCTTGTATCCTCTGGGGCACAGGTATGCAGCTAGTTGTGATTGAGACTGAAGGTGGGTGCCAGGTGGAGGACATTTTCCCAGGAAACAGTGAAACAGATCTGATAAATCGGAAGCGCTGTTTCCATCACACTGATTGGATCTGATCTCCTCAGCCAGGGTGGGAAAGAATGGGAAGCTCGCCATCTCTCCAAGTTCCCCAGTGAAAAGCACAGTCTGAGTGACTCTATTGTGAAAGATAATTCTAGGGCAGATGGAGGTAGAAGCGGAAGCTCCTGGAGTTTGGAGCCAGAGCCACACCTGTCGAATCAGAGCCCCGGCCTTCAGCAGGAAGAGAGCTGTGGCTGAGCCGACGGAAGTCTCTCGCATGGGGCAAAGGCAGGGAGCAGCTCCGCTTCTATCAGAACTTTCCAAGAAATCAAGGACACCCAGCCCAGGAACTAAATGAGTCTGATATCCAGCCCACCTGTGACCCATGCGTCCCCTGCCTCTCTGCCCTGGGGTTTCCAGCCACCCAGCCTTGACACTGCTCTCCCTGTATCCACAGCCCACTCGTTTGGCTTTCTCATACCTCCCTCTGGGCTCATTCTCCTCTCATACACACCAGAACTCTGTCTGCTGTGGCAGCTCCTTTGTTTACTTCCAGAGCTCCCAACCCCACTGCCAGCCAAACACAACGAAGCCTGGCCAGGAGGCTCCAGGCTTAGTCTGGCCTCTCAGGAACAGGTAACCGCCTCCAAGCCAAGGAGGCAGCTCTAAGGTAGGCTGCTCCCTATACTGGGCTCTTACTTTAGCTCCTAACAGTCCAGGTTTCAGGCCTAAAGGGAAGGGACACAAGATCTGCCAAGAGCTGGGCAGGCACCCCTGCTGTTGAAACAGCTCTGGCGCCCCAGGCATCAAAAACTCTGCTGGAAAGAAGAAGGGGGAAATTTGAGGCCCCCTCAGTGGGGCCCAGAGGCCTAGATTCCCTTCCTCCCTGTGTCTTTCTTTAGCCAAGTAGAGCCTGGTCCTGAGCTCTCAACCCAAGGCCCCAGGCCCCTAAGTTTCCCCACCAGAGGGACCTGTGTCCCAAGAGTTTATGTCCCATGCCTCCCAAATGGTTCTAGTTAAGGAAGGGAAGTGAGCATTGAATGTGGGCCAACCCCCAAGTAGGAAACAGTATCAAGATGTGTCTGGCATTGGTCTGTGGGGGTTACTGGGGAGGCTACCGACCTAACATGTAGACTTTAGGAGGGTGGGAGGTGACAGGTCAGTAGTAAGGAATAGTGAAGGTGGGCAACAGGGCCACAAATCACATGAGGGACAGTGGTCAGCAGCAACAAGAAGGCATCCCAGCAAAGGAGGAAGAGGAGATCACCAGCTGTCCAAGTTCCACAGCGGAGAGGCAGGTGATGGCCCTTTAAATGGTGGTCAGTGGATTCTGTGAGTGTGTAGAGGTGGACCTAGGGCAGATACCAAATGGAGTGGGGGATGATTTTAGAGGAAATCCAACGCCTAATTTCCCTCCCACTTAGGGATTTGTTTCAGAGACAACAACCTTGATTGAGGAATGTCAGAAAGAAAACTGAACTCTGTTGCCAGGCCCCAGTGGAGCAGATGGAGCTCCAGCGCTCAGGCCCTTGGAAGGGACAGAATGGGGTTAGAGGTGCTCAGCCTGTACTCGCTGTCCCATTCCACTTCAGTGTCAGCGAGTGGGGGTGAAGAGCAGGTCCTAGAAGCAGTTTATATGCAACCCCTGACCCCCCTCCCTGGATCAGAAATTCTTGAAGGCCCCCTTCGAACAAACAAGAAATCTGTCACAGGTTTAGGCACAGTTTTGCTTTTTATCTCAAAGATGTACATTTTAATCTAACAGTCTAACAGCTTCAAATGCCTCGCCCCTGCCCAAACCCTCTCCCCGTCTCCCCCATCCCTGCCCAACCAGCATATCATCTGCCCCAGTGGTGCAGTCATCGGTGATTGGAGAAAGAGGTGGCACCCGTGGCTCTCCCAAGAGATGCGGCTCAGGAAAGCACCAGCTCTCCCTGGAGAATCCAGAGGCCAAGGAGACCCATAAACTGAGCCTTGGAGGGGAAAACACTGTCTCCTGGGTCTCAGTCCCATTCAAAGTCTGTCTCCAGGGGGTGGAAGCCTGTCCTTGCCAATCAGAGTAGCAGAGGGCAGAAATCCATAGAGAGGACCACTTGTGGGTGCATAGGGACCTTTGTCCCAAGTCACACAGCAAGTGAGCAAGATGTGGGGGTTCCTCTCCTTTAGGCCAGGTGGATGCGCCTCGCTGCAGCTACCTGACCCCTCCATGAGTGCAGGACTGCCAGGAGGGGGTCTCAGGAGCAGCATCCTGGGGGCAGGGAGTGACACCCAGAAAGTCAGAGGGCCAGTGCTGCTACCTGCAGCCACAAGACTCCACAACCATGTCCTCATACTGCTTATAGACCACGTTGTTGGCAGAGTCAATGAAGAGGATGCTGATGGGACTCAGCCGTGTGGGCACGCAGCAGGTGGGGGGCGTGGACTCAGGGTCCATGGAGTTCATCAGGGTCTGGATGACCGCATGGTTCGTTGGCTCCAGGTGGGAGCGCAAGGGGAACTCGCAAAGCCCCTCACAGTGGAAAGCCTCATACTCAAGGGGTGCAATGATCCAGTCGTCCCAGCCCATGTCCTTGAAGTTGACGTGCAGTGCCTTCCGACTGCAGCGGGCTTTGGGGTTCTTGCTGGGCCGCTTGCCCTGGCGGGTGGCCAGCGGGGCCCGCCGTTTCCGCCGCTGGCTGAACAGGTACTCGTACACGGTCTTGTCATCCTGGCCAGAGCGGGCCTTGATCTCATTAAAGAAGAGGTCCCGTTTCTTGGTGCGGCCAAAGACCAGGAACAGGGCCTTCTCATGGACCTGTCGGGCGGCCCGGTCAAAGCCCAAGCCCCGGAGGTCCACGGCCCGGCCTCGTTCCCAGGCTTCCAGCTCCAGGCACAGCTGGGCCGAGTTCTTAAAGTTTCGGAAAAGCTTCCAGATGTCAAACACCTCCCAGCCAGACCCACCCAGGCCTGGCACGGAGCGCACATCCAGCAAGGCTGCCGGCTGCCGGCCGCTCGGGCAGCTGGACAGCTTCAGTTGGGCAGTCCGCCCGCCGCCGGGGGCCACTGGCTTGGCGGTGTCCGAGGGCTTCTTCCGCAGGATCCGCAGCTCGGCCCCCAGCAGCCCGTCCTTCTCCAGGGCACTCATGTCAAACACGTACCTCTGCTTCCTGACCACAGGGCGTCGGTCATCTGGAAAGAAGACCCAGAAGTCATTCCCTACACCCTCAGCAAGGGCGCCAGTCACCTCCAGGTCTCAGGGGACGGCCGCAGAACTAGCTCTCTGTAACCTCTTCCCTACTCTGACTGGGGCCAAGATCCAAACCACGGAGAGCCTTTCTCCACACCAGGAGCTTCCTAGTCCGCAGAGCAAACAGGACTGTTTCTCTCCACGTGGCTGTGGGGAAGCTGAGGCTCCTTTGTGATTCTGAGCACTTATGTCAATGACCTAAATGCACCCGAGCTCCATCGATCAGCTTCCTAACTGCCTTCTACATTTCCTCTCTCCGCCATGATCTAATTCGCTACCTAGTTTATGAGGTCAATGGGGTGGGAGTTATCATTTCCCATCTTTCCACAGAGGAGGTAACTTTGCTCACCCAGCTAGGAAAAAAACTCGAGCTGGAGCTTAGCCTAGAACTTTTTATACCCAATCTTCAGCTGCTTCTACTAGACCTTAACACAGTGGTCCTCAACCTTCCTCATGTCATGCCCCTTTCATACAGTTCCTCATGTGGTGACCCCCAAACATCAATTTGTTTTCGTTGCTACTTCATCACTGTCATTTTGCTACTGTTATGAATCGGGCAACCCCTGTGACAGGGTCGTTCAATCCCCAAAGGGGTCACGACCCACAGGTTGAGAACCGCTGCCTTAAAAGCAATCTTAGTGCTCTTGTTTGATAGATGAGACACAGAGAGGGCAAGTGGCTTGCCTATGGTCACAGAGTGAGCCCCATTCATCTTAGTCTAATGATTTATAATATATGTCTTTTACCCTTTTTTGTGAGTGTGTGTGACAGTTTGTGTGTGTGCGCGTGTGTATGATTGAGTATGAAAGCTAATGTATGTGACATGTATGTATGATTGCACTTGTAGGACTACATAAAGGGTATGTATGTGCACGATCCCTGTGTGTACGGTAGAAGTATGTGTGTGTGTGATTCAGCGTGTGTGTATCTAACTGTAAAACTGTGTACCAAGAGGCTCAGTAGTATGTCCAAATCAGCATGCCCTCCTTCCAAAATACCAATTTGCCATTGGGGAGCTTTCATGTATTCCCTAGAAGGTGACTAATTAGGCCTTTAAGCTCCCCATCACCCCCTCCCCAAGCTCCCTTAGTGCTGGGGGGCACAGGATGTATTTTATGAGCCCCCAAGGGGTCACAGCTTTCCCTGGCTGGGCAAGCAGCCAGGCCACGTCCCCCACCTCAGCCAGCCCTGCTGCCTCTGTACCTCCCCCACCCTCCACCCCCTATCATTCCCCTATAGGCCAGCTCTAATGAGGAGTCTCTCCCATTCTGACCCCTCCCCCACATTGCCAACCAACGTCTGGGGGCTTCCAAAACCACAGCACGTCCAAGAGCGACTTTAACAATCTGCTGGTTCACCATTCTCTTCACACTTAGGGAGAAACTGAGGCCCTGGTGGGGAAGGGACTCACTGCAATCACCCAGCAAGGTTAGAGAGACAACAAAGACAGTAATACCGGGCCATCAGGGGGAGGAATGGGAGTCACAGGTCTTCCCCTGGATTGTCTGTGTTTACTTCTGCCAGGACAAGATAGAAAGTCTTCACCATCCGTTCCAAACCCCAGAGTTGTTCAGATGGAGATTCCAGGGCAGCTTGGCGTTCCTGAGGTCACAGTGTGGGTTAGCCCCTGTGACTACTGCCTCCCCACATAGCTAAACACTGAACCATGACTCCAAGGCACCCCTACCTACCCTAGCCTGAGGCCAAAGCTGAGAAACCACCTGGAGATTCACTCCTCTCTCTGCCACCTGAGAAAACCTACAACCCCTGGAGCCTGGAACGTTTGGCCAATCCACAGAATTACAGAGCATGGCTTGGTAATCAAGGATCTTGGAGTAGAGTCCCCAACTCTGCCAACAAAAGGCTGTGTGACTTAATAGATCTTTACTCCCTTCTGGGCTTTAGCGTCCCCCTCTGCACCTTGCAGGAACTGGTCATGGTGACTCCCAGGTGCCCTCCAGCTCTGACATGCCATCATCCCAGGACCTGGTACATGGGAGGTAAGTCCCAGACACCCACCCCAAGCTAGACGCACACACCGTCTCCCACCAACGCAGTGCCAGGGTTCTGAAAGCCAGCCCCTCCATGCATGCTGACACCCCTCCCTCAAGAGCCGTACCCCTACGACCCCGCCCCCTCACCTTGCCCTTTGTCAATAAAGCTGGTGATGGTGTTGGCCAGGCCAGCCTCCAACTTCACGCTGCTGTTGCCTCCCTTTCTGTCAGCATCGGACAGCGTCCTGTACAGCGAGAGCATGTACTCGTGGGGTGTGATGGGGGGCGGGCGGAACGACTCCTTGGGCTCTCGAGGGGGCCCGGGCTCTCTGGCCTTCTTCAGCACAAAGGGGCTGGGGACAGATCCTGCCTTTGGGAGTGCCTTCCCCCTGGGAAGCTGTCCTTTTGGGGTCACAGTCCGTGCTGCAGCCTGCCTTGTCTGGGAAAGGTGTCCTGGCTTGGGTTCAGGCCCACCCGCTCTGGGGGGCAGCTTTTTGGGTTCATCCTTCTTGGGCTGTGTCACGCCTCCTGTCTGCCCATTGCCCCCCTTTGCCTTGGCATTGGCGGTCCCTCCACCATAGCTGTGACCTGCTGGCCTGAAGATGTTCCGAGCCGCGGGGGGCCTCTCCTTGGCCTCTGCTTTGGCCAATCCTGGCCTGGCCCCCTGGGGTCTCTGGCCCAAGTCAGGGGCCCCCAACACAGTGCAGATAAATTCCAGGTCCAGCCAAACCAGGTGCCAAAGCAAGAAAGTGAGGAGTTTGGGGAGTCTCATCCTCTGGCCAGCCGCTGCACGGCACCAAAGAGAACGGCGGCAGCAGCGAAGGTGCCTCTGGTTTGGCAGGAAACACCATGAAAGGAGTGGACCCTCAAAAGCAGCGGCAGCAGCAGTAGCAGCAGCGGGCAAGGCTTGCTCCTCAGTCTGAGACTCTTTAAGTCTGCCGGGTGTGTGTTTGTATCCAGTCCCATAGTGGAAATGCTCTCGTATCCAGACGTGCACCCGTCTCCAGTCAGCAGCTGAAAATAACTCGTTCTTGAAAGGAGAAAGCCGACCGCCCCCTTTCTCCTGCACAACCGACTGAGGGCTTGAAGGAGGCTTGTATAAGGCTGAGGGATTTTTCCAAGAAGGAAGAATGGCGTAATGCTGCCTGTGCGCTCCAGTTTTTTTTTCTTTCTTCTTTTTTTTAAGTTTTGAATCCTTTCCAGTGAAAATACTTCACACACACACACACACACACACACACAGAGGCCTGCAGGTGCTCAGAAAAAATCTTTTACAAACCTGAACTCAGGAATTGGAAGCGGAATTCCAACCCAAACCAATTTAATTACTCTCTGATGTCATGCTGTCTAAACTCATTTAAGTGTGATATATTTATGTGAAGAAAATCACCGCTGCCCTTTCGAGGCCATGGCTCACGGGGGCTCTTGGCACAGAGCCCCGCAGTGGGGCTCAAGGCTTAGAGGCCTCACAGTCCATGGAGCAGACTTAGGGGTCTTCACCTCTAGCGCACAGAGCAGCCCACCCCGCCTTCCTGAGCAGAGATGCCGAGGAGGAATGAACTCAAGGATCTGAAGCCCTAGAAGCACAGGGAGTTTGGGTGTTCAGTTAAGTCTTTGGACTGTTTTTAAAGCAGTTATAACCCCTTAGTCTAGTCTGGGACCTGATTTGCTGGAGATGGGGGAACAACACAGATGGCAGCATTTACCCATAGTCTCTTATTTTAATAAACTTGTGGTGACCCAGAGACAGAGAGCTATCCATGCCCATTATGCCCCACCTCCCAAATGCCATTGACTGAGCTCAGATGATTCCTTCAGGTCCCAGGGCACTGCCACTGCTGAGCCCCCTCCTCAGAGAAGAAAGGGCCAGCCAGAGTGTACCCCACCACCACCGCCACCACCACTACGGCAGCAAAGTTGTCCTCAGGAGTTTTCTTGGAAAGGACTGGCTGAGTCCAGAGGCCGCAGCTGCAGCCTGAGGCAGCAGCGACCCCTTCAGGAGGCTAGAAAAGGCAGTTCCCACATGCTTTTCTCGAAGCTCTGGAAGAATTCCTGTCAACTCCAGAGACTTTTTTTCAAGAGGCTAACTAAAATAAATACTGAAGCTGCCTTCCTTTGGGGACTGTGCCCCACAGAGCCTCTGGACAACTCCCTATACAGTTCACTCGAGGAAACAGTTCCCTTCCCGTGGAATTTACGCCTCTCACTCCCCTAACTGGAGGAGGTCCTCCTCATGCCAAAAAGTTCAGCTGAAAGGCCTTCCCAGATCCACAGACAAAATCGCATCCCGCCCTTTTGTGCCTCTCCAGAGTACTCATCCCACCGTAAGACTCACCATGTGGAGAGAACTAAATCAATCACAGGAAGACAAACAGTGGATGGTCCCACTTACATGAAAGATCCAGAAGAAGCAAATGCATAGAGACCAAAGTTGATTGGTTAACAAGGTCTGGGGGCAGGAAAATGGGACGTTCCTGTGGAAAGGGGTGCTGAATTTCTGTGAAGGGGGATTAAAAAAAAGGTAGTGATAATAGTTGTACAATATGGTGAATGCAATTAAGGTCATGGAACTGTACACCTAAAAAATGGTCAAATGACTAATAGTCTGTTGTAAATATTTTACAACAACAACAAAATTCTGCCTAAAAGCAAAAACACTCACTAAACTTCTGATATACTATGTCAGGCTGTGCAGGGAGACCAATGTAGTGAATAGGCAAATTCAGAGGCTCTCAGATCGAGAAGGAAGACTGCCCAACTACTGGCCTACTTGCCTATTCTTCTACTGCTGCTATGACTCTTACAGTGGGATGAGTGTTGTAGAGAGATGGGCAAGAGGAAGTGATTCGTGTGTCTTATTTCACTCAGCACAATCATTTCTAGGTATAGCCATGCTGTGGCATGTATCGAAGTTCATTTCCACTGTGTGTGTGCACTGCATTTGGTGTACTCGTTCATCGGTCCGTGGACATTTAGGTATTTCCTTCTTTGGGATAGTGTGAATACTCCTGCAATGAACATTGGCGTACAAGTATCTGTGTGTTCCTGCTTTCAATTCTGATAACAGCCATCCTAAAGGGTAGAAAATATTAAATATACATATACATATATATGGGTCTGAGTGAAACTTTACAGAGCAAATTTGTTTTCCACTCAACAATTTAAACAACTTTGTATCATGACATCACATGGTTGCAATCACCTCAATTTAACAGCACTTTCTCTACTTCCTCCTGGTTCCTTCTTTCTGTTTGGCCTTCTTTCCTGCCCCTTCCAGCCTTCTGAACTTTGTTGCTACCTTCTTTGGTTTTGAGGAATATGGTCCTCATAAGTATTCCCTTTATAGAGCTGTCTAATGTTTGGCTGAAAGGTGATCCCTCAGGGGTGGGTACAGTTCAAGGTTTGAAAGGTGTCTAAGGGCCGTAGTCTCTGGAGCTCCACCAGTCAATGAGTATTCGATGAATGAAATAAGGTGAAACCGATGCTCAGGGAGTCAAAGCACCTGATTAGTCTTTTCAGGTCCTCACAGGCGATCAGAGCACACCAAACACCACCAGCCATCCAAAACATCTTCTGCAGCTCTTAGATCAGGAAACCCCATTCCCCCACCTCAAAGAACCAGGCACTTTTTAGGGGGCTTTCAGGAAGGGCTCAAACATACCGTGATCATGAAGATGGTGCGGTACTGGACAATATTTTTTCTGTTATACATGGGGTCGCCATGAATCGGAGCCAAGTTGATGATTACTAACAACAACCAAAGGAAGGGCTGAATTCATCATTGTCACTCCAGCCAGCGTTCACAACTCTTGGCTTCTCTTTTAGTGTTTTGATCATGCTTCCCATCCACACTCTCAGTGGTACCCCACGATGACCCATTTAACCAATGTCACTGGCATTTCTCCCTCCTAGCTGTTCCCTGTCTCCACCACTGTCTCAGTCCTCCACATACTGGTCCTACTATAATTAACTCCTAGGCCTCAGGATCTCTCCCCAAATAGGCTCTCCTGGCTTCCTGAGCCCAGCTCCTTGTGATTGCACCTGGTCAGAGTGGCTGGGTCTGTTTCCACAAGTCAGAGAAGGGAATGGTCAGTACCTCTGGCCCTCCCCCTACCTAAAATTCCATTGTGTAAGAGCGAGCTTGCTTGCCACCTCCTCCAAGAAGCCTTTTCTCTTCCCTAGCAAACACACATTCGCTCTGAATCTCTGCCCCACATGTGCTGTGCCCCTTCTCACTTTGGTTATCCAGTTTGCTCCTACCTCCTGTCTTCAACACATTTCATTTCTCTCTGCACTTTTCTCCCTCTATTTAAAATAAAATCACACAGCTAATTCCTTATAACTGTAATAATTTACTTACATATCTGTCTCTCCCATTGGATTGTGACTAGACTGTACCTTATTTATCTTTCAATATGTTCATTGAACTCATTATTCCCAGCGTTTGGCACAGGGCCCGGCACAGAGCAGACTCTCAGTATGTGCTGTGTGAATGGATGAATATACAAAAGTCATCACTTTTTACTGTAAGAGGTAGTTACGTGTGGACTAGGGTGCCTTGTTGTTTGACCTTGAGTTCTTTAAAAGGAGAGGCTCTACCTTGCTTATTTGTTAGGCACTTTGTAAGCTTGAGCGAATACATGAAGAAATCAATGAACTAAACAAACAATATATCCCAGCACTTGGTTTGAGAAAAAGCAAAGCCACTAGAGACCAACAAACCTAGTTTTGAATCCTGGTTCTGCTATGTACCCATTACTTGATCTTCAGAAGTCACTAAACTCTGAACCTCTGAACAGGGATAACAACAGTTATCTCTCAGGGTTTTGTGGCAATTGAATGAAGTGAATCATACAAAGTGATTAGCCTAGCACCTGTCAGACAATAATAATGGCTACTATTTATTATTTTACATATTAAACTAGACTCTGGCTTATTATCTCATCACATTTCTATCTTTATTAACTTCACAACAACCCTATGGTGAAGGTATTCTAAATTCTCACAATTTACAAATTGAAGTTCAGAAAAATTGAACTTGGCATATGCCATACCAAAGAATCTTAACGTGGCTTCTACAAAAACAAGAAGAATTAAACGGGTGGTTTAAATGAAGGTCTCCTTCAATGAACTGGGACTTCATTTGAGGACCTGGGCACCTCTAGAAATGGGTAGGCGCAGGGAAAGGGGACTCTGAGCTTAGTTAGAAGACCTTCTCAAGGGAGGAGCCCAGGGGACCTGCCTGGCTCTCACTATAAAGGTGACTAATCACTTCGGTCCCCTCTGGTAATTGCAACCAGATGCTGCCTTTGGCAGGGCTTCAGTCCCGACATGTTTAATTACTGGGATACAGAGTCCCTGGGTTCCCCCAGTCTCCCTCACCTCCCCCCTCTGCTGTCAGCAATATTAATGTCAAACTTGAGGCAAGGATGGGAGCCTGGGGAAGCCACTGGCATGGAAATAATCTTTAGAGTCCTTTCCACGATGTAGAACTTTTAACTTTTATAAATGAGTCCCCACCCATTATTTCACTAGAATCCCACAAAACATCCTTATCAAGCCGGTAGGCCAGGATATTATTATCCCCAATTGCATTGATAGTCAAACAGTGAACTGAATAATGATAATCCCTTGATGCATTCAAGCACACCATCATTTTCAAAGTGGTGCCACATTCATTATCTGATCTAAGTCTCCCTCTCTGGGCCAGTCTAGCACAGCACAGTATTTAAATGTCTGGCCTTTAGCACCAGACGGCTGGATTTGTGCCCTTGCTTTTTGCCATTCACTAGCTGGATGACCTTGAGTTTTCATTTGTTTACTTATTTAGTAAATATTTATTGGTGGTAGGATCCAGGCCTGGGCACTAGATAGACAGCAATAGACAAGACAACATTCTGGCAGAAGACATGAACAGAAGCATGGTTGTTAAAAATGGTAAGTGCTGTAACCACAACTTGGCTGTCTGTGGTGGCTTGTATGTTGCTGTGATACTGGAAGTTATGTCAGTGGTATTTCAAATACCAGCAGGGTCACCAATGTGAACAGGTTCAGCGGAGCTTCCAGACTAAGAACTCTGCAGAAAGAATAGTCTGTCCACTTCGGAGGAATTAGCCACTGAAAATGTTATGGATAGCGTCCAAACATTGTCAGATGCTGAAAAAACCCTCATGAATAGAAGCCTACTAACATTGTCAGAGATAGTGCCAGATAATAAGCCCCTCAGATCAAAAGGCCCTGAAAACATGACTAAGGAAGAGCTGGCTACTCAAAGTGGAGTCCTCCATCATGATGTGGGTGGAGTAAAGCCTGCTGGAGGACAGCCTTCGGGATGTTCATTTGCTGATAAGGCACGACTCAAAATGAGAAGAAACAGCTGCAAATATCAATTAATAATTGGAACGTGGAATATACTAAGTATGAATCTAGGAAAACAGAAGTTGTCAAAAATGAGATGGAATGTATACAAATCAATATTCTACCCCACCCCCCCCCGAAGAATGCACCACAGAGGACAGCACTGAAGCTACAGCTCAGGGAGAAGGGTGCATCTGATCAGAGCACACAGGAGCAAATGAAGAGGGAAGGAGAGAGAGTGGAACACATCTAGGTCTACCAATCCCCGAGGACGATATTCCTGCTCAGAGCAGCCAAGGCACAGAAAGGACCCTAGGGCCAGCCCCACCACGAGACACAATGTCCCTCACTGACCCATAGTGCTACAGGGGACAGCACTAGAGACACAGTGCAGGAATTGTGCCCAAACTGACCCCACCACACCGGGATGAAACACTAAGAGCGTGTAATAGAGCAACAACGGGAGCAAAGCAATGAAGTCCACGAGGAATACCAAAAATAGACTTTGGGGCCAGGGCGTGGCACTCTATCAAGTAAGGGGAAGGTGGGGTAGAAAGGGAGAACTGATTACAAGGATCTACATATAACCCCTTCCCTGGGGGACAGACAATAGAAAAGTGGACAAAGGGAGACATCGGTCAGTGTAAGACATGACAAAATAATAATAATTTATAAATTATCAAGGATTTATGAGGGAGGGGGGTCGGGGAGGGAGGGGAAATAATAAGGAGCTGATACCAAGGGCTCAAGTAGAAAGCAAATGTTTTAAGAATGATGATGGCAACAAATGTACAAATGTGCTTGACACAATGGATGTATGGATGGTTTGTGTTAAGAGCTGTACGAGCCCCCAATAAAATGATTTAAAGAAAGAAACTCACTGGGACAGTTCTACCCTATCCTATAAGGTCACTATGAATCACAATTGACTCAACGGCAGTGTGTTTTTATGGTTTATAGTAGAAAAGTCTTTCATGGCCAGGGGGCACTGAGGTTTTTTTTGGTTTTGTTTTTGTTTTTTCCTGAAAAGAGGGCAGTAGAAAAAATAAACCTGGGAACTTATGCACTAGATAAATGTTAGCCATGATTTGCATTTTTAAAAGAAACAGCATCTCACTTCTCTGAAGATGTTTCTTTACCTGTAAAATTAGGGTGACAATACTTGCATCACAGAGTGGTTTTAAAGACTAGATGTACGAGTATTTACATATATAAATAACTTTTCTTTCTGGAACCAGCCTAGCAGGTGCTCTGTAAATTATCATTTAAAAAATTCAATTGTCAGTATTATCACTGTTTTTCAAATGAAAAAAAAATTGAGTCTCAGGAAAGTAAGTGACACAAGATCATATATATAGAAATGACAGAGTTATGATGCAGCCCAGCCACTTGGCTCTGAAACTTAAGGCTAGGGCTTGGCTGGGAGGAAATCCAAGGTCTGGTCCCTGCCACTCCATCTGTGCTGCTCCTAACGCCCAGCCAGGCTATCTCAGAGAGGTCTCCCATCCTCTCACCCATCCTACTTTCCCCATTCTTCTCCTACCTACCCCAGCCATTCTGATTTGCTCCTTTGCAATAAACTTGACTTGATTAAAATATGTTCTGTATAGCTGGTACAACAACTATATGGAAGAATAATTCTTCTTTTTTTAAAACAATTAAAACTTATATATACTTAGTTTATCTTTGACCAGTCATCTCGAACGCTAGTTGCAGGAACCTGCCACTGTGCTCTGAGTGCTCCTCAATGGCTCCCCCAGCTGACCTCCTTCAGAACTGCACCGTCCCCCAGAGGCTGCGTCTGCTAACAGATGAATCTATCTAACTGCAAATATGACAGTGAACAATCTGAAGCTGGACAGTTGGTGTGTGAGTATATGTGTGTGTCTGTCTGTTGGGGTGGGGGACATGAACAAAGTAACCATATATTTTTCTCTTTTATTCTTTCTTTTCTTCAAAAATAATGTGGGATTCTTTAAAAAAGAAAGAAAAGAAATAGAAATTTATGATGAACAGAATAATAATCCTCACAGTACACAAAGGCACGAAGTGAAGTCTCCTTCCCATGCCGGTCCTCCCAGTCCTCCTCCCCAGAACCAACCATGCGTATCAGTCTTCCAGATAACAGTCCCAAGACATGCTACATAGACCTAAGTTCAACATTTAAAAGTAAAGTATGATATCCATACCAAATATACTTGAATTAAAAAGTGTATCATATTGATTGTTAAAAAAAAAATCAAACACCACTAGAAGCTATAAGAAAAAAAAAAGGGGGTCCTTTTTCCCTTTCTCCCCCAGCACTGTATCTGAATCTCTCTCCACAGAGGTAGCCACTGTTAATATGAGGATGCATCAAAAAGTGTATGGGGGGAAAAATGAACTTAAAAAGAATTTCCGGATGAACTTTTCCAAGCTCCTTTGTCTTTGCAAACCAAACCTACTGCCACTGAGCTGGTTCTGATTAATCGTGACCATACAGGGTTGAGTATAACTGCCCTACAGTGTCCAAGGCTGTAAATCCCTACAGTAGCAACTTGCATATCTTTCTCCCATGAAGCCACTGGTGGTTTTGAACTTCAGGTCTTTTAATTAGCAGCCAAGTGGTTAAGCCAGTGTGCCACAAGGGCTTTGGTTGTTAATATTCAGGAACCTGGAAATCTTATTGTCATTCTTAAGGTCAGAAATAGCCCCCATCCCACCCACTAATTCTTTCTGCACTCCTTCTGCTTCTTCCTCCCCACATCCAACTCCACATCCCTCCCTACAATCAAATCCTAGTACCCAACACACTGCTATCAAATGAATTCCAACTCACCATGACCCCGTAGGACAGCGTAGAACTACCTCATAGGATTTCTAAGGCTATATACATCATTACAAAACCAGGCTACCACATGTTTCAAATGTGGAGAAGCTGGTGGGGTCAAATCACTGATCTTTCCATTAGCAGCCATGTGTTTAACCACTGCATCACCAGGGTTCCTATCAGACCCTAATACAGCCATTCTCAACCTGTGGGTCATGACCCCTTTGGGGGTTGAAAGACTCTTTCACAGGGGTTCCCCAATTCATAACAGTAGCAAAATTACAGTGATTAAGTAGCAATGAAAATAATTTTATGGCTGGTGGGTCATCACAACATGAGGAACTTTATTAAAGGGCCTCAGCATTAGGAAGGTTGAGAGCCACTGCCCTAATGGATTGTGGGGTAACATCAAGGACATCATACATGAAAAAGGCAAAAACATCATTTAAAGACAAGAAAGGAAAAAAATACCAAAATGAGTGTCAGAAGAGACTCTGGAACTTACTCTTGAATATAAAATAACTAAAGCAGAAGGAAGAAATGGTGGGAAAAGAGGACTTAAGATTTCAAAGGGTGGCTCAAGAAGGCAAAGTATAATAATGAAATTTGTAAAGACATGAAATTAGAATACCAATAGGGAAAAATATTGTGTTAGTTTGGGTTGACTAGAGAAACAAATCCAGAGAGACTCATATGTGTATGAGAGAGTTTTATATAAAAGGTACATTAAGAAAGCATCTCAACCCAGTCCAGTCTAAACCCATAAGTCCGATATTAGCCCATATGTCCAATACCAATCTATAAAGTCCTCTTCAGACTCACAAAACACATGCAGTGATGCTGAATGTAGGACTATCACAGGTCAGTGGGTAGAAAGTCTTTGAATCCAGTGGCATTGTAAGCATCTCAGTGCTGGCAGGGGTCTCTACGTGGCTTCTCTAGTTCCAGAGGTCTGGTTGCATCAGGGTAGGTCCATGTGGCTTCTCCAGCTCAGGGCATTAGCGTAGTTCCATGTATCTTGTCAGCTGCACTGTCTCCCAGGGAGTGAGTCCAGAGAGAGAGAGAGAGAGAGACTGTCTCCCCCCTCCAAGGAGGAAATCCAGGAATTCCCAGAATTCTCAGGAGAGAGGTATTCCCACACAGAGGTCTCATTGGCTATGATCTGATTGACAGACTAGACTCCATCCCTTCACTCTTAATCCTATCAAGTCCCAAATTGACACCAGATTATGTAACTACTACAAATACGGCTTGCCATTTCTCTAGCTGAAAAGAACTGAAGGGAAATTCCTAGCTTCAAGTTACCATATTGAAGGATTCTGTGGGCAAAACATTGAGTGGTGCAGGAAGTATCAAAGAAGAAAATGGAACACTTAAAGTTGTATTGTGATAGCTTATGTGTTGTTGTGATTTGGGACTCTCTGTCACTGTTATTTTAAATACCTGCACGGTCACTGGAGGTAAGCAGGTTTCAGTGGACTATGAAGAAGGAAGAGACTGACCACTTCTTTCAGTGGGATCGGCCACTGAAAATCGTATGAATAGCAGAACATTGCCAGATACAGCGCTGAAAGGTGAGACCCTCAGGTTGGAAGGCACTGAAAGTATGACTGAGGAAGAGCTGCCTCCTCAGCTACAGAGTCAACTATAATGATGTGGTTGGAGTAACGCTTATGGGATCTTCATTTGTTGATGGCAAGACTCAAAATGTGAAGAAACAGCTGCAAACATCAAGTAACAATCAGAATGTGGAATGTATGATGTATGAATTTAGGAAAAGTGAAAGTCATCATAATTGAAATGTGTACGTAGATAGAAAACAGGAGAAACAATGAAATGGACAGCAGAGAGATCTATATCCTAGTATCTGTAAGCTGAAATGGACTGGTATTGGCCATTATAATCATATGGATTACCATGCTGGAAATGACAAACTCAAGAGAAATGACATCACATTTGTAAAAAAAAAAAATACATTGAACTTCTATCTTGAAGTTCAATGCTGTTTGTAGTAGGATAATGTCTAAATGCCTATAAGAAAGACTGAGAAAGTTGGAAACAAAGAGGAAGGGGCAGAAGTTGGAAAATACAGCCTTGGTGATAGAAGCAAAGTTGGAAATCACATGATAGAATTTTACCAGAACAATAAAGTCTCCTTTTTCTTTTTCTTTTTAACTAGGAATACACACATATGGCTTGTTTTTATTAATATGCAGTTAACAGATTGCTTCTCAAAAATTAATGATAAACTAGAATGACATCTAGATTGCAACTTGATGAAAATATACTAGGACTTTAACAGCCAGACGTTCTCTTGTTTTGGAGACATAAAATCATGCACTTTGCAGAAATGTGTTGTGTGTTTTTTTGTTTTGTTTTTTAATTGTAAGTCATTTTATTAGGGGCTCATACAACTCTTATCACAATCCATACATACATCAATTGTGTAAAGCACATTTGTTCATTCATTGCCCTCATCATTCTCAAAAAATTTGCTCTCCACTTAAGCCCCTGGCATCAGCTCCTTATTTTTCCCCCTTCCCTCCCCACTCCCCCCACCTTCATGAACCCTTGATAATTTATACATTATTATTTTGTCATATCTTGCCCTGTCCGACGTCTCCCTTCACCCACTTTTCTGTTGTCCGTCCCCCAGGGAGGAGGTTATATGTAGATCCTTGTAATCTCCTTATGGAGGGCCATGGGAAGGCGATGAGTCAGTCAGGGTGCAGTGTAGCAACAATGAAACATACAACTTTCCTCTAGCTGCTAAATGCTTCCACTATCATGATCCCAATTCTACCTTACAAATCCTGCTAGACCAGAGTATGTACACTGGTTCAGATAGGAACTGGAAACACAGGGAATCCAGGACAGATGATCCCTTCAGGACCAGTTCTGAGAGTGGTGATACCAAGAGGGTGAAGGGAGGGTGGGATGGAAAGGGGGGACCGATTTGTCTTCAGCGATTGTGTGAAGAAGGTGAGCATGATGGAATGTCGAGTTAATAGAAGAGAGTATTCTTGCATTGAGGGAGTAGTTGAGTGGAGGCCCAATGTCCATCTGCTACCTTAATACTAAACCTATACATATATCCACATAGATCTATTTCCACATCCTCATATATAAATATATTTACATATGTACATGCTCCTTTTTCTTTTTTAATTGTTTTTTTAATAAATCATTTTATTGGGAGCTCTTACAGCACTTATAACAATCCATACATCAATTGTGTAAATACCTTTATCAACAACATAAACAGTGATTGTATACATGTACCTCACCAGACAGAATATATAGAAACCAAATTGACTAATCTTTGGGAAGAGATGATAGAGAAGTTCAATATTAGCAGTCAAAATGAAGCCGAGAGCTGCCCGTGGAACAAACCATCAGTTGCTCATATATAAGCTCAGGTTGAGTATATCCCACATGACTTAAAGAACATCTCAGGAATGGGTCAGACGCATTGAACACTAATGAGAGAAGGCCTGATGAGCTGTGGGATGACTCGAGAACATCAAATATGAAGAAAGCAAAAAGTCATTAAGAAGACAGGAAAGAAAGACAAGATCAAAGTGGATGTCAGAAGAGACCCTGTGTGGTAGTTATATAATCATTTGTCAATTGGCCATGGCCAATGAAGCCTCTGTATGAGCATGACCTTTTCCTGAGGATTCTGGGAAATCTGGTATTCCTCCGTGGAGGTGGGAGACCCTCACTCTCTCAGCAGACTCCCTGGAAGACATTCCAGTTGAGAAGACACATGGCGCTATGCTAGTGCCCTGAGCTGGAGAAGCCATGTGGAGACCTACGCCAAAGCTGAGATGCTTATACCACGACTGGATACACAAGACTTCCCACCCACTGGCCTGTGATCTTCCTGTTTTTGGTGTCATTGCATGTTTTTCGTGAGTCTGTAGAGGACTTTATAGATTGGTATCAGACATATGGGCTAATATCGGACTTGTGGACTTGATCTGGACTGGGCTGGAATGTTTTCTCAATATTAAATTGCTCTTGTATATAAAGCTCTTTCATATACACATATGTCTATGAATTTGTTTCTCTAGTCTACCCGGATTTACACACCCTGAAACTTGCTCTTAAACATAGGGTAGCTAAAGCAAACAGAGGACGCACAACCATTGTTGAACTACCTAAAACAGCTGGGCATGGAAATTCTTTATAGTCCAGCAATATCTCTGCAGGATATATACCCTAAAGAAGTAATAGACAAAACATGAACAGAGATATGCACTTCCATGTTCATCACAGCAGTGTTCACAATAGAAAGAGCCCAAAAGTCCATCAGTAGAAGAATGGATAGAGAAACTTTGATGCATACACACAATGGAATGCTGTGCATTGCTTTAAAAAAAAAATTGATGCACTAAGCCTACATGGAAGAACCACACCAACATCTGTGATTCAAGGATTGTAAATTATATAATCCAAATCTGAAGGAATAGTATCAGAGCTTAAATCAGGGGTCTTCAAACTATGGCCCGTGGGCCACATGAGGCCCGCTGAGGACATTTATCCAGCTCGCAGGGTGTTTTTGCCCTGTTTGTTTTTTTTTACTTCAAAATAAGATATGTGCAGTGTGCATAGGAATTTGCTCATAGTTTTTTTTAAACTATAGTCCGGCCCTCCAACAGATCTGAGGGACAGTGAACTGGCCATCTGTTTAAAAAGTTTGAGGACCCCTGGTTTAAATTATGAGGTTCTGGTGTGCAGAAGGCCATGGATGACAACGGAACCCACAAATACATTTGCAGGATCCATACAGGGAATAAGCTTCCGGTGATTCCCCTTTAACTATAACTGAGAGATGAAAATAATCTGGTTATCAGAGAGAGAATATTGGAAAGATGACTGTAGTAAATTAAAATGGTCAATCTGACTTGAAAGGTTAAAACCTTGTCACTTGATTTCCCTTCTGATACACTTTGGGTTTGAAATGGTTAATAATATTTTCTGTGGGGGTTTTGGGGGTTTATCTCTGTTGCATTTTGTCATTGCTGGTAGCCTTCTTGACTTTCTGGGGGTTTTGTTTGTTTGTTTGTATATGAAACCCAGGATGCGTGAATCTATAGAGACAACAACTAGAAGAAGGGTTCCTGGGAAATATGGCAGGGGGAAGTGGGGGTAAGGAGGAGTTGATATCAAGGAGTTCAAGAAGGAAGAAAATGTTCTAAAACTGATTTGGGTAGCAATTGTACAATACTGCTTGATATGATTGAACTATGGAGTGGTATTTTAAAAATTGACGAAACCACAAAGCACCTCACCTGTACAGACATGAAGAACATTATGCTGAGGGAAGTTAGGCAATCACAAAAGGTAAGTATTGTATGAGACCAAGGAATTTTTTTTACATCGTGACAAGGATAGCAAGGGCTATCCTGTAAGAACTGCACTGGGAACCCTTACCCCATCCACCCTACAGCTCGGATCTTGCCTCTTCAGATTTTTGTGTTCCCCAAACTAAAAACACATTTCAAATGAATATGATTTAAGTTTTTTGAGGATGCTCAAACTGCCATTCTGTCCTGGTGTGAATCAGAAAGCACAGAATTCTTGAGGGGAGGGTTCTGCCTTCAGAAGTTTAGAGACTTAGATGGAGAATATGCAGGCAAACAATAGGTTCACATTTTGAGGTCTTTTTACAATAAAGGGATCTATAGGTCTGTAACAGTACCTATTTTTAACCCTTGTATGCACACCCATGCTCATAGCAGCATTATCCATCAAAAGATGAGTAGATAAACAATCTATGCTACATAAACACAATGGAATGCTACACAAATGTTAAATAATAATGGATCTATGAAACATCTCATAACATGGATAAACCTGGAGAACATTATGCTGAGTGAACTTAATCACAAAAGGGCACATATCACATTGGACTCCTATGATAATAAGTCAAGAAAAGGTTTATTTACAGAAAAAAAAATTCTTTGAAAGTTACCAGAGTTAGGAGTGGGAATGTGTGTAAATCACTAACCAGAGGGTAAACACATATTAACTTGGTTGAAGAAAAGGGCAATGTGCAATCGGCAGAGGTCAGCACTAAATGACCAAGACATGGAAGACCACTGACC
>NW_022109491.1:21703062-21720646 GCF_000313985.2 Echinops telfairi | reverse complement strand
AAAAAAAAATCTTAACATTTAGTAGCTGTACTACCTGGGGCAGCAGGTAAATTCTTTGGTTGGAATATTATTAATGGCCCATTTTCTGAAGAAGGATAGGAACTTGTTCTGTGGGAGCCCAAATGCCCAAGTCCTGAATGGAAGTGAAAAGGCGCCACTAGTTTCAGGAACTTGGGTACAGTGTAGTAGTCACAGCCCAACTTGGCTAGGAGTAGAGCTAAAACCAGACCTGCTGTGGTGGCGTGGTGGCAGGGTCAAAACCAGGGGGAAACACCCAGCCGATGGAGGGGCCCAAGAGGAGTCCTACAGTCCCACATGGCAGCATCCTTTTTTCTTTTTAATCATTTTATTAGGGGCTCATACAAGTCTTATCACAATCCATACACACATCAATTGTGTAAAGCGCATTTGTACATTCATTGCCCTCATCATTCTCAAAACATTTTCGGCAGCATCCTTTGATGGATCAAAGGAAATCCCAAAACAGCTTATTTCTTGCACTTCCCAGTGCCTTTGCACACTCTGGAATGCACTTCCCACCTTTGTCTGCTCACTAGATTTATCCTTCACAATCAAGTTACTATGCCATTACCTCTTAGAGTGAGTCACCTGGTTAAGTGTTATGGCTAGCTCTTAACACACTGTATGTGTGTAGGCTATTTGCTTCCTTGCCCGCCACCCACATGAGCCTGCAAACAGAGGCTCTGAGCAGGGTTCATCTGTACCTGTCCTTTAGGCTTCTCCAAGTGTCCAGCCAAGGAGCTGGCAGATAGTAAAATACTCAACCAGTTTTTCTTTAGTGATGAATGAGTTAACTCAGGTGGATAATAGCAAGTTGTTCACAATCTATGACAAGAGTCTGTCCTTCTGGGGCTCTGCTTCGGATCATTAGTTTGCAGTGAGAGGAACCTTGGGATGGGTGGGTTTCTTTATTTTCCCCTTTTCCATCCCCAGCTAGCCGCTCGTTTCAGACCCTCGAGATGTTAACATGAAATGAAAGATGTGGACAGGGGCGGGAAGTCTTTTTGTCATAAGGTGGTTTTGTGCTGTCTGGATCTGGGAGATGTTTATAGCTGTCTTTATCCATCCATTATGGGGTGCTTTTAGGGGTTCATCAAGGGTTCCCTCCTTTGGATCTGCTCCTGCATCACATCTCTATTATCAGTGGCCATTAGCCTAGCTTCTTACTCCTGGGATCTCCACTGGATAGCCTCCATGCTGGCTCTCTCACACTTGGCCTACCACTGACTAACAAAAAATACTCTGATGCGTTCTGGGAAAATGGGGCAATTGCACCATATCAGCACCCTCCTGGGTCAGCCACCAAAGCAGCAGCAGGCTTGTCTCAGAAAAGATATCCCAGAAAAGAGGCAAACGCCAGCCACTGGGCTCCCCAACCGCAATGATGATGGATTTGATCCCTCAAGCCCTTGTAGAATTCAACTCTCCGACTCTTCACGTGACTTGAGCAGTTGAAGGTAGGGACCAGTCTTCCCTAAGGAGAGGTAGGGACTCACAGACAAGGCAAAGCTTTGTTAAAAAAAATAATAATGCCACACAATCTTCACCACCCTCTGATATTCTAGGACTAAACAAGGGATCTATGAGCTTTAAAACAACTTTAGGTTATTTCTTCAAGAGGAGAGGGGCTGGAGATGTTGACTGGGCACCTCACTGTGAAATTTCACATATCTAACTTTTAAGAGGAAGAAAAGAACTACCAGCAAGGTAGGACCCAGGCATGTTATAGCCCTGGGAGATGGATGGAATATTCTTGTATGCTCTCAACGATGGGATTTGGAGTCTAAACAGAAAAGGCCCGGCTCTCTTAAAGGGGGGCAAGTTGCTTTTTTCTTTCTTTCTTTTTCCACTTCAGTGTCTCTCCCTCTGATCCAGGCTCCCTGGAATCCTTCTTCCCACCTTGAATCATCAGACGAGTCTGAACATGCCTATTTGCTAATTGTGTCTGGCTTAAGTCTTTCCCCAGAGGGTTCTTAGGCCCCAAGCCATTCAAGTGATTGCGTATGGGCACCTGCTTCTGTGTCCCAAGGTTCCTGGCTCTTTTTAGGGTACTTGTGGACTGATGTACTGTCAGCACTTAGAAAACCTCTTGGGCGCAGTGTGACCCACTTTCACACACCAGCTGACTCCACTTTCTGCTCTGGCCCAGTCAAAATGCCCAGTGGCACTATCTTATTATGCTTTGATGCAATTTCCAACTTGCTATTACTAGATTGTATTATTATCCAAGTGCACAATAAGCATTCTTAAATGTTTGCTGTGAGGAGCCCTGGTGGTATAGTGGGTTATGAGTCGGACTACTAACCCCAAGGTCTTAAGTTTGAAACTCCCAGGCCCTCAAAGGGAGAAAGATGAGGCTGAGGACTCCTCTAAGGATTTACTGTCTCAGAAACTCACATGAGGCAGTTCTACTTTGTCCTACAGGACTGGATGGCGGGCAGGGTATTGTTTGTTTTGTTTTGTTTTGTTTTGGGGGAGGCATGTTTGCTGGATGAGTGAATGAATGAAGGACAAAATAAGTTACCCTTTACAAAGATACTATTGTTTTAACACCCTTCTAGACCACTAGTGCTATACTGTTTTGGAAGCCTGAAACCTCAGCTGACTCCTCGTGGTCTCAAAGTATATTATATAGCTTGCAATGGATTTTGTGTCATTAACTTTGGCTTTTGATAACCATGAGTCTGGCTTGATTCTTTCGCTAGACAAATACAGATACTGTTTTCCAAAACATGTCAAAAGAAAGCAGAATAGACAAATTGTGGTTCCTTAGAGCAGTGGTTCTAAAGCTGGGGGTCGAACGACCCTTTCACTGGGGTCACCAGATTCATAAATGTAGCAAAACGACAGTGATGAAGTAGCAACGAAAATAATGTTATGGTTATGGTTGGGGGGTCACCACCACATGAGGAACTGTATTAAAGGGTCGCAGCATTAGGAAGGTTGAGAACCACTGCCTTAGAGGGATGTAGGACATCCAGACAAAATGAACAGCCTAGGCAAAGGCACAGAGGCAAAACACTATACTGTCCATGTGGCCTGGAGGGAGGGTGGGCGTCTGAAAGGATGACAACCCTACGAGGGGTCGCCCTGCGGGTTTTATCACGAGCCCAGCACGGGGTGCCTTCTGTCCACGCAGGCGTCATTGCCGTAAGCTGGTTTGTGAGTAAGCCTGATGGCGCAGTACGATAGGTGTTGGGCCGCTAACCCCAACGTTGGCAGTTCCAGCCCAACAGTGGCTCCACGGGGAAATGATGGGGCTGTCAGCTCCCCCAAAGGTGTACAAGGGCTCTAGGAACTGGAAGGCACTCTGCCGCGGCAGCTTTTACTTTGCCTTGGTTGTGGGTGGGGCTGGGAGGCGTGGGTGGAGCGGTGCGCAGGCGCGCCCAGAGCCAAACACGCACGCGCAGTGTGTGCCTCCCAAGTCAAAAGATGGGCATCCGAGGGCAAGTTTTTTCGGCTCCCAAACACCGGACTCCAGAGACCCTAACAATCCCCAGCTCCGATGACGGATCTTACGGTGTTTTTTTTAATTTGAAAATAAAACTCAGAGTTTATTAAAATACTCATTCTGCCCCACATTTAACAACACTGTAATAACAGCTACTCATCTGTATTTAGTCCAATCGTCTTTTTTTAAAGCGCCACCCACCGACGGCTCTTACTGAAAGGTGCTCGCTCTCCTTCCGGGCCTCTCCCGGAACCCGGCCGCCCGGCGGCCAGCGCGCGACGGCGGCGCGCGACGCCGCGGGGCGGGCCCACGAAAGAGCGGGAGCCCGGGGGCGGGGCCTGGAGGTCAGCGGGGCGGTGGGCCCCGCCCCCAGCCGGCCCGGGCCGAGTCTCGCCGCTCCTCAGCTGAGGGATTCGCCGCCGGGAGTCCGCGCGAGCCGATCGTGGTGAGGTGTGGCCTGGAGGGCGGGCAGACGGGAGGTTCCCGGGTTAACGGTCCGAGATTTAAAGGCCGTCCCGCTGAGGGCTCCCCAGGGAACCCCAGCCCCGCAGGGGACTCCCGTGACCTCGGGGGGAAACGGGGCCCAGCGAGGGGCTGGGAGCTGCCCCAGGACTCCCCAGGGGCTTGCGTTAGCTTCCGGCGGGCGCCACCACTCCGGGGTCCAGTCCACCCGGAAAGGGAACTTTCCCGGTCCTCATCCAGAATCCGAAAACCGAACCGAACCGAAAAACGAATGGTCCGGATGAGGCTCTGCGCGCTCGGGCGCATCTCGCTGCCGGCGCCGCTGCGGTTTTGCTGGTTAACCGAGGGGAAGCCCAATCCCACAGCCAGCGCACCCCGCGCTGTGGAACGCGCGCTCTTCTGCACCCTGCTCAGGGAGCCCTTTGCTTTCTTCTCGGTGCAGCTAGTCTCGCTTCTCGGTTTCTGAACTCCTTGCCTCGAGTTACTTTTCGTGTCTGTTTTATGCACCATGCGCTCTTTGGAGTATTAGACCTTGTCGCGTCATAACTCTGTCTCCGGGCCTGTGTTCGAGGAGCCCAGGTGCAGTGGTTATACCTTGGCTGTTGAATGCAGTTAGTGGTTTGAAACCACCAGTGGATCCGCAGGACAAAGCCTGAAGCTCCCTTTGGGAAACTCACGGTCTATGGCAGCGAGTAGTGGTAGGTAGCACTGGAGCCTGAAGATAATAGTGGGCGGGCCTTTAAAAGTTAGTGGGAAGTTTCTATTATCTTATCCCCCCCCCATTGTCTTTTAATTCCACCACCCCCACACACACAACTTTTGAAAACTCCCGCGTAATAACTAATATTCACTAAATAGCCACAGAAGTTCCAGGTGCTGCAAAATGCATTAAGGGTGATGGCCCATACTCATCAGCGTCCCAGCCATCCTGTTGAGTTGACAGGTTTATGTATCTTAACATTTTCATATGAAAAAATTGAGGCACTCATAAATTGGGCTAATTTGCCTAGAGTTCCACAAGTACTGAGTGGAGCTGGAAAGGGCATTCTCGACTATTCCCAGACTGTGTGATAACTTCCTTAGGTGCTTTTGGGTTTTTTCCAGTGTTGAGTGAGTGACTTTTTACCTCAGCCCTATGGGTCACGGAGGTTGGGGTTCTGATTCATGTTTTACCAAGAAATTCAAAAAAAGAGAACTGGTGCCAAATTTATTGGCGATGTTGTGATAGAACCGAGACTAGAACCTCGGTCCTACTGGAACCCGGCGTTGTTCCCGCAGTCACACCACCTTCCACCAACTGCCCGGCCCCTCCCAGAGCTGTGCTTTCACCTCATGTGTTTAGGAGGCAGTTGAAGGTCATGGAGAGAACGCAAGAGGTTGGAAGAATATTGAAGTTCAGTCTTTGCTCTGCCTCTGTTGGAGCCTCAGTTTTCTTAACTATAAAATGAAGGCAATCATTTCATTTCATTTATTTATTTTTTTATGAATCATCTTATGGGGGGCTCTTAAAAATCTTATGACAACCCATCATTCATTTGTAGTAAGCACACTTGTATTTCAGCATTTCCAAAACATTTTCTTTCTACTTGAGCCTTTGGTATCAGCTCCTCTTTGTTCCCTTCCCTCCACCACACTCCCACCCTCATGAATCCTTGATCAATTATATATTATTGTTGTTATTTCGTGTCTTACACTGTCCGTTGGCTCAGTTCATCCACATATCTGTTATTTGGTGGGGGGGCGGGAAGACAGTCATTTTAGAGCAAAGCATTTTAGTGCAGGTTGCACTAAAGAGCATTGAGTGCTGTACTAACTGTAGATGCATACAACCAGAGCCTCTGGTTCTAGAGCCCCAGGTTAAAGTCCTCTATTTTCCCTTTTAGAAGGATGAGGCTGATTTAAAGATTGAAACCCACAGGGGCAGTTCCACTCTGTCCTACAGAGTTACCGTGAGTTGGAATCGACTTGATGGAAATGCATTTGGTTTTTTAGTTTTGAGATTTGTCAGTGTTTTACAAGGCCATGGCTGATGCTAGGGATCATACTACCTTATGCCCTTCTGTTCAGGCATTCATGCAGTCAGCTAGGCCATGAGCACCTGCTAGGCACCAGCCACCATAGTTGAAGCTGAGCTTACAGCAGGCCATAAAAAAATGTTTTTGCATTTGTGGGATTCACATTCCGATAGGAGAGACAGACCTCATGTATTAACACACTCTCAGATCAGCCAAGAAATATACTAGTTTATTTGTGTAAGGAAGTACATGCTAGTAGATTTGTAGAAGGAACCACATGCTGATATATTTTTAATGGGATAACATACAAATAAGTTATTTCTACAAACAATTTATTTGCTCAGAGAATAAGCTGTCATTATCGTGAGTGGTTTTGTTGTCGTTTAACCTTTTTGCTTTGGATTGATAAATTATATTTAGTAATACTGGTCTGTGCTGCCTTCTTGGTAACCTTTATGCCTCTACTCCAAGTTTAGGTGCTGCTTCTATTTTGACTTCAAATACCTTTTATTTAATACTCCTTCGGAGTATTTTGAAAGAGGGGAGAATAACTACATAATGTATATCACATTTAAATCATTTCTTAGCTGTGTGCAGAAGTGACTACTGGTCTTTAATAAGGTTCTTGGCCTTCTCAATTGGATTCAAGCAAAATTTGCAAATAGTTCTCTTTCATTTCAGTATTACTCTGGCAGATACTGGGTTGAACTTCATGAGTGGTTATGTGATATAGTCATGTACAGAAGAAGTGAATCTTTCCCCTGTTCCTGCAGTAATGATGACAGCTGTATTACCTAGAGAGACATAAGTGACACTTCTACATGTATAAGAAGGAACTTTGTATCAAGAAGCAAATTTATATCAAGAAGGCAGCCCAGCCCAGTCCAACTCAAGTCCATGGTCTGCTGCTAGCCGATGCCCTCTTACTCCTGTAACTGCAGACCAATGAGACAGAGAGGTAAAGTGGGAAGGGAAAGAGGGAGATCGCATGCCAGTGGGTGCAGAGTCATGTGGACCCAAGGTTAGTGGGAACTTGTCAGGGCACCAGCAGTTCCTAGGATGGCTCTCAGGGTCAGTGGTCCACATGGGGCCACCCTAGAGGCAGGCACAGAATCCTGCCAAGCAGGGAAGGTGAAGGAAGGAGCTGAGAGAGAAGTTCTGATGATCTCTCTTATTAAACAGGCCACAGCCCCAAGGAGGTGTTGCCACATTAGACTCCACCCCTACACTGTCACACAGGTTCAAGTTGACATGAAATCGAACCTCCACAACATCTATGAAGTACAGTTTACAAGCACACCAACTCCCATTCTCTCATTTGAATGCAACTCTGTCTCTGTGAATCATTCACCAGCTACTGGCCTTTTCCCTTTTGGAGGGAATGTGAAAATGTATCTTCCCCGTGGCACCCAGTGACTATTCCCTGGTGGAGCTGATAATGTGGTTTGTTTGTTTGTTTAATTAAATACTTTTACTGGGGGTCTTACATCTCTTATCACAATCCATACATTCATCCAGTGTGTCAGGCACATTTGCACATATGCTGCCATCGTCATTTTCAAAGCATTCTTGTCCCACTTGAGCCCCTTGATATCAGCTCCCCATTTCTTCCCCTGCCCGCCCTCCCTCACGAACCCTTGATATGGTATAAATTATTTTTTTATATTGTATATTGTCCTCCATCGCCCCTCACCCACTTTTCCATTGTTCTTCCCCCTGAGAGAGGATTCTATGTTGGTCCTTGTGATCGATTGATAATGTGTTTAAAAAAGGGTGAAAGACCTGGTGATTTGCTTTGTAAAATTATAACCTAGAGATTCCCCCCCCCAAGGCAGTTTTCTGTTACACGGGGTCACTATGAGTCAAGAATCAACTCTGGCACCTAGCAACAATTATAAACCCTTGAAATGATTTTCAAAAAAAAACTTATTTTTTTTAACAGTTTTAGGTTTATATTATAGAGTTTGCAACTGTCCTTCACTCCGCTTCCCCTTTTTAGTAACATTTTACATTGTACATCATCATCGAGAGTGACCCTACATAGGATTTCCAAAGCTGTAAATATTTATGGGAACAAATATTCTCATCTTTCTCTCTGGAGGGAACTGGTGGATTTGAACTGCTGACCTTTCAGTTGGTAGTCCCAACACTTAACAGTCAGCGTTACAAGAGTTCCTTTCAAATGAGCATGGCATGTTTGTTATAATTTCAAGTCACTTTTTGAGATATAGGAGACCAGGTGGCATAGCGGATTAAGTGTTTGGCTGCTAACCATAAGATTGGCGAATCAAACTCACCAGTCATTCCACAGGAGAAAGATGTAGCCATCTGCTTTCGTAAAGATTTACAGCCTTGGACACCCGATGGGGCAGTTCTACTCTGTTCTATGGGACTGCTATGAGTCACCATTGACTCCATGGTAGCAGCTTTGGTTTGGTTTTAGTCTTTTGTTGTTGTTTTTTTAGTCTTTATGGCAGCAGACTGCCACACCTTTCCCCCGTTGAGTGACTGGTAGGTTTGAACCTCCAACCTTTTAGTTAGCAGCCAAGGACTTTCACCATTGTACCCCGAGAACTTTTTTTTGCTCTTCCTTCATGTTCCCATCATATCCTGTGATGTCTGTATGATTTTTGCACATACGTGTTGCACCATGATTGTTTGTGTCTCATTACCCTGCTAGACAAAGAACAGGTTCGGCCTCCACTTGACCAATGTTTATGTGGCACTGTGCTAAGCACAGTGAATCTGTGTGTGCTAAGCACTGGTGAATCGGGAGTGCTCGGTTGAGGACAGAGCTTGTCTCATGACCAAGTAAATTTGAGAAATGCTGCTCATCAGAGCCGTGTCTTAGAGATTGCCAGTAAACCGATTGCCATCGAAGCTATTTCAACTCATGGCGATCCCACAAAGTTCTCAGAGGAGCACTGTACCCATAGGATTTTCAGTAGCTGATTTTTCTGAAGTCGGTGCCCTGGCCTTTCTTCTGAAGTGCCTGTGTGGACTTGAGTCTTCAGCCTTTTGGTTAACAGCCGCATTTGTTAGCCATTGACTTCACCTAGGACTTGCTTAGAGATTAACCAGAAACTAAAAACCCATTGCCATCAAGCCAATCCCAATTCATAGGACCTGGATGGGAGAGTGTGAGTGCTTTAAGCGTTCTGAGGTGTCCCGTGGTAACGGAGGCTGTGCACCTTCTCCAACCTGGCTGTGCGCCTTCTCCAACCTAGCTCTGCCAGACTTACTGAGTTGTTGTTGAATCCATTTGAGACATTAAGACAGTAGTCCTTTCAACTCTTTCCTGTGCTTCAATCACCAGCTCGAGAGGAGGTCGGAGTGGCACCGCAATGGCTAGAGAGCCTACTGGGCGTGCACAGCCGCGGTGACCTTCCTGTCCGAGGCCCATGGAGACAGGAGGCCCTGGGTGGAACAACATGAAGCCCCAGTCACTGCAGCTGGTGCTGGAGGAGCAAGTGCTGGCACTACAGCAGCAGATGGCCGAGAACCAGGCAGCCTCCTGGCGGAAGCTGAAGAGCTCCCAGGAGGCCCAGCAGAGGCAAGCAACCCTCGTGAGGAAGCTGCAGGCCAAGGTGAGGCAGCTGCCTGTGTTGGGAGGAGGGAAGAGAGGAGTAGGGTGCCAGGGTGGGGAATAGGCGGCACAGCCAGGGGCTGGGAATAAGCCAAACCGAGATTGGTGAGGTGTGGACTCCAGACCTTCCAGCTTTCCTATGTAGCCTCTCCTTTGGTACTCCCAACTACCCCACGACCTGTGGATGGGGGGGCTGCTAAAAGTTCCATTACCTTTTCATTCCATTTTTCCATGAACTTTTATGAAGCTCCCTCCTGTTATGTCCCTTCGAAAGATGAGGAGGCTTCAGAGGTTGTTCAGATGGGCTCCCCTGGTCAGTCTGAAGCTTAAGACCTCATTCAAGTATTCTGGACCCAAAGCTTATAGAAGAGGCATTTAGAAATATCAATGAAATGCCCAAGTAGAAGCCGTAGGTGTGATGGCCTGTCCCCATGATCATCACCCACTTTCTCCCTTTACACAACAGGTTTGCCCGATTTCCTGGGGAAAGGGAGATAGGGGTGGGTTTCTTTGATTTGGACTGTTTATGCCAACTGTGCCCATAACCCCGCACCTACTCCATTTGCTACAGGTGCTACAGTACCGGAACTGGTGCCAAGAGCTAGAGAAACGGCTGGAAGCCACTGGGGTGAGTGAAGTTAGGTTCTGAGGGGGCAGCTTGGACTGGGTAAGTTGGTGTTGGATAGAAGTCACTCCTTCAATCTCAGAGCTTTACCACACACAGTTTCTCTTCGTTGGACATAGCGATTCTTCGCCTCTCAGAATCCAACCTTTACTCTCTGAAGACCTTTACTCTCAAGGAAGCTCCAGGAATGCGGTTGGACTGGGGGTGGGGGTGGCCAGCCCCCCACCACTAATCACGGGTTCGATAGGCACAATTGTACAGGTTGAGATATATAAATATTATATTAAAGTCATCGAGAGCATGAGAGATAAAAGAGATATTAAAATAATGGAGTCAGACACATTTCATGGTAGCATTGCTCACCTCAGCCCCATTTGGTGGTTCACGTGGAGAGATGGGGAAGGGAATGACAAGGGGAAAGGGAACAGGGGAGGAGGACAGGAGAGGAGAGGGGGAGCCAATGAGGTCAAGAGAGGAGCCAGGGGGGGGGAGGTCCCTCTCTATTGCTAACCCAGGCTTATATACCTTTGTGGGTGTGCAAACCCACTAATTACAGGTATAGACATACGTCACAGGAAGGTGTTGCACTGTAGATTATACAGTAATGGAAGGGGGTGGTCTAGGGCCATACACACAATAGGAAGAGGAGGGGTTGGGGGTATACATGTGACAAGATGGGCGGATCCTAGATATAGGATGGCAGCTTAACTGAGCTGGTTTGACCTGTTCTCTGGATCTCCATAGGACCCATTATCAGTAGGGTGTATACCCCACCTACAGGAACCAAATAAATGACTGCAGGCCTGTCCATTGTCCTTAACAACAGGGAGCGGGGCCCTTACAGTCTGGCAACTGATCGCCCTCAGAGAGGATGCCTGCAAGCATCTGACCTCCTCCCACACAGGAAAAGCAAACAGATTGGGCCAGGCGAGAAAAAAGGGTTGCCATCAAATGTGTGTCTGAGTTAACTGTGCTCCAGATTTTCAGAAGCTGGTTTTTCTGAAGTATTGTCTGCAGGCCTTTTGTCCGAGGTCCCTGTAGATGGGCTTGAACTGCTAGCCTTTTGGTTAAAACTCACTCACTGCCATTAGTCAATTCTGACTGATGGCGGCCCTGTGGGGCAGGGTAGGACTCCCCCTGTGGGTTTCCGAGACTAACTCTTTATGGGAGTGGCAATCCCATCTTTCACCTGAAACCACCAGCTGCTCCTTGGGAGCCTTTGGTTAGCAGCCATTTGCCTCACCCATGGACTCCAAGAAGCGTAGAATTAGAAGGAAGCAATGTTTTGTTTCCTCCAGCAGGTGTCAGTGTTTATCCATCTTAGAGAAAGGTGTTCCTTTGAGGATCTGAAAAACATGTTTGTGACCCAGGGATTGATTCATTTTTGCTGTTGACTGGGTAGAACTAGCTTTGAAAACCCAGTTTTTCTCTTTGTTCTGAGTTCCGCTCTGCTTTTTCTCCTATTCCCCTCGGAAAGGGACAAACAAAACAAAACTTGGTGAGTATCTTCTATGTATAGGTCAGGCACCTTTATGCATTATTGTATATGAGGGCCCCCCCCAAAAAAAAAAAAAAAAAGACGGAATAAAGCTCTGCTGAGAGGAGCATTTTTCCCTGCTAGGTGAGCATGGAGCAACTCGCTCTGAGTTAGTGCACCCAATGTGTTGCCTGGGAAGGTCCTCTCTGGTCACAGTGAATGTTTTCATAAAAGCAATTCTACCCGAACCTCGTTTTTTGTGATGGCTAGTTTAAGAGAACAGATGTGAAATTTTGTTTCCAGTTTGAGAAAAATGCTGCAGAAACTGTTGTGATGTTGAGCACAGCTTACAAGGACAGTGCTATGGGAAAAACTCAAATGTACGAGTGGTTTTCTCATTTCAAAAAAGGCAAAATGTTGATTGAGGTCAAACCTTATTCTGGACATCCATCAACTTCCCCAACAGATGAAAATGTCAACTTGTACGTAGTGCATTTGTTCCAGGTCAGACTGTTCATCAGCCTTCTATTTAGAGCTTCTGAAACGATTGCTTAACAGTGTGCGACAAAAAGGCCTGATTTGTCACCACGACAATGCACCTGCTCATGCAGCCATCTCAGTGCAACAGTTTTTGCAAAAAACAGCATGCCTCTCTTGCCCCACCCACCTTTCTGGGAATGCAGAGGAACATAAAAGGACAGTGATTTGACAACTTAGAAGAGATGAAGAAAAACATGAGGGAGGTGCTGTCAGCCATCCAAACAAATGAGTTTGAAAATGTTTCCAAGAATGGACTCGCAGATTTGACAAAAGTGTAATGGAGAGTACTTTGAAGGTGATAAGCTCATCTTGTAAAAAAATTGAAATACGTAGCTTTGGGGGGGAAATTCCAGGGGTTTAGTTGGTTTCCCCTTCTAAGTATGTCACTTCACGTACAAAGCAGCTCTCAGGGAAATGCTGTCGCCTTCCTTTTGTAGCTGAAGATTAATTTTTTAAGATCCAAAAGTTAGTGCAGTAGAAGTCAAAGAAAGAGATTGCTCACAATTCTTAGGCTGGAAATCCTGTACCAAATACCATCTTTGAGAAGGGGGTGATTGGGTCCTTTGGGGAAGGAGAAGTACAGTAGATTTGCTTTCAGAATGGAATGCAGTGATTGAGAAACGAAGAATGTGGCTTACAGAGAATACAAAGAAACTAGGTTGCTATTGAAGGGCCATCAGGGAGTTGGTCAGAGGTAAATAAAGCTTGTCTCTGTCTGGCCCAGGGACCAATCCCTCAGCGATGGGAAAGCATGGAGGAGCCAAACCTGGAACAGCTGCTAATCCGATTGGAGGACGAGCAACAGAGGTGACGGAGCCCCACATTTCCTGATCTGGGTGATTGGTCAGCGGATGGGCAAGGCTAATGGGAAATCTCTCTCCTGAGGGCTAATGTGCATTAGAACCGTGGATTTCCACGTTGGCCTCTAATTCCTGTCAATAGAAAATTCTAGCGATTGTCAGTTTACTCCAAGAAGTCCAAGGGTTGGACCATCTTTTATTTTGCATGTGCACCCACCCCTCCCCAGTGCAGGTGTGAGAGTCTAACAGAGGTGAACACTCAGCTTCGGCTGCACATGGAAAAAGCTGACGTGGCGAATAAAGCCCTTCGGGAAGACGTGGAAAAATTGGCAGTGGACTGGAGCCGAGCCCGAGATGAGCTAATGCGGAAGGAGAGCCAGTGGCGGATGGAGCAGGAGGTAAGAGGAACAGGAGGTCGAATGTGAGAAGAGGACTGTGCCCTTGGGGTGCCGCCCAGGTCAGTGCTGGAAGGGATTCACTTCGGGGCTTATGTGGAAACCGAATGGCCACAATCCATGCAGACAGCTCTGGCCTCCTGGACCCTCGATTCCGTTCTGCACTTACCTGCCGCGTTTAGGACTTGCTAGCAGGTGGCATGACATTCTGACAACTCTCTTTCTGCATAGGTGACTGGTCTGGAGGGCTACATGGAGAATATTTTAGATCCTATTTAAAGGAAGATAATGTTTCCTGAGCCTTTGGTCTGTGCCAGGTATCATGCTCGGTGATGTACCTAGGTTATGTCACATAGTATCAATCTATGACAATAGCGGTATTAACTCCCAGTTGTTGAGCAGCTAGTGTGTGTTGGCCACTGTGCTTAGCTCCTGTCATTTGTTAGGTATTTTATCTTTACCTTGATCTTGTGAGGTGATTAAGTTACTATCTTTATCTTGCTGTTGAGGAAACTCAGGCTTACGTGACTGCCTTAAGCCACTCCTGTAAACATGGCAGAGCTGGGAATACATATGGCAGTGCGTGGCCCTCACTCCCGTACTGCTCTGCCATATGGCCTCTGAGATCTCAGCCTCCTGCCACAGGAGCCCTCATGGTTCTGAAAGGGATAGATTGAAGCATGTGCAACTGTTTCCTATGTGTGACTGTAAAGACTTTGAAAGAGGAAAGTAGGAAGAATAAAATAAAAACTATCCATAGGTAACTAATGATAGCATTTTGTTGCATATCATTTTCTAGTCTTTTTGTCCTATCCATATTTATAAATGTAGATGTGCTTGTGTATGTATGTGCATATATATATGTATACATATATACAGCTATGTGCATACATAAGGGGGATTCTTAAAGTTTGTGGAACAATTTAATTCTTCCACAGCTTCTTAAAGCCCCTCATAGATATACGTTATGAGCGCATATTACTATTGTTATGTGATATTGAGTTGAATCTGACTCGTAGAAGCCCTCGAGGAGGATCCCATAGGATTTCCAGGGAGCACATCTTTATGGAAGAGGGAGGGGCTGGTGCTTTCAAACTCTGCCACCCATGATGCGTGTGTGCGCGTGTGTATTTCAGAAAGTTCTTGGAACAATTGAATGAAAAGATATGGCATTACTCCATACACTTCTTGAAGCCCCCTCGTCTGCATGTGCTGTAACCACAAGTACATTATTTGACGACTTCTGCTAATTAATACACAGTCTCAGCTGTTTTCTTTCCTAAAGGTTTACTTAGACAATAGTCCCACATTGACTTACAATGTTTTATAGCCCAGGTGATGTGACATCATAACACTAAACGTGGTGGCGGCTCTTAGAAGCCACTATGGCAACCCTCTAATGGCACCTGTCTCAAATGCCTCCTGTGATCAAGAGTGTACCTTTGCTGACTGGCTATTTCAAGCCAAAGCTACCCTGTGCAACTGGCTTCTACACACACCTATGTTGCTTTCTGGCTTACAAACTGCATAAAGTAATGTAAGTGCAAACACAGGTTAACTTAGCAACATTTGGGCATGAGAACACGAGTGCATTCGTGAGCGGTCAGCCAAGTACTTGTGAATGGTGGGCTCTCCAGAGGTCTTTGAGGAGAAATGTTCTCCAGTGATCTAGCTCAGGGGAAGAGCATATTCTTATTCCCAGGTCTTCTGGCCCATTGGCTCTCACCACCAACTTTAATGAATCCTTGAACAAAAACATGACTGTAAGCTGCCATTCATAATGATCTCCTGGAAGCAGCTGGCCCCTGACCCATAATCAGGAGGATTCCAAGACTCCTGTTTTGAAAAAGATAGGCCTCTGCCCTCTGGTGTGACCCAGGTTTCTGAACACACAGTTCTTCAAGGGCTACCTGCAAGGGGAACATGGTCGCCTTCTCAGCCTGTGGAGAGAGGTGGTGACCTTCCGACGCCACTTCCTAGAAATGAAGTCGGCCACTGACAGGTCAGTGTGGGAGTGGGAAGAGAGAAGGTTCTGGACTTAGGGTGGGCTACTATAGGAGGGGCCCATGGGGCAGTGAGAAGAGAGAACTGGAGGGAAGACATGGGAGAAGGAGGAATGTAGGGATGTTGGCTTTATTCTGGGTATTGCGTGGGTAACTGAGAGTCCCTGGATAGTATAAATGGCTGTCATGCTCAGTTGCTTACTGAAAGGTTGGAGGTTGGTAGCTACTGAGGGGCCTTGGAGGAAAGGCCTGGCAATCTTCTTCTGATAAATCAGCTATTGAAAACCCTGTGGAGCCCGCCTCTACTCTGACACACATGGGCTTGTCATGAGTCAGAATCAACCAGTGGCAGCTGGTGGTTTGGGGATGAATAATTGTTGGGTTGAGATGATTTTTCCCAGACCTGCTCCTCAGGGCTCACTGGGCCTGACCTCCACATCCCCTTCCTTGGCCCCCTTTGGGGTCTGCTCCTTCCCTTGCTTGTCCTCAGGGATCTGACAGAGCTCAAAGCTGAGCACATGAGACTCTCAGGGTCCCTGTTGACCTGCTGCCTGCGCCTGACTCTGGAAACACAGTCTCGGGAGTCAGAGGGGTCTGGGAGACTGGATGGGAATGAGCCTGCCCAGCTGCTGCTGCTACTGGCCAAGACCCAGGAGCTGGAGAAGGAAGCCCATGAGAAGAGCCAGGAGTTAATTCACCTGAAGAGCCAAGGGGATCTGGAGAAGGTCGAGCTTCAGGACCGGTGAGAGGGGTTCTGGGAAGAGCTCACTGATGGCAGGTCAGCTCCCTCCGGGACTCAGGTTCAGGTGGGGAGAGGTCAAGAGCATTCCCACCATGAGGAGGAAGGAGTCCAGTTGAAAAACATTACACCACAGCTGGGGCATGTCACTGGCCTCTGCCCTCATTCCCTCTGGGTAATAGAGCCAGCTATGCCTCTGTTCTGACAGCACCAGCTCCTTGCCATCCCCTGGACAGGCCAGCTCTTCTATGCTTCCCTGGCTTTGTACGTGGTGACCCCAACCTGGAGTTCCTCCCCCCTCCTCCCTCTGCCTTAGCATTTAAGGCATCATTCAAATACGGTCTCATCTGTGAAGCCCTCTCTGATATATGAAGTTACTGTGCCTCTGCAGTCTTTCAACCTTTGTTCAAACATTGACCTCATTGTACCTGATTGAATATTTAACACACACACTCTTTTCTTTAGTCAGGCTGTTTTAATATTTGAATTATAATAAAGTGTTGTTGTGTGCTTTCATGTCGGTTCATAGAACTGTCCCCACAGGGTTTCCTAGGCTGTAATCATTTTTTTTAATGATTTAAAAACTCATTTTTAATGGCACTTCATCCACATATCATACAATTCAGTAGTTCAATTATATCAAGAAGAGTTGTACAGTCATTACCACAATCAATTTTAGAATAATTTCTTCTTCTTTGTACTTATTATTATTTGTGTAATTATTTTTTAATTGTGGCAAACATACACAACAAAGCATTCGCCAATTCAACAACTTCTACATCTATAATCCAGTGCCATTGATTATACTCTTCATGCTGTACAATCGTTATTGATTTCCTTTTCCAAATTACTCCACCCCTGTTAACATAAGCTCAATGCCGCCTAAACAGAAATCCTTCCTCCTTTACCCATGGTAACCTTTGGCTACCTTGGTTTATTTTTTTTTAGTAGGTTTATTAATATAATATTCACAAATTGTACACTTCCATAGTTAAATAGCTTTTTTAAAAGAGCTGTATATACATCATCACCCCGCCACACCCCACACACACACCCCACCGCACCCCACCCCCACCCCCGACTGTAACCTTTATGGGAGCAAATCATCAGGTCTTTCTTCCACAAAGCTGCTATTGGGTTTAAACCATTGATCTTTCAGTTAGCAGCCAAGTGCCTAACCATAACCATTGTATCACCAGGGTCCCTTCCCTTACAATAAAATAGTAAACAACAACAAAACTAAGACAAGTGGGCAGGGACCTAAGCTGAGAGCCTCATTTGTATCTAGGGCCAAAACTGAGTGTGTGCCCCATGACTAGGGCTGTGTCACCACCCGCTGGCAGTGTATATATATTGCAGGGGCTCAGGGGTCTGGTTTTGGTTTTTGATCCTGGAGGCTATGGCAATGAGGCAGCGGGCCATGATCGGGCACAGGGCCATGTATCTTGTGTTTCTAGTGCTTTTCACTCC
>NW_022109491.1:21689283-21701817 GCF_000313985.2 Echinops telfairi | reverse complement strand
TCTGGTCTAGCCAGATTTGTAGGGTAGAACTGGGATCATGATAGTGGGTGGGGGAGGAAGCATTCAGGAACTAGAAGAAAGTTGTATGTTTCATCGTTACTACCCTGCACCCTGACTGACTCATCTCCTCCCCGAGACCCTTTCGTAAGGGGATGCCCAATTGCCTGCAGATGGGCTTTGGGTCTCCACTCCACACTTACCCTCATTCACAATGATATGATTTTTGTTCTGATGATGCCTGATACCTCATCCCTTCAACACCTCGTGGTCACACAGGCTGGTGTGCTTCTTCGAATGTTTGTCTTTGAAAACCCTTAAAGAAATGTAATATATCTGGTATATATGGCTAACTCAGAAAGTTAATTAGCTCATCTATTCATCCTTTAAGAATTATTAACTGTCTGCTGTCCCTACAACATTCCTCTGTAGAAATGTGTGCAGTGTCTCTGTATCAGAGAGATATGGCACACACATTAGGAAGCACATGGGCAGCCCACTGAGCCACTGGGAATGTGCCGAGATTCACAACCATGTCATATGGGAAACCGAGGGCCATGACCGTGCTTAGCCTAGAGTAGAAAAGTCTTGAGGAAGACATGAGGGCCATCTTCGCGTATCTGACACTGGGGAAGAGAGGGTGGCCTTGATTCATGTTATTCTGAGTGGGCCAAAGCAGCATCAGTGGCTCGAAGTTCTAGGTCGGCTGATTTATGCTAAAAGCTGGAGCTGTGGAGGGGTTGAACTGTCTGTTCAATAGTTGAGCACCCCTGATCTTCTCATCCAAGCTGCAATCAATTGGAAGCGGGGTGCATTTCTGTTCATTTGATTCATTTGGGGCAGGAACTTGCAGATCCAGGTGTCTGTGGGGCGGAAAGAACATCCAAGAGCGAAGTGGATTCTGTTGGAAGAATTCAGATTTTCTAGTGCTGCCACACTTCGTTTTCTGTACTGCAGGGAGCACAACCTCCAAATGGAGGGAGCACTGAGGTGCAGTGGGGGCTGCAGGAAGCTAAGACTGCTCATCCCGTCAGAAGGAGCCGTCAATTGGACAACTTCAGAAAACTTGCCACATAGGAGTGTGGCCTGGGGATGGCCCACTTGTTAAGACTTTGAGAGAAGCCAGAAATGTGGATCTTTATGTACCATGTTTCCATTTTTAAATTTGCTTCTGAATTGCCATGTGGTTGTTGGGTGATGTTGAGTCAGTTCTGACCCCCGGTGACAGAGGAAGACTGCCCCGTCGGACGGTCTTGGCTGTCATCTCTGCAGGAACACATCGCCACCAAAGGGAGGTCTGTCAGCCCGGTGCTCACCTGTTGTGCCACCAGAGCTCCTTAGGCTGCGCAAGGACGAAACAAACCCAACTACAGGCCGGACTGGGCCTTGGGCTGCCCAACTTCGGCAGGCCTTCACTCAGACAAGTAGAGATAAACAGAGAGGAAACCTTGAGTCTTCAAAATTATTCCTAACTTTGGGGCCAGAGTTTTCTCAGGTTTATTCTTAGGTCTCAAGCCTCACTTGGTTGGATAGAGATAGCAGCCATCTCGCCATCCAATAATAACCCAAGCACTATGGATTCTCATTCCTATTTTAAATCAAAGGAAACTAGCCCTCAAAGTAGTAGTTGGCTAAGGTCACCAAGCCAGAGCGCTGGAATGTAGGCCTGGTCATGTAGAGCCCTTAGTAAGCTCATCTGAACTCTTCACCACTGCATGTCACTGCCATCAAATGCCCGAGGAACAGCATTCGGGTCCATGTGTGCTCCAGGATAAAGCGAGGCCAATAGAATAGACAGAATGAGACTTTGGTTGGTGTGGGAAGGGGACTACTAAATCCTTTTCTGAGAGTTTGGCTCAAAGGCTCTGTTTTGTTCCCTGCTCAGGAGTCAAATCACGCAGAATTGATGGAACACGAGGCATCTCTAAGTAGGCATGCCCAGGAGGAGAAGCTATCTTTACAGCAGGTGATCAAGGAGATAACCCAGGTACCGGTGAGCCCCTGGTTCATGGACACCAGATTGTGTGTCTCAGTCGTGTCGTGCCTAAATTCCCACTCTGCCGGCATCTGGGTGGAAGGCTTTATGGGACTGGGTTCCCTGAGCGTGTCTGGAGACTGGAACCCTAAGGGAGGGGTGACTCAGCATTCATGTTGAAACAAGCCCGCTCTTCTGCGACAGTTCTCAGGCCAGAGGCTGGTCTTCATGAACTCACTAGCCTCCTCTTCTGCCCTCATTTTGTTATCACATCACAGAATCTTCTAGCCCTCTTGCTAGTCCTCGGGTTGGAGGACCAAAGGTGGAGTGCTGAAGGAACCAGTTTGGTTTTTTTTGCCCTTAGCTACCTCTCTCCTACACCGCCCTGATAGCGGAGTTGAGGCAACAAAAGATTGGGTTATAGGTTATGTCCCGGTTGTGAATCGTCTATAGGCACAGTCGGTCTTTGTCAGTTGGTGATACCTTGTGTTGGTTCCAGGTCATGGTAGAAGAAGGGGACAGTATGACTCAGAGCTGTGACCCTGAGAGCTCTCTGGAGCTGGACTCAAGTGGCCTCTCCTCCCAACTTGCCCCCCAGGATCCAGACAGGGCTCTCACACTGGTGCGTTCTGTGCTGATCCGGAGACGCCAGGCCGTGCAGGTGAGAAGCCCCAGCATTCCACTCCAGCCACAGGAGTGGGAATCTAAACTGACTTGTGCCGCAGGTTGTCCCTCGGCCCCAGGACCCGCCAGTCTCAACCACCACCTTTGAACTTTGTTGACACCCAGGGTGCTCATAAGACTCTACCCAACTGTCACTGTGGGTCCCACACAGTCTGCAGACCAAGGGCCCCCTCCACATCACACCAGGCAAACCTTGGCAACCGGCGCAACTGAGGGAGCTTGGATGAGCTTTCCCTAACACTTTCCCCCGGGGGTCTGTACCTGATTCTTTCCCAGGGCCCCCGAGCCACCAAACATTTGCAGATCCTGAACTGTAAGACAGGAGCTATAGAGACCCAACCACCTCTCACCTTCTGTTACCTCAACTGGTCACATCTCTTCTCCGCTTACCCTTGTGTCCCTCTGCCCCTTGCCCAGCCCTGCACTGGGGCTTGTGGTATCCCTCTTTTGCCCTTGCCTTCTGACCCACTGTCCCTCTTCTCTCGCTTTCTCTCCTCAGGACCTGAGGCAGCAGCTGTCCAGCTGTCAGGAGGCGATGAGCTTCCTGCAGCAGCAGCATGAGCAGTGGGAGGAGGAGGGCGAAGCCCTGAGACAGCGGCTTCAGGCTCTCACTGGGGAGCGCGACACCCTGGCCGGGCACACTGTGGACCTCCAGGGCGAGGTGGACACTCTCAGCAAGTGAGCAGTGGGCACCTCCTCCAGCCTTCCAGTCCTGGTCCCCATGCAGCCATTTAAGCCTTCCCATCATGCTCTGCCTGAGACCCAGGCCACTCAGGGCTGCCTGCCATGGGGTTCCTTCCCACTCGCCACTGAGGCCGTGATGATTGTCCAAAAGGAGCCCGGGGGTCTCTTTCCTTGGACCACGTGACACCTGCTTCTAGAAAGGATTTGAGGTCTCCGGGTCTCTTTCCATCTCCTGTCTCCCTCTTCTTCCAGGGAGCGGGAGCTCCTGGAGGAGGCCAGGGAAGGGCTGCAGCAGCAACTTCAAGTGCTGGAGCAGGAGGCTTGGCGGCTGCGGAGAACAAACATGGAACTTCAGCTGCAGGGGGACTCAGCCCAGGGGGAGAAGGAGGAGCGGCAGGAGGAGCTGCACCTGGCACTCCGAGAAAGGGAGCGTCTGTAAGTGTGCCCGCCAGCAGTCTCAGAGCCCTCACCACGCCCCCACCCCTCTCTCGGAAATCAGAGTAAATGGAAGCCTGGCCTGCAGTGGGTCCAGATTAGCTTATTGCTCCTTCCTCTGCAGAAAGATGAAGATAGAAAGTCCACCCAGGCTTTACTGATCATCCACTGGGGGCTACAGAAGGGAACACGGCCCAGGCCCTGCTCTCCAGGAGCTGTCTAGTGGGGGAGACAGACAAGTAAACAGCTAACTGGCATGAGGCTGGTCCAAATACTGGTTCCTTAGAGCCTCCAGCTAGGTGCTTTGGGAAGTCAGAGTAACGGGTTAATTGGTGATGACTAGGAAAGGTGGTGCAGTGGTTACAAATTGGGCCGCTAAACCACGAGGTCAGCAGTTTGAAACCACCAGCTATTCCGAGGGAGAAAGACAAGGCTTTTTACTCCTTTTCAGAGTAACCACTTCGGAAACTCACAGGGGCAGTTCTACCTTGTCCTATAGGGTCACTGTGAGCTAGAATGGACTTGATGGCAGGGAGTTTGGTTTGGGTCTTTTTTTTGGAGGGAAAGGTTCATGGAGCCAGGGGCTTTGAGCTGATGTATTTTCATTGGTTGGATGTAGAAGGACGAAAGGAACAGACTAGCAACTGTGGGAAAGCTCACAGCATCTTAGAGATGGCTGAGCTGTCAAAAGGGCAGACCCCATACTGGGAAGTCACAGAAACCCAGAGACAAGGGATGCTGATTTGGATGATTTCCCCAGGTAATCTGCAAATTCCTAGGCAAAGAGTAAAGGCTTCAGAGCCAAGCAGACACTTGGCTTAAATGATGACCCTGCCTGTTGGATGGATTTGTAAAAGTGGCCTGGTCATTCTTCCCTTGAAGTGCCATGTGGGGAAGATGGGCGCCTGTGTGCTGAATCCCATCCGAGAGCCTGGCACGTGCAAGGTCCTCAGTGGCTGGTAGCAGGGACCATCTCTTCTCCATCTGTGGTGGCATGTGCCCTCCTGTCCTAGCCCAGTTGGCGTGAGTCATGGAATCTTGCAGGGTCAGGGAACTGCCATCAGGGTCATGACTTAGGTTCAGAAGGATCTCCCAGGTGCCAAGGAGAGAGATAGGCAATCTACAGAGAGATTTACATGTTTTAAACCTTATATTCATAGATCAAGATTGCATGTATGCATTTCAAAAGTCAGGACTGTGCAAAAATACAGACCCAGAGAAGTGTCCTTCCCACCCCGCCCCCTCCTCCAAGAGATGGCCATTTTAATGACTCTCTTCCTGCTCTTCCCAGGGCTGCCTTCTAAAAAGAACAGGCTTCTCTTCTTAGTTTCTCTGATTTTTTGCACAAAAGGTAGCCTGCGATGTGCACTGTTCTGCACCTGTCTCTTTTTCTGGGAGGGGTTTCCTTTTCTGTTTAGAGACCTTCTTTTCTTTCTGCCCAGCAGAGATAACGACATTTCTATTCTCTTTTGGAGACTCCCTCGAACCTCTTCTACCCCCCTCTCCTTCCCATCTTAGTCAAGAGACACTGGCGAGCCTCGAAGCCAAGCAGACAGAATCCCTCAGTGAACTGATCACCCTCCGCGAAGCCCTGGAGTCGAGTCGCCTGGAAGGGGAGTTGCTGAAGCAAGAGCAAGCTGAAGTGACCGCAGCGCTGGCCCGGGTGCGTAGGTCTCCTCCCCTCCTTTGCCGGGCGGGCAACCAAGACAGATGTGTTTCCAGGTGAAGGGCATGCATCCTGCCTCATTCCTCACCCTTCAAGCCATGGCCCCTCATATTTCTTGCCGAGATGACTGGTTTTTGTGGCTGGGTTCTCTCCCTCCATCTGTGTTGGAACTAGAATGGGTTTTTAAAGGTATACATCTGTCCATCTCTTTTGTACAAAACTCCTCGGTGCCCCAGTGGTTAAACTTCCAGCCAACAGTAGGCCCATTAGGTGATTAGTAACACCAAGGAGGTCCGTGCCCACCCAGGACCACATTGCACAGGGAAAAAGCTCAGAAGGCAGGAAGCGGGTAGGAAAGAAGACAGGCAAATAGAAACGGGAAACCCAGGGCAGAAGTGGGAAGAGTGCTGTTACACCGTGGGGGGGTGCAATTCATGTCACAAAACCAAACGGGTGTGGATCTTGGATGGAAAACCAAGGTGCTCTGCCAACTCTCTCGCAAATACAGAACAAAAAGTTAAAAACAGAGCAAAAAACAGTCAGTGATTTCCAAACTCTTTGGCACCAAATTCAAAGCCTCTTGCCATCTGGCCTGTGCTGTTCCTAGCTTCCTCTTCCACTCCAAATTCCCTATTCCAACTTGTGGTCTCTCGACTCCTGCTGGCATTCACTGCTGTGGAGTAGGCTCCCAACCCATGGTGGCCCCCTGCTCAGGTGGGTGATGTGTTTCCAGGCCCTGCACCATCCCCGAGATCAGTTGTGGATCGGACTTCTGTGATCCATGGGGTTTTCAGTGGCTGATTTCTGAAAATACACCTCCAGGCCTTTCTTCCTTGCCCCTGCTCGCAACACAGACAGCATTCTGTTAGACCACCCTTTTCCCCTCCCTTCGTGTATACTCTTCCCTTTGCCTGGACTGCCTGTTGTCCTCCCTGTTCAACCAGCAAACTCCTACTGACCTCTCAATACCCCAATTAACTGGCAGTCACCCTGCCGAGGAGCCTTTTTGACTCTGACTTATCGAATGCCTCCTTTTCGTGCCAGGCCATTTTGTGTGTGCATTTTCTGTAGTCGTTACTGTGTCTGTGCCTCTACACCAGTGCCTCCCAAAGTGGGTGATACCACTCCAGCGGAGTGGGCATACTGGAAGGATCACGTGAAGTGAGAGGGAGGCTGAAAAGGCAGACACCTACACTTTATCCTGGATGTGGGCTACCGCACAAGAAATTTTTTCATTGCCAGGGGGGGCGCTGAGTAATTTTGTTTGAAAAGGGCTACTGGGTCAGGTAAGTTTGGGAAGCTCTGGTCTATACTGTGATCTGCAGTCTTGCTCATCAGTGAATGAGTAAATGAATCAAGGGAAAACGTGCTTGGAATGTCAAGGAGGGACAGAGGCAACTGATCTTTGTACAAAGAAAGCAGCAGGTGCTGGGGGTGGGGGCGATTTATGGTGGCAGGCAACCTGGAAATTGGAACTCATGACCCTGGTTTGTCTAGGCGGAGCAGTCCATTGCGGAGCTGTCGAGCTCTGAGAACAGCCTGAAGGCAGAGGTAGCTGATCTTCGAGCTGCAGCTGTCAAGCTCGGTGCCCTAAATGAGGCTTTGGCCTTAGATAAAGTGGCACTAAACCAGCAGCTTCTCCAGGTGAGCAACGATTTCTCTGATCCCTGGGCTTGGGCTGAAGCCAGATCAAGAGCAAGCAACATTTAAAGCTGGTGCCCTTGACAATGGAGAGCCCCCAAATGGGTGGGTCCAAGACAAGTCTGCTCCCAAATGTAGTCCTACAGTGAGCAGAGCGGACATTTAGAATGCAAAGCTGAGCGAAGGCTTTAAAAACTGACCTTAAACCCAAAGCAAACCCTTGCCCTCTACTCAAATTCCAACCTAGAAGGGCCCTGTAAGACAGCAGAACGCCCCTAGGGTTTCCAGGGCTGTGAATCTTTACGGAAGCAGACGGCCACTTCTTTCTCCCATGGCAGGTTCAGACCAACTTTTTAGGTAGCAGCCACCAAGTCTCCCAAGGGTTGATCTCAGCCATAAAAACAGTCTCCTACACCCAAAACCAAGCCACCTGGAGGCTGTAGGATCCATCACCAGGCTGGGAAGGAGTCCCCCAGCCAGCGCCTCTGAAAAAAAGACTACACATTTAGGTTTTTCATCTGTTGCCTGAGATAGCATCCCCCACCAGAAAAAGATCAGCCAAACAGCCTACATCCTAAAGATCCTCTCGTTGTAGGTTAAAAATTGATCTCCTCCCTACACCTCTCAGGTCTGTGTTCCTTCTTACTAAATTCTGAGAGCCGGGTGTTGCCCTTTTTGATCCCCATGCTCAGCATGTGCATCCATGAAGACCCATCCAATCGATCTCAAACGCCAAACCAAACTCACTGCCTAGAGAACATGACCCTACAGGACAGGGTAGAACTGCCCCTGCGGGTTTCCAAGATGGTAGCTCTTTACAAGAGGAGAAAGCCTCGTCTTTATCCAGTAGAGCAGCTGGTGGTTTCGAGCTGCTGACCTTGCAATTAGCAGTCCAAAGTGTACCCACTATGCCACCAGGGCTCCAGTCTGTCCCAATACCTGGAATTTAGGCATCAGTTCAAAGGAATGGGTTCTCCCCTCATAAACACTCCTGTGTTCATCCTTGATGACGAATAAATTCAGGTCATTCCAGCCTCAGTACCCAGCCTCTAAACCATTGGTTCTCAACCTTCTAATGCCGCGACCCTTTAATTCAGTTCCTCATGTGGTGGTGACCCCCCAACCATAACATTATTTTCCTTACTACTTCATAACTGTCATTTTGCTACTGTTATGAATCAGGCAAGCCCCTGAAAGGGTCATCCGACTCCCGGGTAGGGAACCACTGCTCTAAACTGTAACAATTGTCTTTGATGTCCTTTCCCCTTTCTCTTGTTGGCCAGTAGTTAGAACAGGAGAACCTGTCCACATGCAACAGAATGGAGGCTGCAGAGCAGGCGAGAAACGCTTTGCAGGTGGACCTGGCGGAAGCTGAGAGGAGCAGGGAAGTCCTGTGGGAACAGAAAACCCACCTGGAGACACAGCTGCAGAAAGCGCAGGAGACTGGGGCCGAGCTGCAGGCTGATCTCAGGGGCATCCGAGAAGAGAAGGAAGAAATTCAGGGGAAACTGAGTGAGGTGAGAAGACAAAGTGATCTCCATGCTCGCTATACAAAATCAGAATTCTGCCAGGATGCATTCAGAAGTGAAAGGCTTACTTCCTTGAAATGACCGGTGCTACTCCTGTACGGTATGATCTTCCTGATTTTTGTTTTTCCAAGACAATGTGTCAGCCAGCTCCAGAATGAGAATGAGTTTCAGTCCGAAATCTGCCTGTACGGCCGACTTGTACATCTGTCAGAACACTTCCTGTGGCTTGTATCTAACGCATTTGTCGAATGTTTGTCTTAGTCTGTAGTCTATAGTAAATATTAAAGACATACTTCCAGATACATGGAAACATCTTTGAAGTAATAATATAGTAATAATAATAATATTTTGCTTTGCATCGCACAGTAACACCTGTTTGCTATTATGAACTAATAGATATACCTCGAACCTTTAGTATCCTATGCTTTCTGGAAGTTGGTGTGTAACTACAAGTGGTATGTAAGTCAGATGTTTGTAACCTGGTGTCTACTGCACAGAAATGACATGTGAGCGTGCATGCAGGTGTACATGCTGTTGTAGTTAGCTAGTGCTACTCTAACAGAAATAGTGCAAGCTGAGAGTTTTAACAAACAAATTTATTTTAGGAGGTCAGAAGTATGAATTCAGAGCAAAGCAGGAGAAGGCTGGCTCGCTCGCTCACTCTCTCTCTCTCTCTCTTTCTCTCTCTCTCACTTTCACCTGCTCCTGGGGGATGACGTTGCAGCTTGGCATCTCTTTCCCCATATCTGCTTCTTTCCCTTGTTAAATTAATTTCTCGGAAGAGATGAACTCCAGCCCCTGCTTGAACCCTGCCTCATTAACATAGCAAAGACAACTCATTCACAAATAGGATCTTCACCACATATTGGGAGAGGGGGGGGACCCAAGCCAATCCATAACATATCCACATATAATAAATTAAGTATGATTATTTGCAGAAATGATCCCTTAAGGTTTTACATGTTATTTTCCTACTTCCTTTTCTTACAAATGTCCTTGGTCTCTGTTCTCCACACTCACCTCAGAAAGTGGCAGTGGCAGTGCGTGGGCAGACAGAGCTTGCAGCCTGGGCTTCTCTGAGCCGCCTTCACTGGTTCTGCCACCTTGGCATCTCTGGACACTCCTCCCCCACTCTCTCTATTGGCATCTTCTGCTTCCTGTGCCCCGACCCCCTGCTTCACCGCCTCCCTCTCCGATGCGCTCATTGCACTTGGTGATTCTTTCAGCCATCACCACCGTCATCTGTGTCCTTGTTAGCTGTGGACAGCTCTCCATCATTGGACCAAAGGCAGGGCCATGTCTCACTTGCTTGTATTCCTCCAGCTTTTAGCACAGTGCTGAGCACATGGCAGGGAGGGGCTCTGGTCTTCGTTATCTAGTGCTACCATCACAAATGCTACAAGTGGACAGTGTGGCTAAACGGACATGTATCCTCTCCCTGTGTAGGAGGCTCGGAAGTCCAAGCTCAGGCTGCTGCCTCTCTCTGTTGCCTTAGTTTGGGAGGAAGATCCTGATCTCCTTTCAGCATCTGTGGGCCCAGCATTCCTTGGAGATCTGTCAGTGCTATTGCGGCCCACCTTAAGGCCATTACAACTGATTGTCGGATCACATCAGGTCACCTCACTGGGAGGTGGTCGCATCATGACATCACTGCCCAAACTGAGAACTGTGACCCAGCCAAGTAGACACAGTTGGGGCAGGGGGCATTCAATTAAAAACCCTGGATACATTTTTTTTTGCCAGTGACCAGGCTCAAAACTGCCCTAGTGGTATAGTGGTCACATGTTGGGCTGCTAACCACAAGGTCTGCTGTTTGAATCCACCAGCCAACCCTTGTGAGAAGCACTTGGCTTCCTACTCCCATAAAGAGTTACAGTCTCAGAAACCCACTGGGGCAGTTCTACCCTCTCCTATAGGGTCACTCTGAGTCAGAACTGGCTTGATGGTGGGCGGTGAGGGAGGCTCAAGTCTCTCTCTCTGCTCCCTACCTGCCTCCAAACCCAAGCCCACTACCATCCAGTCCATTCTAACACATAGTAACCCTATGTAGGGCTTCTGAGGCTTTCAGTCTTTAAGAGAGCAGAGAGCCTCATTTTCCCCCTTCAGAGCACCTAGTGGGTTTGAACAACTGGCCTTGCAAATTAGCAATCCAGTGATTATCCAACAGCGCCACCACCAGGGCTCCTTACCAGACTCGTTAGTGCCCTGAGCATTAATTACGCAGCACTTCTTTCTCAGGGCACTGAGTCACTGCTCTCTGTTATCATGTGTGTGTCATATCGTCCCTACTGGGCAGACCCTGTTATCATGTGTGTTCATATCGCCCCTGTGGGGAAGACCCCCTGCAGTCCCTAGCACAAGGCTCTTAGGGCAAAGCACCAGCTCAGTGGGATGAGCGGTGCTCAGGGATCCCAGCTGGGCTTGGAACCTCTAACCTGGTGGTGGAGGTCCCGGGAGCATCCTGCTCACCCCTTCCTTCTCCTCAGGCATGCCAACAGCAGGAGGCATCCAGGGCTCAGCTGGAGCAGCTGCAGCAGGAGACACAGCGCCTGGCAGACATGCTGACCAGGGCCGTCCAGGAGAAGGAGACCCTGGTGCGAGAGAAGGCAGCTCTTGAAGTGAGACTGCAAGCTGTGGAGCGGGACCGGCAGGGCCTCTCTGAGCAAGTGCTGGGCCTCAGGTAGGGCCCAGCCCCAGCTCAGCTCCCTGTCCTCTGTGGTTGGGTTCTAGAAGAGTTCAGAGTTTGTAGTTAGTTGGAGATTTGAGCACTCAGCCGCTCCTTGGGAGAAAGACCAGGCGATCTGCTCCTGTAGAAGATGGTCTCGGAACCCCTGTGGGGTGGCGGCGAGTCCCAAACTGGCCAGGAACAGCAGCATCAGACGGCCCAAAGGGTGAGAACTCTGCCTGACCCCTGACCTTTGCTGACAGCTCGGCCAAGGAGCTCCTGGAGGGCAGTCTCTTTGAGGCCCAGCAACACAATTCTCTAATTGAGGTCGCCAAGGCGCAGCTGGAGGTCCAGATTCAGACGGTCACTCAAGCCAAGGATGTGATCCAAGGTAAGAACCTGCCTGGGCCAGGGCCCCCTCCGTGCCACGGGGATGTAGACAGCCAGGCCACGGGAGGCTGTGGTCCTGCCCCAGCAGGCTCAGGGTCAGCTGCCCCATTGACACAGGGGGTGCTCCTGAGGGAGGGAGGGAGGGGAGAATGTTATTAGATGGAAGTGGGGCCGAGGCGCTGGGCCCTGGTCTTACTCCTGGCATCTCAGGGGAGGTGAGGTGCCTCAAGCTGGAACTGGACACGGAGCGCGGCCGGGCAGCGCAGGAGCGGGATGCAGCAGCCAGACAGCTGACCCGGGCTGAGCAAGAAGGGCAGGTTGCCCTGCAGCAGCAGGAGGCAGCCCACAAGGAGGAGGTGGCCCAGCTCCATGAGAAATGGGTAGGTGGTGGAGGCGGCCTCCATGAAGTGGGTGCTCCACGTGATGGCTCTCGGGGTGAGATAGTGCTGTTGCGAAGAGTAAACCCAGCGTGCCTGGTAGCCATCTTTGCAGCTGGTATTTGATCTAGACCAGATACGTAGGTTCCCAAGCTTATTGGCCCTTTTCCGAAACAATGCTGCTCAATGACTTCCTGGCAATGAAAACTTTTGTATGTTAGCCCATAATCTAGGATAAAGTGTAGGCATAGTGGTTATGTGTTGGGCAGCTAACTGCAAGGTCAGCAGTTAAAACCACCAGCCCCTCTGTGGGAGAAAGATGAGGCTTTCTACTCCTGTAAAATTTACAGTCTCGGAACCCCACAGGGGCAGTTCTACCCTGTCCTATAGGGTCGTTATGAGTCAGAATGGCCTGGACAGCACCAAACAACCACCACATCGAAGACATACTGACTGCGCTTCAGCTGACCAGTGCTGCTGCAGTGGTGACG
>NW_022109491.1:21672259-21689183 GCF_000313985.2 Echinops telfairi | reverse complement strand
GGCAGTTCTCCCCTGCTCTAGAGAGTCACTAGGAGTTCACATCGACTCAACGGCAGTAAGTTTGGTTTGGGGGCATTGCGGGTTCTTTCGGTTGCTGCAAAGTGGCAGTATCACTCACCTTGGGAAACACCGAGCTTGTGGATAAGTCTGGATAAGGTCATGTAACTGGCAACCAGAGACTGCTGCCCTCAGGCATCTCTACAGCCCAGTACTTGCCTTTCAGAGTCCCTGGTTGTACAGCCATTAAGCACTCAGTGGCAACCCCAAAGATTATTCGTGTGAACCCATCCAGTGGTTCCACGGGAATGGTAGCCAAGCAACCCAGTGGAGCAGTGCATTTCTGACACACGGGGTCGCTATGAGTCAGAATGGCCTGGACAGCACCAAACAACCACCACATCGAAGACATACTGACTGCGCTTCAGCTGACCAGTGCTGCTGCAGTGGTGACGCAGGGCAGGTGCACCCTGAGGGTTAAGTGAGAGCAACCCAGACCAGTTCTCCTCGGGAGCTTCCAGTGTGGGGCAGAGGCAGCAGGCATTAAATGAGTTCATACAGACACCAGGAAACAATGGTAAAGTCGAAGCGTCTCCCAGGGAACGAGAGCTGGGTTTTACCAGAAAGAATAACAAAGGGGGTGTTATTTGGATGGCTCAGGGAAAGCCTCGCCAACAGAGTGTCGGTTACCCCGAGATGGAAGGGGCAGGAGGGAGCGTTCCAGGTGGTATAAAAGAGCTCAGTGTGCTCCTGGAACTGGAAGGAGGCCAGCGTAACCAGAGAGTCCTATAGGAGGTGAGGGGGCAGGGAAGCTGCAGAAGATGGTGGTAGAAAGGGCAAAACACTAGAGGTGTGCCACTGAGTAACTTGCCCACTACTCGTTGATATGCATTTTAAATAAATTGGAAGGGCCTTCAACAAAATTGTGGAAAAATTCCATTCTCTCCTAATTCCATTTCCCCATAAACTCTGTGGAGATTCCCGCTCACATCCTGTCCTGATGTAATAACCACTATCATAAACTGATGGCTAGCTCTTCTCGGCACGCTTTCCAATGCTGCCACGAATTGCCTCGATCCTCAGTGCAACCCTGGTGGTGTAGCTAGCCGGTTACGAGTTGGGCTGCTAACTACAAGTTCAGGAGCTCGAAACCACCAGCTACTCCAAAGGAGAAAGGTGAAGTTTTCTACTCCTGTAAAGTGTCACCGTCTTGGAAACCCACAGGGGCAGTTGCACCCTGTCCTGTAGGGTTACTCTGAGTCAGAATTGGCTCTATGGGGAGCTGATAACAAAGAGTTCAAAAGGAAAGAAGGAAACTGATGGTGGCAGCCATTGTACAATTAGGCTCAATCTAATTGAATTGTGGATTGTTGTAGTATCTGTAAGAGCTCCCAATAAAAGTATGTATACAAAGGAATTCAGTCGATGACAGTGAGTTTGGGTTTAGTCAGTACAGCCATCATCTCCGTGCCTCTGCTCTCGCATCCGTAAAAATGGAGGCACAGAGATGATTCAAAATTGAAGTCACGTTCGGATCGGTGAGTTGAAAACTAATAATTCCAGGAGGCACGCTCCAAAACTCCATCTCTGAGAGCTCAGGGAAGGTTTGGGTCACTGGTAGAACTCTGGGAGAGCCAGGGTCCCTTGGTCCCCAAGGGAGAATATGTGGGAGCACCCAAGCCAGGCTTCAGTTGCCCTCAAGTTGATTCCAGCTCATGGTGAGCGCATGTGTATCCGAGGACAGCTCTGCTCCATCGGGGTCTCTGTGGTTGAGGATTTCTTTGCTGATCTGGGGGATGCGTGAGTGACTTGCCAGGCCCTTCTTCCGAGGCACGTTGGGGGTGGACCTGCACCGGCAACCTTCAGTTTGGTAGGTAGGCATGTTAATTGCACCCACCAGGGGCTCACTAGTGATGCCAGGCCTGGTTTGGAGGCAGCGAGGCGCACGGGAAGCAGAGAGCCCTTGTCTGCTGCCTCAGTTCATCATCACAGCCGTCAGCCATGATGCAGTTGCTTTAAGATAACAGATACTTATAGCGTAAGTGAGGTGATCGCCCTTTAGAAAGTACGCTTACATTTATGAGGGGCTTCAGAAAGCCTGTGAGAAAATTCCATCATCTTTGAATTGCTTTTTTTCCACAAACCTAGAGTATGTGATTTTTAGTACATGTCATGTGACTCTTAGGAAGTCTGGTAAGATCGGTGAGGCAAAGAGGTTTTCCGATGAGGAAGCAGGCTTCTGGACGTCTCTGCTGGGCCTCACTGCTGCTCCAGTCCTCCTCCTGCCTCTCCCGACCCTTCCAGTTCTAACAAGTGCTTCCTTCCCGCGGCCAGCAGAAAGAGCGCTCCCGGCACCAGCAGGCGCTGGAGACGGCTGTGGAGGGCCTAAAGCGGGAGAAGACAGAGCTGGAAAGGAGGCTGAGGGAGCAGCAGGCCGAAGCCGAGGCCTTCCGGGTGCAGAAGGAGGAAGAGCGGGCCCAGGCTGAGAGTGCTCTGTGCCAGGTGGGGAGCCCTGAAGGTGGGAGCTGCACATCCCCATCTGTGATTCAACCTTTAGGGGGACGCTTCCTTTCCCACTTCCCAAAGTGATGTGGCAGAGGGTGCCCAGAGAAGGATACAGATGCCCACTCTGCCAGTAATCGGGGATGAGCGATCACCTTGAGCCACAGGACCAACTTCCGGAGGGAGGGAGGGCTCACATTTGCCACTTCCTGTCAGCTTGTAAACTGGTGGCGGTCTTTGCACTTCCTGGTTTTGCATCCGCAGGCTCAGACCTTCCTTCACCTAGAGCAGCTTCACTGTGCTCACGTGTGAACATGCTAGCCGCGACCCAACAAAGCCCTTCCTTTCCCGCCCTGCCGCAGATGCAGCTGGAAACGGAGAAGGAGAGAGTGTCCCTCTTAGAGACACTGCTGCAGACCCAGAAGGAACTGGCAGATGCAAGCCAACAACTGGAGCGGCTGAGACAGGACATGAAGGGTCAGAAGCTAAAGGAGCAGGTATGGGGGCTACCCTGGGCAAGGAAGAAAAAGGAGCACCCCCTGGCTACTTCAACAAAGACTAATTGTTTGGCACGTATGCTCCGGGTCCTGTGCCTGGTGGGCCCATATGATAACTACATGAAGGTCTGGCACGGCAGGGACTGTTACAGACACAGTCCCTGCACTCCGGTAACTTACAATCTAGGGTCAGAGGCGGAGAAAGCAGAAGCAGACACAAAATACATAATTACAGGCTGTAATAAGTGCTCTAAAGGAAATATATAGGGTGATATCATCCAGGGACTCAAGAGGCCCCTTTGGAATGAACTTGTCAGAGGAGGGCTCACTGAGAAAGTGACATGTGAGCTGAGACCTGAAGGTGAAAGGCCAACCACAGACCCCAACATGGATGACCCTTGAGAAGATGGCGCTAGGTGACCACATGCATAGGATTCTTTTTCTATGTAATGTTCATAATGGGCAGATCTGTAGAGATACCAAGGACGTCAGGACCTTCTCAAAAGAGAGGCTGATGAACCTTCCTTGAGTAGTTTGACATGTTACCAGGAGGGATAAGTGCCTGGAGAAGGACAGCACACTCGGTAGAGGGCAAACCAAAGCGGGGAGACCCCCAGTGAGAGGAATGGAGACAGTGGCTACCACAGTGGAGAGAAGGGGCAGGTCCAGAGGGTCGCTGTAAGTGGCACCCCATTGGATGCCACGTAACAACAGCAGCAACGACATAAAGACATCAAGTAGATTCGTGGTTTACTCAGGAGGCCTGGTGGCCCAGTGGGTTTTGAGTTGGGCTGCTAACCGCAAGCAAGGCCAGCAGTTCAAAACCACTAGCCGATCTGCAGGAGAAAGAAGAGGCTGTCTACTCCTGTAAAGAGTTACAACCTCAGAAATCCACAAAAGACATCTCACCTCTGGCCTACCGGGTCACCATGAGTTGGAATCGACTTTGGCATTGAGTTTAGGCAGTTTTGAGAGCTGGGAAAGGGTCCTGGTAGCACACTGGTTAAAGCACTCAGCCACCGATTAAAAAGTCAGCGCTTTGACCCTACTAGCCACTCTGGAGGAGAAAAATGTGGCAGTCTGCTTCTATCAAAATGTATAGCCTCAGAGACTCGATAAGGCAGTTCTCTGTCCTGCTGGCTCAGTGGTAATGGGTTTAGGTTTTGTTGGTTTGGGGGTGGAAGTTCTGACCCGTAGTGACCCTGGGCACCACAGAACGACACACTGCCCAGTCCTGCACCATCCTCACCATCGTTCTCTGCTTGAGCCCATTACTCCAGCGCTGTGTCAGTCCAGCTCCTTGAGGTGGGGGGGTTGGGGAGAGAAGAGGAATGATTGCCAAAGCACATGGTGGAAATGTCCTAAAGTGAACTGTGGTGATGGTGGCACAACTCAGGGAATATACTTGAGACATTGAATTGTACACACTGGGTAGGTGAGTTATATATTATGGGAATATGTTATGGGAATCTCACTAAAGCTGTTTTTTCAAAAAAGCAGCTGAAGCTAGCCCTTTGGAGGACACTTGAGGCAGATGTGGTCGCCATCCTAAGGGTCCGGGAATCTATGATAGGAAAGGGCATCGGGAGTTCAAGGGCTGGAAGGAAGCCTGTGTAGAGTGGGCTAATAAACTAAGGGAAGGGGGAGGCCGGAGTCTCAGCTGTTGGTGGCACTTGGATTTTGTTCTAAGAAAGTGGTTCTCAACCTTCTTCATGCTGCAACCCTGTAATACAGTTCCTACTTCATCACTGTCATTGTGCTACTGTTATGATAGGCAGGATGTATTTTCATTGTGACAAATTAAACATCACGAAAGCATAGTGATGAATCACAAAAACAAAAGGTAATTCTATATTGTGAAGTATTTATTTCTAATGACAAATCAATGAAATTTTGTCTTGAAACATGGTGTAACATGAGTCATAGTCTTCATGCTGGTACTCATATGTGGGTGTATCTGCATGTGGGCGGACCCGCCTGGAGACAGGTACAGTGTCTTGGTTCCTAAGACCATCAGAAATATGTGTTTTCCAGTGGTTTTAGGCGACCCCTGTGAGAGGGTTGTTGGACCCCCAAAGGGGTTGCGACCCACAGGTTGAGAACTGCTGTTCTAAGAGCAGTGGAAACTGTTGGGTGCAGTTATTTAAAAGGAAGATCTGGGCATGTTTCAGTAAGTGGTTTTTACAGAAGGTGGAACTGCTCTGGGTGTGTCTGCTGGTAGGGGCCGAAAGGGGTGACATCTGTTGGCTGTTGGGATCGGCTGCTGAGAGACGCAGCTGCCGACTCCCGAGTGCTCTTTGCTCGAGCGGAAAGGACTCGGAAGCCAGGAGTCCATGGGGTTTGAGGCAGCTGGGCATCATGGGGACAACATGGGTTGCTGGGGCCTCTCAACCGGGCCCCTGTTAAAAGCCCAGTATTTATCCAACCAGGATTTTTAACCATGGTCTCACGAGAAGCCTTCCTCTGCTCATTGGCATCTCCCCCTCTGCAGGAGACCAGTGGGATGCTGCATTCCCAGCTCCGGGAGGCCCAGCGGGAGCTGAAGGAGGCAGCCCAGCAGCACAGAGATGCCCTTGCTGCCGCCCAAGCAGAGGGCAGCACCCTGCTGCAGGATAAGATGGACCTGCAGAAGCAGGTCACCTCCGCGCCACCACCCAGTCTGACAGCCCTTCCCTAGCATGGCCGATTCTCCACTCCCTCCTATACAATAGCCACGGCCCGGCTGGCTGCCTGAGCTGGCGAGTCGGGGGAGGGGGCCGGGGAGCACAATGTCATGGGGGACATGGATGGTGCTCAGAGCCCCTCCGCAGTAGGTCATCTCTCTCTCTCACTCTCTGGTGACTGCCGAGCTACTGTTTCCTCAGGCATCCCATTTCCATGGTCCTTCCCGTCTGCCCAGCATTCTTAGATACTGGCTTGGTGGTCTTACTCAACTACCTTTCCTTCTGAGAAGCCTATATTCATAATAATCTGGGTTTTTTTTATTAAAAAATATAATCCCCAAACACTTGTCCTTTGGAAGTTAGTTCCATGCAGTCAAGATTTTTGGTCAGACCTGCTTTTAAGCAGGGCTGTGGAAACAAGTGAGTAGGGTGGGGGGTGGGGGGTACATAGCTAAAGAAAGCCAGAGGAATTGATGGAGATGTCAAGGCATCAGGAATGGACCAGTGACTGGGAAGCCTGAAAGGGACCCTTGGTGAGGAGCACTTTCCCACTACCCTACCCTGCCAGCTTGATCTCTATGTCCTTCACATTCCAGGTGGAGGACTTGACATCTCAGCTGGTTGCCAAGGAGGACTCCTGGAGACAGATGGAACAGGAGGTCCAGGAGAAGCTCAGAGAGACCCGAGAACATAGCCGGATTCAGAAGGAGCTGGAAAGAGAGAAGGCCAGGTGGGCCTGACAGGCCACAGGGTCGGCTTTTGCCTCTCTGTCTTCAGTGGGCACCATGAGACACACACTTCTTGACTCGGAGCATGTAGCAGCGGTCTCTCGAGCCTTTCGTGTCTCCAGGCCTGGTCTGTGAGAGTAGCTGTGTGAAGAGGAGGACCCCGTCTTCATGGCTGACACGCCACTCGTTGAATCACTATTTAGAGATAGCCGTGTGGGGCCAGGCATGGCGCTAGCAGCCGGGGACCCAGAGTTGATGGGTTTGGGGGAAGACATTACAGATCCCGACCCGTGGCCTGAGGAAAGAAATGGTGTTGACGTAGAGGGAGAGAGGGTACCTGTTTAGATACGTTGTGAGGGAAGGTCATTCTCTGGAGGTTGCATCTAAATGGAGCCCTGAGGATGAAATGGAGCCGCCCGTGTGCCAAGGCTCTGAGGCAGATGCAGGCTAGGCATTCGGTCCAACTGAAAGAGCTTGGCAAGGCTAGAGGGCAGTGCAGTGAGCCGGACAAGTGCCACATTCCTTGGTTTGGGGGGCCAAGGAGTGTGCAAGTTCAGTTTGGTGGGAAACCCAGCAGGGAAACTGACGTGACCCCATTGATGATGAGTCAGAGGACTAATAATGGTGTGAGAAATCAGGACCGATGTGAGCCCATTCAGAATAGGCAGCAGCACACTTCTCAGGGTGATAGGAGTTTGAGAAGGGACTGACTCCGTTAGTGATGAGACTAGAGTCAGGAAGACAAATTAGGGGGCTGGTGCAGTTGTCCAGATGGGCGATGCTAAGGCTGAACCCAGGTTGGTTGGTGTGGGGGGTGAGAAGAACAGGACTGTGAACAGTCAGAATCAGTTCTGGTTCGTCATAGATCAGAGATGTGGATAGAGTGAAGGCAGAACTCTCATATGGCCAGTTTCCAGCATGGGGCACTGGGTGGATAGAATTGCCCATCGTGGAGCTCAGAACCATAGTAGGAGATGATTGAGGGTGAGGGACAGAGCACAGGAAAATTTGGGACATGTTGAGTTGGAGATACTTGTATAGCTCTATCTAGAATTTGCCAGGAAAGAATAAGTCATAGCATTAAAATGGTGTCCTACCAATCCGCAAGGTCAGCAGTTCAAAACCGTCAGCCGCTTCACTGGGTAGTTCTACACTGTCCTTTGGGGTCACAATAAGTCAGCATTGACTTGATGGTGGTGAGTTTGGTTTGGTTTTGCGTCATACGCATGAAGTTATCTAGGACTGTGCTTGGCACTCAGTAGGCACTCCATAAATGGCAGCTGGTACTGTGACACCCTAATCCTTATCATTACCTTTTCTAGCTGGGTCACTAGTGTTGTGTTTAGAAACCGTCAGGTGAGAAGGTAGTTCTTCCTTCCCTGTGTGTACGGCCCAGCCCTCTGACCCCTCTCATTTCAGCCTGACCCAATCACTGGTGGAAAAAGAACAAAGACTCCTTGTCTTGAAAGAAGCTGACTCTGCTCATCGACAGGAGCTGAGCTCCTTGCGCCAGGACATGCAGGAGGCCCAGGGAGGGCAGAAGGAACTCAGTGCCCAGGTACCTCCCACCTTGTCCTGAGCCCTGCGTCCAGGGGGAATTCTATTCCTGGAGCAGCAGGGGGATTGTTTAGAGGCCTTCATAATACACTTTGACCTTGATAGCCCTGCAGGATAGGGGCTTGGGAACTTAGCCCAGAGGTGCAAATGGCCTCTTGACACTGAGAATTTGAGGATCCAGAACATAGTGAGGACAGGGGGACCAGTGTCATGCACTGCTGCATCCAAGGATGCTTGCTCCAGTGGGCACGAGGCAAAGCAGTGGGGAGTGACCAAGCCAGCAGAAACGGGACTCGGCCACAGCAGGACCCCAGACCTTGGATGCAAAAGAAAGATGAAGTGGGGATCGGGGAGAGGAAAGGAAGAACGAGACAGGAGGTTGCTGCTGAGGAGGACGGCGGTCTGGTTGTCAGACTGCCTGGGTGTAACGCCTATCCTTGCTGTCTATAAGCTGTGTGAACATCGGGGTCTTCTTCTACAGCAGCGATCCTCAACCTGTGGATCGAGACCCCTTTGGGCGTCAAACGACCCTTTCACAGGGGTCGCCCCATTCATAGCAGCAAAATGACAGTGATGAAGTAGCGACGAAAATAATGTTACGGTTGGGGGTCACTACCACATGAGGCACTGTATGAAAGGGTCGCGGCATGAGGAAGGTTGAGAACCACTGCTCTACAGAGTTACAAAGAGGTCCCTGACCATGATGGAATATGAGAGGCTGGGCCTAGAGGGTCAGGAAGGCAGAAGGGGGTGACGGTCATTGCTGTGCCTGGTCAGTGTCAGGTTTCAGGGCAAAGTTTCATCACCAAGCAGAGAGCAGACCTATCTGGCAGAATCAAAGCAGAAGCCCATTGCTGTAGCCTGGGCCCAGGTGTCGGGAGTCAGGGGCAGGCTAGTCAGTAGACGGGGCATGTACCTAGTAGCTGTCAGATGGAGGTTAACAGTGACTTCAGAGCCCTCCCTATTTGCTGCAATCATCATTTTTCACAGGGCTGGAGTGAGGTCTGGCTTGGGAGGCAAATGGCCACCCTCCCCGCTCAGGAGGAACCTGGCGGTGGAGTAGGTTACCAGTTGGACCGCTAGCCACAGTGTCAGCCGTTGGAGCACCCCAGCCACGCAAGGGAGAAGAAGGCAAAGATTTACATCCTTGGAAACCCCAGAGCACAGTCGCACCCTGTCTTCTAGGGTCGAGCTGAGTCAGAACGTCTCAATGGCAATGGATCTGCTTTGACTTCGGCTGGTCCCTGCTCAGACTTACTGCCCATCTTCCCTGACAGGTGGAATTACTGAGGCAGGAAATGAAAGAAAAAGAGGCCGGCTTTCTGGCCCAGGAAGCTCAGCTGCTGGAAGATCTGGACGCGGCCCGAGTCACAGAGCGGCAGCTGCGGGCTTCCCTGTGGGCCCAGGAAACCAAGGGAGCCCAGCTCCAGCTGCGACTGCAAAGCATGGAGAGCCAGCTGGAGGTGCTGGTCGCCGAGCAGCAGCCCGGGCACCACGCCCAGGCCCAGCTGGCCAGCCTCTACTCTGTCCTGCAGCAGACCCTAGGGTCTGTGTGTGAGAGCAGGCCTGAGCTGAGTGGTGGAGGAGACGCTGCGCCCTCCCTCTGGAGCCTGGAACTGCCAGGTAAGGCGGCTGTCCAGGACCTCGGCCCTTTGGGTCCAGCCCAGTGCCTGGGGCCCAGGGAGGAGAGATACAGTTCCTTAGGTGAGGCTGCTCCAAGATCAGCCCACAGACTCTGAGGTTCTTTTTGAGCAGACCCCAGCCCTGCTGCTTGATAGCTATGTGCCTTGGGCTAGTCATCAGTCCTTTCCAAGCTTGTTTTTCTTCAAGTACAAAATGGGAATTCTAAAAGTCCCAGGATCCCCTAGAACAGCGGTTCTCAACCTGTGGGTCGCAACCCCTTTGGGGGTCAAACGACCCTTTCACAGGGTCGCCTAAGACCATCGGAAAACCCCTATTTCCAATGGTCTTAGGAACCGAGACACCGCCCCTCTGTCCGTCTCCAGGTGAGTCCGCCCACATGCAGATAGGCCCACCTACGAGTATAAGTACCCAGCTGTTACCCATGCTACACCCTTCAAGACAAAATTTCATTGATTTGTCATTAGAAATAAATATTTCACCATGTATAATTACATATTGTTTTTGTGATTCATCACTATGCTTTAATGGTGTTCGATTTGTCACAATGAAAATACATCCTGCATGTCAGATATTTACATGATGATTCATAACAGTAGCAAAAATACTGTTATGAAGTAGCAATGAAAAAAATTTTATGAAATGTGCTTGACACAATGGATGGATGGACGGATGGATTTTGATTAGAGTGTATGAGCCCCCAGTAAAATGATTTTTAAAAAAGAGAAAGAAAGAAAATAATGTTATGGCTGGGGGTAAGCACATGAGGAACTATATTAGAGTGGCGGCATTAGGAAGGTTGAGAACCACTGCCCTCGATGGCACAGTTAAGCGTTAGACGACCTTGGCGCCCTACAGGTCACAGCCTTGAAAACTCCCTGGAGCAGTTCTGTTCTGTATGCATGGGGTGCCCATGAACCAGGACCCCACAACAACAGCATCAACCCAAGTACCCACTCTTGGGGTTTCTCTGAAGCACTCATGAGATGACAGTTGCCAGCGAGCTCGCAGTGTGCCTGCCAGAGGTCTGCAGCAAAGACGTGCCCCTGCTGCTGAGAGGGCGGGGGTGCTTCGGGGAGACCAGTGGCAAGGCCCGGGCATGTGTGGGAGCGAGGGCCTCTTGTTGTCACGGGCAGCCGCATCAGGTGGTTCTTCCTTTTCACAGACCACCTTGAAGTTCGGAGTGTCTGGAAAAGAGAGCCCCTCCTGACTGCCTTCTCAGCTGAGGCAGTGGCGTCTGCCCTCCACAAGCTTCACCAAGACCTGGGGAAGACTCGACAGGCCCGGGTAGGTGTCTCTGCCCTCCTTCCTCGACTCGTCACGTCCATCCGAGGCTGGAGGACAGATTCCCAAGTCGTTTGACTTGTGGAACGCCCTCGCTTGAGTCGGGATGAGTTCCACCTTTGTCACTGACTGCCGGGCAGCCAGGAAGAAACCTGGGGATTATCTGAGCCTTGGTTTCAGGTTTACAGTGGAGCAAAGAATGCCTGCCTCGCAGGGCAGTTGTGAGGGTTAAATGGGGGGGGGGGGGCGTGAATGAGCCCTGAGCGCTGGAAAGCCCTCCCAGAGAGGTGGCATTGTTTTACAGTGGAGTTTGCCTCTGGGCTGTGAATTAGTCCGGACACCAAGACCTCCAAGGCTGGGGACTGGGATATTGGAGGTCGCCATTTACAGGGATATTCCAGGCCTGTACCTGCAAAGCCCCCCTCGCCCGCCACCTGTCAGTTAATAGAAATGGAGCCCCGCCAGTGTGGCGGCCACTCTGAGCTGGGGGACAAAAGGAAGAAGCTGTGGCGTGGCTGAGGACCAGAACTGCAGTTTGGTAGAAGGCAGAATCAGTATAGGTCAGGAAGAGATAGCATTAATGCCCTCTTGGAAGTAGGGGGAAGGGACAGTTCATTCTGACCTGGGAGTGAATTGGGGGAAGAAAGCTTCAAAGTCAGAGTTCAGGGAGGGCCGAGGGGACCCTTGGGCTAAGGCTTTAATCAACAGTTCCGTTTGAAAAGACTTGGGCTTGACCGAAGGAGACTCTAGACTCCAGACACTTGGAGCAAAGCCGTCATCACTTCAGAGAGTTCAGTAGCAATCTAACAGCCTGCGAGTCGGTCCATGACGGCCAACCAGCACAGAGACTGAGGATAGCCAGAGAGCTTGGACTGGGACAGCTTGGTGGCAGAGGAGGAACCTGAGGTTAGCCAGGCCCTTTCTTCCCCAGGATGATCTGCGAGATCAGGCCCAGAAGCTGGAACGGCAGCTAACTGTTTCCGAGGCGGAGAAGAACCAGGTGCACGCAGAGTTGCAGGAACTCCGAGGCCAGCTCTCCCAGACCCAGGAAGGTCAGAAGGCTGAGGCAGGTGGGGGGACTGGAGGAGCCACCCAGAAGGGACAGGAGCAGACCTAGCACCACTATTCCTGCCTCCCCACAACTGGGACAAAGAGGTGGTGGCCCCATGAACTATTGTTCACCCAAAAGAAGGGGCTCGTGATGCCCTGTGAGCCAGAGCCTGTTGGCTCCCATTCTCTGTCTCTGGAGGGCACAAAGAAACCCCAGGACCAGGCCCTTGATAAAATTCTGTATCTTTTGTCCTCTGTTCCGGTTACTTACTTTTATCATCTCCAACCACGTCCTCAGACGGATTAACTTTTGATGGCAAGAGGGTGATGGGCTTCTTTGGGAGAGATCCAGGAGAAGGAATGGAGGAGAGCGTATCCCTGCCACAGCTCCAGGCTGGAAGGAGTGGTGATGCCTGGAAAGGCGAGGGGAGGGGAGGGCCTTAGGGTACAAACTGCAGCAAAGGAGGACAGCGTGAGGAGCACTCCTGGGCTTTGAGAAGATCCCACCGGGCTCCCTGAGAGCCATACCACTAGAGCTGGCTGTTTGTTCCTCAGAGACCCATTATTTATGAGGACGAAGTTGAGAACGTGGCACGTGCACCAGGAATTGGAGGCAACTCACAGCCTGTGGCTCGAGGCACGTTAGCCAAGTCTCAGCACTGGGGGCTGGACAGGACCTCCATTATCCTCTGGCTCAGCCCGGCCTGGAGCCCAGGGTTGAGGGGGATGAGTGCGGGGTGGATGAGGACATGGCAGGGTGATGATCAGCAGTGGTAGATCTGGAAGACTAGACTAAACAGCAGCAGCTGGCGGGGTAGGGGGTGGGGGTGGGGAACTGTATGAAACTGGTTGTAATTCTCCCCCGCCTTGGCCCTCTGCCCTGTGGGTCTGTTTCTCACCTTCCATCTGCCTGCACACATCCCACACACACACACCTCATCACGATCTAGCTTGCTTCACTGTCCCCCCTCTTCCCAAAGAGAACTCCAGGTGGGAAGGCAAACAGAACGCCCTGGAATCCGAGCTGACGGAGCTGCGGAAAACGGTGGCCGCCTTACGGAGCCACCTACAGCAAGTAGAGCGACGGGGGACAGAAGCCCAGGTCTGGCGGTTCTGGTTGGGGGAGAGGGTTGCCTGGTTGGTCATGCTCCATCATGTGCCCTGCCCAAATCCCTCCCCCAGAGGCCCCAGCTTCGCGGCTGTCCTGGTGCGCCTGAGGGCCATTGTGAAGACTCTGGGAAATCACGTTTCGATTGATTTTCCTAAACTGGGTGGAGATTTTTGTCCCTGGCCCTGAAGGACCAGAGCGGGTAAGGCTCCTTCAGACCAGGGGCCCGCTCCTGGGCCCGGCAGAGCCTCGTGATGTGGTAGGGGTGCTCTTTTACAATACCAGCCGAACTGAAAGGCCCTGATTCTTTTTGCCCAAGCTTTTGCCACACCACAGCTGGCACCACAAAGTGATGGTGGCGGGATGCTAGAATCGGGGAAGTCGAGTGTGAGGGAACTCTGCGTCTTGTTTTCCAGAATGAGCGAGAGCTGCTTCAGGCAGCCAAGGAGAACCTGACGGCCCAGGCGGAGCGGCTACAAGCTTCTGTTGCAGAAGCCAGGGCTCAAGCAAGCGTGGCTGAGGCCCTGGAAGAAGACCTGCGAACGGCCCGCTCCGCCCTGAAGCTGAAGGAGGAGGAGGTGGAGAGTGAGCGGGAGAGGGCGCAGGCTTTGCAGGAGCAGGGCGAGCTGAAGGTGGCCCAGGGGAAGGCTCTGCAGGAGAATTTGGCCCTGGTGTCCCAGGCCCTATCGGAAAGAGAAGAGGAAGTGAAGACCTTGCGGAGGGAAATCCAGGAACTGGAGGCGCAACAGGAAATGCAGAAGGCGACTCTGGAAATGCTGTCTCTGGACCTGAAGAAGAGGAACCAAGAGGTGGGTCTGCAGCAGGAAGAGATCCGGGAGCTGGAGAAGTGTCGCTCGGTGTTAGAGCACCTGCCCCTGGCTGTCCAGGAGCGAGAGCAGACGCTGTCTGAGCAGAGGGACCAGATCAAAGAGCTGGAGAGGGAGCGGGAGACGCAGCACAACATCCTGGAACATCAGCTCCTCGAGCTACAGGCAAAGGCCCACGTGATCGAGTCCCAGAGAGGCCAGATTCAGGATCTAAGCAAGCAGGTGATGACTCTGGAGTGCCTGGCCCTGGAACTGGAGGAAAACCACCACAGGATGGAGTGTCAGCAGAAAGCCATCAAGGAGCTGGAGGACCAGAGGGCAGCTCAGAGGGCGACGCTGACCCACATGACCCTGGACCTGGAGGAGCGGAGCCAGGAACTGCAGGCCCAGAGCAGCCAGATCCGGGAGCTGGAGAGCCAACACGCCCTGCTAGCCGACAAGCTCCGGGAGCAGGGCCAGGCGGTGAGGTGCCAGCAGGAGCAGATCGAGGAGCTGCAGAGGCAGAAGGAGCGTCTGACCCAGGAGCTCGAGCGGCGGGACCAGGAGCTGAAGCTCCAGAAAGAGAGGGTTCAGGTCCTCGAAGATCAGAGGATGCGGCAGACCAAGATCCTGGAGGAGGACCTGGAGCAGATCAAGCTGTCCCTGAGGGAGCGGGCCCAGGAGCTGGCCTCTCAGAGACCACCCTCTCAGGAGCAGACTGAGGAGGGGAAGGGCCCCAGGAAGGCCCAACGTGGCAGCCTGGAGCACTTGAAGCTGATCCTCCGCGACAAGGAGAAGGAGGTGGAATGCCAGCAGGAGCGCATCCAGCAGCTCCAGGAGCACAGGGACCAGCTGGAGCAGCAGCTCCAAGGGCTCCACAAGCAGGCGGGTGAGGCCAGCCTGCTGGGAACACACAGGGAGCAGGAGGTGGCCGTCCTGCAGCAGCGCCTGAAGGAAGCGAGGGAACAAGGGGAGCGGAAAGCACAGTCCCTTCAGGATCAGCTGGAAGAAGCTGGGCGGGCCCTGGCGCAGAGGAACCAGGAGCTGGAGGCCCTGCAGCAGGAACGGAGGCAGGCCCAGGGCCAGGAGGAGAGGGCGAGGCAAGAGGTTCGTGCTCTCCAGGGAGCTCTGGAGCAAACGCATGTGACACTGAAGGAGCGCCAGGGGGAGCTGGAGGACCACCAGGAGCAGGTGCGGAGGCTCCAGGAAGAGTTGGCTGTGGAGGGGCAGCGGGCACAGGCCCTGGAGGAGGTGTTGAGTGACCTGAGGGCCGAATCTCTGCAGCAGGAGAAAGCCCTGCTGACCCTCCACCAACAGTGTGCTGAGCAGGCCCAGGAGCATGCGGTGGAGGCCCGGGCCCTGCAGGACAGCAGGCTGCGGGCAGAGGAGATGCTCAAGGAACGGGACCGGGAGCTGGAGGTCCTGTGTGCCGATAGCCAATCTTGCCAGCATCGAGAGGAGGCTGCCCGGGGCCAGGCCGAGGCCCTCCAAGAGGCCCTCAACCAGGCGCGGGCAGCCCTGCAGGAGAAAGAGCAGCATCTCCGTGGGGAGGCTGAGTTGAACCATAGCCTGGAGGCCAGCACTGCCACCCTGCGGGCTACACTGGACACCTGCCAGGCACACACCCGGCAGCTGGAGGAGGGCCTGAAGCTGCGGGAGGGTGAACTCCAGGAGCAGGCTCTCCGACACCAGGCGGCCGTGGAGCGGCTCCAGCAGGCCCTTGCCCAGAGAGAGGACGAGCTGAGACAGCAGAAGGAGCAAGGGCAGCTGCTGGAGAAGTTGCTGGCCCAGATGGGCCAAGAGAAGATGACCCCAGGGGGGCAGGGGAAAGAGGAGGAGGAGGAGATGAGGGACCTTCGTGAGAAGCTGAGGGGGCTCCAGTTGACTCTAGCCCAAAAGGAAGAGGAGATCTTGGAGCTGAGAGAAGCCCAGCGGAGCAGGAACCCAGGGGACTCGCTGCAGAGCCACAGAGCCTCCCCAGAGAAGAAACCCCCACCAGCACTTGAGTCTGTAGGGCCCAGGATGCAACAGGAGATCGAGAGACTGCAGGGAGCCTTGAAGCAGACCGAGGCCAGTGAGATCGAGTGGAGGGAGAAGGCCCAGGACTTGGCCCTGTCGCTGGCCCAGAGCAAGGCCAGCATCAGCAGCCTGCAGGAGGTGGCCATGTTCCTACAAGCCTCTGTCCTGGAACGGGACTCGGAACAGCAGAAGCTACAGGTGAGTGCCTGCAGGAGTAGAAGGGCCAGGGCAGAGCCCGTCTACTGACTTGGGGGGTGCTGCCCCTACGGACCCTGTAGCGCCTTGGGGGGAGGGAGAGAACGCTGAGACCAGGAGGACTGTCCTCTGTCTGGGACTCAGTACCATCCTCGCCCTCCACTCACCAAACGTGCAGTCTGATGCGGGAACAGTAGCAGTGCAGCCAAGGTGTGCCTGACAAGGGAAGTGCAGTGTGCTCTGGGTGCCCTCGAGGGACCCAGACCACCCCTGGGTGTGGAGCCTGGTGAGAGTGGTGTTTAAGATTATAGCTAAAGGGACCCATGCAGGCCCTCATCCCAGCAGTCCCCTTTTTATTTCTAAGATCATTTTACTGAGGGTTCTTACAGCTCTTAGAACAATCCATACATCAATTGTATCAAGAATATGTCCCTATGTTGCCATCATTCTTTTCTAAACATTTACATTCTCTTTGAGCCCTTGGTATCAGCTCCTTTTTACACATACACATACACACACACACACACACACACACGTCTTATTTTTATTTTGTTATTTTTTTGGTTTGTTTAAATCATTTTATTGGGGGTTCGTACAACTCTTATCAGTCCATGCATACATCCACTGTGTCAAGCACATTTGTACATTTGTTGCCATCATCATCCTCAAAACATTTGCTTTCTACTTGAGCCCTTGGTATCAGTTCCTCATTTTTCCCCTCTCCCCCGCCCCCCTCCCTCACAAGTCTTTGATAATTTATAAATTGTTATTTTGTCATGTCTTACACTGTCCAACATCTCCCTTCACCTACTTTTCTGTTGTCCGTCCCCCAGGGAGGGGGTTATATGTAGATCATTGTGGTCAGCTCCACCTTTCT
>NW_022109491.1:21660321-21672118 GCF_000313985.2 Echinops telfairi | reverse complement strand
AGCCTGCAAAGTAGGACTTGGTGTCTTCCTCATTTTACGGTGGAGGAATGGAGACTTGGAGAAGTAATTGGCCCAGGCTGTTCAGCTGGCAGACAGACGGCAGGACTGGAAGGGAGACTTCAGCAGTCAGAGTCCAGAGCCCACCTGTCTTCCCCCTTAGCTCTTCTCCTCTCCCCAACACCACCCACTCACAAAGCACACGCCCGCTCTTTGGCCAGTCTTTCAGCTTGTCCCCATGTCTGACACGCAGGGTGCCTAGAAAATCTATAGCATTAGCTTCCTCTGTTTACCTGATGACTGTAACCCCTCAAGACTTGACCCAGGCTCCAGGGCGCGTGTCGTCTTTGTACAAATGGCATCAGGGTCTGGTGAGAGCACCTAGCTTCATTCACCGAGGTGGCCTAGCCAGTAAGTGGTGATGTAACACACGGGTCTGAGTGACTCCTGAGCCCATGCTCTCCCCTCAGAGCACCTAATGACCACTGAGCTTGAAGGGGCGGATAAACAGCCTGAGCGTCCAACCCCAGCTGACAACATAGCCCTGGGCAGGGGCCCTCTCTGACCCTTTGTTTTATCCATCTGCCAAATGAAGATGCTGGGCTGGTATAGCTCGAAGGCCCTGGGGAAACCAGACTACCTTGGTACAAGTGAACTGGCTTCCATGGGGATGGAGGACGTGGGGGGGGGAGGTCCCAGCTCTGAGGTTTTGCCCCCAGCCCTCAATGCCACAGGCTGAGTAGGATCTCACCAGGCAGGCTCTAGGGAAGAAGCGGGGACCCACAGGGGAGCCGGCCAGGCAGCCAGGCGTGGTGAGTTGGGGCCTTGTGGGGACAGAGGACCAGGAAGGAGTTCTCCCAAATTTGTCCCCTTTCATTTGGGAGCTGTAGCCTTAAAGCCCAGGCCTGGGGATTGGTCCCTGCGTCTCCTTCTCTGTTCCAACCTCCCCGAGGGGCTGCCAGGTGAGACCCAGCCTCCCACAGGTCTCCAAGGAGGACTTGGAGGAGACACAGAGGCAGAGGCTCGAGCACCTACAGCAAGCGGTGGCGCGACTGGAGATTGACCGGGGCCAGCTGCAGCACCACAATGCCCAGCTGCGGGCCACCTTGGAGCAGGTGAGCCACTTCCTCATCCCCAGTCCCTTCCTCCCTCAAGGAGTGGGCAGGCATGGCCACTGCTCGTGCACCCTGTAGAGCAGGAGTCCGCAGACTCCAGGCCACAGGCCCAATCACCACCCCTTGTCCTGGGAAGTGCTGTTTTCTGGGGATACAGCATGCCCATGTGATCTGGGCTGTTTTCCTGCTACAATAGCGGAGTTGGAGTGACACAGAGGCTGATGATACTTAGTATAGCAAAGGCCTGCTGCCCTTTCCACACTTGATCCTGAGAGGCTGAGCCCTACCCCGAGAGGACCTCCACCCCAGAGCACCTCTTGGCACATGAGGCTGCTCTTTCGGGAGCCTCTCCTCAGTCCAGGAGGGTAGGTTCACGCATCTGCCACCCTGTCCCAGTCCCTCTCACCCACACGCTGGCCCGGTCTCTTGAGAAAGACAGCTCAGCTCCAGCCACAAAGACAAAGCAAGCCCTAACTTCCCACTGGCATCTGGGCAGGTGGAGCGGGAGCGGAGGAAGCTGAAGAGGGACTCCATGCGTGTGACCCGGGCAGGGGTCCTGGGAGTCAGCGAAGGCACGGCACCACCACCTTCCCAGCAGGTTTGCCACTCTGCCCCAGGAACCCTTGACCTCAGAAACCCAACCCTCTGCCCTGTGTCCCTTGGGCCAACCATCCAGAGAGCCCTTCCTGACTGGGCCCAGGGAGGAGACCCAGCTTCAGCAGGTGGGGGTGGGCTTCAGGCTAGCAGCCCTGCCTCCTGTGGAAATCAGAAAGCCTTCATGACATCTAATCTGCTCCCCTGGTCACCAGCAGTGCCTTGGCTCCCTAGACACAGGGCCCCCTGGGCTTCTGGGCAGAGGCCCCGACGCTTCAGGTGGTGTGTGGTACCTTACAGCCCCTCATGTGCCGAGGTGTTGCATGGCGACTCGCTTCAATCTCCTTGCCCCTGGAAATACTGACTGAGTCTATAAAACCAAGGGCTGTGGTATTTCCCTAGGCCAGGGTCCTCTCTTCAAGGGTTCGGGGAAAAGCCTCTTAAACCCATCAGTATCCACGGCCCTACAGTGCGGGCGTAGGTAAGGGGTGGGTGGGGGCTGTTTCTCATTGCAGCACATCTCCCACCTCATTATCCGCTCCTTTAAGTGAGAGCCCCTGAGGGCAGGCACCTTGTCTGACGTCACAACACGCTCAGCTCACAACATGACCCAAAAAATGCCCGGTATGAAACAAAACGAAGGCGCCTCCGTTGAGTCAGGGCTGACGCGGTGATGTCCGCGGAATGAAGAAGGGGCTCAAAGAAGCATAGGCCCTCCGGGGCCTCTCCTCACCCCAGAACCCTGTGCTCCACGGAGGTTCAGTCTGATAACCCCCTCGCCCCCTGAATTGCAATGAGCTAGCTGGCGGATGCCAGCCAACACTCCAGCATGGGAAAGCCTGTTCCCATGGGAATGGCATGTCTTCCGCAGAATGGAACGGGACAGACAGACCCCTCGGATGCCCAGCATCGGCCTGAACTGCAGCGAGAGGTACATGCTAAAGAATCCACTTTCTGGGTCCCTCGTAGCCTCCCCTGCACTCGAGCCACAGGGCTTTGGTGGCTGCATCTGCTGGGCCCTTTGTCTGGCTCCGGGGAGGGGGGCTGGTGGAGGGCGGGACTGGGGCCTGCCTTCGGAGAAATTCAGTCTGTGATGAGTCAAAAGAGTGGTCCCAACTCCAAGGGAACTGGGGAAGAAAACATGATCTTGGCCCCAGGCCTTCAGATTCCTACTTAGAGAGGGAAAGGGAAAGGAGAGGGTGGGTGCAGACAGAAATGTGAAGAAGGCAGCCTAAAAGGCCCAGGATTAGGATGGCCGCCTCTGCTCCAAAGGCACCCTTACAAGCAAGGCTGTTGCCAGCACAGCAGCAAAGCCAGTCCATGCTGCATGTGGCTGCACTGGCCGGCCCTTCTCTAAGTCTGCACCCAGGGGTAACTGGAGCTGTGGCACCTCGGTTTCTGAACCTTGCCCTGACATCAGTAGTTACTCCTGGGCAGGCCCCGGACTATCACTGGGACTTAGATTATTACTTACAGGAGCTCTGGTGGCACAGTAGTTATGCATTGGCCGTGATCCAAAAAGTTAGCAGTTCAAAACCACCAGCCAGCTCCTCAGGAGGAAGAGGAGGCTTTCCGCTCCCACAAAGAGTTACAGTCTCAGAAACCTACAGGGGCAGTTCTACCCTGTCCTGTCAGGCGGTGAGAGTTGGCATTGACTCGATGGCAGTGAGTGTGTTACTACTTTGGACTCTTAAGCTCGTGAAAAGCAATCCCTGGGACAGGACCAAGACTAGAGAGAAGTAAGAGGGTCGCCTTGAGCACACATTCAGGAGCACTCGCTTACGGGCCAGCGTGTCACCTTCAGTTGTGCTCCCCAGTCCCAGGCCGGCTGTAGAGGCCCAATAACCTATTTGGACAGTTCTCCATTTACCCTGTGAAGAATGGCTAGACTCAGCCCTGGCTCCTCCCGGCAAGCTTTGAAAACACATCTGGATGTCCAGGCCTCATCCCAACCTAACGAAGCTCCCAAAGAGACATGCTGGGCCTTTCAGTGGCAGTTAAAATGTTCCCCATCGTGATGGGGATGGTGCTAACGTAGTCATCGAACTTATTAAGATGTATACAGATGGTCCCCAATTTACAACAGGGTTCCATTCCAATGGCCCATCCTCAGTCGGTTCTGCTGTACTTGTAAGTGGATTTTTTAAAAATTTTTGTTTTTTTAGGGATTTTTTTTTTAATTATTGCTCTTTATTAGCACCTTTGTAAATCTGACCCTGATTTGTCTGTGGGAGTTGGAAACATTATATACATACATACCGCTTCCACGTGGTGCGTACAGGTGGTCTCTAACTTAGGGTGGGGGGTCTGTTGCAACGAAGTGCAGTTTGTCATCACTCAGATTTTTTTTTTTCCAGATATATCTTAAGTCAGAGACTACCTGCACTTAGAGTCGGGGTATTCTATTACCTATAAATTACGCCTCAGCAGAGTTGATGACTGTTGTTTTCAGTTTTTGTCTGTCTTCGCATCCCATCTGCGTCTTGGGGTAGCCAGGATTGAGAGTCACTGAGTTCTCGCTCTGATTCCTAGCAGTCTTTTTCCCCAAAAAGCCCAACTCTGACGTGTGTAAGAGGCAGAGTTGAACCAAATGCTGGCCCCAGAGCCCACGGTAGCGAGAGGGGTAATGTGGAGGCCCTCAAGCTAAGCTCCCCTCCCTCTTGGTCCTTCTCCCACCAGGTGGCCCTGTTACGAGCCCAGCTGGCCCTGGAGCGGAAGCAGAAGCAGGATTATATTGCTCGCTCGGTGCAGACCAGCCGAGAGCTGGCTGGTCTACACCACAACCTCTCCCACTCACTCCTCGCAGTGGCCCAGGCCCCAGAGGCCACTGTCCTTGAGGCCGAGACCCGAAAGCTGGACGAATCCCTGTCCCAAAGCCTGACATCCCCAGGGCCTGTTCTGCTACATCCGAGCCCCAGCCCTGGTGCTGCCCAAGCCATCTCCAGGTAGCAGCCACAGCCAGGGCAGGACCAACCTTATCACCCATGGGTCGGCAGCCAATGATGATCATGGGCCAGCCACACAGCTACAGATTTGCCAAAGAAGAGAGTTTGGCTCTAGGGTCCTAACCTGGGAGTCGCTGGCCAGCTGACATTGTTGGGAAGAGAGGGGAGCAGGAGTCTAGGAGAGAGGCCCAACTCACATGGGAAGGAAGTGAATCCCATGCACCTGCTAGCCTGCAGGGCCTCCCAGAGCAGTGTCTTGTCCTGCCTCTCCCCTAGCATTTACTATCCAACGTTTCACACACCCCTTCCTCTTCCCTTTCCCTTTTCCCTTCAAAATAAACCCCAAGTTTGCATTTGTTTGCTGCTCTTCTCGACTCCTGCGTCTGGGCGGCAGCAGTAGCACGTCCCGGGCCCTGACTGAAGAAGAGTTTGTCAGGCGGCATGAATGTCTGGAGGGTCTCGGGTACCCTGCTAGAGCAGAGCTGCAGAAGGACTATGGCAAAAGTCCTGTCCACTGAGTACTTGCATTCTAATCAACCCTGATGAACTAGGGCATTAATAAGTCAAAGGTCACTCTGTGCGCCAACTCTAAGTGCTGTAGAAATCCCAAGGGAAGGAGGACACGAAGTGGCCCTTGAAGGATGGAGAAGAGTTAGGAGAGGTGGCTAACTGTATCTGAGGAGACTCATCTGTCTGCAACAGAGGACTTCTCCTGGACTGAGGTTGGATACATGGGAAGGAAGATTACGAAGGGCCTTGGCATCTAGATTTGAACTCATGACTTATGAGGAAACATCAAAATGTCTTGCCTTAAACCAGGACCTGGGCCCTCGAAAGCACCCAGTTGACCTTTGGCCAAAGTCAGAGTCTCTGGTGTTCAGTGCATCTCTCTGGCCTCTGGCCTTTTCTTTTCGGGTAGGAAAGTGTCCTTCAGGTGTCCCTTCCTGGACATCTCTGCTGGAACTGACTCTGGTCCCCTGTAATCCAACCATGAGTCAAGCCAGTCAGGAGGAGGACTGCGGCAGAGCTTGTCACTCACAGCCTCGCAGTGGTGGCGGCCTACGGGATTGAACCTAGCTGAGGGGCTGAAGAGCGAGAGTTGGCACTGTCCTCAAAGCAGAGCGTGGCCTATCATTTCATTGAGGTCTTTAAAGTCAAGGGAGGTTATAAATACACCTGCTTGCTATGTCCTCCTTAAATCAGAAATCCTGGTTGATTTCCAAATTACAAAAACATTCCAAACTAATAAAAGTGAGACTATTGCATTTGGTTTGATTTTGTTTCATTTGGCGTGGTGCTAAGGAACTCTTGCTGTTGGGAACCTGGAATAAAGTGCAGTCCTTAATCCCCTCTCTCCACCACCCCCGAAATCCAGTGACGACAACAAATTGGCTTTTATTCAGTAGCAGGGAATTCGTCATCAAGAGTCTTAAAGCCCAGTCCCTCCTTGACACTCCAAGTCCCCCTTGGCGACTGGTCAGCCTGCTGGGGTCGCTAGAGGACTAGACAGGCTGGGGACAGTCTCAGTTGTAGATAACAATCTTTCCTTCACACTGTAGCTTAAGGATGACATTGTATTCGGCTTCAGAATTGTGCGTGGTTATCTTGGGCTGATATCTGTCATCCCAGTAATGAGACCACCTGTGGAGATTATCTCTCCCAAAACCAAACAGGGAGACCTGGTGAGGTGAGACAAGGCAGGAGATGGCCATGCAATGGATCTTGCCCCGCTCCCGGTACCATCAGCCATTCACTCAGGGTCTGGTGTGGCAGGCTGCCTCCCAGAACTGAGAGGAGTGAATGAAGGGTTTACCTTCACAGAAGGTACTAGACGTGATGAGATTAATAGATTCACAGAAGGAGCCCAGAAAAGAGAGTATCAACCAGGTTCCCCTTATATTGAAGAAAGAGACCAGGAAAGGGCATTGCAGGCAGAGGGAACAGCATGTGAGAAGACAGGAGGTGGCTATTGGGCTTGGGGAAGCCGAGAGAAACCATGTAAGAGCCTGGGGGAGAGTAGGGGAGGAAGGAGCTAGATCTTTCAGCCTTGAAAGCCAAAGTCCTTGGGAAGATAGATTTTCAGGGGCAGAGATGATTTGCAAGTTGCAGAAGATGTCTTACCTGGTCACAGGTGTGCAAGGCATAGAGGACAGCTATGAGCCCTAGGGATGGACACTGACCCGGTTTTTTCAGCCATTTTTCCTGGATGTACTTGAGGAAGAGGAGGCTGATCACCAAGACCTGGGGAAGGGACGGACATAAAGCCGTGTTCCACGACGGGCTCAGGGCCACGGTCTGCCCCTCCCGTGAGTGGCTCACCTTGTCTTTGCTCTCTCTGCTTCCATTACGGAACCGGACTATCTGAAATCTAAAAATGGTTTGACAGTAGAGGTGTTTCAGAGTCAGCTGACACAGCAGCCCCCAAGCTTGGGCAGTCCACGATCCAACAAGGGTCACCCTGGAGTCCCCTGCCGTCACCCCCAACAATGGCCCTCTTCACTACTATACCCTGGGTTTTTTGGTTTCCAGAATAAGTTGTCTTTATTCAGCAGAGCCGTGAACCACTCCAGGCCGGATGAATTTAGCGGGAGCACCAGAAGCTGGGTGCCATGATATTGAAGGTTGGCGCCCTCGGGGTACAAAATGCGCATTGTGGTGACGCTGCCCACGTCCTCCTCAAAACCCTGAACTGGGGCCTGGTTCATCCTTAGAAAGAAAGGGTGATCACTTAGAACCTTCCTAATGCCACAACTCTTTAATACCGTTCCTCATGTTGTGGCGACCCCCCCTCCAACCATAACATTATTTTCATTGCTACTTCATCACTGTCATTTTGCTATTATGAATCGGGCAACCCCTGTGAAAAGGTCATTCGACCCCCAAAGGGTCATTTGACCCCCAAAGAGGTCTCAAACCACAGGTTGAGAACCGCTGACTTAATAAGATCAGGCCTGACCTTCCTAATATCTTCCTTGTTCCCTGGCCTCACCTGAGGACCATGCTATGTTGGTTAATCCTGTAGCCAAGGCCAGAGTTCCGTAGGAACCAGGAATTCCCCACAACTGCACAGGTCCGGCAAGACGGCATGTTGAGCTGCTCCTGCTGCGTGCTATCCTTGACCTCTGTCTCTGGCTTCACCTGGAGACCCTAGAAGCATAGGAGGGAAGAGTTCAAGTGTTTTAGTCCAGGGCCCACTCTTTGTGGCAGAGCCTAAGGTGACCAGATTTAAAGCCGGACACCATTGACTGGGGGTGGGGAGTGGGGGCTCTTGATTAAAAATTTGGTCTATATGGACCAAATAGACCATTCCCTAGCTTGTTGTGCATTCTTTCCAAAAATCGGGTTTTTAAAACGCCAAAAATCAGGACTGTCCCACCAAAAGCGGGATGTCTGGTCACCTTAGGCCCTAGAACCGTGAAGGGGGAACTAGGACTGCGAGCAGGGACTAAACAGTGCACTGACCATCCAGATTAGCAGAGCGTCAGAGGACATGGAGGCTTCTGATTGCAGGGGGTCAATGGCGCTTTCAAACCGACCGTCAAACCAACCAGACTGGCCAGGTGTGCGGACACAAGGGGAGCACTTGTGGCCCCCGGGCGGGCAGCCACACCTTTTGGTAGGGATCATCGGGCAAGGGCACAACCCTGGGAGTGTTCTGTCCATCTGCTGGAGATTTTCCTGGCTAGACTCCAGGTCCCAGAGAGAGGCGGTCAGCCACAGTGAAAGCACGCAGACAGCCAGCAAGCCCAGCGTCACGTATTGCATCTTCATGCCTGGCCCCGACGAGGGTGTCCCTGGCAGGCAATAGATGGGCTTTGGCAGCTAGCACTGAGGAGGAGGAGAGATGGGGGCCACAGACATTTCCAGGACTTTTACCATCCCTATAGCTTTCGTTCCTCCCCAGAAACCTCCCTTTGTTCACCCCTCCCCCACTGCACTTCTTTTCAGCATCTCACCTCTTGTCTGTCTGTTCACCTGCTAAGCGCTAAAGGTGACTGCTCCAGCCTGAGCGGAAGACTGAAGGAGACATCACACCTGGTGCGCCCTGTGGTGCACTCTGGGAGGAAGCTGATGCCCAATGGGGGTCTTTTGTGGCAGCCCAGTTATATCAGAGACCTCATCACAGAGGTCACATTGTGACTCCCTACACATGGGCCTATGGACCGGACATCCCCACCCCCAACCCTCCTTCACTTTGGCATTCAATCCAGAGCCCAACCACTGAGGGGGCTTGGAACAAGCCAAGTGTTGGAGGGGCAGCAGGGGGGAGACCATTCCAAGTGGCACACAGGGGAGGTGTCCCCGCCGAGCCGTGTCCAAGTCATAGAATCATGAACAAAGGATTGTGTTTGTTTTCAACCACTAAACTTCGGGGCCATTTATTAAACATCGGCAGATCGTCGCAATCCTGCCTTACTCTTAAAAGGAAGGCCAAAGATGGCAGGACGTTTGGGACAAGCTTTCAAGCGAGTCCAAGAAGGAACTCAGAGGAAATGGAGGCAGCAGAGGAAGCACAATCTCTCGAACATTACATTATCAGGAGCGAAGAGAAGCAGCCTGGGATCCAAATATGAACAAGCGTTCATTCAAGGAAGGGTCATTTAGACCAGGGGTCCTCAAACTTTTTAAACGGGGCCAGTTCACTGTCCCTCAGACCCGTTGGAGGACCAGACCATAGTTAAAAGTAAAAACCAACAACAAATTCCTATGCACACTACACAGATCTTATTTTGAAGTAAAAAAACAAACGGGGCAAAAACACCCAGCAGGCCAGATAAATGTCCTCAGAGGGCCGATTGTGGCCCGCGGGCCGTAGTTTGAGGACGCCTGGTTTAGACGATCAGGTTTTTTGTTTTGTTTTGTTTTTCCAGAACCATTTTATTGGGAGTAAGCTAGATCGGTCCATAGTTCAATCACATCAAGCAGTATTGTCCAATTGCCACCACCATCAATTTCAAAACATTCTCTTCCTTCTTGAACTTGACGTCAGTCCCTTTGGCACACACCCCCCACTGCACCCCCAGAAACCCTGATGCTGCTTGCGGTCTCTATAGGGTCCTCAATCCTGGGTTTCATGTGCTGAAAAACAGAAAAACATAACTAAAATTCAAGAAGGTAAACAAAACAATGAAAAAGGATGCTTGTGATGACGTTGAGGGCTCTTTTCAACTTTTTGTGACTGAGGACAATGCTGCTGGGAACGTCATCGTTAGTGTGCGTCCCTCCTACTATGAGAGAGAAAGCCAAAAGTCCCCCCTGTGTGCTGTGCCCCTCAGAGAGAGAGCACGGAGCTGCTGCCAATGCTCCCTGGCCGCCTCACAACCCGTCTCACCCAGGGCACTGAAGGAGGACTGTGAAGATCTGGTCCTGATCCTACTTCCAGCAAAGTAACAAAAGGCAACCGGACGGAACCTTGAAAACATTATACTAAGTGAAAGACGTCAGTCAGAAAAAGACATTTTATGATCGCACTGTGAGGAGATATTTATACATGAACAAATGTATAGAGACCCGAGTTTATTCATAGTCGTTTCTGGGGCAGCAAGAAGGGAAAGTGGGGATCATGGTTAAAGCACACGGACTTCCTGTTAAGGGTGATGGAAACATTTGGAAACCAATCGTGGGGGTGGTTGGCGCCACATGAACATAATGTCACTGAAATGCACAATGTCAAAAATGCTCAAGGGACAAATGCTTTGTTATCTATGTATACATATACACTTGGATGTGTATATATGTGTAAATGTTGCTTTATAGACATATTTACCACACACAGGTACTCTGAAAGCGTTCTGCTGTAAATACCCAGGACTGCTGGACAAAGTACATTAGAATGTTTTGAACTGCATTTTCAAAGGGATAATGCCCATAATCCGAAAGGTACAAAGAGTGGGTGAAAAGAAGGTGTCTGCCCTCCCTTTGTACCCCAAGTACTCAGTCTCCTCCCTGCAGGCAACTCCATTCCTAACCTCTGTGTATCCTTCCTGAAGTAAGTGGAAAATTTGGAAGCAAATATATACATACACATAAAGTTTCCATAAATGCCAAGTAAAAAACCCAGAATGTTCCAAGATGCCAGGAAGGGAGAGAGAACTAGACCCCCGGCTGAGGAGTGTTGCAGTGGCCTGTGTGGCTCTGCAGGAATTTAGGGGAGTTAATGTCCATGGAAGAAACCCTGGTGGCACAGTGGTTAAGCACTTAGCTGCTAACCCAAAGGCCAGAGGTCAAACTTACCAGGCCTTCAAAGGAGATAAATGAGGCTCCTATTCAGAGTGCAGCCTTGGGAGCCCAATGAAGCCCTTCCACGCTGTCTTTCAGGGTCACTGGGAATCAGACTTGATGGCACCAGGTTAGGGGAGGGGGTGTGGGGGGTGTGTGTGTGTGTGTGTGTGTGTGTGTGTGTGTGTGTGGTTTAAGGCCCAGGCGGGCACAGAGTCTGGAGCCCTGTGGGAACAGGCAGAGAGCTGCTACTAAAGCCCCTATTTATAAAAACCAGAAGCCTGAAAGAGCTGAGCCTTCCGGGAAAGCCTGAGCTAGAAAACAATCCATCCTCTGGTTCAGGGAGCATTAAGGAGCTTTCTCTCTCTTTTATTTTTTTCTCTCCCCCCCTCCCCCCAGGAGCTTTGGCTCTCTTCTCTGAATAGCAACAAAATAAAAATCACAGTGGTCCCCCCCACCCACACCCCCACACCCCCACACCCCCCTGCACAAGAACTCAAGGTTTTATTTACACTTTGCATGCAACAGGGTCTCCAGGTCCCCCATCGGGATGATCCAGGGGGTCTGGCAGAGAAAGGAATGAAGGTACCCCTAGCCCGTGAGGTTTGGAAGTCAAGACTGACTGGTTCACCTGCTCCTTCCTTGTGCTTTCAGGTAAGAGAATCGAGAATCAAGCCAGAGCTTTATTCAGTACCAGACTGATCTCTGGTCCTTTATCGTAAAACTCTTCACATGCTTGCTGCTGCCCATTCCAGGACTCCTTGGCATCCCAGGGGGTGGGGGTGGGGGCAGTGAACTTGCCCTCAAGGAGAGGGATAGCCTCCGTTCCTGCTTCCGTACAGTGCCTGGGCGGAATCACCCTGGAGCCGTTGGTCAGAGGATGCTCCTGCTTCCAGTAACGGGACCTCTCTGCTTACGGAATCAAGG
>NW_022109491.1:21651914-21659161 GCF_000313985.2 Echinops telfairi | reverse complement strand
GGGAAGGAGAGGTTCAGTGGCCCCCAGGGCCTGGGAAAGGCCAACAGGTGCTCCCAATAAGCTCCCTAGCCCCCTTGCTCTCCTGGGGTGACCTCCTCTCACCCCCATACCAAACATTTCTATGTTCCCAGACCACCACTTCCTCACTGAGGCTCTCTGAAGCCCATGCCAGACTGGACAGCTTTATCAGCCGCCGCAGCAGCTGGCTCCGGGAATCCTGATGGGCAGCATTCCGGGGAGAGGTGAGATGCCCTGTCGTTTGGTTCCCCACATCCTTCTCAGAGCCCTGGGCAGGAGCTGGGTCCGTGCTGGGAAGGCAAGCAGAACTAAGGTGGGGGTGGGATGTGCCCGGCCTTCGGGCTCCCTGCTATCTCCTGGGCACCCACCTGGTATACTGCTTGAGGCCCCGGGAGCCCCACAGGATCTGTGAGCTCCCCATTATCACGCAAGTATGGCAGTAGAGATCCGGAGTTCTGGGAATCACAGTGGGCAGCTTCGTCCACACTGTCCACCACTTGCTCGCATAGTTCAGGTCCTGGGAACAATGAGGAGGGAGGACTTTGGGACCTGGGGCCCAGTGTGGACTCCCAGGGGAAGGAAAGCAAAAAAAAAAGTGGGTTGGTGAGAGCAGCCCTGAGACTGGAGGTGAAGATCCGGGGCTGCAGCTGTGAGGATGGGGAGCTGCACGAAGCCAGAGATGAGGGCAGAGGCTTGGGCATCAGCTGTGAGGCGGGGACCCCCAGAGCACTGAACCAGGTGCCATGGGCTCTTTAGCCCCCCTCGGGAACTCCACCATCCTCTCTAAGTGTGCCTCAAACCACTGTGATTCTCCGGCTGTGTGGCAGCGTGGGGAGTCATTGAGGGCCCCAAAAGAACAGCCATGAATTTGAATCAACAACGCCACAGTACCAGGGACACCGTTTCGTCCTGGGGTGCTGGTTTAGGTGTCAGGTCCAGGCAGGAGGCCACCAGCCACAAGATGAGCACCCAGAAGATCCCTAGGACAACAATCCGCCACCCAGGCCTCATGTCTGAGCCGCGGTCAGCATCCGAGGCTGGCAGCAGGCTGGATCACCGACCTGGAGATAGGAAAGATGAAGGGTTGAGGCCCCAGACATCCCCAGAACCTCTGTCCTGTTGACCTTCCCGGCTCCCCAACCATCCACACCACAGCTCCTCCCAGACCCTGGTGTCCAGCCTCCCTGTCTATTTCCTCACCTCACAGGGGACCCCGTCTGAGTCTGAAATGGAAGCTGTGAGAGCAGAGACCAGCATAGGGCGTGTCCTGCCCCCTCCCTGCCGGGCAGGGATTGTCAGCCAGCGAGGTCCTTCATGCCAGCCCAGTCAGAGCAGGGACCTCCTCACAAAGTGCGCATTGTGACCTCCCATGTCGAGAGACAAAGCCACCATCCCAGCCTGTCTTTAATGCACAAGCTGCTCCACTGACTTATGTAAGTTCCACTCTTATGCTAATGTATATTTAGGATCATCTAATACATATTTATGGGACAAGTGAGCAGGAAGAGTGAGGAAGCTTTAAATACTGGTTATATGCCAATGTCCCTCCTCAAATGTCTTCTAACTCCACCCCAGACCTCTCTCCTACTTTCTAGATCAGAGGTATCTGATCCAGATAGATCTAGATAGAGGTATCTAACAGCTGATTGGACCTCTACTGGGATTTCTCAAGGACCTCTCTCACCCCTAGTGAGCCTAAGACTCAACTCAGGGTCTTCCTTGTAATCCAGTCTCTTCCCAACACTCCCCTGCGTCATCAATTGGTGACACTAATTGGGGACCAATTAATCACCCCGTTCCTGAAGCCAGAAACCTGTGTGTTATCTTCAAGTCCTTTCTCTCCTATGAGATCCAAACCCATTTTTAAATCCATTTCTTTCTCCAAAACCAGGTGCTTCTCGTTGTCTTCACTGCCACCCCCTTAATTCAACCCTGGTGGCAGATTGTAGAAAAAGAATTCTTTTTTCCAGTGGGATGAGGACGCTAAAGTTGTTCATATATATTTATTAGCACTTCTTCCACATATCACACAATTCAGTAGTTTAACCATATCAAGGAGAGTTGTACCATCATTATCGCCATCAATTTTAGAACATTTTTCTTCTTCATTTTACTCATTGTTATTCGTTTAATTATTATTTTTGTGTCCAAAATACACCCAACAAAACATTCTCCAGGTCAACAACTCCTACATGTATAATTCAGTACCTTGATTATACTCTTCTTGTTGTGCAACTGTCATTGATCTCCTTTTCCAAATTACTCCACCGCCATTAACATCAACTCAATGTCCACTAAGCAGTCACTCTTCCTCCTTTACCCACGGTAACTGCTGGTCCACTTTGGTTCCTATTTGTTTTAAGCAGTTTTCTGATGTAATATTCACATATCATTCACTTCCATAGTTGTCACTTTTTCTTTTTTTTTTAAGAATTAAAAAAATGTTTCTATTAGAGTTCGCATCAGCCAGCCGGGCTCACTTTAGCTCCTTCACTGCCAGACCCGGGGGCAGAGGCTGCTTCCGCTTCTCGGCCTTCTCCTGGTCGGTGATGACCAGGGTGTAGAGGTACCTGCTGCACTGCACCTTGAACCTCACGTATCCTTGTTCTTCTTGATCTTGACAGACTTGGCGTCCTTTCGCCAGGCTGTGAGCAGGAAGTCCTTGACCTCTTCAATTTTTCGAGGCGTGGTGACGAGGAGGTGCAGACCCGCACTGGCCGGGACATTCAGCGCAAGCCGCGAGAAGCGAAGACGGCAGGAGAAGTTAAGTCACTTTTAAAAGGAGTTGTATATATATCATCACTAAAATTGTTCATATTAACTGGTGGGCATCTGCACTTCGTACTTTACAGCTTCTAAAACAATTTCCCCAAACTCTAAAAATGGTCTGTACTCGAATTAATTGTTTTGTGCCAATATCAGTTTCCTGGCTTTGATCATGAACTATATGCAAAATTATTGGCCTTGTTTTTTTAAAGCAGTTTTTTTGAAGGACAAATTAAAACAAAACAAAAAATCCAAGCTCACTTCCATTAAGTCCATTTGACTCATAGGGACTCCGAGGACAGGGTAGAAGTGCCCTGTGAGTCTCTGAGACTAACAGAAGTAGAAAACCTGTCTGTCTCCCGTGGAGCAGCTGGTGGTTTCAAACTGCTTACCTAGTGCTCAGCAGCCCAACCTATGCCAAACACCTCACATACGTAAGTGTATGATTCAGTGACTTTTAGTACACGTACGCAGTTGGGCACACATCCTCCAAAGCCCATTTCAGAATATTTCCATCAGCAATCCCCCCCCACAGTTGCAGTCCCTCCCTCTGAGCAATCATTTTCTGTCTCCAGATTGATCTTGTCTGAACGCGTTATACAAACGTGTTCTATAAACACATGCCATATGTGGTCCTCCAGGTCTACATTCTGTTTCTTGGTATGTTTTTATTGACTTACTGGTGAAAATATAAACAACAGAACATAAATGTAGTCGGCAGTGTTTCCATGTGCAGGTCGCTGGCAGAGAGGGCACCACCTTCACAGTTAATGGGGAGTCTCTGCCAGACCCTGAAGATGCTCACCGTGTCCGAGGGTTACTGTTGCCAATTTGACCCCATGCAGATAACTCCTTAAGGGAGAGCAACCTTCAAGGCTAACTTACCTTAATTATTTTTTTCAATATCCTTTTTTATTAAATACTTTTATTGGGGGCTCTTACATCTCTTTATTATTTTAACATACCTTACTAATTCAGATAAACTGGTAGTTTAAAAAATATTTCATGGGATGGTTTCAGTTGAAGGTGTTAAAAAAAATTGCTTCCAGGCAAGAGACTTGGAGGTTCGGCCGACCCGGATGGAGTTAGTAAGTCTGATTTCTGTGCAAGTTTTAAGTTCAGTTTCACATTTCCCCCCTTTTAATCAGGGTCCAGCTATTGGCTCTTGGATCCAAACGTTCAATAATGGTAGCTGGCACCATCCATGCCTTCTGGTTTCAGAGAGAAGGAGACAGTGGTAGTCCAGGGATGCAATTAGACTCGCAGTCCATATCCTTGTCGGATGTCTGAGTCTTCTTCCTCCATATGTTTGTGAGGTTCATAGCATGTATCAGCCACTAATTCATATTTTTAAATTAACAAGACATTGTATGGGTGGGTATACTACATTTTATTTATTCACTCATCAGTAGATGGACGTTTCCACTTTGGGGCTATTATAAAAAAGGCTCCTATTAACCTTTGCTTATAGATCTGGTGGCAATATGCATTTTTATTTACCTTGTATAGATACCTAGGAATTGCTAGTTTGTGTGGTAAATTAGCATTTAACTTAAAAAACGCAAAAAAAAACCAACCTTCCAAACTATTTTCCAAAGTGGGTGTACCGTTTAACATTTCCACCAGCAATGTACAAAGGTTTCGATTTCCCTGTATCCTTACCAACACTTGTTATTATCGATCTTTTGAAGTGTAGAGGAGGTATCTCTTTACGGCTTTGCTGCTAACAGACAGACTGGCAATTCAAATCTGCCAGCGACTCCTTGGGAGAAATTGACCGTGTAGGAGTGTGATTTCATAAGCACTTACAGCCTTGGAAACCCTGTGGGGCGATTCTATTCTGTCCCACAGGGTCACTGTGAGCTGGAATCAACTGGGTGTCAGTGGGCTTAAAGATGAATAATGGCTGACCCATCACTGTGTGTGAGAAGATGGCCGAGCAGGGCCCTAATCCGCTCTGTTTGATGCCTGGGTAACATTTGCCGATCACTTATTGTAGAAGCAGGTTTCAGAAAGCATGTAACCCATCAAAACCTTTCAGCTATGTGGAGCATAGACAGCGCAGCTCCACCCACATAGGAAATAGGAAACCTGATTATCAAGGGCAATCTTGCTTGAAGAAGCGCTGTCTCCCAATGAATCGCGTTGCCCGGGAGCAGGCTAAAGAAGACTTCCACATTCATGATATACTATGTATACACGAAAGCAAGCTAAGAGCAATGACTACAAAAGGTAATCAAGTTAAAAACTACAAATCTCGAAGTTATGATCCACAAAAACAACTTATTAGTGAAGAGCCCTCTTAGGGGGACGACTGACTTTGAGACTGTGTACGGCAGCCTCTCAGCTGCTCCAAGGGAAGCGACAGCTGCCCCCATTCACGGCCCCATCAGGGCCAGCTGTGAGGAGCACTGTCCCCGCAATGCTCTGCGTCATCGTCAGCGGATCAGTTAAAGGTGGTCATGTCAGCTCCACAGCTCAACGTCACGGCGACTTCTTCAGTTGACCTACTGTTTCTTACCTGAAAAGTAATTGTTGATGGAAATCTGTTGTGATTGGCAGAAGAATAAACAAACAATTTGCTTTAGACAGCTTGTGGGGTACTGTGCATCTTCTCGACTTAGTTGAACCTCCCACTTTAAGCAAAGTAAGTCAAGCCACAAAAGAAAAATGTGTGTGTGTGTGTGTGTGTGTGTGTGTGTGTGTGTGTGTGTGTAGGTGTAGACGGGTCATTTTCTGGTGTTTGGCAGGCACAAAGCTAAGGACTGCCTTCACTTGGAAATACTTAATTATGATGATAATAAATAAGGAAATAAAACATCACTTTAAGGGCCAGGCCAACAACCAGGTCAATTGAGACTTTTAAATCAGCTGCTCTACCTCTCCAATAAGTTCCATGGATATCTTAATGAAGGACAAACACCCACTGCTTCCCTATAAACCACCTCTCATCTTTTTATCCCAGGGCCGTTTGCGGATTCTCCAACCATAGGCACCACAGTCTAGATGAGATGCATTTGAATTTACACACACTCTTAGTGTACACTTTAATGCTAAAATAACAAATAAGAAAAGATTTATGGAAATAATCTTAAGCATCTTAATTTTTAATTTTTGTCTAGTTTATTTTTTAAGGAAGCCAGCTTAGTTGCTGCTATTTGAATCCCCTTCCCTCTGAAAATTTAATTGTATCGAAAGGACATTGACTCTTATTTAATCTTATGGTCATTTGACAAACATGTCTCTTTTTTTTAATATGCACTTTGGTTTATCCCAAAGATCAAATAGATAAATTGGCTTAGCATGAGGGAGAAAGACTTTAAAAGCTGGGAGAGCCCAAGTATGTGACAGTATTTACATATTGATATATTGATAAGTTCTGTCACTAGTGTTTAATACATTTATAGGAGCCTATGGATAATTTCATGTGCTTTGAGATTACTGTCATCTCAAAATCATTTGAATATACAATAATATTTTCAGAATAACTGGAACTATTAAGAAAATTCTTGGAAAGAAAAAAGAGAGACTAATGATGTTGAATATCCTTTCATATGTAAATTTCAGTCAGACATTCATAAAGCTTCCTTAGTAAAATGTCTTTTCTAATCTCCCATTTTTAATTGGGCTGTCACCTTCTTATTATTGAATTTTAAGAGTTGTTTCTGTAGCCTATAGAAGCCCTGGTATTGACATGGTTAAGCATTGGGCTGCTAACTGCAAGGTTATCAGTTTGAGACCACTAGCCAGCTGCTCAGGAGAAAGACAGGGCTTTCTACGCCCATAAACAGTTACAGTCTCAGAAACCTGAAGAGGCAGTTCGACCCTGTCCTCTAGGGTCCCTATGAGTCTAAATTGACTCGATGGCAGTGCGTTTGGTTTTGGGTTTTATTGTATTCTGGACACAAGTCCAGATACATGATTGACAAATGTTTTATGTCTGTAGTTTGTTTTCATTGCCTTATTAGCATCTTCTGAAACACATAAAAGGTTTGATTTTGAGTCCAATTTATTTTTTGGATAAAGATTTTGGATTCATATCATTGGATTCATATCAAACTCTTTTGCCAAACCTCAGTTCGTGGATTTGTATGTATGCAAATTGAGCATTCTAGTTTTGTCTTTACCATTTAGGTCTCTGGTTCATGTGAATGAATGTTGGCATCTGGTATGTGGGAAGGGTAATAGTCATCTTCTTTCCAAGTGGGTATCCAACTGACCAGCTACCACTGCTGAAGTCAAGGGCAGGTGCCTTGTGATCCTTCATGATAAGAGACTTGGAAGAACTGTCTCCGGTGCCTCTCCCACCCACCTCTCCATCCCCCCTGGGAGGCACAATTTATTGCTTTTTCCAACTCCTTCCCTTTCAGTTCCCAGGGATTCTCTTACTTTTTCACAAGTCAGCTCTGCAGTCATTTGAAGAAATCTTGATTAAAATTTTGGTCTATATGGACCAAATAGAC
>NW_022109491.1:21641201-21650486 GCF_000313985.2 Echinops telfairi | reverse complement strand
ATTCGTGAGCCACACAAAATTATCAACTGAAAACCTAGCCTGCTGTATTTGGTCAAACACATCATGAACTCAGCCCTCACGTGGTCTCTGGAACTAACTCTGGTGAGGGATGTGAGCTTAGCTTTTACAGTCCTTACACGCCCTAGGCAAGGACACTCCCCAGCCCTGCTCTGAAAGCATCCCCCAAAAGGACTGCTGTTGAGTTGACTCAGACTCATCACAACCCCACAGGACAGGGTAGAACTGCCCCCTTGGGTTTCCAAGGCTGCAAATATTTACGAGAGCAAAAAGCCTCATCTTTCTTCTGAAGAGTGGCGCCGGGGTTCCAACTGCTGACCTGTAGGCCCGCACATAGCCCACTACGCCACCAGGGCTGTTCCCCAAAAGGAAAGAGCCCTCTAATTCCAGAGTTCCTCCAACAATAAGCCCCCAACTCATGGTGCTCCTGTTACAGCCCCTTGTTTCTAAGTATAAAGTTAGATAATTATAAAGAATTCCATAATCCCATATCCCAATGCCATTTTACAATAAAATTATCAATGATTTTCTTTATTATTATGCTATTTTTCCCTTTACCTCTCCCTAACCCAGACTAAGGAACTCTGGTTGTGTGGTGGTTACATGCCGGGCTGCCAACCTCAAGGTCAGCAGTTACAGACCAACAGCTACACGGAAGAAAGATGAGGCTTTCTACTCCGGTAAACAGTTAAGGTCTCGGAAAGCTGAAGGGGCAGTTCTACCCTTTTACCTTTTTTTTTTTTTTCCTACCCTTTCTTATATGGTCGCTATGAGTCAGAATTGACTCGATGGCAGTGAGTTGAGTTAACCCAGATTTCACCAGGGCATTCTTATGAACCCCAGAGAGACCTGGCAGCAAGAAAGTGCTCAATGTGTTGAAAGAGCAGAGGAGGGAGTGAGTGAGTGAGTGAGTGAGTGAATTCATCTTTCCACCTTCTCATTTTACCTGGAATCCCAGTTAGAAGGAAAGGCTTGGAAGTCAAATATGGATGGGCACAGGCTATAGACAAGAGAATTTCTGCTCAAGTTGCCCTGGGGCAATTCACGTAAGAGTAGATGTCTCCTCCTGGTAGACTTCTACTTGACCGAGCTAACAAGTCCAAAATATATGAGAGGAAGTCTTGACATCTTCACTTCTAAGAAGCATACTGGCTGGTCTTCTTCCAAGACAAAGTTGTTTGTTTTTTCTGGCAGACAATAGTACTTTGAATACGCTTCACCAACATCGAAATTCAACTGCATTATTTTTTTCCTGATGTTTTCCTTATTCATTGCCCCCAACTTTCATATACATATGAGATTATTTAAAATACGAAGACTTGAATCCATTCCAGGAAGTTGAGTAGCATAGTGGTATATGCATTGTGCTGCTAACCACGAGGTCAGCAGTTCAAGTCCACAAGCCATTCCAAGGGAGAAAGATGAGCTCTGTGCCCTGGTAAAGATGTACAGCTCTGGAAATATCCACGGGCAGTGCGACTCTGTCCTATAGTGTCTCTGTCAGTCAAAATCAACTTGTCGGCAGTGAGATTTTTGTTTGTTTTCGGTTTGGGGGTTAAGGGACAGCTTAGTTCTCAAAGTTGTATCCTTGTTCTTCAACACTTTAAAGAGACCTTCTGTAGCAGATTCGTCCTCTAAAATACATAATTTGATTATTTATTGCTTCCATGAGTATTGATCGTGGATCCAAGCAAAATGGAATCCTTGACGTTAATCTTTTCTCCATCTATCATGATGTAGTCTATTGGTCCAGCTGTGAAGATTTTGGTTTTCTCTACATGGAGTTACAGTCCACATGGAGGCTGCAGTCTCTTATCTTCATCAACAAGTGCCAGCAGTCTTGGAAAGCCACCTGTGCAGGTCTGCTCTGTCCTATAAGGTTGCTATGAGTTGGAATTGACTTGGCGGCAGTGGGTCACCTTGTTTCAAGACCTATGACTCCAATGAGTTTAATGGCTTCAGATATACACTTCACCACCCGTCGGTCAGGTTGTTGTACTGTGGCTGCGATGCTGCAAGCTATATCCCAGGTACTTCAAAACACCAGCAGGTTACCAGAGGTGAACAGGTTTCAGCAAAGCATATGGACTAAGAACAGGCTAGAAGAGGAATAGGCTAACCATGTCTGAGAGATCTGCCACTGAAACCTTGCGAATAGCAGCAAAACTGGGTTCAAATCAGGGCCTGCCATTAATGGACTGTAGCTTTGGGCAAGTTACTTAGCTTCTTCCCAGAGCAAAACAACACCCACTTTTTTTGGTAGCGACTCTCAAACTTTAGCTGCATCAATACCACCTGGGTGCCTCTCCTAGTTTCATAGGTGTGGCGAGGCTTGATAAATTACATCTCGAACTAGTGCTCAGGTTCAGGGTCAGAGGAAGAAAAAGCAAGATGGATTGACACAGTGGCTGCAACAATAGCTTCAAACCTAAGAACTTGTGAGGATGGTGCAAAACCAGGTAATGTTTCGGTGTCGTACACACAGTGGCTGTGAGCGGGCACTCACTTGACTGGCACCTAAAGGTCCTAACCACACTAACCATGTGCTGCTGCTGCCGCCGGGACCACACTTTATTTATTTTTTTGCCGGGACCACACTTTAAAAGCACCCCTGTTCTAGGATGTTCTGAGTCTGATGTGAAACACTTGGCACAGTGTCTGGCACGAGGCAGGTGAAGCCGCGGAGAGCATTCTGGCCCAGAGGTCGCCCCAACAAGGGAGCCCACGAGGCCGCGGCGTGCAGACCCAGCTGCCGGCGTGCGAGGGGCGTGGCAAGCAGGCAGCCCTAAGTCTGCGTGCGAACGCGAGTGGGGGCGGAGCCAAACGTCCGCGCCGGCGTAAGGGAAGGGGGCGTGGCTCCGGCCCCGGGCCGGAAGCGGGAGCCTGCCGGGCGGGCCGACTGGCAAGCCCCTTTCCGGCTGTTCCCTATGGAGGCGCTGGGGAAATTGAAGCAGTTCGATGCCTACCCCAAGACTTTGGAGGACTTCCGGGTCAAGACCTGCGGGGGCGCCACGGGTAGGCTGCATCGGGCCCGGGTTGTGGGGAGAGGGGTCCCCTAGAGCTTGGACCAGGTGCCTGGACTCTGACCGGCCTGCTAGGGGCAGAGGGACCCAAACAGCATCTTCTGACCCTCACGCCTCACCCTGCAGTGACCATCGTCAGTGGCCTTCTTATGCTGCTATTGTTCCTGTCCGAGCTGCAGTATTACCTTACCACGGAGGTAAGGGGCGGGGCCTAGAACCTGGGCGGGGCTTGGCATTCCAAGGGTAGCACCTGTGGAGGTGGGAACGCAGGAGGAGAGGCCTGGGGCCAGACCTTACTGAACTAGCGCTGTCCCAGGTGCATCCTGAACTCTATGTGGACAAATCGCGGGGAGATAAACTGAAGATCAACATCGATGTCCTTTTCCCGCACATGCCTTGTGCCTGTGAGTACCTTACCAAGGGTGGACGAGGCAAGGCCCCGGGTTCTTAGATGGGCTTCCCGATCCAAACGTCCAGTCTCAGGTTCTGGACCGGACCCCACGACAGCCTCTTCCTCAGATCCCTAACGGTCCCAAGACAGGCCAGCACCCCTTTCCCCTCCCAAACCCAAATTTCCTCGCCGCTCGGACCCCGGCCCCTTAGCCTGACTTCCTGCTTCCAGATCTGAGCATCGACGCCATGGATGTGGCTGGGGAACAGCAGCTGGACGTGGAACACAACTTGTTCAAGCAGCGGCTGGACAAGGACGGCGTCCCCGTGAGCTCAGAGGCAGAGCGGCATGGTAACCAGGGGACGGGGCCTTGCCATTCCCTACCTTCTGGCAAGTCAGCTGGGCCAGTCTCAGCAGTGAACCAGGCAACTAGGACCCAGAGAGGGTCTGCCGCCCCGCCCAAGGTCCCCTGGTCAGTGTGCTGAAATTCAGGCCTCTGGCCTGGGAGGACTCCCTCCTCCTGGCTGTCATTCTGAGAGGTCCCCAGCCCCTGACTTTGGTAGTCTGAGTAACAGAAGCTTGTAGATGAGTCTTGTGTGCTGTTGTCCTGGTGGCACCCCTCCCTCCCCCAACCCCAAGGTGGTATCAAGCCTTTCTGAGTGTTTACTTTCCCAGCCCTTTGGCTAAATGTGGACCTTCGGATTCTCCTTTGGATTGGATGGTAACTCAAAGAGTGTAGACTACAGAGTCAGACTGCCTGGGTTCAAATCCTGCTGTTTTGTGTAATCTGTGAGCGCTGGCAGTACAGTAGTGATAACCATTCGCAGCCTGTGGAAATCAAATGAGATAATATATGTAACGTGCCTGGTACAAAGGGGTGCTTGCTTCCCTTTCTCTAGGTTGTCTCCCAGTGTCTCCATTAGCCCACTCCTCTGTTGTAGCACAACCCTCCTCGGAACTAGGAATGATCAGACCACAGGGATTGCCCCGGTGGGGAACTTTCTCATTTGCTCATCCAATGGAAATATATGGGGGCGTCAAGAAGATTGTGAAAAAAATTCCTTTATCTTTTCATTCCACTTTTCTGTGAACTTTTTGAAGCCTCTCTCCCTATATGTTGAATATCAGAACTAAAAGAATATTTTTTTAATATTTGTGGTTTCTAAAAATTTACATAGCAAATTTGGTTCCTATTCAACAATTTATACACAAGTTAATCAGTGGCATCTTCACAGTGGGTTAGCATTTCCATTCTGGTTGTTCCATTCCCAGGTATCTGGTTTCCCTGCGCCCTTCTCTTCTCCTTTTCTTTAAAGTAGTTGCTGACGTGCTTGCTTCGGCAGCACATGTACTAAAGTAGTTGCTGACAATGTGGTCTCCAATAGATGATTTGCTTTTAAAGGAGCGGCGGTGCTCACAGGTGATTTTCGTTATTCTCTGTGATTTAAGGAAAAGGTGACCTCGGGATATAGTTTCTGTTTAAGATTTAGAGTATCTCAGGGCCTTAGTAAGTCATCTACTCTTAACTGATCCACAGGCTGGACTTATTTTTCTCCCATGCTGTCAGATTGCATCGTGTGTGGCCCTGCTCATAATGAATGGTAGGCCATCTAGTTGTTCTGGTCTCAGAAGAAACCATGGTTTGTTTAGACTGTTTTTTTCCTCAAGAGTCTTAGGTTACCTTTTTCTATCTTTTCCTCTAGATAAATAAGACACCAGTAGTTCTATTCTAAATGGCCACTTGCAAGCTTCTAAAATGCTGGATTCTACTCTCCAACCTCGGATATAGGACAGAAACATTATGAACTTTTTTACATTAATTGATCAAGTTGCCTCATGAATCTATGATCTTTATCCTTGAAAACCAGAAAAGCAATCCTATGAGGTATTTTGTTAAATATGAGAAATATCTGTAACAACATGTCACATACTTATATATAGGTGGATGTATGTGCAGCCCCACAAATGCATGGCTGTACATATGAGAGCAAGTAAAATACCATGGCTACAAGGTTTCATTTCAGCCATCCATAGGCTTATTCCAAGCAAAATGTTTTTAAACATTTCTCTGATCACTAGATGCCTGTTAGACATGTTCTTTCAGTAATGCCCTTGTCTTACTTTTATTCCAAAACTTATTGTCAAAATTCACTGTTGAGATTTTAACTCATATAAGACAGACTAGAATTGCCCCCTTTGAGTTTCCAAGGCTGTAAATCTTTACAGGAACAGAAAGACTCATTTTTCTCCCACAGAGCAGCTGCTGGTATTGAACTGCTGACCTTATGGTTAGCAGCCCAGTGCACAACCACTAGGACACCAGGATTCCTTTAGTTTCATTAGGGTGTCTTTAAAAGAAAAGATCTAAGTGGGTCCACTGGGCCCGTTAAATTCAAGGCAGAGAGGTCAATGCAGAAGGTTATGGCAATTTTGGCAGGTGGGGTGGGGGGTGGCCACGGAGATTCCAAAGAAAGACTCTGCATGGAGTTTCTCCAAGGACACGGGACTACCATGGGAACTTAATGAACTTTTCAGAAAACTGAAAGTTACACTGGTGAGGAAAAGGCCGTCAAAGTTGCTCTAGGGATTTCTTTCCCCATCCCGCAGCGCACCTGCTCCTTCTCCAAGGGTAGCAAGGGCTATCTTAGGAGAATTTCTTTGGGAAACCTTATCCACCCCCCACCCCCTAAGGCCTGATCTTGCCCCTTCCGATTTCTTTTTGTTCCCCAAACTCAAAACATCGGAAAGGAACACAATGCGAGTCCTTTGAAGAGGCCCAAACTGCTGTTTTGACACAGTGTAAATTGAAAAGCACAGAATTTGTTGGGGAAAAGTTAGAGAGAAACCTCCCTTTAACAATATATAGGCCTAGATGAAGGATATGTCCAGAAGTAATACCTTTATATTTTGACCATTTTTTAAAGTAGTCTACATTTCTCGGTGTGTTTTTAAAATCATTTTATTAGGGGCTTATACAACTCTTAGCACAATCCATACATACGTCAATTGTGTAAAGCACATTTGTACAGTCATTGCCCTCATCATTCTCAAAACATTTCCTCTCCACTTAAGCCCCCGGCATCAGGTCCTCATTTTTCCCCTCCCTCCCGGCTCCCTCCTCCCTCATGAGCCCTTGATAATTTATAAATTATTATTTTGTCATATCTTGCCCTGTCCGACGTCTCCCTTCACCCACTTTTCTGTTGTCTGTCCCCCCAGGGAGGAGGTCACATATAGCTCCTTGTAATCGATTCCCTCTTTCCAACCCATTCTCCCTCTACCCTCCCAGTATTACCACTCACACCACTGGTCCTGAAGGGATCATCCACCCTGGATTCCCTGTGTTTCCAGTTCCTATCAGTACCAGTGTACATCCTCTGGTCTAGCCAGACTTGCAAGGTAGAATTTGGATTGTTTGTTTGTTTTTATATAAATCATTTACTGGGGGTTCTTAGAATTCTTATAACAATCCATACATCAGTTGTATCAAGCACACTTGTACATATGTTGCCATCATTTCCAAAACATTTTCTTTCTATTTGAGCCCTTGGTATCAGTTCCTCTTTTTTCCCCTCCCTCCCCCACCTTCCCACTTTCATGACCCATTGATAAATTATAAATTATTATTCTTCATATTTTACACTGTCCACTGTATCCCTCACCCACATTTCTGATGTTTGTCCCCCTCAAGGGGAGGGGGTATTATACATCAATCATCGTGATCAGTTCTCCCCTTTTCCCCCCACCTTCCCCTTATCGCTCATGGTATCGGTACTGCCAATACTGTTCCCAAGAGGTTTTTCTGTCCGGGATTCTGTGTGTTGAGAACTCTTATCTGTACCAGTGTATATGCTCCAGTCTAGCTGGATTTGTAAGGTAGAACTGGGGTCATGATAGTGTGGCGGCGGGGGGCATTTAAGAACTAGAGGAATGTTGTGTGTTTCATTGGTACTATACTGCACACTGGCTAGCTGGCTAGCTCATCCTTTCCTTGTGACCCTTATGTGAGAAAATGTCCTGTTGTCTTCAGATGGGCTTTGGGTCTCCACTCTGACCCTGTTCGTTCACATCAATATGATTGTTTATTTGGGGTGTTCTGATACCTGATACCAGGCTGCTGTGCTTCTTCCATGTGGGCTTTGTTGCTTCCTTGCTAGATGGCCGCTTATTTAATTTTAAAGCCTTTAAGACCCACAGACACTGTATCTTGTAATAGCTGGACACCATCAGCTTTCTTCACATTTGACTTCAACAATCATGCGGGGGCGGGGGAGGTAAGCATCACAGAATGCCAGGTTATTAGAACAAAGTGTTCTTGCAATGAGGGAGACTTGAATAGAGGCGTAATGGCCATCTGCTACCTGATGCGTAACCTATAAATAATGGACATAGACCGATAACCCCATCGTTATATGTTAATATATTTACATATATACATGTAACTTACACTCAGCAAAATGGCCTTGCAAGGAATCAGTTCACAATTACTCACAGGGAAATCCTATTATCAGTATCTTCCCTTCCCTTCCTACTAGACCCATGAAGGGAAAGGTCATTTGGTGGGAGGTACGTGGTGCAATCCAATTTCACCAAAATGTAATCATCTGTCCTATACTTCTGGACTGTCTCTTATTTATGCAGATGTGACCTGGGGCCTCTGGCAAGATGTTTCTGGCTGGCACTGGCCTCCTGCTCATCTTAATCAGCCAGGCTTCTTCCAGGCCACTCCTGAAACAGTTTTCTTTCTCCTCTCAGTGGTAGCTTGTACTTCCTTACATGTGCTGGAGATAATCATAACTAAGATAGCCAATAAAGAGTGTGATCCAACTCACACCCTCTACTGAGTTCAGAACACAGTCTCATCCCATTCCTAATGTGCTCCCGCAGGGGAGCACCACCACCAGCATATGAAATCACAGAAGGATGAAGGCTGGAAGGGCCAGATTAATGGAGTATATATATGGCTCAGTACAGGAGAACAGCTATAACAATGGACTGTGGGATTTAAGACGAGGACAGCAGAGAGGACTTGAGGGGGTGACAGTGCCCACAGAGTTCCAGAGATCGTGAACTGGAAAACTAGGAATTCATTGAAGAGCGAGAGACTTGAATTTAATGTTGCAAGAATTGTACTTGTTGATAATGGTAAGATCTAGAGAGGAGAATGGAGATGGGCGGCTGAAGTGGGACGACAGAGTAAAAAGATTCTTAAGAGGAGGGAGGCCAGATAAACAAGCAGCCATCTCACTGAAAAGCAACAAAGCCCATATGGAAAAAGCACACCAGCCTGTGCGATCATGAGCTGTCGATAAGATCTGGTATCAGGCATCAAAGACCCAGAACTAAAAATCATATCATTGTGAATGAGGGGGAGTGTGGTATGGAGACCCAAAGCCCATCTGTAGACAGTTGGACATCCCCTTGCAGAACGGTCACAAGGAAGAGATGAGCTAGTCAGGGTGCAGTATAGCACTGTTGAAACATACAATTTTCCTCTAGCTCAGTGGTTCTCAACCTGTGGATCGTGACCCCATTGAGGGTCGACCCCTTTCACAGGGGTCGCCTAAGACCATCGAAAACCATATTTCGGATGGTCTTAGGAACTGAGACATCGCTCCTCTATCTGTCTCCAGGCAGGTCCACCCACATGCAGATACGCTCACATACTAGTATCCGGTGTGAAGACTGTCACCCATGCTACACCATGCTTCAAGACAAAATTTCATTTATTTGTAATTAGAAATATTTCACAATATATAATTACATATTGTTTTTGTAATTCAGCACTATACTTTAATGGTGTTCAATTTGTAACAATGATAATATATCCTGCCTATCAGATATTTACATGAC
>NW_022109491.1:21607759-21639688 GCF_000313985.2 Echinops telfairi | reverse complement strand
AGCGGCCGAGAACTTGGAGAGGGTACAGGTGAGTGACGTGCTGTGCTCGGCCCTCGGGCTTCACCGGGTCCTTGAGCCAGGCCATGCGACCTAACCCCCCGTGTGAGGGGCAATAGCAGCATCTTCCTGATACTAATCATGGAAGGACCTGTGTGAGACCGTAATCCGGCGAGGCCAAGGCCTCCAGGAGAGGCAGCGGCTGCTACATACAGCCCCTTCCCAGTCTCTAACCCCGGCCCTCTGCCCTCTCGTTGGTCTCCACTCCCAGCAAAACCCAACGGAGGGGCCCTGCGTCTGTCCATCTCGACTGGAGCAGACGGCCGGGCTCCTCATTCTCAGGCGAAGCTTGGCTGGTGGGTGGGTTTGAGGTTAGCCCTCCAACTCGTATCTGACAGCGTCATCGGCCCCTCATTCCGGAGAGACTGGTCCATACGCCAGGAGTGGAAGCGTCCCAAATGGGCAGATGGGCTCGGGCCTTGGTGCCCTGCCCTTGACGTGCCCGCTCCCCACCTGCTCCCCTGCAGGTGCTGCAACACCTGCGAGGACGTGCGTGAGGCCTATCGGCGCCGAGGCTGGGCCTTCAAGAACCCAGACACCATCGAGCAGTGCCGGCGAGAGGGCTTCAGCCAGAAGATGCAGGAGCAAAAGAACGAAGGCTGCCAGGTGTATGGCTTCCTGGAAGTCAACAAGGTACAGAGAGCTGAACAGGGGAGGGCAAGCTGGGCAGGGGGAGCTCCACGGTGAAGACAGGGCAGGGGAGGGGAAGAGAAGGCATGGCTGGAGAGTGAGAAGACCCCCCTCCACAGGTGGCTGGGAACTTCCACTTTGCTCCTGGGAAGAGCTTCCAGCAGTCTCATGTGCACGGTGAGTGCCGCCAGCCGGCCCGGGGAGGGATCGTGCCACGAGGAGTTAGAGGCCCCTTCACTGCCCGTGGGAGTCTCATTCACTCCTGGCTGTGGGCCTTTGAGAGTTGTCTCCTGTCTTTGAGCTGCTGTGTCGAACAATGTGAAATGACTGGGATGGGGCTCGGCTCAGGGTGGGACTTGAGGCACCACATGGGCTGACTTAATCCCAAGCCTGGTAAGGGAGGCCTCCAACATCAGGGTTTGGGGGAGTGGGGCGCTTTGGGAGAAGCAGGGCCGTGTAGAATGGGGGTGATGGAACCTCGCAGGCTTGTCGGGGTGAATCAGGTTTATTCGCATCCATTCACTAGATAATTGGCAATCACCTCCTCTGGATCAGGGGCTGGTCTAGGTGCTAAGGGTACAACAGTGAATGCCCCCAAAAAGGCCCTGTCCTGAAGAATAGTGAAGTAGACTTAAGCAAACGTGTAAAATGTGTGGTCTATCAGTTAGTGATCAGTCACACGGACAGGATAAAGGTGGTGGTGGCAAGGGCTGGGATGGGAGGGGGTGCTGGGGGGGTGGTCAGGAAAAGGCTCACTGAGGAAAGCAAGGGTGTCAGCCAGGTGGATGCCTGGAAGGGCGGGTTCCAAGCTGAGAAAGAACAAGTACAGATTCCTGAGACAGGAACGTGCTCAGCAAGCCCTAGGAACAGCAAGAAAGTCCAGGTGGCTGGAACAGGAGAGTGGCTGGAAAGGAGGGGGAGAGGTAACAACCATGTCACACGGGGCCTGAAAGGCCCCTCCAGGGGCTTGGGCTTTCCTCTGCGTGAGAGGACAGGGCTTGGAGTGGCACCTGATCTGACTTAAATTCACTTTTGAATGCATCCCATCACTCTGACTGCCCTGTGGGAAGGACGGAGGCTGGGAATCAGAGACTGCGTTTAGGAGGCTCTTGCAGGCCAAAAGCGATGGGGGCTCGGACCAGACTGGTGGGCGAGGTGGCGTGCAGTGACTGGGGTCCTGGGCTCCTTTTGAACGTCGCGCCTAGAGGACCTGCTAGTGGATGTGAACAGGGTAAGGAAATGAAGAGTCGAGTGGAAATGATGGGGGAAGATTGTATTTATTGGTAATGACCTTGCTGAGGTCATGGAGGAGGAGTGTACAAGAGCCCGTCATTGTTTGAAGGGGCTGCCAGGGTGGTGACTACCAAAGAGTAGAGAACTGATGCCTTTGCATGAAGGGGCTGGGGAAGGTTATTGACTGTTCATGGAATGCCAGAAGGACAGAAAAGTGTGTATTGGATGACGCACAGCCAGACTTCCTTAGAAGTGAGGGTAGTGACACTTTGTTTCACACCTTGCACGTGTGATCAAGGGCCAAGTCCCCGAGGAAGACATCAAGACATCGTGCTTGGTCAACTAGAGCCATGGTTCTCAACCTTCCTAATGTCATGACCCTTTCATACAGTTCCTCATGTAGTGGTGACCCCAACTTTATTTTCATTGCTTCTTCATCACTGTCATTTTGCTACTGTCATGAATCGGGCAACCCCTGTGAAAGGGTCATTCGACCCTCAGGTTGAGAACTGCTGGTGTAGAGGTTGAAGATGTAGAGGCTCGACTGGAGTCTGAGTAAGAGGGTCAGGAGCCGGGCCATCTTAGAAGATGCACAGGGTTGCACGATGAGAGAGAGTCCAGGGCCTGAGACGTGCTGGCCGTCCTGGGCTGCCCAGTGACGAAGATCAGCGTAAAGGTCTGATCAAGTTCACCCTGCTGATCTTTAAGGAGGTTTGTGGGGGTGAGGCTGAGTGTTGGGGAGCAGACGGGTATGTCGAGAACCCTGCTGACCTGTGGTGGTCCCTCAGTACTCCGAGGGGACCAGTGGAAGGGCGGTCTCCCGGGCACTGGGCTTGTAGGCACACAGCAGAGTGCAGGACTTGGGAACTGGTCTGTTCATTGGCAGAGGAAGGTTAGGCAGGAGGTCAGACACAATCTTGTATTGCAAAGTGTGCCACGAACCTGCCTATCTCCGGAGCACTCTTGCAGAGAACACTGACATAGGGAGGACCAGTGATTTTCCAAAGGTCACAAGGCCAGGAAAGGGGCTCCAGGAGCCTAGGTCCTTTTGTCCTTCTTAGGCCACCACCCTTCTGCCCACCCCAGGCCCTCCTGGACTGTCCCCGGGCCAAGGAAGGGTTCCTCTGAGGAAGGTGCCAGATCCTCTGTCAAGGTGGAAGTGTTCCAGCCCCTCGGAGCCTGGGGCTCCCAGCTGCCAGGCCTGGAGAACGGGGTGGTGGGTGGTCGTGAGGTGAGGTGTTGAGGTGGCTGGAGCTCCAGGCTAAGGGCCAGATCGAGCCAAACCCTGTGCCCTCCAGACCCTGCTGCCCAGCCCTGTGTCCCACCTCAAATCCTGCTCTGTGGTTCTCATTGTGAAGTTTGATTCTGTTTTGCCCTCCTCCCTTCTCTCTCCTTCCCTCCCCCATGCTGCAGTACATGCTGTGGAGAGTAAGTGGTCCTGTCCCCCAGAGGGAGCCAAACCCCACTTCTTGGGCAACCTCCAGGAGGTGGGGGGGAGGTTGGTTTGGATGGGTCAGGGATGGGGTCCTTCTCTGGCCTTGCTGTCAGGGGACTATAAACAACTCTGGGACATGTCCTTGTGGGAGGAAGGACTGGGATTCGAGGGCAGGAGGAAGTTGTCCGGTGCTACAGGGTGCCCCTGGGATTTCCTCTGGGGCCCCTGAGAGGGCACAGAGGACTCAGAGAAGAATGTGAACAGCAGGCCCAGCCCCCCATCTCTTTTGGGGTCTGTGATGGACCATGAGCTGTGTTTAATGGGAAACCAAAGTCAGAGGGTCTGGGGTCCTGAAGTGCACACGGGCTTGCAGAGCGTGAGGGCTGGGTGCATGCCACCAACGGGCCCCCTTGATGGAGCTTCGCCGGCACAGTGGCTTAGGCAGAGGGCTGCTGACTGCCAGGTTGGTGGTTCAAATCCACAAGCTGCTCCAAGGGAGAAAGACAAGGCTGTCTGCTCCTGTCCAGATGTACAGCTTTGGAAACCAGCATAGGGCTTTGTGAGTCGGAACTGACTCAAGGCTGGTGGGTTTGGGTTGGGTCTATGCAGCCCTGAGGTGGGTGCAAACTCGCACGCCCATCAGAAGCCGAGTGGTTCTGGCTGCCCTCAGGTAGGGCCAGGTGGGGTGAGCTGGAAGCTGAGCCTCCCCTGACGAGCGTCGTCTTCTCTCCTAGTCCACGACCTGCAGAGCTTTGGCCTTGACAACGTACGTACCAGTGGGAACTGTGGTAGGCAGGGGGTATGGGGGTGGCTTGGGTGCTGCCTTCGGGATGTGGGGAGCAGGTGAAAATGCGCCCTATTCTGATGGGACCCCATCTAAGGGTGAACAGCTGGGGGTGACTGAGGTCTAAATAGGAGTTAACTAGGCTGGGAGGAGTGGGTGGGACTGACAAGCTCCTCCCTGGCAGGAGGGGTCCTCGGGCATGGAACCAGGAGAGGAAGAGGTGGGGGCTGGGGGCAGAAGGTGAGGCTGGAGGCCCCGTGGAGGGAGGACTCAGGGAACCCATAGAGTGGGCGTCTGCTCTTTTTCCTACGAGCAGTGGAAAGCTGTTGTCATCTTTTATTCAGGGTTGTAGGATATTTAGATCCGCATTTTAAAAAGATCTCTCTAGTAGCTCAGTTGATAGCAATTGGCACAGGACAGGAGCGGGAGGGGGCAGTCCTGGGCCTTGCCAGGCCAAGATAGCACCGGCTATGCAGGGGGGAGGGGGGCTGGCTGTGTTGGCTAATGTGGGCATGATGCCAGCACTTGAGTAAGTAAACTGGCAGCCCAGGAACCTGCAGACTCTAAGGAGGTTCCGCGTGCAACTGTCTTGGGCAGGATTTCCCCTCGGGGATCAAAGCTTCTCTTAGACAGGGCCCCACGTTTCCTCCCCCTTCCATCTCCGTCCACCCTCTGTCCAGACCCAGGCTGGCGGCTCCTCTCATCCAGGCTTTTGGATGGCGTGGGGACTGGTCGGGCCCGAGTGCTCTCAAGTTCAGGCTCTGGTGTTCCCTGCAGATCAACATGACCCACTACATCCGCCACCTGTCATTCGGAGAGGACTACCCGGGCATCGTTAACCCCCTGGACCACACCAATGTCACTGCACCCCAAGGTACCTGGGAGGCTGGGTCAAGTGGGTTCAGGGACTCCAGCTACAAAGTCCCATCTGGCACCCATGCCTGGTGCTATCTTCTCCCCACAGCCTCCATGATGTTCCAGTACTTTGTGAAGGTGGTACCCACAGTGTACATGAAGGTGGATGGGGAGGTGAGTCTGAGGGAAGGGAAGATAGACAAACCACCAAGGCTGAGAGAGGGTCAGTGGTTTCCTTAAGGTTCAGATCTGGTTCTGTCCGATTTCAAAGCACAAGCTCTGTCCACATACCCAAGCTGCCTCCATTCCTCCAGCGTCCACTCCACTGTCCCTCCATGGCGATAGGCCCTGGGTCAGCCTGGCATAGCCCTTCCTGGGCCTCCTCCCTTTCTGCGCCAGCCTGCGGGGTGGGGGGGGGGACGACGACTCGGCCCCAGCCTTGCCAGGGGCTCATGGTGAGCCACCAAGTGTCATCCCTGGACCCCAAGTCTCATCTAGGGCATGGCACCACTGATGGGGCTAGCTGTGTAGCTGGGATGGGTGAGCTGGAAAATGCTGGGGGAGAAGTGGGCTGGCAAGCCTAGGAGTGGGGTCTGGGTGTTTCCCAAGCCTTGCAGCATGAGCTGCGATGCGGCGCCTCCTTCCCTCGCTCACACAATTAAGGGACAAGACTAAGGGCCGCAGCAGGGACAGGACCGAGGCACTGGGAGCCATACAGACCCAAGCCCCCCTCCCATCCCAGATGCTGAGGACAAACCAGTTCTCTGTGACCAGACATGAGAAAGTGGCCAATGGGCTGATGGGCGACCAGGGGCTCCCCGGTGTCTTCGTGCTCTACGAGCTCTCGCCCATGATGGTGAAGCTGACGGAGAAGCACAGGTGAGGTGGGGGGAGAGGCGAACTGCCTGCAGGGGCCTGGAGTACCCACTGATGCCACCTACTCCCTCTGCCAGGTCCTTCACGCACTTCCTGACAGGCGTCTGTGCCATCATCGGAGGAATGTTTACAGGTAAGCACAAGAGCATCTGACGGAGGATGCTGGGGTGCGGATCCCAAGATGTGGGGGTGGAGAGAGACCACTGATACCTCGAGAGCCAAAGGGAGACGCTGGCCTGGCCAATAGGGCGGCAGGGCCCTTGAGATCCAGCCAAGCCGTTTGCCTCCCTCCTCAGTGGCTGGACTCATCGATTCGCTGATCTACCACTCGGCACGAGCCATCCAGAAGAAAATCGATCTAGGCAAGACAACGTAGTTGCCCCTGCCCCTCCTGTTGTTCCCTTTTTTTTTCTCTTTGTCCTTGTGGTCATTTTCCCTAGCCTCTGCCACCACTCATCCTTGGCCCCAGGTTAATAAATCTATTGGTTGTGATAATACTCCCTGGTCTCCATGTGGTCTTTGGGATTCCAGCCGCCAGTGGTCTGGCTGGGACCTGGGGCTAACCCTCAGCCCAGCCACCAGGAATACAGTTGTGACGCCACATCTGCGCCCAGCTGTCCTCTAGGAGCCCCTCCTGGACACCCCCTAGAGGACTTTATCTAATCCTGCTGTGGCCCGGTTTACTCCCTTTCCTTACTCTGGTTTCTGTTCAAATGTCACCTTTTCATAGGCCCTTGCCTAGCCACTCATATAAACAGTGCCCATGCTCTCTCCATCTGTGTACTCTGTTGTATTTGTACATCTGTCCCCCTAAAGAGAAAGGAATAAAGAGCAGCAGCTTCCTTTTGATTATCACTGTATCCTCGGAGTCTGACACTTGGTAGATATTCAAAAATCTATTTGTTAGGTACAATAAAGTTATTTTTGAGATAGGATATTTTGGGCCCATTTTGACCCTCAAAGATTTTTTTTAAACTTTGTATGATAGAAGAATCTCAAAAACATAGAACACTGAAATAAACGGTGCAGGTTACGGAGTTCATGGCAGTGAGGGTGAAAGACGGAAGCACCTAGAACATGTTTCCTCGCTTAGTGTCATGATGTGGTAATTAGGGGCCAGTTGACGGTGCAGGAGAGACGGTGGGCAACAGCAGAGCTCAGTACTCCAGCAGATGGGCAGCAATGAAATCAGATCGTGGTTTAGGAGCACACAGAGGGGTAGAAATGCTTCCTCCTGCAGCCAGTAGAGAGGAGCGCACGTAGCTGCAGGTGCAGCAAGAAGTCAGATTGAATGAAAAAGAGATAAGGCTTCTCTTTTCTCCTTAGGTAGGAGAGAAGGCCATTACCTGGACGCCTGGAGGGGATGGGGTGAGGGAAAAGCTAAAAAGCCTCTTGGCGCATGGGAAAGGGAGTATATTGGAAATTGAAGGCAACAGAGGCACTTAAAGATCTGGGGTGGCCTAACGACCAATCATCTCCATCTGCATCCCTCCTCCCAACTCCCTGGATATGGGCCACCAACACCTGCAAGTGTTGAGCAAACACAATTTCAAGGCGCCCTCGGGTCCAAACAGCCACCTCCTAGAGTTGACACAGGGAGACAGAGATGGGCAACCAGGAGAGGGGTGCTCTCAGCTCACCTGCTCCCAGCCACCAGTTCTTCTAGAGCCTGTTTGAGTCGCGCACACGCAGGCTACGGGTCCAGGCCTGCGCTGCAATGTCTCTGTCTCCTATAGTCCCTGGTCCTGTGGAACCCGAGAGAGAGCGAGCAGGTGAGGGCGTAGAGTCTGGAGGGTGGAGGTGGGATCTCCTTTAGACCATGCCCCTATTCAAGGCCCTGTCCTACTTTGGCTCCTTGGGGTTCCTGGCTCCACTTTTCTTGACCCCTACTGGCTCCACCTCTGCAGGGCTCAGCCCACAATAGCCCGGCCCTTCTCCTTTGATGGTCCCTTCTGAGGACATAGCCAAAGTAAGGGAGACAAAGTCTCGCCCCCCCTCACTTCTAAACATCTTTCTGGTTGTACTTCCTCCAAGGGGGGACACATTCCTCCTTCTGGCAGTCCATCATAGCGTTGATATTCTTTGCCAACCCCTTAATTCAAATGCGCCCAAGAACAGGCCACTGGCCAGATGCTCCTTGGGCCTTGCCCCTTCTCTTCGCACCTCCCTCCTCTTGGACTCTTGGGCTCCGCCCAGTCCTCACCAGCCTCGCGGCCACTTTGCCCACACTATTGCTGCTCCGTAGGCGCCATGTGTGGTCCTCCCATCGGCTCCAGACGCTTATGCAGGGCTTGCTGTGACGTAAGGGCAAGCAGAAGTAGGGCCTGGGCAGGCAGAGGGGAGTGGAAGCTGCGGGAGACCGTCTGGGGCCCTAACCCCCGGACATCCCTGCGCTGTCCTCCCAGTCACCGAGAGACTCACCCACTGCCGTCCATAGGCTCTGGCCGCTGAGCTGGTGTCCTCAGCTCCTCCTCAGGCTCAGGCTGCAGTCAGACTCCAGCAGGGGCTCCCTCAGACACAGCCCCTTCCACTCCCTCCTGGCCCTGAGACCCGGGCCCACGTGCTCCTCCCGGCAGCCTGCACAACCTGGCCAGCGCCAGGAAAGGCCTTTGAGAGCCCTTCCGAGCGTCCAACTGCTCCCTCAACCTTTTTTGCCTCAATCGGGGTCAGAATCCACCCCACACTGAGAGCCAACAGCCCCCTCCAGGTGCCCAAGATCTGATGCAAAGTGACCACCCGCAGACCCATGACGTCAGGCTAGGTGGCACACCGATGGAGATCGCAGAGCTGATGGGCTGGGAGACCACAGCCTGGTCTATCATGGTGGCCTCGAAGAGCACCCCGAAGAGCAGGAAATCTTCGCAGGGCGCCAAGGCGTTCTGGGAAAAGTGAGGCAGGTGGCATCCCCCGTTGTCCCCACTCCCCACCACCACCAGGAAGAAAGTAACCGCAGGGATCCCCCCTTCCTCTCTCCCTTCCTCTCTCCCCCTTCTAGCACCTACTCTCTGGACCTGGGTCTGGTCCTCTCTGGTCCACCTTGATCAGTCTATCTGTCTGCGCCTCTCTCTCACATACACACATACACACACACACACACACACACACACGCACGCACACACGCACGCACATATACACACACAAACACACAAGATCAAGTGTACACACAGCCGTGGTTTTTAGTGTCTGGAAGCCGAATACAACCTCCAGAGGAAATGGTTCTTCCTCCCAAGTGTGTGAGCTAGGGGTGACCCCAAGCCCTTGGCCAGGTCCCAGTTTTCACCTCGGGCAGCGGCAGAAACTCGTCCACTTCCACCTCCATAGCACTAGGAACCTCAGGAGCCTGCGGAGCCTGGCCAGCCTGGCCCCGCCTGGCTTTCTTCTTCTTCTTCCCTGCGAGCAGGGGGAACCTGGACACCCCCTGGGGAGCTTGGGGGGGCTCGGATTCAGCTCTCCCTTCATACACCTCCACGGACACAGCCACTAACAGGTGGCCGCGAAACCAAACGCCCTGGCCAAGGCCTTCCTTGAGATTTTGGAGAGTCGTGGAGCCCGGAGCTGGGCGGTGAGCCATAGGGGGGACCCAGGCCGGGCCGAAGGTGGGGTTAAACCCCGCTGTGGGCGCGAGAACAGTGCTTTAGAAGGCAGCTCGGGCAGGTGGGAGCTAGGTCTGAGCACCACACCCTGGCTCCGCCCGTTTCCGGGTGGCAGGGGCATTGGCGCCCAGTGGGGTCCCCGCCAAAACCGCCGGGGGGCCGGGCCGGGTTCCGCCGGGCCCGCCGCCGGAAGGCCGGGCTAGAGGATTTCGTCCCCGCGGCCAAGCTGATGGCCGGGTTTGTTACCTGGGAGCACCAGGTGAGGCAGGGAAGGACGCTTCAGGTCCAGCACGTGCGTGGCGAGGGTCACCTCGAGCAGGGGCGCGTCGTCCCGCAGCTGCAGCCGGAGGCCCCGCGTCAGCGGCGGGAAGAGCTCCACGAAGCTCAGCTGTTGTTCCACTCCGGCGCCGCGGCCTCGGCGCGCACCGACGCCTCCCCCTGCGGAGCGCGCAGAAGACAGGCCAGCCGAGCGCCATCAGCCGCGGACCGGACTGCAGCCCCCCACCCCACGGCGGGGTTCAGACGGAGCACTCACTTGCTGCCCCAGGAAAGACACCCGGACGTAGGGGTCAGTGAGGACGCGCTGGTCGTGCAGCGCGCGGACCAGGCTGCCCAGCAGCCCCCGGCGCAGCGAGGGCAGCCCCTCCGTGCGGTACATGCGCACGCACAGCCGTGCCCAGGGCCTGGTCTGGGCACCCGGCGTGGCAGGAGCAGATTCCTAAGGGAAAGGGGGTTGAGGGAGGTAAGGAGCCACGCAGCTCCCAGGCCAAGGGATGGCCGAACCCCTGGCCCGCCCCAGCCCCCACCCCCTAGCTCACTTCTCCGTGTCCTAACTGTGCCCCCGGCCCAGGGGTGAGAGCCGAGGGGGCAGGTCCCCGCGCGTCCTCACTGACAAGGTGACCTTGACGAAACCCTTGATCCCAGCGCGGGTGTCCCGGGGGTCGTACAGCGGAGCCCATTTCTGGTAGAAGTGGCCATCTGGGGACGGAAGGGAAAGGGGCGGCCCGCGGATCTACAGAGAGGACCCGGACTGTATGGGAGAGGGGCGACCCTCCATACAGTCCAGGGTACATACGGAGATCAGCCTGCGGCAAAGTACTTTGTGATTAGAGATCCAGACTGAGACCTGGATCGGGTCAGTGCCCTGAGGGTCGTGTACCTGGGTGGTCGAGAACGATGCCTAGGTCCATCCTGAAGGTGCCTATCCTGGTGGCCATGAAGGGAAGGGCCTGCGAATGGAACGCCTGGGAGGTGCAGGTTAGTCCTGGAACTTCAGCGCAGGCCCCTCACTTCTCCGAAGGAAACACCTCACCCCTCACCCCCACACCCCCACCTCCTCACCGTGATCTCCAGCAGCAAGTGTTGGAGGTGAACCCGGGTCTCATGAAATTCGAACAGGAAGTACTAGGTTGAAGAGGGGAGACCAAGGTGAAAGAAGGTTCAGTGTTAGGCATTAACGCCAGCTTGGGCCACCCCCACCCCCACCCGCCCACCTGCTCTTTGCAATGAGAACCCTTAACCCCTCTCCCTTAGCTCCTGGATCCCAACCAGACCGATTGCCAGGGACACTTACTGACCCTGTAGAGTTTCAAAAGACTTTAAATCTGTGTGGGAGCTCACAGCCTCACCTTTCTCCCTGGGGGTGGCTGGTGGATTTGAACAGCTGACTTTGAGGTTAACAGCCTAGTGCCTAAACTACAGGGCTTCTAGGGTTCCTTTTGGCCTGGATAGACCCTGCCAAGCCTGAGGAGTCCTGGGGGCACAGTGGTTACATGTTGGGCTGCTAATAGCAAGGTCAGCAGTTCTAAAGCACCAGCCAATCCTTGGGTGAAAGAGGAGGTTTTCTACTCCTGTAAAGAGTTACAGTCTCAGGAGCCCTGGTGGCTTGGTGTTGACACATTGGGCTTGAGCCACAAGAGTTACAGTCTCAGAAACCCACAAGGCAGTTCTACTCCATCCTAGAGTCACTACAAGTTGGATTGACACAATGGTAATGACTTTGGTTTAGCCTTGGCCTGCCCCTGGGCACCATCCTACTTCGGTCCTCTCCTTTGGGTGCTTTTCCTTGCTGGGTCCCACTCATCCCCTCCCTTGGTCCCAGCCCTTTCCTTGACCCTACCCACCTCATTGTAGAAGGGGCAATTGGCCCCTCATTGTGTGGCAGTCACTCGGCGCTGGTCCCCAACCCGCACAGCCACATAGGGGTTAATGTTAACTCCCACCAGTTTCTGCGCCTCCAGCACTGGGACTCCCACCTACAGAGCACAGCACGGAAGGAGGAGGAGCAGAAGGCCAGGTGCTCCTGGCTGGGAGGTGGGGAGGGGGAATGTGGAAGGTTAAGACTTGAAGGGAGATTGGCACCTGGAAGTCCTGAGCTCTGGACACCTGGAAGGGAGCCTCGAGGGCTAGACTGCGAGCTCAGCTGCAGGAAGAGTTAAAAAGGTCGGCTCCACTCAGCCGGTTTCCTCACTTTCTCCCCACGTCCCCACTCACCCCACAAGCTCAGTGCTGGAATGAGGTCTCCTCTCCCTGTGAACTTTTGGATTCTGAGCTCCCTGCGTCATGTATAGCTTCCTTGTTCACCATACACCCCCAAGTTGAACCATTCCTGGGGCCCTGAAATCAATCATTCACTCAACAAATATGTCTTGAGTGCCTACTGTGTGCCAGCAAGACAGACTCAGTTCCTCACCCTTGGGAAGTTGTCGTAGGCAACAGTAGCTGGGCAAACGGATATACCTGTGTGTGACGGTGGTAGTGTCTGTGCCTCCAGATGAGCGAGTTTTGAGCCCAGGTTCCCCATCCTTCAGCCCTCCCCTAGACATGTGCTTGTGAGAGCGGCAGTGTGCGTCTGTGTGTACGAATGAGTAAGGCTGACTGACTCCCGGGGGGAGTTTGGGGCAGGGGGATGAAGGAGTACAGTGGTTATCAGTTACCTCTTGAGCCGAGTGAACACAACACAGGAAAGCTCCGCTTCGGGCTCGTCGTCTCGCTCCAGCTCCAGGTCCAGCCCACTCTCTTCATCCTCCTGCTGGCCTGGGCCTCGCGCTAGCCTTCGGCCCAAAGCCACCGCCCGCCGTTCTAATCGGGCCTCTGCAGGCCTGATAGGAAAGACCCTCCAGGGGTAGGTCTGGACTCCAGACACCCGTCTCTGGGCACTGCCTGCCTTCCCTGACTCCAGTACTGATACCCACTCCTGGGACAGCCCTCACTGACCTCAAGATGAACTCTTGACCTGAGGAATGACCTCACTGATCCCCAACACTGGCACTGACTCCTCAAATTCATAATTGATCTCTGATCCCAGGACTGACCTCTGACCTCACGACTGACCCTTTCGCCCTGGAACGAACCCTTTGTTCCAGAACTGGCTCCCAACTCCAGTGATCCAAGTTGTCCCCTCACGCTTACGTCAGTTCTTGGAAGCCTACATTGGGGATGATCAGCTCCGAGCTGGCAGAAAGAGAAGTGAGATTGCTAAGCGTGTCTGGAGCGCTGCTCAGCAAGGCCCAGCCACCGCAATACCCAGGAGACCCTTACTGAGGCTGATGGAGGGGTTACCCGTCCCGGATAAGGCCTTCAAAGCCTTCCTCTGCCCAGGAACCAGTACCCCCTCTGGGGGCTGGTACCTCAGGTCCAGCTCCACCTGGATCTGAAGCCAGATCCATAGTTTCCCTCAAAATCAAACCAAATCACAGCCCTCCAGTCTATTCTAACCTGCTGGTAGTCTATTCTACCAGCAAGTCGGGTTTTTCCCAACTCAGAGTAACCCTATAGAGGGGTTCCAAGGCTGTAGATGGTTGTAAGAGCCGACAGCCTCATCTTTCTCCCACAGAGCAGCTCATGGCTTTGAATCACCGATCTTGCAGTGAGCAGCCCAACACTTAACCCACAGTGCCACTAGGGCTCCTTACTATTGCCCTGAGGGCCCTTCAAATAGCCCTTGGTCTAAGATGGGCCCAAGAACAGTCTTTTACCCCATCTGTAACCCGTGTCTGCACCCTGTCGTGGCCGGTGGCCCCTTTCCAATCATTCATAATATTGGCTACACGCTGTCAGTTCTATTAACTTAACCTTTGCCAATTACGTCTTAATGTCAAACTTCCCTTATTGCCCTGGGAAATCCCTTACTCTGGCCTCCACCAGCCCTGACACCTTGGCAACCCAACTAGGCTCCTTCAGGGCAATGGGTTTTTGCACATGCATATGCTCTGCCTAGACCGGTCTCTCAGTTTAGCTCCTGGTCCTTCCGTCTCCAACTCAAGCTCTTATTCTAGGACCCTTTTGGATCTCCTAATAATTGACACCTGCTTGCTCTACACTCTCCCAGCCTCCAATAGCTCTTCTGAAGCACTTTTCAGCTGTAGTTTTACAGTTCTAGGTGTGACCGTGTTATAATGCGTGTCTCCCTCTTTAGACAGGGAGCTAGCGTTAAGCAGGGGCAAATCCTTGTCTGGTTTTGCTCACCACTGAATCTTCATTGCATAGCCCCTGGTGTCCAGTAAGGGCTTTCTAAACCATGGCAGGCTGAATCAGGAAAAGGATGACCCCTCACTGTGTAAGGGGAGAGCTTAGAGAAGCAGGACACTGTGTCCAAGGGGCAGATCCATTTCCCTGATGCTCTGCTGGCCCTCCATGAGAACAAAGAACAAACGCTCAGGGAAATCAAGCCAGGCTCACCTTTGTCTCCCACAAGAACTGTGTCTGGTGCAGGGCCAGGGGGGCAGAATTCCTTGTCTCCCCTCATCACCACACCTCTGGCCCACAGAGCTGACTCTGGTTTTTGTCGCATCTGACACTTAAGCAGGTGTGCAGTGAAAGGATCCCTGGCTGAATGAAAGGACTTTGATGCCACTCCTGTCTGCATCTAGATTTTTTTTTCCCTTCCCCCTTTGAGACATGGAAACTTTGATCTAGAGAAATTCTCTCTGGCTTCGGGTTAGCAGGTTGAAAACTGCTGGGCTCACCTGGGTCACTCGTAGGTTCTCGTCCACTAGGGCTTCCCGCAACACCAAATGCCCGGTGTATTCTAGCTGCTGCAGGGAGAGCAACAGGGTACCCAGAGGCCTGGGGGAGTGGCGTGGAGTAATAGAATGACCCAGAGAAATGGACTGAGTCACTCTCAGCCCAAACTGCATCTCAGCCTTTGGCTTCCCCAAGCCTGCTCACCTGTGGCTGAAGACACGGCTGCAGTTCACCACTTGCACAGTCAGACACTCTCCAGTCAATGGAGCTCCGTAATGCGGCCAACGGAACAGCTGGCGGTAGGAGGGACTCTTGAGACACATCCTGCTGCAGCTGACCCTGACTTCCAATCCAGGCTACTCCCCAAACAAGGGCTAAACTTGGAGCCAACTCTAGGACTAGCAAACCAAACATGGAACTGATTGTCCCAATATGAGACTGACTCCAAACGATGAACTAATCCCCAAATCTGAGCGCTGATTGTCCCCAAACTGGATCTGGCATCTCTCGCCCAAGATTGACTTCACTTCCTGAGACTAAACCACCCCAAGCCAAGGAAGGAGCCTCCCAGCCCAGGATGGACTGGAACTGGGGCTCAAGCCCAGCTCTTCCCTTCCAGAAACCAACCCTACTGACCTCACCAATATCTGCTTCTGGACCACATTGGATTTTCCTTGTTTTCTGGGTAAAACCTGTTCAGAACTGAAACTAGTCATTAATGAGCTCCTCTACACACACGCACACACAACAACAACAATCATTCCCCTCTATCACCCACAGTGCAGTCTCCCAGGACTCAATCTCAACGCAAGGTCAAGGTGGAAGATAGGGAGGAAAGGAGGCAAATGGATAGATGGGTTGGGTAGAGGTGGAAGGGGGCAGGCTGTAGTGACGGCTCAGAACAAGAATTGAGAATCAGAGCCCCCCCAGTCCCCAGACACCTTAGAGCACCCACTGCAGGCCTCACCTCAAAAGCAGAGCTTCACTTGTCGGTCATGGGCGCCCGGCGGCCCTGTGAGTCGCCGTACACACACAGTCAGAGCCATGGTCCCAGTGCTACTGGCTCCCTCTGCCCCCCTGCCCTCCTGCCCACCTGAATGGCCTCTGACTCACTGGACTCACTCAGCAGGTTCAGCAATCCCTGCCCTTTAGTTAAACACAGTCATCAGTCCAGCAGGGTGGGGGGTGGGGGTCATGGGTAAACAGGGAGTGTAAGGACCAAGAGATGGGAGTAAGGTCCCTATGTTCAGGTCAGTCCTCCCTACCTGCACCAGCTGCACACTGGCAGGGCTGTTTCATTCTCCACCCTGCATCTTTGTGGGGTGGGGGCTCGGGTGGGGTGGGATTGGAGGGAGAGGAAAAGGACAGGACCTCAGTCTGATATCTGTTAGCCTATGAGGGCTCAAGAGCAGTGACTGCCTTTGATCCCTGGTCCATCTCTCTGTCCCTAGTGCCCACCACTAGGCCTGGCACATGGTAAATCCTCAATACAGTGGATGGATTCACAGTTAGATCCCCAAGTACCCAGCATTAGTGCAGTAGGCACGCAACATATTTATTTATTAATTGAATGAATGAATGAGTAATTGAGTAGATGTCTCCAGCTTGAAAATAGTGGGCCATCCATTGAACAGTATAAGATAATTTATAATAATGTATAAATTATCAAGGGTTCATGAGGGAGTAGGGAGCAGGGAGGGAGGGAGAAACATGAGGAGCTGATGCCAAGGGCTTAAGTGGAGAGCAAATGTTTTGAGAATGATGAGGGCAATGAATGTACAAATGTGCTTTACACAATTGATGTATGTATGGATTGTGTTAAGAGTTGTATGAGCCCCTAATAAAATGATTTTTTTTAAAAGGAAAGAAAAAAAAAAGTAAATTAGCTCTGTAAGTGGAAAAGAGGGTCAACAAAAAACAATATGGTATCAACAATAACTATGCACGCTGTGTTACTGCATGCGCTGCATTACTACATATACTGTCTTACCGCATGTCCACAATGCAGCTTGTATAGTTTGAGGTCTAACAAAGGCTGATGATATTCCAGAATGCGATGACATGCATAGAGCAGCCTGTGTTAGGGCTCATAATATACACGCTGCTTTGTGTATTCACTGTTAACTACATGCACTGCATTACTGCATACGCAGCATTACCACTTATGTATGGGAAGTGCTAACACACCACATGCACTAACACAGTGCATACACACGCAGCGTGGATATTATGAGCCCCAACACAGGCTGCTCTATGCAAGCATAGTCAACACTGGGTCCAGATAGGAGTTAATAAGAAAATTAAAAATAAAATATAGCAAACAAAGTACTGTAAATAAACATACTGTATATCCAGACCAGAGATATAGTGGTACTTGTATTCAGCAATGCTTGGGCTGAGCAAGGGGGCGTGACCGAGCACGGGTCAGACTGTAAAGGCTACGTCATTGGTCTCAGGCCTGGAGAAGAGCGGGGGAAGAAGAGAGGCTGCATCCGACATTCATCAGACAAGGATGCGGTGCGCCCAGCTACCAGCACACAGAAGCGGGCAGGTTCGTGCCCAGCACTCAGGGACAACCCAGAGGCTGCAGGCGTGCAGGAGAAAAGAAGAGCGGTGGTATCAGCAGTCATGGACCACCCACAGAGGCTGCAGGAGCCTGCAGATGAGCGGGAGAGACAGGAGAACACCCACACTGCACCGGAGAACAGGTAAGTGGGACCCTCAGTCAAGTATAAGCCGAGGGAGGGGAGGTTTTTTAAAAAAAATTTTTTAGTACTTTTATTGGAGACTCTTACACCTCTTATCAATCCATACATTCCTCCAATGTGTCAAGCACATTTGCACATACGTCTCCATCATCATTTTCAAAGCATTCTCTTCCCATTTGAGCTCCTGATATCAGCTCCCTATTTCTTTCCCCTCCCTCACCCACCCGCCCTCCCTCACTAACCCTTGATAAGTTATAGATTATTTTTTCCATTTCTTACATCGTCCTCTGTCAGCCCTCACCACTTTTCCGTTATTCATCCCCCTGAGAAGGGGTTCTAGGTTGATCCTTGTGATCGATTCCTGAAGGGAGCTTTTACAGCATAAAATATGTGCAGAAAAACTCGGCTTATACACGAGTATATAGGTACTTCTTGAGGCCCCGGATCCTTAACGTGGAGCTCTAGGACCCTAGTGGGAACACGTGGATCCAGGGCCTTTGTGAATTCTTTGAATTTTGAACTATTGAGGCATTCTTTTTTGTTTTGTTTTTCAGGATAAAGGGATCCTAGGTTAGGTGAATATCCCTCAAACCTTTGTTTTATTATGATGATTACTTTTAACCCTTAAACCTTTAAGTGTATGTGCAATACTTTTGCTGAATGAAGGAATGTATGTAACTCTTTGTCTAAACCATTAAAAGGTGATCATAACTATGTGTTGAGTAGATTTCATTGCCATCAACTTAATCATTCTATGTAATGATACTTTCTATGTGCAACACAACTAGACCAATAGACAACATCATGATAAATAAATAAAAGATTGAAGTTGGAGCTGACACCAAGGGCTCAAGTGGAAAGCAGGTGTTGTGAGAATGATGAAGTCAACATATGTACTAATGTGCTGGACACAGATGATATATGTATAGATCGTGATGAGTTGTATGAGCGCCTAATAAAATGATTATTTAAAAAAATTGAAGTTGTAAAGAATTTAGTTTTACTTGGATCCACAGTGCTCCTGGAAGCAGCAGTCAGCAAATGAAAAGAACAACAGGGAGGTTAGGGGAAAATGACAGGGGCAGGGGAAGATACTGGGAAGTTTGCAAGAGTTAAAGGTAACAGGAAAATAATGTTATCTACAACAGACGAAATCTGCAGCCGTGGAAATCTATGAGTAGATGCTTGGATAGACACATAAACTGAGCAGGTGTGGGAGGGAGAATGGGAACACACCCAAGAAAATATATGGATTTGATAGAGGACATTTGTATATGTGTATTTACCTTTGCTGCAAAGATATCCATGAGTGTGGTGGAGCATGCAGGGGGTAAAGTTAAGAAAAGTTCTTAGATGTAACTACACACATACCTTGATGGAATGAGCCCCTAGGTCTGGGAAGAGCAGGACCATCGTCTCAGGATACCAACGTCAACTGGCATGCATAATTCACAGAGGCATTTTGGTGAGTGGTTGGTATCTTAAAGCTTGTGAGCAGCCATCTAAAGTGCATCTATTGGTCTCTCCCCATCTGGAGGAAAGAAGAGTGATGAAAATAGAAAGGCAGTGTGTTAGTCTGGGTCCATTAGAGAAAGAAATCCACAGAAGCTCATGTATGAGAGAGGGTTTTATGTAAAGAGTAAGTGTGCATTAAAAAAGCATTCCACCCCAGTGCTGTCCAAGCTCATAAGTCCAACATTAGCCCCTATGTCCAATACCAATCTACAAAGTGCTCCTCCATCTCACAAAGCACGTGCAATAACACCAACTCCAGGAGGAAAGCAGAATCAGTAAGCGAGTAAGCATCTCAGCGCTGGCAGGGGTCTCCACACGGCTGCTCCAGCACCCAGGGCTGCATGGGGGTAGGTCCATGTGGCTTCTCCTCAGGGATCTCTTGCAGGAAGTGAGCCTTGCCGGCTGAAGCAGAGAACTGACTAAGGCAGCTGCACCCTACTTCGACCATCAGAAAGCAAGAGACCCAAGAACTATAAAGGCAAGGCTCACCAAGCCATTTAGCTCTCCCCCTTCAATTAATCCCACCTGTGTTTATTGGCCAGGCTGGCACAATAAACCCTCATTATCTCAAGCAGTAACTTAGCCCAGCAGACCCAAGGACCATGCAACAGCTGTCTCCACAAACTTAAGACCAGAAGAACTAGCTGGTGCCTGGCAGCCACTCCCAACTGCTCTAAAAAGGATCACATTCAAAAGTCCTGGATAGAGTGGGAGAAAAATGTGGACTAGAACTAAAAGTCACAAACGAGACTAGGCTTCCTGCTTGGATAGAGGCTGACAGGGCTCCAAAGACTATGGCCCTTAGCCGTCAGGTCTGGATCTGACCTCATCTCTGTGTTAGAATAGTCAACTGTTTAAGATCAAATGGGCAGCATTTGCCCAAGGACACGGTTCAGAGGGTTTGGACACAGGGAGGATGTGGGCTAAGTGACGGTACACGGGGGAGATTGCAATGGATTGATTTAATTAGAACCCATGGGAATTGTTCAAGGTAAAACCCTTCACCTAAACCACAATAAAATGTTTTAAAAGAAATAAAAAAGATCCAATGGCGTGTTGCATTTGAAAAATCTGCTGCCAAAGACTCCTTTAAAATGCTGAAGAATCCCTGCATATTCCCACAGCTTCTCAGAGTCCTGTGGACAATGACAGAGGAGACAAGCCAGGCAGGAAACATGCCGAACGCCTACAGATCTTTACATTTGAAGAATTAGTAGCATCTGAATCTGTGTTTGTTTCAGGTGCAGGAGGAAAAGAAAGGTCCTTTCCCAGTTTGGCTTTTGTTTTTCACTTCTTCATTTTTTGATCGGGTGAGTCAAATGCTTAACAGACAACAACACTTAAATTCCTCTAGTTGCTTCATTTTTTTTTACTCCCTTTCCCCATGAACTTATCATAAAATAAAAGATATTTTTAAAATATCTTAAAAAGCAATATTGAAGAACCAAGATGTCAACTTTGAGAACCAAAGTATGTAAGCTTGACCGGAGCATGGGATTGTCTTTCTTTTTTTAACTATTGTGAATTAGATGGGGTTGAGATCAGATCATAATTTTCGCATTCAATCACTTAAACCACTTATCAACTCTCTCCAAGCCATAGTATTTTCAACCGCCTCATATGCCTGTGAAAGTGGACAATGAATAAAGAAGGCAGAAAGAGACTCGGTGCTTTTAAATTATGTTGTTGGTGAAGCATATTGACTACCCCAGGCACTGCCAGAAAAATAACGGATCCATCTTGGGAGAATAGTTGAATGCTCCTCAGAAAAGTGAGGCTGGCAAGATTTTGTCTCATGTACTTTGGACATATTACGTATGTCGAAATGTAAAAGAACGTTCCGCTGGGTGAAGGAGAGAGCCAGCAAAAGCGAAGCTCCTTAATGAAATGGGTCAACACAGTGACTGCAGCAATGGGTTCAAACATAACCATCGTAAAGATAGTACTGGAATGGACTGGCCCATGTTTTGTTCCATTGTTCCTGGTGTTGTCATGAGTTTAACAGTACCTAACAACAACAACATGTGCAGGACTTGGGTCTGCCACTCTGGGGATAGGAAGTCCAGCCCCAGATAGGCATCAATTGTGTTCTGTCTTCTGTGACCTCCAATACCTAACTAAGCCTAGAACAGTGGTTCTCAACCTGTGGGTCGCCACCCCTTTGGGGGTCAAAGGACCCTTTCACAGGGGTCACCTAATACATCCTGCATATCAGATATTTACATTGTGATTCATAACAGTAGCAAAATTACAGTTATGAAGTAGCAACAACAATAATTTGATGGTTGGGGGTCACCACAACATAAGGAACTGTATTAAAGGGTCGTGGCATTAGGAGGGTTGAGAACCACTGGCCAAGAAAGACAGCAGTCATTTTCAGGATGGGGAAGAGTCAGGGCGGAGGAGTTCAAAGGGATGCTGACAGGGCACGTCTATGAGTGAAAACTGCTGAGGAGACCTCCCACCACCAGCTGCGGTCTGCTTGACCCAACTCCTGGGATTCCATCGGTGCCAGAGAAGAAATGGCCCCCTGGGGTTCTCAATGACTTCTTGGTCATGGTGGTCATGCTTTTCTTCCCAGGCACCTCTGGATAAACTCAGACCTCCAGCCTTTTAATTAGCTGCCTAACACCTTGACCCTCCAGGGATTCTTGAGAGGCTGTGTTTAAAATGGGCTTTGAGGATAAGAGTCAGGAGAGGAGATGAACATTCCAGGGTGATGGCACAAGGGATGCTGGGTGTGTTCTGGGGCATGTGATCGGTTCCCTTTGGCCTGAATATAAGAAATGTATCAGGAAGCAGCAGCAGCAGCTGATAAGATTAGACAGTCAAGGGTTCATGAGGAAGGGGGAAACGGGGAGGAAGTGGGAAAATGAGGAGCTGGTACCAAGGGCTCAAGTAGAAAGCAAATGTTTTGAGAATGATGATGGCAACAGATGTACAAATGTGCTTGACACAATAGATGGATGTATGGATAGTGATGAGTTGTATGAGCCCCCAATAATGATTAAAAAAAAAAAAGATTAGTCAGAGCAGCTGGTTTACTGTGCAACCTTGACCCAAACATGGCCCCTTCTGTGCTACTCCATTTCACTACCGTCTTGTTGGAAACACTTATTTTGCTACTTTTAAGTTGTCGGGGGCTCAATTAAGTTTGGGGGGCCATATATAGCAACAGTGAACCCTGGTCGCATAGAGGGTACACATTGGGCTGCTAGCCACTAGATCAGTAGTTTGAAACCAGGGGAGAAAGATGGGGCTTTCTACTCCATTAAAGAGTTACAATCTCAGAAATCCACAGTAGCAGTTCTACCCTATCCTCTAGGGTTGCTATGAGTCAGAAGTGACTTGATTGCAGCGAGTGTGTATTTTGTGGTTCATGTAGCAACAACAACAAAAGAGCAAAGATCTTGCTTTGAGGACTAAGGTGCGCCTGATCCAAACCAGGGTATTTTCAATCACCAGAGAAGCGAGCACAACTGGACTAGGAATGAGGAGTAGGAATAAAGGAAGAGCAGAGAATCGATGCCTTGAATTGAAACGGTGGTAGAAGATGTGGTGGCAGAAGGAAGTACAGCCAAAAGGCTCCTTGAGAGGATGGGAAGACACATAACCAGGAAGAACTAGCCATGCAGGACATCGTGCTTGGTGCAGGGTCTGCAAGAGAGGAAGGTCCTCACGGAGATGCATTGACAAGGTGGCTTCAATAGTGGACGCCAGCAAAGCACAAGTGTGAGGATTCTTCTGTTGTGCGTGGAATAAGCTATGAGTTTGAACATGTGGCACAGGACCCTAACATATCAGACAGGAGGGATGGGTTGTTCTGTTTCTAAGCAAGGTCCAGGTTAGACCCTCCGATGCTCAAAGAGGGTTTCACCATCCCATTTGACAGACGGATCCCTTTTTAATTTGCAGTCCTTGGCGGCCATCCCCTCCCGTTGAGGAGGAAAAAAGCAAGGAGACAGAATTTGTTTTATATTAGGTGTAATGTAAGGCAGGGTTTCAGGCAAGTCCCATATCATTGCTTGCTTTAAATTTTAAAGTGATTCCCAACCTGAGTCGTGACCCCTTTGGGGGGCGGTCTAGCGAACCTTTCACAGGGGTCGCCAAAGACCATTGGAAAACACAAATATTTCACTATATAATTACATATTGTTTTGTTTTTAATCACTAGGCTTTAATTATGTTTAATGATGTTCAATTTGTAACAATGAAAACACATCCCGCCTATCAGATATTTACATGACGATTCATCACAGTAGCACAACTACAGTGAAGTAGCAACGAAAATAACTTTATGGTTGGGGGGGTCACCACCACGCGAGGAACTGTATGAAAGGTGGAGAACCGCTGCTTTAAAACGTCCGAAAAACTAAGGGGCGACCATGACTCCGTGACGTCACGGCCAGCTCTGTGACGCTCCGTCGCGATCTCCTCTGTGACGCCAGCAGCCAAGCCGACAGAGGGGAGAGGGCCGCGTCCACCCGCGGGGCCCGCGGGCTGCACGCAGGGTCGCAGGGTCCGAGGGGGTCCGGGCGGCGAGCACGGGCTGGAGGACTGGGCTGCCGGGCGGCGACTTCGGCGTCCGCAAGCCGGAGGCCGGGGTCAGCATGCGGCGCAGCCCCCGTCCGGGCTCGGCCGCTGCCCCGCACAGGCACCCCCCCAATTTCTACAGCGACAACAGCTCAGTGAGCGCTACCTCGGGGGACAGCCAAGGGCACCGGTCCCCGGGGCCGGGGCCCGGGGAGCCTGAGGGCGGAAGAGCCCGGGGCTCGAGCAGCGGTGAGCCCGCCTTGAGCTCAGGAGCGCCCGGAGGAACCGTGTGGGCTTGGAAGCTCTCGGCAGAAGCCGGCGCCCCGGAGCCACAAGGGGCCGACGGCCTGTGGCGCGGCAACCGTGAGGGGCGGGGCCTCGGGTGCGGGCGGGGTCGAACCTGGGTAAGCCGGGGGCGGGACCGAGTGGGCGGGGCCGGGTCGTCTGGGGCGTGGGGAGGCAGGCGGGAGCCAGGTCCCCTGTTGGGTGAGGCTTCGGGTGATAGACGGTCTTGGGAAGGGGCGGGGAAAGTCCTGTGATTGGGCATCACTGAGGAGGCGCGGCCTTGGTGTTAGCGAGCGTGAAATGGGGCCGCACCAAGCCCAGGCCTGAGGGCGGGTCCTCCGCTTGGGGGCGGTCCCAACTTCTAGAGTCCCTTCTGGAAGGGGCGGGGCCTCAGTGTGCCGAGCGAGTCCCGGGGTGCAGGTGCTGGGGACCCAATGCTGCCCTTCTGGGGGCTTGGGAACCTGAGGCGGGGTCCGGGGAAGGAGTCGGCCTGCAATGCGCAAGGCCCCAATGGAGCCCTTGGGCTCTCGCAGAACCGGCTGGGTCTCCTGTAGCCCCTGAGGAGCAGCTCGACCTTCTCCCCACGCTGGAACTGAGGCAGGAGATGCCTACCTCTCGGGTGTCCAAGAGCATCCTGAGTACGAGCCAGGCCTGCCCAGTCCCCGCCCCTCTGGACCTCAGGCTCCTCTCTGAACGCCCAGACTCACCTTTGAGGCCCTGTCCATGCCAGTCCTCTGTTCCATCCCAGAACCTAATCCCCTTCTCTGAGCTCAGTGGCTCTCCTCTCGTGGCCCCTCTCTAATTCTTGTAGCCCATGTCCTCACTGCCTGAGCGCTCCCCACTTAATTATTTCAGAAGCCCGCCACGCCATCTCCATCTTCTGCCCCCACTCCCACCCCCACAGCCTCTGTCCTGAGTCTCCTCTCCTCCCTCCCTTCAGGCCATCTCTTCCAGGTCCCAAGCGTGTTGTTATGCTTGTTAGGAGATGTGCTGGTCAGTGTGTACAGGTCAGAGGGCGGGAAGGGGGAGCCCCCAGGGGTTGCTTTTTGCTGGGGGCTGGGGTAACGGGGCGGGAGCAGAGCTGGAGCTGCTGAAGTTGAAGCCCACCCAGGGCTCGAGTTTGCAGAGCTGGTGTGCCTGGGGGAGGTCCTGAGGGTCCAGGGCCTCAGTCTCCCTCCTATCCTCCCAGGGAGGTCTGTTCCATCCGCTTCCTGCTCACGGCTGTGTCACTGCTGAGCCTCTTTCTGGCAGGTGAGGGGGCGCTGGGCTCCATGGGGAGTGACCCAGCCCCGAGCCCAGGAACCAAAAGACAGCCTGTTGTCTCCTGTCCCTGAACCCGCAAGCTCCCTACAGTCCTCGCTCAACCCCCCCCAGAGCCTGCCCCACAGCTCCCAGCCTCTTTTCTTTACCTGCCCCTTTATGCCAGGGAAACCATTTCCTCCCCTTTTCCTCTAGTGCTTTGGTGGGGGCTCCTGTATCTAGTCCCTCCTTTGGAGCATGTGAGTGGGGGAAATTGTTCTGGGGGGTGATGGGCAGGTCCTGAACGGTGGTGGTGGTATGCTTCTGGGAGAAGGGTAGTGTCTAAGGGGTATGGAGTGGTGTGTGTGTTTCTGATCTGGGGAAGTCAGGGAAGAGATGGGAGTGCAAGTCCTCAAAAATAGGGCTTTGAGTCTAGCTGCTCTGAGGCTGAAGTGGGAAGATCTGGGGAGGGGGGAACTGAGCTGCTGTATTTTGTCCCTCCCTCCCCACTAGGAACCTAAGGAGATGCTGACTATGAGGTGCAAGAGAACACTTGGGGTGGGAGGTTGGGGGTTCAATTGTGCTTCTTTGGGGTACCCTATGGGAGGCTTCCGGGGGGAACAGGGGTGTGGCCCTCAACACTAACATCCTGCTTGCAGCGAGTACCACGAGCGAGTTTGCTCTCAGAGGCAACAGCTGCAGCAGCTCCAGGCTGAGCTGGATAAACTCCTCAAAGAGGTGGCCAGTATCCGGGCCACCAACAGCGAGGTGAATCTGCCTCCCCACCCCACCGTAGAGCCCCAGCCCTGGGTCTCTGAGCTCCATAGGAAACCTCCTAATGGCGCCCACTCCCTGGGTCCTGGGCCCCACCCTGAAAACTCCACCTCCCAGTCTCGGGAGTGGGGGTGGGGGGCTACCAAACCTATCACAGAGAGCCCAGCCCCCAGGGAACTGGCCTGGAGCTCCGCTGGGCCAGGCTTTGCCCTCATTCTTTCAGACAGTGGCTAAGATCGTTATCCAGAGGCTGAATGAGGACTTCGTGCAAAAACCCGACTATGCGCTGAGCTCTGTGGGTAAGGGTCCCAGAAACTCAGAGAGAGACTCCGAGACAGTGATAGTCTCAGACAGGCCCTGCCCAGCGCTCAGTCGGCCTCAAGAGTCCATCTCCTTGTTCACCCGCTCCAGGAGCCTCCATTGACCTAGAGAAGACATCTCACGACTACGAAGACGTGGACACTGCCTACTTCTGGAACCGCTTCAGCTTCTGGAACTATGCAAGGCCCCCCACAGTTATCCTGGAGGTGGGCTTCCAATTGGGTTTCTGGGATAGGACTGAGGGTGGGTGTTCCAGGTGGGATGCCCAGAGAGGCCTAGGAGGTGACATTCAGCTGAAGGGAAGGATCTGCAAGTTCTGGGCTACGGGCTGGGAGGGGGCTAGCTGAGTGTCGAGGTTGGAGTACTGGACAGCTTAACTGGCGGTCAGCCAAAGGTGGGCCCTATCTGAGTGGAGACATGGGCTGGGTCAGGCTAGGTTGTAGTCCCTCAGAAGGTCTTGGGTTCTGATGACCTATCTGCCTACTTACAGCCAGATGTGTTCCCTGGAAATTGCTGGGCGTTTGAGGGTGACCAGGGTCAGGTGGTGATCCGTCTGCCAGGTCGTGTGCAATTGAGCGACATCACCCTGCAGCACCCACCCCCCAGCGTGGCGCACACCGGGGGAGCTGACAGTGCTCCTCGTGACTTCGAGGTCTATGTGAGTGGGGCTGAGGCCAAGAGGGGCATGGGGACTAGATTTTGCCTCGGAAGCACCAGGCACTCATGAGAACGGCTGCCAGAATCGGAGCCTTTGCTTGCTCACCTGGAAAATGGACATACTACTACCTGCCCCTCAGGGCTGCTGTAGGCTATTATCATAACCACATCCAAGTATTTGCTATGGTTACTAGGTGTTTGCTCTGTGCCTAGCACTGCACTTGGAGATATTGTTACCATCTCCCTGCTTTAGACCTTTGCCCACTTTGGCCTGTAAATAGCTCAGTTGACTTTTTCCACTTTGGAAACAAATGGAAAAGCCCAATTTTTAATTATGGGATTTAAACAATTTTTAAGCTCCTGATAGCAGTGTTAAACTCACAAAAAATTCAGGACTCATGTCCAGAAAGGGGAATTTACTTGTTGAAGATCCCATAGCTAACGATCAGACTAAAAATCAGACCTGGTGTTTCCACTTGATACTATCCCTAATATTACAAAATTCATGAGGCCAGGTATACAGGTTGTTGTGTGCACCGTAGGTCCTCAGTCAAGTTGCTTTTTCCTTCCTTCACCTACCTGCTCATCCGCTCCCTCTTCACCTTTTAGGGTCTCCAGGTTGATGATGAGACTGAAGTTTTCTTGGGGAAATTCACCTTCGACGTGGAGAAATCTGAGATTCAGACTTTCCACCTGCAGGTATATGTGTCTCAGGGCATGAACGTGCTGAGGGAGCGGGGCAGCAAGGGAAGATCAGGGAAGGGGAAAGCCCTTGGGAGGACAGGCTCTGGCACGATCCATTTGTCTCCCCAGAATGACCCCCCAGCCGCCTTCCCTAAGGTGAAGATCCAGATTCTAAGCAACTGGGGCCACCCTCGCTTCACATGCTTATATCGAGTCCGTGCCCATGGCGAGCGAACCTCAGAGGGGTCAGGGGAGAATACCACAGGGACCACTGGTGGCGCCCATTAAACAACTACTGGTTGGAGTAGTGCGAAGGTCTGTGCTGAACTGGGTCAGTGCCACAGGGGAATTGCTCTATCGAAAATCTTGGCTGCTTGAAGCATCTAGATATAGAGGCTTTCCACAGCACCCCCCTTCCTTGGAGAAGTCCAGCTTAATATCATAGGAGCTATTCTCACTTAAGCATTGGGATGCCAGCTATAAGGTTGGTAGTTCAACTAAAGAAACAGTTGAGACTGTCTGCTCCAGTAAAGATTGATAGTCTTGGAAGCCCTGTATAGAGTTCTTATGGGTCTGGTATCAAGTATTATAGATAGCACTCCATGTTGCCTAACTTACCTTCACAACCACAGGGGTTGAAACCACTCAGGTCAGGAAACTTGCTCAAAGTCAGACAGCTAATGAAGAACAAAGAGCAGAACCAGGCCTGCCTGTCTTCAGAGGCTGCTCCCCTTATTCACTCTAGAGCTGACAGCTTAGAGCAAGTTTATACTCTAATCCCCACCCTCAACCCCTTGCAAACTATCAACCCCAGCGAGGTATATGAAAAGTTGAAGGGGGAAGTACCTGCCCTATCTTTTTTCAGGCACTCAAAAAATTGAGACCCGAGAACCTACAGAAACCTTGGGAATCACAGCCTAATAGCCCCTTCTCAGATGGTTTGTACTGACACTGGAGTGTCTAGTCTTCTGCCAGGCACAGTATCGATGGTCTAGAGCAGTGGTTCTCAACCTTCCTAATGCCTCGGCCCTTTCATACAGTTCCTCATGTATGACCCCCAAACCATCAAATTATTTTCACTGCTACTTATAACTTGTCATTTTGCTACTGTTATGAATGGGGCAACCCACAGGTTGAGAACTGCTGGTCTAGAGTTTAAATCTCTGCCATCAAGAAGCCTGATAAGGGAGAGAAGATGCTTCAGGAAACAATTCATTTACAGATTGATCCAAGAAATCTTCACTCAGGGTTAACAGAATTGGAGGGTTAAGGGATGAAAGAGACATCAAATAATCGAGTTCTACCCAGGGAAGAGAATAGAAAAAGAGGAGAACAATGCTTAACAATCAGGATGATTAGCATGCTCACCAATACGTTCATGTTTTGGGAGAGAATATATAAACTATTAATAGTGGACACACATTTACAAAGTGAAATTGAGAGCGTCTAAACATCAGTTTGAATTTTGAGGGCATTATTTTGTATTCTGAAGACAGGAAAAGATTCAATCCAGTGCTTTCAAAATGCAAATGAGGATAGCTTTTTCTGCCATTTCTAAGAATGTATTCAATGCCCAGTTTCTATTCTCTGAGTGAAGTTAATTATGCTAGAAAGGGCTGGAGGCTACTAATCAAAAGAACAATTGGAACCCAGCAGACACTCTAGGAGAAAGATGTAAAGGTTGTAAGCTTTGGAAACCCTATTGGTCAGGCCTATTCTGTCCTGTGGGAACTGACTTGGTAGCAAAAGGGTATCATGCTAGAGGCACCCTTCCCTCAACAACCCCCAAGGTTAATAGCAGCCTCTCACTGAAGACACACACCCCAGTAGCAAAGCAGTGCTCTTCAATGGTCTTTATTAAGGAAAGGAACCATCAACAAAAAGTTGGGATCAACAGCAGCAATAGCTGAAACAAGTATAAAAGTATAAAATATACACAGTGTATACAGGGATGGATTAGGGTCCAGAGGGCCTTTGGGGGATGCAAGATGAGGATTGTCCACTATTTACCCTCCAGAAACTTAGGCCGTGGAAGCCTGTGCAGGGTCCTTAGCTGGGGCTGGAGGCGGCTTGAATGGAGCCCAGCCTTGGGCCTTAAAATAGGAGACCAGTTGCATAGGCACTTCTGCAAGCACTGTCTGTGCCAGTGCCTCTCGGGGGGCCTGTCAGGAGAAGAGCATAAGTCAGTGGAGGTCTGTAACAGCGTTACAAAGGGCAAATAACTCTCCCACCTTCACCTTACACCAGAGAGGCCCTACTCACATTCTGGAAGCGGCGGTAGGGCACAAACTGCACTATGTCACGGACAGCTGCGTCCCCAGAGCGTGTGCGCAAGGGCCCACCATCAGCATCCAGCTGCTCCATGGCCTCAAAGTCAGCGCCGCCCACACCGACGATGATCACTGACATGGGCAGGCTGGAAGCACGCACCACCGCTTCACGTGTGGCTTCCACATCAGTCACAGCACCATCCGTCAGCAGCAGTAGCACGAAGTATTGCTGGGGACAAATCACTTATGTACTGAGGCTGACCCTCTCCTCCAGTCCCCTTATAGACGGCTCATGGTGCCACTCTCCAAATGAACACCCAAACAAAACCACCCAGACATACATTCCTGTCCCGACAAGTCCCTTGAAACAAAAACATTCCCCACCACCCATGCCCCTTTACCGAGGCAGTCCTTTGATGTGTAGCCTGAGCTGCAAACCTGGCCACGTGATTGATAATAGGTGCAAAGTTGGTAGGGCCATAGAGGCGAACCTGGGGTAGGGCTTGGCGGTAGGCATCCACAATGCCCTGGATGCCTGCAAAGAGAGGGTAGGAAACACTGTAAATTCCTGCGGGTGGGGTCATGAGTCCTGAGACCTTGGATGCATTTTATTCGGAGTACTAACCCGACCATATAAACCGAAACTTGGCCCAATCACACCCTGAATTAAAAGCCAGCCTGGAGGGTCCCACTGGTCCGATCCAAGACTATTTGGACATTACTCATTTGATAAACTTAAATAATAGAGGATGAGGAAAAACTTCTAATAAATGTAAAGGAGGAACTACAAAAAGTCATTTCCATCATTAAGTTTGATTCAAGCAAGGATCACCAATGCATATAAAATTAGAGGATATAAGCTGAGTAACCAAACATCTCCACAGCCTCCAAAACACTTAATCATTTCAAAAGGAAAAATAAGACTTGTGTAATAGAGAAACCTGTTAGACACTATCTTAACCAAGTAGTCAAAGTTGATGAGATCAGTAATGCGACAAATCGACACCACGTGAAAGGCACTGAAAAGGATACCCAAAAAATGCAAACTATAAATCTAATCATGAGGGAAAAAAATCAGGTAAACCCAAACGGAAGGATACTCTATGAATTCTGTGGCCTATAGACACTTCAGACACGTTGCCATCATGTACGACATGAAAAAATTCAAAGTAAAAAAAGATTGTGTGTGATCAAAAGGGAATTTCTTTTGCTGTGAAAGACATTATTAGGCTAACTAGCAAAGCATAAATAAATTCTAGTTCAGACCCAAGTATTGTATTGATGTAAGAAAATGCCCTTGATTTCAGGAAGGACATATTGAAATATTTAGGGATAAAGGCCATATGAATGATGATGGGTGCAAAGTTGGTGGAACCATAAGGGTAAATCTTAGATCATGGTGTATTCTCTGCAACTAACTTTGAACATTTCAGGGGAAGGGGAAAGAATAGCAGTATACAGGTTCAATTTAAAGTCTGCGTTAAGGGGGACAGCAGGTGCTGTGACACAGGCCTTGATCCTTGCGCTCCATGATCTCAACCCCAATGACTATTTTATTGCAGTTTTCTTCAAGGTTGAATTTACGTCAAAATTAATTCAAGGGGAAAAAGAATTCAGAGAAAATTAAAAAAACCCAGATTCAATCTAGGCAGGTCAAGTTTTCCACTTCACAGCTTGTGGCACACCTGGGACGCTGAGAAATCACAAGGCCAGGCAGCACCAGTTAGAAGCAGACTGGGCCAACCTTTAAACAAAAGTGCTTGGGGTAGTGGTTCTCAACCTGTGGGCTGCAACCCCTTTGGGGGGGGGTCGAACGACTCTTTCACAGGGGTCACCTGCGACCATCAGAAAACACATTATGATTCATAACAGTTGTAAAATGACAGTGATGAAGTAGCAACAAAAATAATTTTATGGTTGGGGGTCAGCATGCGGAAGGTTGAGAACCACTGGCTTGGGGGGACTCAGGCAAAATGTTCCCTGCAAGGAGGTATCAACGCTTACATTGATGCCAGGTCCTCCAGGACTCACCAGGGGCAAAACAGTAAAGCTTAAAAATAATTTAACAGCTACCAGTTTTTTAGAGGGTACTTAGTATGTGTTACGCTTACTGTGTCAAACTTACTGCTTGGCACATACCCTCTTCTCTCCTTGAATACGTAATATCCTACACGATTTTGACTTATTATGAAACCAAAGTACACAGAGGCTAAGCAAGTCACTCCAAGTTGACACATGGTTTTCAAGCGACAAGCAAAATTCTGACTCTAACTGATCATATCCAGACTTGGTTTTAAAAACTATTCCTATGGACAATGCGGTGCGGTATCTGCCCTTCAGCTGTTCCCCCCTTTGCTCAAGGTATGGCGAATTCTGTTTCTATGACTTGCCTGCACAATAGGGGTTGCCGGGGTTGAAGTTCAAAGCAAATTCATGGGAGACCTGAAGTGAGAATGAAAATAAGGTTTTGGTTGTTTTTTTTTAATCGTTTTATTAGGGGCTCATACAACTCTTA
>NW_022109491.1:21598373-21606892 GCF_000313985.2 Echinops telfairi | reverse complement strand
TTTGTTGCTTCTGAGCTAGATGGCCGCTTGTTTACCTTCAAGCTTTTAAGACCCCAGACTCTTTATCTTTTAATAGCCGGGCACCATCAGCTTTCTTCACCACAGAAAATGAGGTTCTTGTCCCCACTCACATCCTTTATGTTAAGAAAAACGGCACTCTTGGCATATATTGAGCATTTTGCAGGAGATATTTAGTACTTAACAGTTGCTGTATATATGCCCGAAGGGATGTATCCCCTACATCTCTGCATAAATCTGATTGCTGGGCATCAAATAAGTTATATGCATCCCCCGAAACCAGAACTTTTAAGCTGAAAACAGCAGGGAAGAGAATGGGCAAGCTTACCTGCCAGTCAGGAGGCACCTGAGCCCCAAATCCAAATGCTGGGAATAGCTTGTCCCTGTGGAAGAACAGTGAATTGGGAAAGGGGCAATGAGGGATCTATGACCCCAGAGGCTGAAGTATCTCAGGAGTGGGAATCACCAAAAAACCAGTTACTACTCACGAGTCATAGTCCTGAACCACACTGCCCACACTCCACAGTGCTGTAAGGTACTCATTGACACCCGATGGGCTCAGGTAGTGCAGGGAGTCTGGTGAGGAGGGGTCTCCATTTGAGCCAGTGAAATCCACACCTACCTGGGGAAGGCATGAAGAGGAGACTGAATGTAACTGTTAAGACCCAGACCTGCCCTCTTGAACCTGGTATGGCAACTTACAGTAAAGTTGATCTGACAGCCTCCCATCACATAATCCAAGAAGGAATACTCTGCTTCTACCTATTGATAAAACTAGGGTCATGCTGGGATGAAAAGTTGAGTTCATAAAACTCAGCTGTCAGAACTTTGATCACAGTAGTTGTTTTACCTGACAAATCTTAACACAGACAGTTCCAGAGTTCTTGTAGCTTTTCTTTTTCTGTTGCTTCTCAGGGTGGATGCATTCAAAGTTGGCCTGGTGAGGAAAGAAAAATTAGGGTATAAAACTCCCAAAATATTCATCCTCCCACCCTTCTCCCTGGGGCTGCAGTCTTCTAGGCCCACCTCCCCATCCCTGAGTTTGACTAGCACTCACCGGAGCTGACTGGAGTTGTTCCAGGCTAGTCTGGAAAGTGCCAATGAGATCATGTGAACCATCACTGTCATAGTCCGAGCATCGCACCTGAAAGGCATGTGTGTATAACTTTTAGGAGACAGGTAAGGAAAACCCTCCCCAGGCTTCCTGCTTTTTTCTGTTCAGTCCACCCAAGAGGCACGCTCCTCACCTGGATGGGTGTGCTAGGGTCTCCCCCACAGAAGTGCTGAAGGGGAACTGAGAAACGCTTCCAAGTAGGGTTCAGGTTGTTCTTTATTACCTAGAGGACAAGGCCTCCAGTGAGTTCTGGCATAGCCATGGAGAACTACCACCAACCTCTGCCCTCTTGCAGTTCCTTTCTCCCATGTTTCAGAGCTTGGCCCCAGGAGATCTCTCCTACCGTACCCTACCCTGGGGTCCCAGGGGTCTCACACCTCAGATCTGTATGTCAGGTGCCATTTTCCATCACCCTGGCGGAAGAATTCCAGGAATGGGTCCGATTTTCCTAAGAAGTCCTGCCAAAGCCACAGAGACCCTAGTTACAAGGTTCAAAGAGAGAAGACCACTATGCCAGCCCTCTGTCACATTCCTGTCCCTTATTCTTGGATCCCTCAGTCTCCTTCAAGACATACCTTCTTATCTAAGTTTCTTGCCTCCACTTCCATGGTTACTACACGATTGTCCTTCAATTCATGAGCTGAGACCTAGGTTGAAGAGGCAAACGTCTGTATCACTAAGGAATTGTTCGTTGAGATAAGCCCCTTTATTGGGGGGTTCCTCACCGTGATGGTTCCCCGCCCAGCAGGTTTCCCAGTCTTCAGCATCAAGGGTAGAGTCAGTGTCTGACTGGATACAATCTAGAGCAGAGCAGAAGGAAAGGGTAAGATTCTGCTCACCACCTCCAAGTTCCAAGAAGGCTGAGGTGGCTGAAAAGATTCTTGCATACCTGACCCAAGGAACACTCAGCTCCCCCTAGAAAGTCATCATCGCTCAGGTCAGGTGTCTTGTTGTCTATGTCATAGATGCCAAAACGGAGCTTTTGGACCGTTTCAAAGTGGTACTCAAGCTGCAGAGTCTTAGAGAACTCGGGGTTTGAGCAATTCCGTACTCGCTCGGTCCGGCCAAGCTGTGGGTACATCCCAAGAAGCATTATTGTCACCCACCCCGCTATACACTGCTAACTTCCCTCCACATGCTCAACATTCACGGTTCTCACCTCAGCCCAGCTGCCCCCTCCCACATCCTGTAGGAGGACGCAGAGTGGGTCTGACTTGGAGCCGATGTCTTTGTCAATGAGGTGGTCACAGGAAATGGACAGCTGAACCAAGGTCACACAGTGGGCCATCTGGAAAAAAGTCAAAGACCAGGGGTCCTTCTCCACCCTTTCCTGACCATGAGGCCCAGCGTATGAAGGTAAAGAGCCTTCACCCAGTCATATTTGTCTGTATCCACCCCAACAAACCCAAGGGAGAAAGTCTATAAAGCCTCCATTGCCCAACACCCTAGGGGAGTCCAATGATATAGAACACAGTGTATATTGTTCTCTAGCAACACTTTCACCCACCCACCCCCGCACTAGGTTCACCTTAAATCTGGACTCCAACCTTGAGCTTCCCAGAGAATGACAGATATCTCCCACCTTGATTCCCTTACTGTCTCCAGCTTGGACCCTAATCGAAATTCCAATCCCCAAATTGCCCATAATGCCCCAATAGTGCTCCCCAAAATGATTTCCCACTAACTCTGCTTCTTGAGGTGGAATTATGATCCATAGTTCTCTTAAGTCTCCAATAAGCTACTCATATCCCACTCCTCACTATGTCCACTGGCATCACCATCACCATCTCCCACCTGATTAATAGCATCAGGTTGACCTCCTTATTCCACACTACTAAGTTTTTATGAGAATAGAAAGCCCCATCTTGCTCCCTCAGAGCTGTAATTTCAAACTGCTGACGTTTCATTAGCAGCCCACTACGCCACCAGGGCCACTCAAAACATATGGCAGGTAATGTTAAAACCCTGCCCAAATCATCTAATGGTTTTCTGTTGCTCTTGAAGAAAACAAACTCTACCAAGGTCTAAAAGATCTTGTCAGAGAAATCTGACCTCCTAACACAGTCTCATTTGTTCTGCTCTTGCCACATTCATCTCTTTGCTTGCTATTCTTCAAATCGTTTTTTTCCTCCTGTATCCCAAGTCTTTGCAGTTCCATGGTTATTCCATAGCTAATTCCTCAGAAGGGGACAGACTCTTCCTTCTTCCTAGTCTATCCTTCGTCTGGAAGCTCTGCTAAAACCTGTCCACTATGACTAACCTTGCTGGTATTTGAAATACTGGTGGCAGTTTCCAACATTACAGCAGCATACAAGCCATCACAGATAGCCAACTGACACACACAGAACCAAGATTGGAGGAAGGCTCATTAACCACCTGCCTTGTGCAGGTGACACAACCTGGCTTGCTGAAAGTGGGGACCTGAAGCACTAGATGATGAAAATCAACTACTGCAGTTTTCCATGTACTTAAAACATAAAACAAAAATCCTCACAACTGTACCAATAGAAGATAACATGATAAAAAGAAAGATTGAATTTGCCAAGGATTTCATTTTACTTGAATCCACAATCAATGATCAAGGAAGGAAGCTGTAGTCAAGAAATCAAAGGATTTATTGCACTGGGGAAATCTACAAGAGACCTCTAAAAATGTTAAAGAGCAAAGATGTCCCTTTTATACCAAGAAGCATGATGCAAGCCAAGGTATTCTCAATCATTTCATATACAAGTGAGAGACAGACAAGGCTTAAGGAAGAGTGAAGAATGGGTTCACTGGAATTGTAGTGTTGGGGGAAGAATAATATAGCATGGACTGCCAGAACAAATTTGTCTTGGAAGAAATATAAGAATACTCTGTAAAGAGGAAGACGTCCTTTGGGCTTCAGATTTTCAGAAGAGATTAGTCCCTGGAAAAGGTCATCATGCTTGGTAAAGTACAGGGTTATTGGGAGAGGAAGACCCTTAGTTGATATCTGGCACAGTGGTGCAGGCAGTATCCCAATCTGTGATATACATGGTCACTGGGATTTGGAGCAGACTCTCAACAGAACCTAACAAGAAGTCTTCGCTGAAACTGGAATGTTCTTCCTCTAGATCAGTTCTCAACCTGTGAGGTCATGACCTCTTTGGGGTTCGAAAGACCCTTTCACAGGGGTTGCCCAATTCATAAGGTAGCAAATTTATGGTTATGAAGTAGCAATGAAAGTAATTTTATGGTTTAGGGGGGGGTGTCACCACAACATGAGGAACTGTTTTGCTCTTGGCTACTAACCAAAGGCACAGCTATGGAAAAATACGTCCTGTGGCAATCGCAATCACTGACAATGTGCCCTTGTCCTAACATCCAACATCCCTAACTTCACAATAATGTCAGTAAGATGTGACAAGGGTGAAACTTCATTTCACACTATCAGGAGGGGGGAGTTCCTGGAGAAAGAAAGCATGCTTAGAAAAGTAGATGGTCACTGAAAGAGCAGAAGACCTTCAACAAGATGTACTGACACAGTGGTTACAACAATTGGCACAAATACCAACATTTATGTGGATGGTGCAAGGCTAGTTAAGTGGTTTTTTTGTACAAAGGGTTGCTATGACTCAATGAAACCTAACAATCATAGTATTAATGCAAAGATACAAGTCAAGCTCCTGAATCTTTTAGCACATTACAGCACTGCATGAAAATTACAATGAATGGTACCCTCCCTTAGTTTCACTGTTAACAACTGGTCTGTTTTTTCTACACTCACCTGAGCAAGACCACACAATCTCCTTGATCCATGGAGCTCTCAAGTATATACTAAACTAACTTTAACTTGCAGAGTAAGCTCTCACAGCTAGAAATGGCAACTGTGACAGCATCATCTGAACACTCCCACTTCCACACTGAATGAGACATTCAAGAAGCTCTTTAGGTCTTGACTCTAACTTGATAGCAACAATCTAAACTTTCTTCATATAGCTGCTGCCTATCAACAACACAGCTGTAGAATTCATCTAAATTTTTACATTTCTTTACATTTTACTGTCACCATCGGTGTCAGACAAGCTAGCAAACTTTTTGTCTATTTTTCTGTGAAGACAGTCGAATTCCCTTAATATCTTTCCATCTCCCCTTTAACTTTTAACCTTGTGTTTCCACCTGTCATTCATTCCTTTCATTTCTGACATCTTTAAACATCACCATTCCATTCTTGACAGAAACGGAATCATCTTTGGACCAACTAGCCAACACATCTCTTTCATCATCAAAATGATCTCAAAGGGCTTTTAAATTCAGAGCAGCATCATGGAAGTTGATGCTAGAGTCCTAGAGTCTCTAAAAAGAGAAATGTAGTCAATGTGAATTGAGTACTTTGTTCCAAAATAATAAAAAAGCCAGACGATCACAACTTAATGCAGCGGTATGCATTTTGAGCCATATCTTTGGGCACAGCTTGCTCTACTTGTTTTCATGTCCTGGAGGACTTGGAACTTCTCTCAAGGCACTTGTTGATGGGCTTCAATGCTTCTATCCTTTCAGTGCATCTGGTTTCAAAGCTTAATGTAAGCACCACAGGTATAACATTTTTCAAATTTTCCAAGTACTCTGTTGAATGAAGAGAACACTACATAATTTTGATGGTTCCCAAAACGGCTATCCTTTTTGGGTGCATGTCCACCACTAACTTGAAAGAATGCAGCAATTCGCAAATACTATCAAGTTGTTTTTCTCCAGTTCTTCAATGAACACCACTTATGTATTCAGCATTCATGGAAGTGTTATCAGAACACCATGACATCTCTTAAAGCTCCGGTCTGTCCTTTCTCGAGTTCCCTGGTGGTGTAGTGGGTACAACAGTTTAAGACTACCAGCAGCTCTGTAGGGGAAAATGAGGCTTTCTACTTGGAAACTCACAGGGCCAGTTCTACCCTGTCCTATAGGGTCACTATGAGTTGGAATCGAATCTATTGCAGTGTTTGGGTTTTTTGCTTGAGCTGCTCCAGATGTTTTCAAGCAAACTCTCAGTGCCATTCTGGTTTACCTGGATAAAACCAAGGATAGACTCTTATATGGACTGTTTTCCTCTGAAAATAAACTTCTTTGTGCCTATTTCTTAATCTGCAGTGTGCCTGATTAATTAGGAGTTGAACTTGAGTTTGCAATGGAGGTTGTACTTGGCTTTAAAATTGCTTCTCAGTAAACTATGGTAAACAGTAGATGCATTCATTCTGGACACATGGCAGGAAAAGTAAGATGTGAATCCAGGTTGAATTCACAGTGAGATGCCCTGTCATGAAAGGGTCAAAGATGGCATGGAAATTGCCCACATTGTAGTCATTGTTTAGTGACTCCCTATGTCCTTGCAAAGTCAGAGTATGAGTTGCAAAGAATTATGCAGGATTGTCAAGATATGCCATTTCTGTTTTTCCTTCTTAATGTGTGATCGACTTTCACGTCAATAACTCGTTCTCAGCTCTTTCCAATCTCTTTCTCCAGTGTGAAGCACTCCTACTGATTCTTGGCTTCTTTGTTAATACCAATGCATTTCAGGTGCTATCCACTGGCTGGATCCACTTTCCTGCCCAATGTGGACTGATGATCTGACCAGAAAGAGAGGATGACATGCACAATATACAGACCTTTGAGGAGGATAATAGACCAGCCACAAGTTAGTCACTTCCCTACCACAACTATTTCCCAGTTTCTTCTTGAATCAAGTTTTGTTCACTGAAGAGTTTATTGACAGGGAAGGCCTTTCACTATTCTGGGAATACTTCAAATACAGCTTTATTATTTCTGTCCTCAAAGCATTCGGCAGTATTGTTTTCCACACCATCCAGTTCACTGGGTTCAGTGTAGTCAGGTAAAATCCTTGTCAGTAAACTTATCACCACCACCACCACCACCTTTCTCCCTTGTCATTTTGACATTTCTCTGGCAACTTTTAGTCTAGTCATACATGGATTTAATCAACTTGATATACACTTGTACTCGGATCCACTTTCAGATTCTAACCACCTTTTATCAAGTGTAGGCAAATCCACAGGACATATCAAACTACTTGCTACAGGCTTTTAAAAGGGAAAGAACTTGCTGGACTTTTTAGTTTCCTATGCCTCCAACCGTCTCTTCCATCCTCCTCTTTGTGAACAACCATTCCTGGTATCGTTACATGATGTTATGAAATATGGGAACTGCACTTTCAACATTCTCTCACAAAAATGTAGGTACCAAATTGGGTTACAGACTGCTATTTTGGCTTTTATTTTATTTGCATTGATGTTTATCATGTTTGAGGAATGCTTAATAGAAACTGCTCAATGAAAACAAACAAACTGCTCAATGGTGCCCCACCCCCTCAAGTGATGCCAAAGGCATACCACACTTTAGTTTTCTCTCAAAGTTCCAATCCACCCAGAGGCACCAACATAGCAAAGGCCTGGCGATCTGCTTCCATAAACATTCCTGAACAAACACTGCCATAAAGACTAAAGCCTAAGAAAACTCTATGAAACTCCAAACCATGTGGTTATCATGAATCAGTGTTGATTTGATGGCAACAGGTTTGGTTTATTTATTTAAGTACAAGTTACTTATGACACATCAAAACAATGCTAAGAAACAACTAAAACACAAAGCAAAGTTATACATACATAGATACATATAAAATAAGTAAAATAGTAAGAATAGGATTTCATTGAAAACTTCCATTGTATATACATACAATGGATTAATTTATATAAAGTACAGATAAGCCAAAGAAAACCCCTGCATAGAAATTTGGATATGAGTGTAATGAAAGAGATCATTTTATGTACTTATACCTTTTATACTATTATTTTGTGTTTTTAAAGGGCTTCACTTATTTTTCTCCCAATCCAGGCTGAGTCCTCTGATTATTTATTCTAAAGACTACTACTAAGTCTCTATCCCCAGCCCAACCTTCTCTACCTTATTCATTGTCTCTCACCTTCTCTATAGGAATGCCATCCTTGATGTCAGCTTACAAAGAATACCTACTTTACCACTTCGTTACAGAATTCCACAGGGTGCATATACATAGAACTCAGTTATTTGGGAAATATAGTAACCCTACATTCCTAGTTCAACCTTCAAAGCCCTCCTGTTTTCTGCCTATCAAATGCTTTCTCATCCAGGATTCTATGACATTGTTACTTTAGGGTTTTACCACCAGTTTAGAGGACAATGGCTTGTCACCAGTCTCTCTGCAACCACACATCAATGTTAATTCTCCAAGTAAATTAGATTGTGTAATTAAAATTCTTGTTAATAGTTTCCCAAAGGGGGGAAAAAATAGTTTCCCAAAACACTTGAAATAAAATTCCCAAATTCTTAACACAGTCTACAAGGTCACTCGCAAAAATTGCCTAATTGACCACGAGGT
>NW_022109491.1:21587448-21597578 GCF_000313985.2 Echinops telfairi | reverse complement strand
CCCTAGAGCAAGTACTCGGTAAATCTAGTGACTGACTAAGTGCTTAAACTACTGTACTTCTGTCCAACCCCCTAAACTATGGGCTCCTTGGGACTAGGGCTTGGTATTATCTCTACCTACCCAAAACTAGTCCTTAGCACAAAATTGTTACTCATAACCATTTGCTACAGTGAATAGGTTTTTTCTTAACTCAAATGTTCACTAATTTTTCACTTAAACTAATGCTCACCGGTAAATCTTCTGTACTTGTACATTGCAAAATTGAGTTTTAAAATTTAAATACTGGACTCCTTCCTGCAACTCAGTATCAAACAAGTCCAATTAAAATATGGACAAAAGATTTATCAGACATGTTTTTTTAAAAAAGCAATGGATCAGCAATAAGCATATAAACAAGTGGGTATTAACACTTTCAGTCATCAGGGAAATGCAAATTAGATTCAAAGTTAGATACTATTAGACACACCCACCACAACAGCTAACACTAAGAGAGAGAAAAAAAACAGCAACAGGGAATGTTGGTGAAGACACAGAACTCTCCTACTTTGGTAGTGAAAGGATAAAATATAAGCCACTTTGGAAAAGGTCTGGCAGCTAAACACGTATGTCGCGTAAGAGCAATTCCTCTCTCAAATTTTAACCCAATAGAAATGAAAACATTATGCCCATAAAAAGACTTGTACAAGATTGTTCGTACTTTATTCACAATAGCAAAAAAACTTGAAGTAGCCCATGTGCCAATCACTATGAGTGGATAAATAATAATATAGAAAATGAGCCAGCAACAACAACAAAAAACAATCCATTACTATCTGCACCATGGATAAACTACAAAGATATCATCTATGAAGTTCTATATTAGGCAACACTAACATATGGTGAAAAACGTCACTACAGTGGCTGGAAAAGTTCTATAACTAGATAGGAATGTGAGTCACAGGAGTGTGTGCATGTCAGTTTCATGTAATGGTATAATGAAGGTATATATATTTTATTGCATGTATATACAAAAAACTCATAGGTACTGAACATAACAAAGCATGTAAACATTTAGGTGTGAAGTGTACTAATGGTTGCAATGTTTTTGCATTAAAAAATAAAATGATTAGCGGTGAACAAACAACGCCATAGACAGGTGAACAGCCAGGTAATTAAAAGCAACAGAGGACATAGAGGTTCTGGGGGTGTTGGAGCAACAACAATCTAGCTGAGAGGGATTACTAAGAGGCGGTAGAAAGGCAAGTATGATGGTGGGAAAGGAAGAAGGTAAAAGGAAATAAGAGGGAAAATCTAGGAAGCAAAGCTATGGACAGAGGCACAAACATAGGTGTGCACTCAAGTAAATATATTAATTCATAAAAGGAGGTATTGAAAAAAAAAGAGGTATTGGCAAGGGTACATACATTTATATGGTAATACACTGAGGAAGTGGACACTTTGGCTCTACTCAAGCCCTCCCTCAATGCAAGAACACTTTGTTCCAACAACCTGGTATTCTGTGATGCTCACTCTTCCAGCATGACTGCTGAAGACAACATGGGTGAACAGGCAAATGTGGTGAAGAAAGCTGATGGTGCCCGGATATCAAAAGATACAGCGTCTGGGGTCTTAAAGGCTTGAAGTTAAATAAGCATCCATCTAGCAGAGAACCTCACATGGAAGAAGCACACCAGCCTGTGATATCATGAGGTAACAGGCATCAGAAGACCCCAAACACATAGTTTAAAACAAAGGGGGTCAGAGCAGAGAACCCAAACTCATCTGTAGACAATGTGACATCCCCTCACAGAAGGGTTGCAAGGAAGGGATGAGTCAACCAACGTGAAGTAAAGCACCAATGCAACACAATATTCCTCTGGTTCCTTGGGGCTTCCTCACCCTCCACTATCATGACCCCAGTCCTGCCTTTCACTACAGGTTAAGCCGGAGCATGTACACAGGTACAGATAAAAGTTTAGGGAACATGGAATCCAGGTCATATAAACCCCTTGGGAATAGTAATGGGAGTAGCGATACCAATAGGGTAGGAGGAAGGTGGGGAGAAGAGAGAGTTAAGAAATCGCTGGGGAAGAACAGTGGTTGGTGTAAGATATGAAAATAATAATTTATAATTTATCAAGTGGTCACGAGGGTGACCAAGGGCTCAAATAGAATGTAAATGTTGAAGGTAAACAAGCGGCCATCTAGCTCAGAAGCAACAAAGCCCACATGAAAGAAGCACATCGGCCTGTGGGATCACAAGGTGTCAAAGGGATCAGGTATCATCAGAATAAAAAATCTTACCATAGTGAATGATGGGGGGAGTGCGGAGTGGAGACCCAAAGCCCATTAGTAGGCCACTGGAGATCCCCTTGCAGAGGGGTCTCGGGGAGATGAGCCAGTCAGGGTGCGATGTAACAATGATGAGAAATACAACTTTCCTCTAGTTCCTAAAGGTTTCCTCCCCGTTCCCACCACCATGACTCGAATTCTATCTGGCAAGACTGGCTAGACCAGAGGAGGTGCACTGGTACAGATAGGAACTGAAAATACAGGGAATCCAGGACGGATGAGCCCTATAGGACCAGTGGTGTGAGTGGCAAAACAGGGAGGGTAAAGGGAGAATGGGTAGGAAAGAGGGAACCGATTACATGGAACTGTGTGTGACCTCCTCCCTGGGGGACAGACAACCGAAAAGTGGGTGAAGGGAGACATCGGACAGGGCAAGATATGACAAAATACCCATTTATAAACTATCAAGGGCTCATGCGGGAGGGGGGAGCGAGGGGGAAAATGAGGACCTAATGTCGGGGGTTTAAATGGAGAGAAAATGTTTTGAGAAACGATGTACAAATGCGCTTTACACAACTGATGTGTGTATGGATTGGGATAACAGTTGTATGAGCCCCTAATAAAATGTTTAAAAAAATTCAGTTTCAGACATGAAGAGAAAAAAAAAAAATGAGGACCTGATGCCAGGGGCTTAAGTGGAGAGGAAATGTTTTGGGAATGATGAGGGCAATGAATGTACAAATGTGCTTTAAACAACTGATGTATGTATGGATAGTGATGAGTTGTTTGAGCCCCTAATAAAACGATTTTAAAAATGTAAATTTTTAGAAAATGTTTTTGAATGTAAATTATGCTCGATACATTTGGTGTATGGATCGTTGTAAGAGCATCTGTGGTGGTGAGATTATAGGCAACAACTACCAGCGCTACAACCTCTTCCTCGCTTGACTTCTCAAAGATCTAGAATACTTCCATGCTGACCCAAACACACTCAGTCGGCCAGGAATGATATCCTATGCTCAAAAAATCCAAACTCACTGCCATCGAGTTGTTTCTAATTTATAGTGACCTTACAGATGGGGCCCATACGTTTCCAAGACTAACTCTTTAATGGGAATAGAAAACCTCATCTTTCTCCCATGGGTTCGCTGGTGGATTTGAACTGCTAACCTTGTGGTCACCTACCTACTCTGCCACCAGGGCTCCTTCCAATGCTACATTTTGGTTTTTGGTGGTGGACTAGGTCCTCTGTTAGTCTATTATCACCATATCACTTTCCCCAAAGCTGGCAATTCCATCCTTTTTGAAATTTATTTTTATTTTTTTTAATCAATTTATTGGGGCTCATACAATTCATCACAATACATAGATCAATTGTGTAAAGCACATCTATACACTTGTTGCTCTCAGAAATTAATTTTTTTTAATGCAGACTGTCTTGGGCATGTGTACGCTTCAGTATCAAGGGGCAGCCTATCACTAATGCCACTACATAGTGCTGGGTTCTGAGCAACTTCTGCAACCACATCAGTTTGTTCCTCACACATCTACCTCCTTTTCTCATTAGAATATTAACTCTTTAAAAACAATTCTTTATCATCTGCTGTTTTCTATCATATGAAACACATTATTGAGTCACTTCTGAATCCAGTGACCTTATGCACAAAAGAATGAAAACACTGCCTGGTCCTGCCATCCTCGCAATTGTTTCTATGTGAGCCCACTGTAGCCAGTGTCAATCCATCTCCTGGAGAGCTTCCTCTCGACACTACTCCTGTACTTTATCAAGCATGATGCCCTTCTCCTGGTTTCTTCTGACATGTCCAAATTATGTAAGACAGTTTCCCTATCCTTGACTCTAAGGAACAGTCTGGCCGAAACACTTCCAAAGATATATGTCATGTTCAATAGTCTCCACAAGCACAATTCAAAGTCCAATTTTTGCATGTGTAAGAGGCATCATTCTTGTTTTTCAACACCCTTAACAGGTCTAATACATCAGATTTACCTAATGCAAGAAACTTGCTTCTATGAGATGAGCACTGATTGTAGATCCAAGCAAAATGAAACCTTGACAACTTCAATTTCTCTCTCCATTTATCACAATGTTACCTATTGGTCCAGTTGTGAGCATTTAGATTCTCTTATAATCCATACAGAAAGCTGTAATCCTTGATCTTCATCAGCAAGTGCCTCAAGTGCCTGACTTACAGCAAGCAAGGTTGTGTCATCTGGCTATCACAGGTTGTTATTAACAACTCTTCCTCCAATCGTGATGCTACATTCTTCTTATAATCCAGATTCTCGGGTTATTTGCTCAGCACATAGATCCAAGTAAGTATGGTTAGAGGATACAACCCTGACTCACACCTTTCTTGATTTAAAAAAAAATCCTTTTATTGGGGGCTCGTACAACTCTTATCACAATCCATACATCCATCCATTGGATCAAGCAACTTTTGTATGTTTCCCTTATTCTCAAAACTATGCTCCCTACTTGAGCCCTTGGTATCAGCTCATTTCCCCCTCCCTCCCCTACCTTTCTAGATTTTAAACCATGCAGTCAATATTTCCTTGTTCTGTTCACACAACTGCCTCTGGATCCATGTACAAGTTCCGAATGAGCACATTCTTGTCAAGGTCATCCATAGTTAGTTATGGTTCACACAATCAAATGCCTTGGCATAGTCAATAAAACCCCAAGTAAATATCTCTCTGGTATCCTCTGCTTTGAACCAAGATCCATCTGACATCAGCAATAATATCCCTTGTACCATGTCCTCTTCTGAATCCAGCCTGAATTGTATGATTATAAAACATTAGGCAATCTATCACTTCCCAGTGAGTCGATGCTGACCCATAGTGACCCTATACAACAGGGAGTTTGAGACCGTCACTCTTTATAGGGGTAGAGAGCTCCATCTCTCCTGTGGAACAGGCTGATGGTTTCCAATTGCTGACCTTGTGGGTCGCAGTCCAACAGGAAACCACTATGCAATCAAGACTCCTTATCCAATCCACAGGACAATTAATTCCCACCAAATCTTGTTTAACTCCTTTAAAATCTAGCTCTAAGCAGACTTCTTATTGGAAATCTTGACTTGAACTCCTGATTTGTCATTGTCCAGTGAACTCTAAGCCAGTGTCATGTTTTTCATCTCCATTCAGCTACTCTAGAGTTGCTTTTGGCTCACGGTGATCCTATGGTGTCAAAGAACTGTGCTCATTGGATTTCCAGGGCTGACCTTTAAAAAGTGTATCACTAGGCACCTCTGTGTGGACTCAAACTTCCATCCTTTCAGTAGCAGCCGAACATGTACCTTAGCTCTGTGAACTACTCAGGTACGCACTTTTCATCTAATCTCTTCAGGACCCTTCAAGCTCCTGGATTTTTCAACTTCTTTTATAGGACTGGAATCTTATAAAAAGTTACTAGAAGTCACAGAAATTTTAATCAAAAAAAATTTTACTTGAGGCCTTTGTGCGCATTCTTCTCTCATCACATATGGCATCTAAAACAAACAAAATTCAGTGGCATGTCAATTGTGACTCAGCAATAGTGACCCTGTAGGTCGGAGGTTAACTGCCCCATAGGGTTTAAGGTTGTAAATCTTTATGGAGGCAGAAATGTCCTATCTTAGACATTATTAAATTATATGGTGCAAATTGTGTGTAGCACGTTACACACAAACCTCACATGCCACTTAAAAGGTGGTATGAGTCAGAATTGACATAACAGTTGAGATGGAAGAAGTGTGTTTTGTCATAACCCAAGTAAGCCAGGGGGCTATGTATATTCTTCTCTCCTAGGAATTCCCCTCAAACCCCCACCCCCATTACATGTTCTTCAGGAGAAATCTCATGTAATGAGAATATGGGTTCTGGAAGGAGGTGTCTAGGCTCCAAATACTGGCCTTACTCCTTTCTAGCTATAGTGGGATATTAATTCTACCAGAATGATGCCCTTCTATGTAACTTGGGTATTCTCATTAAGCCTCAGGCTCCTCAAGTGTAAAGTGGAGATACTATTTCTGTAGACTCAAATAATGCATGTAAAGATGCTTGGCACAGAGTCTGGAACTTTTATTATTCAAGCCTTACCACATAATCAAATGTTTCCAGCTTCTTGCCTACCAATGAGCTGACAAACTTCTTTAAAGCACATGCTGCTTCGGCATCTCCTGTATCATACAGCACAACTCTGATAACTCAAAACACTTGAGGGAGGTTGGCAATGGTATGTGATATACTGCTGCAGACGTGTATAGCTTGCAAAACCCAATTGTGAAGTATTAAAGTCAAATAGAGGACCATGAGAAGGGTTTTTAATTACAGAAATTGGACAAATTAAACTTTATATATATATCAAGACATCCCTCTTCTCTCTCACAAGCCAGTTTTTACCAGCATACAACTATCAACATGGAATCCCACTCTCTGATAAAACTTCTCTATAGGCCTTCTCCACTACCTTGAGAGGTTCTAATGGGCTCTTCATAAAAAGGACATTTATTTTTCTCCCGAGTCCTGTCTTTCAAGTTCAGGAATTGCAACAGTGTTTTCGAACCTATGGAGTTACACTAATTTCTCCTACACACAACAGCCTAACCAAGAAAAGTATTCACTCCCATGCTCCCTTGATCACTTTTGGTAATGAACGACACAGAGTTGCAGAGATCCTTCAGCCAAGAGTGTGAACTGCAAGGAGGAATGCAGACCTCAAGTCTCTGGGTGGCAGAGGCGCTCCTTCAACAAACCAAAGCCATGCTCACACTTCTACTGAGTGCCTTGCCATGTTGGGACAGCTCAGATACGGAACCAAGACTTGAAAGCAAATCAGGTAATTGGCCATGTTTTTAATGAAGAGATCACTATAAAACAAATCCGTATGACTGAAAAAGACTGACTATGCCAGCACCCCACCATTCTTTCTCTACCTCCCAGAGGGGCATGGAGACAGTTTTTCTTGCTGTCCTTCTATGAATTTATACTGCCATCTCCAAGGGCAGTCTTCACAGATCACAAATACAAAAGTGCAAATTCTGACTATAAAAGAACACAATATCCTTAATCATACCTAGGACTAAAGGTTACTAAAGTTGCACCCGTAAATTAAAACTAATCAATTTGGTTTAGATCCATATACTACTAAGAAATCTTGACTACCACATATTATCTAGCAAGATCTACAATGTGCTTGTAAATAAAAAGTGAAAAGTGGTAAAAAGTTAAAATGGCAGCCACACGCTTCAAATTTGCTATTTTGGGAGATCAAAAGTTTGAAAACCACTGATCCAATCCCGACATCCGCCCAATGTGAATCTGTGCCTAACTCTTCAGAGAGAACATGGCTTGAGGAGCATTGGATATGGGGAAGGAAGCAAATTGAATATAGTCTTCAAAAAGACAAGGACTGTACTGAAGGGAGGAAAAGAATCAGTTTTTCTCTACTCTGCAAACCTGAATATACTTCAAAAACTTGTCCTATAAACAAGTCCTACTTTTATCAGTATAGTAACCTCCAGAGTACACTTGGGGGGGGGGGGGGTTGGTGAACTAAAAAGACAGAGCTGAGCTGGTTCCCCCTTCCCCAGCAGGTTTAGGACATAAGAACAATACTGCCAGTAGCCTCCTGCATGGTCCCCTCAAGTCAGAAAGCAACCAAATGGAGAGATCTCTGCTTCTGGAGAGAAGCAGGCAGCCTATGATTAAATAATCTTCAGCACTCCTTAGTAGTAATGAGAACTTAGAAAAGTTGCTTTCTCTTGGCCCCAATTTCTCCATCTGTAAAGTGGACATACTATGACCACCTAACACAGCTCCTACAGGGATTAAATGAGACCAAATAAGGAAGTGGTCCCAACCTGGTCCTTACTGGCACTAGTAATTGCTAGTTTAAGTAATTGCTCCTTTTGGTGCACCCTTAGATCTTTTTGTTGGCTCATGAGATCCTAGAAAGAAGTCTCCAGCCTGTTTCAGAGGGTATAACTGGCAAGTCAGAACAGCCCCCAAAGGGATTAATGAAGATTCTCTCCTTTCTCTCTTGGTCAAATTCTAAAGCTTCAGGATGAGATAATTATCACACTTTGAGGCAATGCACTAGGACAGAGAGGCCCAGACCAAAATGTTCATTTCAACTCCTAGTCTACCATTTTCATTAGGACAGTAATTTATTATATTAGTAATAGTTATGTTCATTAAAAGACTGAGAAGTGAAATTCAAAGAATTTCTGGCATGGCCATGTATGGCTTGAGGGTACCAACTAGAAGGGGGAACCATTCACAAACTCTTTTAAAATGAAGGAAAAGCCAGCTCACCAAAAGCATTTCTATAATTTCTTTATTGTTTTCTATGAGACTTAGAATAGCTTAGTGACTATGAGATATGACTGTTAATGATACAAAGGGGTCTGCTGTCATGATTACCACCAATTATATTACAGCAAAATGAAGTTGAAGCTGTCTTTATAGTTTACAATACTTCAGCACATATAATATGTATGGAAAAGATTTCTTCAGTTACACTCTATTTCAATGAAAGAATTCTTGCATTGTACTTCACACCAAACTGAATTTCTCCCAAATTCTCATTGTCACATTATTCCCACTAAAAATAACCAACCTTTTGGCAAATCAACTTCCAACAAGTTGACTTAGGCAGTAGCAGTAAACAGCATCACCAGTAAAGCTGCCAGCCACAAACATGTGCTTGGCCATGCATTACTCCTGGAAGACCAAATTCACTTGAGTTCTAGAAACGGGAAGGCTGAGGTCAAAGAACCACAGAAGTTTGAAAGTGGTGAATGTAGTTTTGTAGAAAACATTGAGAACAGAGAAGGGAAATGACCTGTCCTGGATGTCTGTAACTGAATGATAGAACCACGACCCAAATCCCTGAGAGTGGGAATTCTTTATCCACCCACCTTAGCAACATCTCACCTTGCACCAGTACACACGAAGTCCACCTGGGTCACAAAAAGCAATAAGGAGCTTCACGTGCCCTCTCTCCATGTCTATTTTACTCCCCTCCCACAGAGACAATTCTGCATCTACCACTTTGTATGTGTCCAACTGCCAGGGCATGAGTGGAGTAATTGCTGGACTCTATGTGTTTTAGGAACGCCTCAAAGGGGCACATTTTAAATAGCAACCATGAATAGTGAAAAAAAAAAAAAGATTTGCCTAGAGAAAATGTGCAATAAAAATCTTCAAAGAACACGTTCTGAGTAGTCAAATCTACACACATTTCTGCCCTGATGGAATCATTAATTTTAGTAATGGAAAGTGAAGATTGTATTGCATGCATACTCAAACTTCTATTTTCACACACAAATGATTCAAGACTTCCAAGACCACCCACCTTCCTAAGCATCCACAGTGTGTAATATAAATCTACGCTTGAGGAGCTGAGTGAACAAAAGTAGACCAATTCATTGGATACAAAAACTACTTTGGTGTTTGTAATGTTTGTAACATCATTTAAGACTTTAAGATTGGCTATTCTTCAGAATTTGTACATTAGGGAGAACTGAGACTATGAAATAATGATTTCATTAGGAAGGCAACTACACAAGTCACTAATGGGTATGCATACTTGCCACTGTGTTTGGAGTTGGGGGAATTCCAGTGCTTTGGGTTAAGGATAGACTTTCCAAGATACAACTGACACCTATCTAACCTCCAGTGTGGATCATAAAAAAAGTGACTCAGGCAAGTTTTCAAGAAAACTTAGGAGTGCTGTTTAGAACTAAATTTCAGTCAAAAGTGAAGACCAGCAGAAAAGGCCATAGAAATAAGAACAGGAAAAAAGTATCAGTATTTTAAGTGTTTTGTACAAAAAGGGTAGCCTCCAGACAGAT
>NW_022109491.1:21565802-21586319 GCF_000313985.2 Echinops telfairi | reverse complement strand
AAGTGTTTTAAAATGGAGATTTCTTAAGATCTGACATGAATGGGGCTTTTTATTCTGGGAGTCAAGAACAGTGCTGTCCAATACAACAGCCACTAGCCAAATGTGGCCATTTAAATTTAACAAATACATGTGCTATTAATTACTACATTAGTATAAATTAGAACATTTCTACCAGAGAAAACTTTCAGAAAGAGCTGGACTAGCGCATAAAATAAGACTTAAAGGGTGGACAGTTCATATAGAAAAATGAAACCTAACAAATCTAGCCAAATCTAAAAAGAAAACTATCAGGTAGCTATAACTATACATATATGTGGCTAAATTTGGAGGCAGCTCACTAAACTGTAGTTTATAAATGTCTAATTTAAGTAATTTGTTTAGATATGGCATTTAGCAGTTAAAGATTACTGAAGAGATGAAAAGGTTCCTTTACCCTTCGAGGCCAGGTATTATTAAAACCGTCACCAGCCTGATGCCCTGACTAATCAGCTGTCTTGCAACTCAGCCTGCAGGTCCAAGTAGGCTCAACAGGAGCTTCCAGAGGGTAATAGACCCATGTAAACTTAATACCAACAGATGTTTCCAAGAGAATTATGCAGCCTTTGAAACCCACCTGGTTAGTTCAATGGTCAAAGCAGCAAAGGTAATCGGCAGTATTTATTTTAATAAGCCTTGGTGGAGCAGTGGTTAAGCACTTGGCTGGGAACTGAAAGGTCAGCATACGTCAGCTTCCATAGATTACAGCTTTGGAAATTGTATGGAGTCAGTGAGACAATAGATTTGATGGCACACGTTTCTGTGAGTAGCAACAGGATTAATCTTTTCACTTTAGCCAGATTTACAACACAGGAATGCTAATGGACCAACAGGCCACAATACAATAAATAAGTAGCTTTTATTGCAAATCAATATATAAGCACACAGAGGGTGCATACAGAGGGTATTAACTCACTTCCCCCAAGTGGGCAAAAGGAAATCAGCAGCGTCATTTCATCAACAGCAGAATTTTAAGATGCCTTAAGTGACTTAGGCCTCTCCCACTACATGAGGGTAGACAGGAGACCTGTGATGACGCAGTATGCTTGCTGCATTTGATATGTACCACAGCTATTACTCATTGAGAGCTGTGAGTGAACTATCACCTCGCCAGCAATTATGAGGCTAAGACTAGATGGTAGTGAGGGGGTGTTCAGTTTAAGAAAAACTCAACCTAGGAGTGGATGCATAGAGATAACTGATGCAAGGATTTGGGGAGAGGGCGGAGTAAACAATGAAGGTGGGAGGGGGAGTAAGCACTAGTAAAAGGTGTTATGCAACTCATTTTCTCTTGCTGGTTACCACTGCTCCATTTACCCAAACATCCCTTGTAGCCACTCATCAGATTAGAAAAAAATCGCATTAAACTATAACTACCAAATTCAAACACTAAGTCTTGACAGAGCTGGGATGCCAACACATGCTGCTTCTCTACAGCGGCTATGTGCCTCTATGCCATGGTTTTCCAAAAATTCGGAGGTGCTGAAACAATCCAAGGGGACTTTGTAAGATGATACCTAAACATTATCCTAGATTTACAATGTTTTTCATTGCCAGGAGGGCCCCCAAGTAATTTTTTCTGAATGGGGGGCGAAGGTGTATGTGATAGGCCAAATACGCTTGGGAACCTATGCTCTATGCATCCCACATTTTCACCGGGCAGGTCATTGGGGCTGGAAATTTTTTTTTAATAGGAATTTCCTCCAGGAGGGTAGGATGAGGGGAGGAAGGGAAAAAAAGGGAGCTGATATCAAGGAGTTAAAGAATGAAAATGTTTTGAAACTGATAGTGGCTACAATTGTATAAACATGCTTGACCTAATTATAAATTATTACAATATCTGTAAGATCTCCCCCCCAAAAAATGATTGAGATATCATGAAAAAAAAAAATTTCAACATGATTTCCTGCCCCTAAACTTTTAGAGTGCCCTCTCTCCCTGGCCTACAAATCAGGTCATTTTAGGCCCATCTGGTCTCTTCAGTAAAGCAATATGTAAAAAAGTTGATCCAATCTTTGTTGCTCATTGCTAGCTTTTGTCAATCCAGAAAGGATGCTTTTGAGAATCTCTAACACAAAGTAACTCCAAGTGCCAAGAATAAACTCAGGAGCAGCACAGTACTAACATTTTACCTGTGCAGGCACAAATATGAGAGGAATTTGCTTATGCTGTTGACCAGGAGGAGTTTCCCTGAAAATGTCACTATACAATTGGAGAATTTTGCCAGCACTAGTATACATTCTTTTAAAAACATTTTACAAGTCAATGTGATCTATCAGATTTTATTCTAAAAAGTTTAGAATGAAACAAAATATTAAAGGTTGTCTCTAACGAAGGATCCTATTGTCTCATAAAAGCAAATTCTACTTTTTTGTGTTGGATTACAGAATGGTGATGATGCACACAATTGAGGACCATTTCTTGGTGTGGGCTAGTAGGGCAGAAAACAATATATTATCAAAGCGATGGAGCCTTTTCAAGCATGAAAAGGAAATATATAATCACAGTTCATTCCTTTCAGGTTGTAAGCCTATTCTGAGTTTCTTTAGGTAGCTGATTTTACTTCAGTGATTTTTTTCTGGGACTTAACTTGGAAAACAACACCTAGACGATAAACTGGGTATTCAGACTCAAACACAGGCTGACCTTTTTTAAAGACAGAGATAAAAATGATAAATACTTTCTAAGGATCGTGCTTATCAGCAGTCCACTAGTTTCTCTGCAATGCTAATCCAAATTTATTTTTTATAAAGTGGGAGGTGGAAGACTGGAGTCCAAGAAAACTTTTCATTTGCTCATTTTTTCAGTACAAATGTTAAAAAACAAAATCAGAACACAGGTGTCAGAAAGAAGCAATGTTGTTGATCCCTCTCCCTTCTCTCTCATCAAATACACTCAAATACCGAAAACACAAAAGAAATACTAAGTGTTAAGAGGTGTGTGCAACTGACATAGATTTTGTGCCATTTCCAACAGTAATTAGTACATATTCACATTGTTTAAAATTCCTTCCATTAACGGAACACCTGGTTTTCAGTTCTTTCTGAATCCACTTGCTAACCACACACAAAAATAAAATTCCGAAAAGGTAAACACCATGGGATTTGACCTAGGATCAAGTTTCCTCCCTGCTTTTCCAGGTTTCCTCTTCTTTCCACACTTCAGCGTTAGCATATAAGGATATGACCAACAATTATTACCACCAAGATCACCAACTCATTCACTCCAAAGGCACAAAATGTTTTTAGGAGTAAAAAAAAAAAAATCAACCCCTGACAATGGTTTATGACATTGACTTCACTTCTCCAAAGGAAGCAGTATCTTAAGAGGTCAGTACCCTTTGTATTTAAGACATTAAAAGCATCAGGCTGCTTTATTTTGACAAGTTTATTGAACAGTAGACTTCATCTTTATAATCTTCTGTTGAAGGATGCCAAGGCAGTTTATCTGCTGGCAATGAGTGTTGTGCCTATATTGGCAATGTGCCAATTTATTGTTTGGTTTTTAAAGTTTTACTGCAGAACCGCCAATAAAACGGTTGTGTGTGGCAATTTTGCAGATGGGAAATAATTTTACATTACTGCCAGAAATTCATTCCAAAATGTGATTAGGAATGTGTGTGTGTGTGTGTATATATATATATACATATATATACTCATTTGTCAAGTGCTCTTTAAAGTTAGTAAGTGGAGTTTGTTTTTTGAAACTTCTTTTTACACACTAGGCCCTCTCCTACATACAATGACAGAATCATTTAAAGGGGAGTTTATAATACTTTCGTGCAATGTTAATTTTTACCCAAGCTGGTTATTTCTACCCAATATGTAAAGTTAAATTTACCCACTTCCATATAGACCTAGATTTTCATCTAGTGGGTTAGGGTCGACCTTAACTATGTTGGATATTACATTGAATATTACTCTTTAAAATTCTAAATTAGAAGTTTTCTAATGGAATTTTTTGTCAATGCCTGAACAACTTGGGAGTACAGAGCTAGCAACCGTATTTTGCTCAACACTTTTGCAATAAAGAAAAACAAAAGTACCAATGATTATACATCCAAACTTTAAGCACAGAACACACCTCTAAATTCGGCTTGCATTTCACTGAAAAGTTAAAAAGTTCACAAACTTGCTTATTTATAAAATACATTTTGTCGATTTCTCATCATTTTAAACCAAAAGAAAAATGAACATCAATAAAAACTCAAGGGAGAGAAAAATAAACCTAATGGAAAAGATACTCGTCCAGGAATGCAAGAGTCACCGAAGTCAGACAATGAAATTTTCACAGAAAATTGAAAATATCAAGACAGTGTTTACAGATGCACACAACTTTAAGCAAAGCTTTACAAATCTTTCAGACCATACAAAGGAAATGAGAAAATAACAAATTCTTTCCCAACCCAAACCTACTTAGGAGGAAATTTAAGGAGGGGTGTGAAAAGTTTCACAGAATATATTTTCAATCATTTAAAAAAAAACAAAAAAAAAACCCAGAAACTTCCAACACTCAAAACAAGATAAACTGTTTGCTTAGCAATTAGCACTAAGTTAATGAGTCTGATACACAAAGATCAAGTTCCAAGGACCATTGCATTTAATTACATTTCACAACAAAAAAGCACTGTTGTGATTCAACCAATATGAACATAGTTCTCTCCAAATTCTACACAAACCACTATTTTATTTCATTTCGATGAACAATAAAATCACGTTTTCCTTTTCAATATCTAAATTGTAGAAGTAACAAAACAGCTGCAAAAGTATGAAATATTTAATATGTATGAGCAAAGGACCAAAATAAACTGTGAAAAAAAGACCATCTTTTTTTTAAGCAAGCCATTCTTTCTCAAATAGATTTTCAGAAACAAAAAAAATTATAGTTGAAATAAAGACTCCCAAATAGCGCTGAAGTTTTTGGTATTCTTTGGAATGAGAAATGATTACTTAACAGAAAACTTAAATCGAACAGCACACACAAACATCATACTGCTTTTTAAATTATGGAAACATCTAGTGATCTGTCAAAGCAAATTTGTACTTGTGAATTATCAAGATTCACAACAAAGCCAGCTCCTTCTTTAAAAGTCCAAACAATTCTTTTCTATACAATCCTGTATTGCCAATCCTCTAATGTAGAAATGAAAAAGCTTTCCAAATCTTACCACACAAATGGGACTGCTGCCACTACACGGCGCTCTGTTTCAGTATCGCACTGACTTGCAACCAAAAAGGCACTGATTTTTTAAAAATAGGAACTATTTATTTTAAAAGATTGCTATTTGTAAGTACACCAATTTGGAAAAAAAAAAAAAAAAGGTGATGTTTCAAACCAAGACTAGAGGGTCATAAAAAAAATGTGTTTTTCATAACTTACCAACTACTCATTTGTATATTTTTAATATAACGTGACACATCATAAAAGCATTGTAACTAAGAATTAAAGTAACCAGAAGTAGTGCCTTTTGTGGCAGTGAACAAGAGGTTAATGTCTTTCATGACAAGGTCATTTATCCATCAGAGGCTTAGTTGATAAAACAACCTCCCTTAGTGTCCTGAATGTCAGAGTATGTAAGGAGCCTGGAGTCTCTTTCTGGCAACTGTACTTGTAGTCTGCATGAAGAATTTTTATAAACAGGCTTTTCTGATCAACAACTATACCAAAATGCCTTCCAGGGATACGATTAAATGTCTATCAATCACCAACCTGATGGATTTTTTATTCAGTAACATTACTGCTAACAAAGCTAATAACTCAACCTCAGTTTTAAAAACCTACAAGGTATGATGGTTTATTAATGGACCCCTCTTTAGTTTGTAGCAGGACAAAATTTCACATAAATTGGGACAGATGGAAATCGCCTGAACAAGTAGTTCACCATGGACCATATTTCAAACCAAGCATCTTAAACGCTGACTATTAAAAGTTGTTTCTTGTTTTTGATGCCATCCATAAACATTGTTAAATTAAAACTTGGTAATCAAATCAAAATTTAAATTCTGGTAAGTAGAGGACTCCTTGTTTTATTGTTGTGGCAAATGTCTTACCCACACAGTTGTGTGACATTAGAAATAAAAATTTAAAGTTATAGCTTAAACTTGAGTATGGAATTTTATATTAAAAACAAACATAGTTCTGCTCATTTACAAATGAGTCACAGTTAAGCAAACAAAGCAGCAACTTCAGAAGCAGGACTGTCCATACAGCAAGAATCCTCCAGAAGCAATAAAGGTACATACAATGAATCTGTATACAGAGATTTTATTCAATTTAAAAAGAAAATGAAGACTTTAGACAAAGCTTTGACCCTGTAACAAAGCAAATCTGTCCAGCTTTAAACCAAATTCCAGGAGCAACCAATTTCAATTTTTCAATGGCTGGCAAGAGCACTTAATGAGCTCTACTGACAGTTCTATTTTCTTCATCTCATATGGTACAAAACAAAATCAATCTAGACTTCTTGATAAGTTTTATGTGGTCATTTGAGTTTTACAAATAGTTTCTCAAATGGTACGCCAAAATACTTTTTGTGTTCACTTCAGATAGCTCTACTGTAACATACAGCAATGTTTATTCTGGTATTGAGTCTTCTGTAAACATCAACCAATGCTTTATGCTATGGAAAAACCAATCTATTTGTAATTTAAACAATCCACAGGTTCTAACCTGGAAATACTAGGAAAACAATCTTGATGCATTAATCACAGTACTATGAAGATCTAACCTACAAAGAACTGAGGTGAACAGCTATCCTAATATAAGTTTAACTTTTCTTGACCCTATAGGCCTGTCATTTAAATCAATGACAGCAGCTGTGGCTTCATCTCTAGACTCAAAGGCCACCATGGCTTCACCTGTGGGCATACCTTTTTCATTGTATTTTAAACACACTGAGCCTGGGATTACTTGATAGCCATAAAAGAAATCTAAAATCTCATCAATAGACACAGTGAAGGGCATGTTCTGTACTTTAATGACTGTTGGTCCTGGTTTTCCAGAACTAGAGCCAAAACCAGGGGGACCGCCAATGTGAATTGGGCCAGGGCCTGGCCCTGGCCCTGGCCCAAAAGCTGGTGGCCCACTCAAATGCCCAGGAGCATTTCCAAGACCAGGAGGGCCACTTCCAAAGTTAGGGGGGCCACCTAAATTACCAGGACCATTTCCAAAATTCTGAGGGCCCCCACCAAATCCTGATGGCCCACTTAAATTATTTGGTCCACTTCCAAAGCCTGGAACATCCAGTCCTAGACCAGGCAAACCACTGTTTCCAACTGACGGTATACCAGGCCTATCACCAAAGGCTCCTCCTAATCCTGGGGGAGGAAGTGGTGGCCCAAAGGCATTCGACCCACCAAAATTACCAGGAAAGTTAAATGGAGGCCCATTGTTGGCCTCCTTTGATCCTACAGCCAGGAAAGCATGTTCTTCACCTCCTGCACCAGGCATCCCTACACCGGGCATCCCGGCCCCGGGCATCCCAACACCAGGCATCCCGGCGCCAGGCATCCCGGCGCCAGGCATCCCGGCGCCAGGCATTCCGGCGCAAGGCATTCTGGTGCCAGGCATTCCTGGAACTGGAGGATTACCTGGCACAGGCATCTTTAATCCCTTTTTTCCTTGGGCAGGGGGATTTTTTTCAATCTCTCTCATGTCTTCTAGGGTAACTACGTGGACAAAAGCTTCTCTCCCATTAAGCTTTTTACGGTGTAACCGTTCAGACTTACGTGCATCATCTTCATTCTTAAACTGAACCAATGCCTGTCCTAGACCTTGCCCATTGTTATCAACAAGAACATGTACAGCATTTTCATCCACTGGGATTCCCTCCAGGAACTGAAGAACATCCATCTTGGTAATGCTGAATGGAATATTTGTTATGTGGGCACAGATTTTGGCAGAGCTGACATCCCCCTCCTGATTTAACATCATCTCCCTCTGGTCATAACTGAAGTTCTGCAGTCTTTTTCTAATCATATCTATCTTTTCTAGCATACCTTTCTTAGTAATTGGATGAACTTGAATAAAGCGATTGCCCATGTACTGTTTATGGCGACACAAAGCAGCCTTATAATCAGCCTCATTCCGGAACTCTACAAAGCCTTCACCAGTTGCTTTCCCATTGGGTCCATAAGCTATATAAATACTATCTTCCACAATATCTAGCTTTTTAAAAAAATCAATGACATGTTTGTTTTCTGCTTCAAATGGCAGCCCTTTCAAGTAAACACAAAAACCAGCCTCCTGGGGTGATCTTGACCTTGATCTCTTCTGCCCACTGGGCGATTTTGACCTGGGAAGTATCTGAGGGGGATGGGTTTGTCCAGAAGGTCCCATACTTTGCTTAAAAGTGATGTGGCCTCCAGCAGCTACCCACTGTCTCTCTGTGGCAGGGCTAACTTCCACATAGCGTTGAATCATCAGCATTCTGTTTCTTTTCAAAGCCTCAAATGTATCTTGAGGAGAAAGAAACTTAACCAATCCATTCCCATTATTTCGTCCCACATGATCTTTCAACAAATGTACTGCATCAACACGGAGCCCGTGGAAAAAATCTCTGACATCATTTTCCATTGCAGAAAAGGGCATTCCATGCACACTGACATACAAATCATCAGGGTTGATGGACAGTGGTTTCACACTGTTTTGAGAGTTCATCTGGATAGGATTAACAGGATTCAGTGGACCCAGAAACATAGGGTTCAGGTTATTATTCAGATTCATAGGTGTTCCAGAGCCATTCATTCCGGCAGGCAGAGGTGCCACAGGTGGTGGGTTCAGGGGCGGCATGCTTGATATGGGTGGCAGCGTAGTTATTGGTGGCACAGAGGGAACTGGAGGGATTGGGGGCACAGGAGGCACAGGAGGCAACGTAGGTACTGGAGGAGGTACTGGTATTGGAGGAATGGATGGCAACGGTGGCAAAGATGGTATCGCTGGGATTGGAGGAATTGGTGGCGGTGGGACTGTGTTCATTGGCGAGGCTGTACTCGGAACTGTTGAACTAAATGTTGGGCTCCCAAAAGAAGCCCCCATATTTGGAGGGGCTGTCCCTATGCTGGCTGTGGAAAATGTCTGTATGTTTTTGTTGCTTTCATGAACAGAAGTGGCGGCAGTAACTACAGTGGGCGAAGGATTGTTAAAGTTGGGTACTGTTGTTGGCAAATTTACCCTGCTACTCATCCCTGAGCTAGGTGGTGGTCCTGATCTGCTAGCATTTGCTGGTGGCATATCTAAGTTGGCAGTTTCAAAACGTCTACGGCTCAGTTCAATCATATTTTGCATTTCTGTTTTACTACTCAACAATAGTGTTACTTTTGACCCTTTAATTGTACCACCTGTGCGCATCATACCAAGCCTTGCATCTTCATCAGTGGCAAAAACGATGAAAGCCTCACCCAGTTCACCCCCTACAATATGCACGCCCCCATCAGGGATGGTCAATCCAGAGAAGAAGTGGCGAATGTCCATGGTCCCCGCCACAATCGGGAGACCTTGCAAACGGATGACCACAGCCATGCTGCGCTGAAACCATACACACCTGCAGATGAAAAAAGGCAACGGCCAGGTCAGACTCCTGTTTATCACACCAAGTTTTTAGCTACAAGAAAGACCAACTACCATATTAAGCCCTCAAATACGCCCTTGGAGCTATCACAGCAATGTCTTTCTTTGATTTGGATAATATAAAAACTGAAAATTACATGCCATTAACAGTGTAAAACCTAGACAATTTCTACTTCCAGAGGGATTAATTCAAGAAACAATTAGACCCTAAAACTCAAAAGTTTCAGGATTAAAAAAAAGAACCATAGGACAGTAAAATCACCAATTACATCACAGAAAGCACTGATTATTCAGTATAGTTTAAAAGAAACACGTATGTTGAGGCAAGTATCAGTTTAATAATCTTTAAGAGAAAAACGTGCAATGGTTGCATGAAAATTAATATTTAAAATTGGCTTAGTATAGAACAGAAATAAAAAGTTTATCACAATGTTTATCACAATCAATGACACTCAGATCATTATGCCTAGAAGCTATGGAATGGGATTAGATTTTGCTGTGTATATCCTCACCGAAAATTGAATTAAAAACCACACACAACAACAAAACATTGCTTAGCATCTTCCTTATAAACTTCGACAACTTCATAGAATGTGTCATTTTACATGGTTGAGTCTCAAAATCCAACAAAAACGAGAATACTAATAAAGTACGAGTAACAAAAAAAAAAAGAAAAAATTATGAGTAACACTCAACACTGAAGTAGAATCAAGTCGCAAATGAGAACTGATTCCAGATTTAATCCTAATCACCCTTACAGCTCTAATTACTATTATCAACAAGGTTAGCACAAACTAAGACTCAAAGGAATAGCCAAATCTGATATATATAATTCACCACCTCAAAAGTAGAACCTGGTTACAGTACAGTTCATCAAAGTTGATTTTGCCGCATATACTTGAGTATAAGCCAACCCAAATATCAGCCGAGGCACCTAATTTTACCACAAAAACACCATTTAAAATGTGTTGGGAAACTCAGCTTATACACGAGTATATACGGTAATTAAAACTAAGATCTAATGACACAATCCCAAACCACCCATTTAAAAAGTGGAAATAAAGAAAAAACAGGAGGGGGGAAAAAATCTTGTTCTTCCACATAGGTAATTAAAATTATGAAGTTTTTGTTTAGAAGAGGTAGAATTGAGCTTTATTCAATGATTGCTTCAGTCCTTGACTTAACATGTAACTCTGGTGGGATGCGTGGTCGCTCAATGATCACCTTAGGTCACAGCTATGTTTGATCTAATCAGACATGATTAGATCATGTCTAATCTATTTTCCCCAAAAAAATCTATTCCAAATTTCAGTTCTAATGGTTCCTAAGTACAAGGGCAGGCCTTTGTAAAATATGATAAAAAAAACAAGTTCTTGAGAACAAGAAAAACAATTTAAAATTACGGTGGTCAACCATATAGGGTATTTTCCAAGCTATCTGAAAAGTCAACTTAAAAAATAAATTATGCCTACTATCTGGTCTAGTGACCTTAGGAAGGTTACAAGTTAACTGAACTTTGTTGCCTTTCACTTCTCAAATAAGAGCAGGGGCAATGTTTCCTTCAAGCTCTAAGGCTTTTAAAACTCCATGAAAGCAGTTACTCAATGTCAAGTAATAAACATTAACTGAATACAACAAAGTCTGTAAATCTATAGCAATCCCTTACCTGCTGTACACAAAAGAGGAAATGTGTTTGGCTTTGACGGGGTTTTTTTGTTTGTTTGCAAACACAAAAATACAAACCAACTTAATTTAATCCAGAAAGTTGGTTGGATTGGTAAATCAACAATGCTCTTTTTGAGGCTATTGTAAGCCAGTGGTTGATGAGTTCATTTTGACTCATGGTGACCCATGTATGTCACAACAGAACTGTGCTCAAATATAAAGTATTTGCCAGAAGTAATTCCATAAGCAATCACCAGGCCTTTCTTGTGAGGTACTTCTGATGGACACAAACTGCCAACTTTTCAGTTGGCAGCTGAAAACATCTGAACTACTCACAGACTCTGAGACTATTATAAGACACTAGAAATTTGGGGATTGAGTGGGTAAGTTTTTCATTTTTGGTTTGTAAGAGTCAAGAAGAAAAAGAGCAAAAGAAAACCAACAAAACAAAATCACACCAACAAGTACTCTTCTCCTTATTTAAAACTTAGCAGCCTATAAAGAAGTTCATCAAGAAGGCTCTCGGTTATAAAACTGCATTCCGTATTGGCTTTAGAATATGCAGCTATTTTCAAACATGAGCAGCATTCCTACCTGACTTCAAAAACTTGCTACCACACTTTATATAAGGGAAACACCACGGTTAAGATAGGCACTCCATACAACTTGAGAGGACAGAGAGAAATGCTAGCTAGATTGCATTGGGACAAAACCTGACTCGGTCCCAAGAACTCATCAACACAGCCTTTAAACCATCGCCTGATGAACGAAGAAATCTATTGAAAAGTCTAAAGATACACATAAAATATGCTACTGAAAATCTGCTTCAATTACCAGCTAGAAATGAGTACAGCAAAAGATTTCATTATAAAGCCACCTGCAGAAGAAAACAGTTTTTTGGGTTTGAAAAATGAGATGTAGCACCTGCTATTCTAAGTATCTACCTAACCTAAAAAATAATTTTAACCCATTTTAGTCTTAGATAACAAAACAAGGGTTAGATTCTATTTATTAAGGTTCCTTCTAAAGTCTAAAATTAGTCTAATATCTAACTACTCCTCTAGGGAACATGAATAACCATAGCAGTAACAAGCGCCTGTACTTAACTAGAATGCTACTTGAGGAAAAGACAGCAACTTACTGCCTTAACAATCAGAAATGCAACAGGAGACATGCATCCATATAAACTAACCCCACGGGGAAGCAACAACTGTTTAGGACCCAATTCCATTTCACCCAACCCCCAACTTCCCAACTCCATCCCTCAGATAAGCTTGGGGGTGGGAGGGCGGGCACAATTTAGTTTCAGGTTATTTAAGTCAACTCATTTTATTTTGTATAAAAACAAACCCTCTATTCAAAATCTCTTACCTGATAACACAAGAGATGTATTTTCTTAACAAGAAGTAGAGGCCAAGTCAATCCTGTGGGCAACCAATTAAAACCAACTTTTAGACTGCAATAGAGAATAAATGGAGGCAAAAATCAATGCAGGAAGCAAAACAACAGGCACAGGCCACACTGAACTGTACATTAAGAAGGCGAGTCTGAAACCACCAGAGTACTTCATTAGAATGCATACCAAAGGGTTAGGGGGGAGGATATGTACCAAAATCCCTCACATAACTATTACTTAGTACTGATATCAAATTTGAATATCTTTCAAAGCGGCGTATGTGTCAAAATTAGTCTGAGAAAATGAACTGAAAGCAGTAAAAAAGTTCAGCTTCACAGCTGTTACCACTTAATTAGATAGATCAGTTGGGTCTAATAAAGAGTGTATCCTGAAGAAGTACAGAAATCTCAGGCCTTCAACAAATTTTCTATTAAAAAACACAAGCTCACATAATCATAGTTCCTAAACAAATTAATCCATCAATGAAAAGATACGCAAGAAAATTACTGCAACTACTTTCAATATGTTTTCTTTGCTTGCACAAAAACATCACCTACTACCACCAAACATTTATGAAGTGAAAGTTCTGGCTATAAGGACTAATTCTTAGTTAAAACCACTGTGATTCCAAATATTAAGGAAAAGCGTGTTTCCTCTAACCCAAAACAGTTCCAAGAAACTTGTGAAAAACAAAACAAATCACTAAAAATGCTTGGCATACTTAAAATATTTTTCAAAGTAAAAACATGTCACTCATCTTCCACTAAAATTTATTCCAAACTAATGTTATCAACCAAACACAAGCAGTATACACAACCAATGCTAACACAACTTTACACAGTCACTTTTAATTCAGAGAAACAAAGTAGAAAAAAAATGGCTATAGTTCATAGAATTACCAATTGGAGACTACCAATCAGAATTATGCGCATTTTAAAATATATCTTTCGAAATCAAAAGACCAGTGACCTTAATATTTTCTCATCATCAAAAAGTAACATATTTTTGAAACTCTTTAAGGGTTATACCAAATCTTCCTCAAGTGCAAACTAAAGACCTAATTATTTATTCAAATTACTAAAAGGGCAATGAGATTGTTTTGCCACAAAAAAGATGTTAAGAATGTCCCAAAGCTTTCAAATGCCCAGGGCATTACAATTAATATTTTACACGTTGCACAAATCTTTCCTTACTAATTAGGTCTGAAGAGTTCTAAAACCTCCTCATTCAAAAGTTACATCTAGTAATTTACCCAATGGTTCATAAAATGAAATTTCAAAGGGGGGGGGGGTCCGGGCAGAGCTTACTTCTAGTAAGACTATGTTCAGTGTGGAACAGTTTGAATTACTGCAATTATTAATTTCTAAATCTAAAGGTTTGGTGCAATGGACCATAGAACATGTGTAATTTTTTTTTAAGTTAAGAACATGTAATAAACACTTGGTCCTCCAGTGGAGACTCCAATTTAAAAGGTCTGACATGAGGCCAGGGCATATGCCCTGGAAGATAACCCACTACCATTGAGTCAATTACGACTTACAATGACTCCTTAAGACAGAATTGCTCCTTTGGGTTTCCAGCCTCATCCTTCTCCGGTGAAAAGGTTGGTGGGTTTGAAATGGTGACCTTGCTGTTAGCAGTTGAATGCTTAACCTACTATGCCACCAGGACTCCTTCTGGAAGACAAGGGTAACAGATTCCTCAGCCTCTTCCCTACCAGGCCCAAGAAAGCATCATCTGTCTATCTGGGGAATAACAAGTTAAGGCTCACTTAAACCCAAAGGGAACTCACTCAAAAAATCTCCAAAGGGCTGCCAGAAATTAAGAAGACATTTTCTTTCTTTCTTTTTTTTTTTCAAAGAAGACATTTTCATGAAACAAAAAAAGTTGAAATGCTCAACGGTAGCTGGCAAAAGACTACACAATCTACATATAAATGTGATTCTTTTCTATTTTAGAGAGAATAGAAACCCATCCTAATCCACGCCAGAATTATATAGAAAGTCAAAGCTATTAACTAGAACATTCATTTGGTGTCATACCTCGCTTCTTCCTTCCAAAGGAAACTGGACATTGAAATGCTTTCATGATTTTTAATTTTTATTCTTTGGTTTTTAACATTTTCTTTTGGAAAGAAGCACAATTTAACAGAGACATCACTGTTTTTAAGGAACCAACTCAATCTGTGTTCCAAATATAACTATCAACTCAATGCAAGGTCCCCAAATGAAAAATCTACTCCATCTGCTTTTAACTCTGGTGAATTTTGAGGTTAATAAACAATGCTCCACAAAACATTTAAGCACACGTCTTACCTATACATACAGCATTAAAGGTACAGAAGGAAAACATGTGCCTGATTTGCCATTAAATCCCCTTCTAAAGATCCAAAATAAGAAATCTGCTTTAGTATTTTCACTTTATCTTAGGAATTAGAAAAAAAAAAAGTCTTAACACTGTATTTGCTTCAGCTCTATAAATACCAGATACACGGATATTTAGAGTATCTGTTACAAAATGTTAAAAGCTAGTAAATTATCATAACAAGGCAGATATCCTTAATTAGTAGCCATTCCAATCATTTGGAATTTCAGAATACATTGTCTTGACAACTCTTTATCAAGAAGACAAGGCATAAACTAGAACCTCATTACCTCCACTCTTCATCTGATATGCATTATCAACTAAGTCAATTTTAACTTTAAGTGCAGATCTTTAAGCAACAAAACTAGAGTACAGGAGAACTAGATACAGATCCAAAAGAAATAACCAACAACCACTCAAACATACACCTTAGGGATCAACAATGGGCACAATGCTGTAAGGAGTGGATATGATAGGCATTATGAACAACCAGAACCATGTCAACTTGATTTTGCGTCCTTGCTCTCATTTAGATTGCATTTCAGATTCTATGATCATCTTAATAAAAGAGTGCTTTGGACCCTAATGAGACATATATCCTTTTTATAATGTTACTCAATTTTCCCATTATCATCCAGCCAGTTCTCACAGGCAACAAATAATTTATTCTGATATTAATTTTCAGTACCCTAAAATATCAACAAAATTTTCTATAATCTTCAAAGTAACAATATTACTTAAAACCAGTCTTTCAGACTCACTACTGGTTTAAACTCAAGCTTTAAACTTAACTATGCAAATCATAAGCTCTATGGGTCGAGTTAATAAAATTTGATCAACCTATCTTGGGTCAATTTTTCTGCTTAGTTGGTATAAAACATTTAATATTCATCCCATTTAATATTATTCCATATTTCTTAAGCACTTGTGAGTCAAGCAGGAGATGTAAAAATTATCAGCCATCAATGCATTTTAGGGAGGGATATCTAAGAATGTCTTTTATCCAGCAATTGTTGGCACTTAGTGGTTATGCTTCAAAATACAGAAGAAAAATTCCATCTGAGCTAATTTATGGACATCATTAGAACCTCAGGCTAATAGTATCCTTTATCCAGATGATAGGTCTCTGTAGTTATCTTGTCCTTGTCCTGTTTAAGGCTTAATAAATGTTCTCTGTAAAATAAGCTGAATGATGGAGCTCCCTACAAGATATAACACAAAAAGCATCAACATTGTCTTTGGGTCCCAGCACCTAGAACACACTGACCCACAAGTTTCACTTCTATAAATTGTATCAACAACACCCAACCCTAAATATTCATCAAAACACTTGGAATGTCAGATAAGGTGAAATACTATAAAATATGCACTGGCATTATTGCATAACAAAACGTTCCAAACTACCAGAACGGATTCTAAACCCTCATATTTTTTCATCTAACAAACGTGAACGTAAAGCTGAAATCACACATCATAATCCATAAGCAAAGAACCAAAATTTAATGATACACAGAAATGATAAAATGCATTCCCTGCATTAAACAATACTGCCCAACCATATACTAAGCACATCCTCAGTAACACTTTCATATACACACCACCAAACATTTTGTATTCTTCAAAAAAAGTACCATCAAATTATTGGACCCACCTGTAAACAGTTCTCCCCAACTCCTTTTTAATATTCTTGGAAAATGCCTGGACATCACCACACTAAATCCAACCGTCTTCCAGTCTAAGAAAACTACCACATTTCAAAATCAAATATAACCAATCTTGTGTTTTTATAATTAAACTTCCTACAAGTCCAAACTTGTGGGTCCCCTCCCCCACTGCAAACGCTCTCAGATGGATTAACACTATAAACTAGGTAACAAGGTTCCAGCCATTTCTGTTGCTAATACTGCATTTACTGAAGCCACACCTGTTTAAAACCACTGAAGAAGCTGGAACAGAAACAACTCCAATCACAAGCTTCCCTCTTCCACATACTTTCCGTTGCAAACCCGTTTTCCCAGTGGTGGTACAAGCACCACCCTAATCTTGAGGGATACAAAATGGTTCCTGCCAACTGCCCCAATTTACACTACTGGGAATCAAAGGGCCCAAGCACTCCAAAGCCCAGAAAGCTCTCCGAGGGCCGCAGCTCTCAGCATCCACTTCCCAGCTGGTGTTGGGAGCCGAGCAACCCTAAAAAGAACCCTTACCAGGGGCCCGCCGGGTTTTCACTGGAGGGCACACAAAGAGCTCACGTAATTCCAGTTGGGCGGCTCAGCCTCCCGCGCTGGAGCCCGTCCCCGTCGCTAACCTGTAGATCCTAAGGCCCTCCCACCCGCCTCACGTGGCTAACTAGCACTTCCAGCCTTCTCCAGAGAAACTCCCTTCGCCCTCTACCCAAAGCCCCCTCGGGCCTTCTCGCTTCACAGCGCCAGAAGCACCCCCGTCCCCACCCAAGGTGGCTGTGAAGGTGCAGCTCACGCCAGATCCTCCTCGGACAAGCCCCAAATGGGCCCGACCCTACAGCGTGAGCCCCAGACAAGCGTGGGTTCTTGGAAGCGCTTCAACGCAATCCCCTCCCACCTTCGGCCAGAGGCCCGCTACTGCGCCACTTCCTTCCCGGACTCGCAGGGGGTGCCGGCGACGGCTCCCCTCACGGGGGTCTCCAGGTGCGGGTCCCTTTTCCTGGTAGGCCCCCGGGGCCTCCTTGGCACTCGGTCGGGGAGGCGGACTCACTACGGTTATCTCCTCGCTTCGGGGCAGAGGTGTACTTAGCGCCTCTTCCACATTAGGGACACTGAAGATGGTGCCCGCTTCGGGATACAGGTGTTCTCAAGGCAGTCCCCGTTAGTTCGCAGGCTGCTGGGCCTCCCAGCGCTGGCCTCCTCCCCCTCAGACCACCGGGGCGTCCTCGCTTCGTTCCCACGTCGGGACGCCGTTCCATCCTGACTGCTGCGTGTTCCTTTCCGCCTTCGGGCCTCGAAGGTGTGAGGCGCACCCCCGACGCCCCACAGCCCAGCCCCGACCCTTTGTGTGGGGCGCTCACTGCGGCGGGCCAGAAGGCCTCCGAAGGCCCCGCCCCAGGCCACCAAGGGGCGGCTCGAGCCCCGCACAGCCCCGCCCGTCCTGGGGCTGCGGGAGTCTTACCGGGGAGAGCTGCGCGGTGCCCGAACCCAGACCCGCGTTACCCCCCGCGCGGGTGCCTGCGCCCCGCGGCCGACAGCCCCAGCCCGAACGGCTTCCCGGAGCCCACCGCAGTCACCACCTCTTTCGCCGCTTCACAAAATGGCCGCCAGCCCGCTCAGACGCTCCGCGTTCCAGAAAGGGGCGGGGCCCGCGAGGTGAGGTCACGGAGCGAGCGGCGCTAGCCAATCGAGGCGAGCGGGCACGGGCCCGGAAGTTACCGGTGTTTGTAGCGCCCGGGCCGGGCCGCGTTTCCGCATTAGCCCGTCTTTCGGAGAGTGTCGCTGTGTGGTGGGAGAGGTAGGCGGTTCCTTCTGCGCATCCCCTGAGGGACCTTGACAAATTGTTTCTTAGAGCCTGTGAGCAGATTGGTGCCTTTCTCCCACATTCGGTTAAGGATTAAATGGGCCCAGTCGCTAGTTCTGATAATACCTATACATCACCCAGACCTCACCTCCCTATCCGAGCTCCGCCCCCCGTATAAAAATTAAAGTTCTGGGACCCTTACCAACCACTCCTCATTAACACCTCAAAGATGCACTTTATTTTTATTTATCTTTTTTTAATTTATCTTTTCTAAAGATTTTGTTTTATTTTTTCTAAAGATCATTTTATTGGGAGCTCTTACAAGCGCTTAGCACAGTCTATACATCAATTGTATCAAGCGTATTTGTACATAGGTTGCCATTCTTTTCTAAACATTTACGTTCTATTTGAGCCCTTGGTATCAGTTCCTCTTTTTATCCTCCCTCCCCACCACCCTCATGACCCCTTGATAAATGATAAATTATCATTATTTTCATATCTTATCTCTCCCTGAGGTTTCTGCCCCTGCCCCTCCCCCACCTACACCCTACCCTCCTGGTAGCACTACTCCCATTTCTGTTCTTGAGGGGGTTTAGCCCTTATTTGTACCTGTGTAAAATACTCCAGCCTTGCCCGAAGTGAAAAGGCAGGATGAGGTAATGATAGTGAGGAGTGAAGAAGCCTCAAGGGACCAGAGGAATATTGTGTTTCATCAGTGCTAGACTTCATCCTGGTGACTCATCCCTTCCTTGTGACCCCTCTGTCACAGGATGAAGGGTGTCCCATTGTCTCCAGATAGGTTTTGGGTCTCTGCTCTGACCCCTGCTCATTCTCAACAATGTGTTTGTTTGTTTGTTTGTTTGTTTGTTTGTTTGTTTGTTTGTTTTTGGGGTGTTCTGATGCCTGTTACCTGATCCTATCAACACCTCATGATCCTACTGGCTGGCTTGCTTCTTCCATGTGGCCTGGTTGCTTCTCTGCTAGATGTCTGCTTGTTTAACTTCAATCCTTTAAGACCCCATATGCTATATCTTTTGAGAGTCTGATAGCCGGGCACCACCAGCTTTCTTCACCACATTTCCTTGTGCTGCACCCATTTTGTCTTCAGCAGTCCTGCTGGGAAGGTGAGCATCACAGAATGCCAGGTTGTTAGAACAAAGTGTTCTTGAGTTGAGGGAGGGCTTGAGCAGAGGTCCAAAGTCCGTCCATTTCCTCAGTATATTGCCATATAAATATATGCATACCAATACTTCTATTTTATTAATATATTTTCATAAGTGCACACCTATGTTTATACCTCTATCCAGAGCTTTGCTTCCTAGATCTTTCCTCTGTTTCCTTTTATCTTCCTTCTTTCCCACCATCATACTAGCCCTTCTGCCTTTTAGCCATCACTCTCAGCTAGATTGCTGTTGCTCCAACATTCCCAGGATGTCTACATCCAAGTCTCCAACTTATTGTTGCTTTTAATTCCCTAGTTGTATACCTGTCTGTGGTATTGTTTGCTCACTACTCCCTTCCCCTGCCTCCTCCTCCCACCAAGTCCCTCCAGAACCTTTGTCCCATTACTTTCTCCTCAGGCTTGCTTCCCATGCCTCTTAATTTTCTGGTCTAGCAACAGGAGCACCAGGCAGGTATTTCTACCTGGATAATTCTGACCCCTCCTGAAATTTCCACTTTTATTATAGAAAATCAATTCTCAAAAATAAAAATCAGTTCTCAAGCTGCTTTGGTCCTAGACCCCCAGTCTATATATAACCCATATCTTGATGAATATCAGCATCATGGACTAAGTATTAGAAGACAAGAGCAGCCTTCTGGTGAAGGGTGCAAAATTGAGGCCTAAGTTTTTGCATAATCTACCAAGGGTTTTTTTTCTTTTCTTTTTTTTTAAATCAATTTATTGGGGCTCCTAAAATTCATCACAATACATAGATCAATTGTGTAAAGCACATCTATACATTTGTTGCCCTCATCATTCCCAAAATTTGCTTGCCTCTTGG
>NW_022109491.1:21563706-21564679 GCF_000313985.2 Echinops telfairi | reverse complement strand
TCCACCTGCCACCCTACTACCAAACCTATAATTATTTGCACCTAGGTCTGTTCCCCCCTTCCAAGGTTTTTTTTTAACCCTCAAACACCTTCATTTTCATATTCACGCAACAAACTTTACTTTTTGTTCTCCCAATATAATTATGATTATCTTACACAAAAATTGGCATTTACAATGCATCTTCAAATTATTCCCCTATAATGGGAAATGTAGCATCATAAAACATAAAAAGTGTTTTTTTAAAAAAAACATCTGCTGCCTTTATAAAACAAAATAGAAGCAAACATAAGTCGAGAAAAGCCACTCCTACTTCAGGTCCTTCTCCTCCAGGAACTAACATTCTGATGTTATTTGCATTTAGCAAAAGCTGATCTAATTTAGTAGTCCTTCTTCCTTCTGGTGTGATTTCAAATTCAGTGACATCTTCCAATACCATATTGACAAGTCATCAAGACCTAGAAGCATGCCAACAATTTCCTTATCTCTCTTCATCACAATGTGAATTCTTGATCTCATACATTTGTCCACAAGCTCTAGAGGAATGGTTCTCAACCTTCCTAATGCCTTGACCCTTTTAATACATTTAATCATGTTGTGGTGACCCCCACAACCATAAAATTATTCTCATTGCTACTTCATGACTGTAATTTTGCTACTGTTCTGAATTATCATGTAAATATCTGATATGCAGGATATATTTTCATCGTTACAAATTGAACATAATTAAAGCATAGTGATTAATCACAAAAACAATATATAATTATATATTGTAAAGTTTTAATTTCTAATGACAAATCAATGAAATTTTGTCTGGAAGCATGGTGTAGCATGGGTAACAGTCTTCACACTGGGTACTCATACATGGGCGTAATCTGCATGTGGGCAGACCTGCCTGGAGATGGATAGAGGAGTGGTGTCCCGGTTCCTAAGACCATAGGAAATAAGTGTTTTCCGATGGTCTTAGGCAACCCCT
>NW_022109491.1:21559908-21560861 GCF_000313985.2 Echinops telfairi | reverse complement strand
TTGAATATTGTTTCTTTTAATGTTGTAACCAGGATGTGATCACTAATATTACTGTGGTTTTTGTAACAGATGTTCCCTGCTTTGATCTAAAGGTTGTTACCTGCTCCTGCTATAGAAAAGTCCCTGATAACTGGGTTTTTGCCTTGAGAGGCTGGCTATTATCTCCACACTGGACTGCAACGTAAAGAATCGGTCTTAGATTCTTGCAGTCATGTTAATGGAATAAAGACCCTTCTAAATTTCAAGACATTATAGTGGATGTCATTTATTTTAACCTGCAACAGTCCCCCATTATAATGCCAATGTTAAGGTGCTTGCAAGCATATGGTGCTACTATAAACTCATGAAGGTCAACTACTTGAAGGCTACTTGCCTGAAGGTTATCTGCCAACAAAAGAAGTCAGACCATCTAACCCAGTGGTTCGCAACCTTCCTAATGCTGCAACCCTTTAATACAGTTCCTCATGTGTGGTGACCCCAACCATAAAATTATTTTCATTGCTACATCATAACTGTCATTTTGCTACTGTTATGAATTGGGCAACCCCTTTGAAAGGGTCATTTGACCCCCAGGTTGAGAACCACTGATCTAACCCAAAATAAATCCCACTCCCTTCTGATAAGGATCATGGATTGTTCCTCTGTAGAAAAGCTCAAAGACACCTAAGGTCAAGACAAGGATGACCAAGGTTAGGCTGACATTTTGACTCTAGAATTCACCCATCTTGTTACGTAAGTGCCTTCCCTTCCTATTTCCTGTATACCCCTATACCCCTAGCTCGCCCCCTCATGTTATGTATATCCCTCTAATACAACCCCTTCTTGTTACGTACGTGCTTACTGTGGCTTGCATCCTTGAGATTTATAGGCCCATGAGAGAATACATTAGTGCCTTATTCTAGTTCAAGTCTCCATCAGAAGAGATAAGCTCTTGCATGCCTTGTCTGATGTCT
>NW_022109491.1:21521408-21559676 GCF_000313985.2 Echinops telfairi | reverse complement strand
ACCAAGGGCTCCTAACAGGAATGATACAGTTAATTGAAAACAACACCCATTAGCCTGGGTTCTCTAGAGAAGAAAACCTGTAATGCTTATATGTGTATACATATAGAAAGAGATTTACGTCAAGAAATGGCTCATATACAATGTCGTGTCCATGTAGAAAAGGAATGTTTGGAAACTGATTGTCTTAGCAATTGTACATTCGATTTGATGAGATTAAACTTTGGAATGATATGTATTCAATCCCAACTAATTTAAAAAGAAAAAGAAAGAAAGGGATGGGTCACGTCATTGTAGAAGTCCAGCCTGCTTCCAGCCAGTGGGTGAAATGCAAACTGGATGCTTCACCCGGCTCCTGTGGCTGATGAACAGAAGAAGATAAAGTAAGAAGGCCACAGGCTAGCGGGTACAGAGCTAAATGAATCTGAGGTCAGCTGAGTGAATCCCAGGTCTGTTTTCTGGTGACGGCTTCTGGGATTGGCAGACAATTGAACAGGTGGATGAACCAGATGTAGGATCCAGATCCAGCAGAGGTAAGCTAACTTCTGCACACTGGATCTACATGGTATAGACCACAGGCTGCATGAGACTGCCCTCAATTGTACTAAGACTGTGACCTATTTGTTCCAAAACGACTTAGCTGCTTCACAGAATATCCCATCATGGAGGTTAGCACACCTTTAGATTATGTAATGGGAGAATCGACCCACCTCAATTGACATAATACCTAACCTGTTCCTTTGAAACATATGTGATATCCAGGACTGGATCCTGGAAAAGGAGACAGACATTAGTGGAAACTGATGAATTCTGAGTAAATTCTGGAGTTTAGTTAATAGCAATAAACCAAAGTGGATCTTTTAGTTTTGATAAACTTACCATTTTGCTGTTAGGTACTATCAAGTTGGCTATGACTCATAATGATCCTACATACAAGGGAGTACCACCCCACCCCCCGAAAAAACAAATCCGGAATTGTGCTGGGTTGAGGGGAGAGTCTGTAGTGTGCATTTTTACCCCTAGGTGAGAATCAAGCAATTCGCTCTGAGTTACTGCACCCATTGGCATCACCTGCCAAGGTTCTCTCTGGTCAGAGAATTTTTTCATTAAAGCAGTTAAGTTCAAAACTCGTTTTTGGTGAGGCCAATAGAAGAGTGTGCAGTTGTGAATCTTTGTTTCCTGCTTGGGAAAATGCCGCAGAAACTGTTGTGATGTTGAACACAGCTTACAAGAGCGAGCTATGGGAAAAACAAGTGTAATGAGTGGTTTTCTCGTTTCAAAATAGGTAAAATGTTTAATGAGGACCAACCTCGTTCTGGCTGACAGCACCTCCCACGCATCTTACTCACCTGACCTCGCCATTCCATGCAACTTCTTTTTCTTTCCATGAATGAAGAGGGACATAAAAGGACAGCAATTTGATAATGTAGAAGAGGTGAGAAAAAAAACGAGGGAGGTGCTGTCAGCCATCCAAACAGTTTGAAAAATGTTTTCAAGAATGGAATCGCAGATTTGACAAACGTTTTAAGTGTAATGGAGAGTACTTTGAAGGTGATAAGGTTTTATAAAAAAATTAAATACATAGCTTTGTGTGTGTGTGGTGGGAGGGGGAATTCTGGAGTTTTTTTGGTATCCCCTCACATGCTTCTAAACCAAAGCCTGGAAAGACACCTCACAAGTGAGTAATTCTCTGGCACTCAATTCTATGCAGTTGTGCTGATATTTTATTAAGTCACTGAATTTTTTAAGTGTTCGTACATTAAAATTTGCTTTATGGAATATGAAAAAGTTTTTTAAATTTTTGGAAATTATATTTATTAACTTTTACAAATCAGGTCATGCGACCAAAAGCAGCTTAAGTAAAATACTCTTTAAAAACATGTTTAGGAAAAAGAAGTCTTTGGATCTAAAGTATGTCTCTTGCAGACATATTGCTGTTTTAAAAAATCCAGTCTGACATCTCTGCCTTGTCACTGCAGTGTTAACTAGAGTCACACTGAAGGTTATTATGCGAGGGTTTCAAAGAAACCTGTGGAAAAAATTCCATTTACTTTTCAATCTTTTTTGTCAAAAATTTTTATAAGGCCCCTTGTATTGGTATGGTTGACTTTATGTCTGCCATTTGTCTTCTTTTTAATTTCCCTCTTCCTCCTTTACTATTTTAATTCTTCATTGATTTTTGCTTTAAGGATCCAATGTGTATATTAATTAATCACTTTCTACTTAAGATTAAAAACAATAGCTCACCAACATCAAGTTGATTCCAATTACAGCAACCCAGTAGGACAGGTTAGAGTACTTTGAAGGTGATTAGTTAATGGAGAGTACTTTGAAGGTGATAAGGTTGTTTTGTAAAAAATTTAAATATATAGCTTTAGGGGGAAAAAATCCAGTTGGGGGGTGGTGGTAACCACCTCATACTACAAAATGCTATCAGTGCCAGGTCCCACGCCATCCTTACAATTGCTGCATTTGAGCCCACTATTGCAGCCACTATGTCAATACATCTTGTTAAAGGTTTTCTTCTCTTCTCTACCATGTCCTTTTTCAGGGGCTGCTCTCTCCTAATAACATGTCCAAAGCATAGAAAACAAAATCTTGCCATCTTCACTTCCAAAGAGCACAGTTTTATGTGAAAAGTAATATTAGAGGAAAGGAGGAGTAAATGAGAACTCTAACAACTTTATTTCATCTTCTTCCCTGTCCATCTTCACTCACCATACTGCCAAGTGGTTTTCCCAGTCATTTACAACCTGTTGTATGCATGAAAATAGGTAATCAAAATGAAAACTTTAACATGGATGAACCCAAAATTACTGCAAACTGATTCTGACTCATACTGTCTAAGTATAGGAGGCACTTTGATATATTCTTGCTCTTATGTGAGAGTGCTGGTTAACTGTCAACTACAAGTCTAGTCCCAGAAATGGAAAAACAACTCCAATAATACTGGCTTTCTCTTGATTTCTTGAGACACATCATGCTTTTTCATGCCTCAGATCCTGTGCTATTGCTGCTCCTTCTACCTGGACACTCATCCTTACAACAGTCAGCATCATGGGGGCTCCTCTTACCACTTTGCTTATTTCTTCCATAGTTCTTATGATGGTCATTTGTACTAGTTGTTTACTTATTATTTTTTGTTTCTCGACTAGAATGTAAGCTTATTGAAAGAAGAGTCCTTTCAGTTCCAATTTACCAGAATATCCCCACCACCTTGAACAATCACTGGCTCCTGGCAAGCACACCAGTAACTGTTGAATGAACAGCTATGTAAGCAGGTTGTCATATGTGGGAATCAGGTAGAGTGGCAGTCAGCAGTGCCACAATGCCCAAGTACAGCTTCTGCAGTGCCATAAGACTTTCTCATAAAAGTCAGAGCGGTACGGAGAAGAGGGGGAGGAAAGAGGGGAACTGATCAAAATGATCTACATATAACTCCCTCCCAGGGGGATGGACAACAGAAAAGTGGGTAAAGGGAGACATCGGTCAGTGTAAGACATGAAAAAATAATTTACAAATTTTTAAGGGTTCATGAGGGAGGGAGGGAGGGAGGGCAAAAAAATGAGAAGCTGATACCAAGGGCTGAAGTAGAAAGAAAATGTTTTGAAAATGATGATGGCAACAAATGTACACATGTGCTTGATACCATGGATGGATGTTTGGATTATGATAGAGTTGTACAAGCCCCCAATAAAATGATTAAAAATAAATAAGAGAGCATATAGAAGGTGAATTTATTTCTCTGATATGTAAATCAACAAATTTTAAGGAACGAATGTATTTTAATAATGGGCCTCTTCTAGCTCTGTTAGGTAAAAAGAAAGAGGACAAGAACAGGAAGGACAAAGCCTTCTAAGTAACTTGCTGTTTGATCTATAATCAATAAGAAGAGGTGGTCTTTGGAAACACAAAAAAGGATAAAATCTTAGTTGACTATGTGTGTTCTTGAGGGAGCCAATCAAGCTCAGCAGCAAAAGTGTAGCAACTCAAATGTCCAAGTAGAGCACTAGGGTCCCAGAGAACATTCTTCTTGTTTCTTTGGCTCTCTTCCCATCAAGGACACAAACTTATCCAGCAGTAGTATCATGATGAATTTCCCTACAGTTTCATGATGATAATACACACCTATTATAAGACCAGAGGAAGACTCCAGGAGAGAAATAAGGAATATTTCTCAGTAAAGGAGCCAAGGCTGGGGAAAGAGTTCTCTTGTATTTCTGTCTTGGAGGTGGGCTGATGCTGAAGTCAACTGGACTATAGCAATTCTGGTTTGAATCAGGAACACCCTCTTGGTGTAACAAGGTGTCTGGTGTGCGTGGTTCAGTAAAGCAGGAAAGACCAGGCCCTTGCCACGTGCTGCTCTTTTAGTGTTGGGTCCACTTGATGCTCTTGAGGTCAATGCCATCTTGTACCATCTCCCAGAGAGGGCTGCCAAAAAGAAGAGATATTGGGTGAGGAAGAGCTCAGAGGAAGCAATCAATGATGGCGCTGAGGTCATTAGTAATAGCTTGCTTCCTTCTGTCCTTATTTCTGTTCTGCATCCTTGCCCTGGCAGATCCCAATACAGATAGCTAGTAAGTCTTCCGTAGTTATGTGAAAATCCTTGCTAGTCCCAGCCTCTCCTCAACTGCAAACAAAATAATAACTAACTACCCTAGGCTCAGCTACACTAGGCTCTGAACAAATGCCAAAGCCAACTCATAGCGACCCTATGGGACAGGGTAGAACTGCCCCCATGAATTTCCAAAACTATAACTCTTAACAGGAAAGCCCTGTCTTTCTGCCACAGAGCAGCTAATGGTTCTGAACCACGGATCTTGGAGTTAGCAGCCCAACATCTAACCACTATGCCACAAGAGCTCCTTCACTGGGCATCAAGCATGATCATATTCTAGAAGCGCCTATCCCACTTGTGAGAGGCTTTGGACACAATTTCCCTTGGGGGGAACCAGGACCTGTGAGACATGTATAAGCATCAAATTCCAAGCTCTCTCCTAACCCCCTCTTCATGAATGACCCACTTTTCAGCACTAGTTTCTAGGTTTTTCTCTACAAGTACGGCTGGGGCTTATCCCTAAATTATCCAGGTGTGCAGCACCCTCATCCAATTCCTGCCACCTTCTTCTTATCTGAATTACACTGTAGTTTCAACTTCCCTGGATCCAATAAAAAGGAACTTCTTGGAACTCGGACCTGAGCATCCCATCACACAAAAGAACTGCTACTAAGAAGTCTCTGCTGTGTTCTGATCCCCTTTGCTTGGATATCTTGAATAATAATACTAGGCCAGATATCACTTCAATGTTCTATGAGATTCTGTGGCTTAAATTTCCCCAGTTAATATCATTCTCTTCTTGGCTTACTCCTTTACACTGTGATTCTCAGTATACCTTGCGATTTATGACATTTCCCATGGCTATTTGAAAGTACGTATTTCATTTATGTCCCTTCAGGACATAAATATTATGAGTGGGTTCAGATTTACAGAGGGCCTATATATAACAGAACAAAACATTGCCCAGGTTATCATAAGCTCACAAAGTAAGAGTCTGGCTGAAAGCTACAGGAATCAGGCTGAATTCAGTTTCTCAGAGGAGAGAAGGAATAGGGTACAGATGAGCCACAGCTAGAACAAAGGTTTGCTGGCAGCATGGTCAGTAAAAATGCCCCTTGGGAAGGTGGGGTAGAAAGGGGGAACTGATCACAAGGATCTAGATATAACCCCTGCCCTGGGGGACGGATGACAGAAAAGTGGGTGAAAGACAAAACAATAATTTAAAATTTTTCAAGGATTTGTGAGGGAGGGGGAAAATGAGCTGATACCAAGGGCTCAAGTAGAAAGAAAATGTTTTGAGAATGATGATATACAAATGTGCTTGACACAATGGATGGATGTATGGATTGTGATAAGAGCTGTACGAGCCCCCAATAAGATGATTTTTCTTTAAAGTACATTTTATTTTGTATACTTTTTCTGCATATGTATTGGGATTCATAATCAACATTTTATTTAAATGCATCAATTAGTGTAACATACTAAATGAATGGAATAAATATTTAGTGACTATAAAAAAAAAAGCCCCTTGGGTATGCCAGAGAGTACAAGAAAGCCAAGCTAAAGGAAAAGTCATGAGCCCTAGAAAGTCATGAAATCTGTAAATGCTTAAACAATTAAGCTTAGCCGTGGGAAGAAAAATCCAGAACACAAAGGCCTGGAAGCGCTTACAAATAGAAGCAGAGTATATGCATGAACTTTCACTCCCAACAACTGGATCAAGACATTTCAAAGTCAAGTTGAGCCAGAGTAGAAGCCATGCAGTGAAAACACCCAGAGCCCTCACTGTTCCCATGAGAAACCTGAGCTCTGTGGCTCCTAGAGGAAACCATGGTGACAGCTGACCAGTCAAGGACCCCTTAGCCTTACATGTACCTTTCCCAACAGAATTCTGGGCAGTGATTCCCAATCTCAGAACTATGTATAACTCCACAACACTTAGCATATAATTCAGAGGAATCATGTCTCTAACTAACTACTGGAGTTGAACTACAGAGGCCAAATTAAGAATCCCATCTTGAAGGGAGTTTTCCTATAACTCGTTTGTAAATCAGTAAGGTTTTATTAGTACTGCTGCAATGACAAATGCTAATACTATCAATAAACAAACAACCAAAGTCACTGCCATCGAGTCAATGCTAACTCATAGCAACCCTATAGGACAGGGTAGAACTGCCCGTGAGCTTCCAAGACTGCAGCTCTTTAGAGAGTTCAAAGCCCCGTCTCTCTCCTGAGGAGCGGCTGGTGGTTTCAAACTGCTAATCTTGTAAGACTGCACCCCAACTATTGTACTATCAATAGTAATGAAAAATACTACCTGAATTTTTGAAGTATTTAGTATTAATATTTAAACAGGAACTCTGGTGGTATAGTAGGTGATGTGTGATGCTGCAACCACAAAGCCAGCAGTTGGAAACCACCAGTGGCTACAAGGGGGAAAAACTGCTACTCCGTACATAGTTACAGGGTCAGTTCTAGTCAATCCTATGGTACTGCTATGGGTCAGAATTAAGTTGAGAGCAATGAGTTTGGCTTTTATTTTGTTTTTCAGTCTTTAGAAGGATACCTTCTCGCAGTCTGAAAACGTTGCTGAGAACTGCTTTCTCACATGGGACTTCTAAATTCTAAAATCCAAGCACGCTCAAGCTTTGAACTCAGATGTGTAAACAGAGAGCTTAAAGACGAGAGGAGCCAGCACTAGTTTTCTCCAAAGGGCCCGCAGTACAATACTACATACCTCATTTCTCGCAGACGCTTGACATGCTGAATGCACTTCTCCGCTGTGTAGTCCACTTCTGCCTCTGTAGTGAAGCGGCCAATGCCGAACCTGAAAAGGGCACAGGAAAAGAACTCTACACCAGTGCACTGGTGCCAGGGTAAATTCATTCGGCAAATATTCGCCAAGGGTCCTCCTACACCTAAGACATAGAGAAGAATGTGGTCCTTCCCCCTTAGGCCCTCTCCAAAGTTACTCTTTCTCAGATCGTGACATGTAGACCACCCTATTTCCAACCACCCAAGAAGAAGATTCCTGTATGTGGCAGTTACATAATCTCCTATCAACTTGTGAAAGGGTGGAGGCTAGCCTGTCAATCAGGTCATAGCCAATGAGGCCTCTGTGTGGGCATGGCCTTGTCCTGAGGATTCTGGAAATTCCTGTCTTCCTTTCTGGAGTGGGACACACACTCTGTGCTTCATCTTCCTGTTGACAAGACACATGGAGCTATGCTGATGGAGCCAGAGCCCTGGAGCTGGAGGAGTCACATGGTGACCCCTGACAGCACTGAGATGTTCCACCGCCACTGAGGCCACAAGACTTTCCACCCTCTGGCCTGTGATCTTCCTGCATTCAGTGTCATTGCATGTGTTGCGTGAGTCTGAAGAGGAATGTATAGACTGGTATCGGATATAAGGGCTAATATCAGACTTATAGACTTGATCTAAACTGGGCTGGGATGTTTTCGCAAGATAAAATTGCTCTTTTATAAAAAGCTCTTATACAACTGAGTGTCTCTGGATTTGTTTCTCTAGTCAACCTAGACTAACACACTGTATCATCTCCAGACCTAGAGAATCAGAATCTCTGGGTACAGAACTCAGGAATCTTCCTCCTTCATGAATTTCCCAGTGATACTCTATACTTTATAAAGTCTGAGAACCACAGCACTAGAAATTTTCAAGAAGAATCATGAAGGTATGAGGAAAACTAGATACAGACTAAGACTATTAGAAGAAGTGAAAGATTCAAAAAGAAGGTCTGCCTCTTATAGATGTTGCAGCACTGACCTGATGGAAGAATGAGCTAAATCCTCATCAGTGCCAATCGCTCTTAAGACGTAAGAGGGCTCCAGGGAAGCAGAGGTACAAGCACTGAGGAGGGAAAGACAAGAGCTGTACTCAGTTCATCACAACAACTACGTTTAGTCCCAAACTCCTAGGCCCCTGGAGTCATACCCTACAAATAAAAGAGAAAATATTTGATAGAACTAAAGAGTCAGACATTACTGGCCCATCGAGGGATGTGAACCTCCCTCCTCCACCTCCTGCCAAACCATGAAAGAGCATGATGCCACATGGGCTGGGTTTGGCCAAAAAGGCAGCAGAGGGCCCTGGGCTAATTCTCAAGGATAGAACATAACATCTGTACCAGTCTTGAGGGCAACTAAACCCTTGGCAATCTTGGAGCAGACTTCAATTCTGGAGGCCTGCAGCAGAACTACTTACATAACCCTAGCACAGATCTATACAACGCCTGGGACCACAAAAATCTACCTAAAGAAATCCTCCCTGGTGGCAAATTTCAGTCTGTGCCAACCCAAGTAAACAATGATCACCCATAAAATGACCTTACTCTTAACCAAGAGCTCTTTCCCTGGCACCTAGCACTATCTCCACCTATACACTGGGAAATTTAATAAGCTGCCATGGCATTTAGAAGTCCTGCTATATTGATCCAGCTCACCTGCCTGAGGATAAGGCAACATCCTTGAGTGCCATCAGCAGGCTTTCCCCTTCTACGTATGCAAAGGACAGGTTGATACAGCCTGTAAGACAGAGCCACAGTGAGGGAGTTTTCAGAGTCTCAAGCTTGTCTAGAATGCGGACAGAAGGGGATCTACCTGGATAATGGTGCTCAGGGTCCCCATTCATCACCACATTGGGAAGGCTCTTCATTATCTTCTTTGTCAGTCGTTCTGCTAACTTTGAGATCCGCTCATGGTCATACTGAGGAGCAGGCAAGGGAGAACTAAGCACAGTGACTATCAACCAATTCAGAAACACTCAGGCTGAGGAGCCCTTCAATGCTTGGAATTGTCAGTAAGTTACTTAGCACTCTAAGTTACTCATGGAGACCACTGTATCCTCCGCACTGAACACAGTGCCTGGTGTGCAAAAGAGGAGCTTAGTAAACAGGACACTGGTCCTAACAACCCAGAAACTTATGAGCTAATAACTATTAATAGAGCTTAAGTACGGGAACCTATGGTATCCCCCTTAAAGTAAGCAAGATGCCAGGAGCACTGGGACAGTGACAGGTTTTCTTAAACCTCCTCTTCCGACTGTCCTTCTGAGAAGCCTCTAAACAGGAGATCTAGTTACAGGGGAAGTTGTGGGTGGAAATTGCTCTCCCCATACCTCCATCTCTTGTTGTGCCACCTCACACGCAGCCCCCAGCCCCACCACCAGTGGTGTGGGCACTGTCCCAGACCGCATACCCCGCTCCTGCCCCCCTCCACTCTGCAGGGCCTCCACGCGCACACGGGGCCGGCGGCGAATGTAGATGGCACCAACTCCTGGCAAACAAAGAGTGGTTTAAGAAGAGAAAGAAAGAACATAGATGAGACAAAGTATCACATTCCAAAGGGTTTTTTACAACTTTTCTATAAGTCTGAATTTTTCTAAATATTATAAAAAGTTTGAGTCAAAAGAAATGGCAGTTAAAGTATAATTTTTAACAAAATTATTTCTCATACGGCAGGTGACTCACAGAAGGAATAATGACAAAATGGTTTAAAATAGTTGCTATTCATGTAAGAAATGTGTCATTAATGCAGCATTATTCATAACAAAGATTAGAAATAACTTAGATGCCTTCCATTAGGGAGATAATCAACTAAATAATGGTTATGTCCATAGAGGCATATAAAAGAACGTAGACATGCCTTCTGTATTGTACTAATAATCTAAAATCTCTACAGCCCATTGTTCAAAACTACTACTACTGCTATGGCATCAGTTCCAACCCATCGTGACTACACAGGACACAGTAGAACTGCTTCATAAGGCCTTTACGGATGCAAATTGCCTCATCTGTGTGGCTTTGAATGGAACACCCTTCAGTTGGCAGCCCTGTGCTGTACCCATTGTGCCACTGGGGCTCCCAAATAAAGTTTGCATTTTAGTTTTTGAAAAAAGCTGCGTTCTTGGTTGAAGCAAGTAGGGTGCAGAAAGACGAGTATCACGTGTTACCGTTTAGCTAACAGGTAACGAAGCCCAGCGGAGGCAAGGCACACATGTGTAGAGTAATTATAAAAAATTACCCAAGGCTCAAGTAGAAACCAAATGTTTTGAGAATGAGGATGGCAACTAATGTACAAATGTGCTTGACACAAGGATGTATGTATGGATTATGATAAGAGTTGTATGAGCCCTCAATAAAATGATTTTTTTTTTTAATTACCCAAGGAACTGCCTCCCCAGAGGGAAGCCACATGGTTGTAGGTCAGAGGTGAGAGGGATACTTTGCACTGCACTTTTTAGCAGCTTTTGAAGTTTGAACCTTGTGAATAAAACTGGTACCACGCTTTCTAAAACAGTAATCAAGCAAGCAAACAAGCAAAACCTTTACAGAATATAAAAGAGGGGTCAGAATGGAAGTAAAATTTGATACAATCTCCCAGGGCCTATCACATTAAAAAATATGTATAACCTGAGTCAGCAAACTGTCTCATATGAATTTCTTACCAAAGTATGAGAATATGTACAAAGGTAATCACTAAGTAGTCAAGGGTTTTTCAATCGAAGGGGCATGCAATAATGTTCTTTTACTGACTCTTTTCCATACAGAACCACTGTTCAGGCAGGGACAGGAGATACATAGAAACTAAGACAGTGGTTCCCAACTTTATTCTGAAGGACTTATAAATTTTAAAAGTATTTAAGTACCCAACAATATTTATGAAGAAATATTTCATTTCTCCATTTGAAAAAATAAAGTTCAAGTATCCCAAATTCAACATGCTCAGACACTATCCATTAACTAAACCTATTGAGATCATGACTGTGGACATTAGCTGTTTGGAGACAAGGATATCTGAATAATTCTGATCAGAGCTGCTCATGAGCATGATACAAGTGGTTGAAACAAAAACATATATATGTAGGGTAAAATCAAGAGCCTGATGTAACAGTGGTTAAAGCACTGGGTATTAACCAGGAAATCAGCTGTTTGAAGCCATCAGCTCCTCTAATGCTCTACTGGAGAAAAAACGCAGCGGTGCACATCCATAAAGATCACAGTAGCAGAAACGACATGTGCAGTTCTACCCTGTCCCATAAAGACACAAGCAGTTAGAATCAACTCAACAACTATAGGTTGTTTTTGTTTTTTCAGGTCATAAAGACACTTTACAATGTGTGGGAACCCTGAAAAAATATATTTTTCATACTTCTAGGAATTCATCATATTGTTTTCTACCAGGTATACACCCAGATGACACACCCAATAGACACAGGAAGTATACCAGCAAAAGTACCACTAGTCGCCACAAATCTGAACACCCAAGACAGAAGAAATGTTTGTTTGTTTGTTTGTATGGCTGCTTCCATAATGTAGGGAACAACTATCTCTTCCCAAGGGCTGGGGGAAGAGGCATAACTCAAGATTGAACACATTCCTGTAACAGGGTCATGAGTAACAGAAAGGTGTCCTTGAGAGCATAATGGGAGCACAGACTACTAATCTGATAGAAACCAAAATCAAAAGAAATATAAAAGCCCATGTAATCTTGCCCAAGCTAAGGCAAGATGCCAAGAATGAAGGGCTCAAAGGATAAAAATCATAGTCAGGCAGAGAAGAAAGCTGGGCCTATCTAACTAAATTTGATATGACAAAATCTCTTATCCCTCAGCCAAACTAGCCTCCACATGCTTTCGAAGGGTTTTCTACATTGAATATGAAGAGTGGCCTACTGCATCGTAACTTCGAGGGATTACCCAGGGGCATGTATTCTTGACTAGCACACATGACAACTGCATTGGGGAAAGTACTCTATTTCCTCTGAGAGCAAGGAAGAGTCTCCAAAAGAGCCACGACTGAACTGCTCGTGGGCTTCCTGGAGGTCTAAAGAGACGGCAGTCTGACAGATGCTTACCTTTTGGACCATAAATTTTATGACCACTGATGCTCATGAGATCAATTTTCATGTCATTGACATCAAGTGGGATCTTTCCAAAGGCCTGGGCTGCATCAGTGTGGAAATAAACCTTTCTGGAACTGCAAATCTGCCCTAAGGAAACAACAAAGAGCAAAAACAATGTTGGTCCCAAAATAAAACACCATGACCACATCACTAGCCTCTAGCCATATAATAAACCATGTCTATCTCTTTGGGTTCTAGCTTTCTTGACTGCATGAAATAAGGAGGGTAAAGCATCAAGTCAAAATATCTACGATGTTCTGATATGTAACACTTCTCATCTCATTAACACTGGTTTTTCAATACACTGCGTGTTTTTTTGTTTGTTCATTTGTTGTTGTTTTGAAAGAAGAAACATTTAAAGATCTATTTACTAATACAGAAGCCTGGTGGCAGAGTGAGTTACGCATGCGTTGGGCTGCTCGCCATGAGGTTAGCAGTTTAAAACCACTATCTGCTCCATGGGAAAGAGAAAAGACTTTCTACTCTCACCGAGAGTTAGTCTTGGAAACTCACAGGGGGCATTCTACCCTTCTAGCCTGCCCGTGCGGGATCACTATGAGATGGAATTGACTCCATGGCAGTTAAAAAAAAAGGAAAAAAATTTTTTTTTTTGCCTTTTACTAATATGCCTAAGAGATTATGGGGGAGTCTCTGGTCCTAAGTGGGGATAATAAAGAATGAACAGAAACTTAAGTTCTTTTCCTTGATATCCCTACTGCTCTCTATAAAGTATTACAGTGCCCAATGCAACTGTGCTCCCCACAGATTGTACATCTCTGATGTTCGTACCTATTTCCGCAATGGGCTGCTTCACTCCAATCTCATTATTCACAGTCATGACTGAGACCAGGCTGGTATCTGGCTGGATGGCAGCCTCTAGGTCCTAAGAAAAAACAAAAATGGAGAGACTATCCTACCAACAAAGTCCTCTTAACTCAAAACACATGCAAGCTCCGTCTAGACACCGACTAGAGTGGAGAGTGACAACAGCGGATGCCGACAAGGGAGCAGACAAGGGCCATGTGTGCACTGCTGGTGGGAATGTAAACCAGCCAAGCCTCAATGAGATCTCACATGAGATCACCATGTGATCTTGTAGTTGTACTCAGGTATCTATTCCAGAGAAATGGAAAATTTCAATTCATGCAAAATAAATGTTCATGATAGCTTTACTTATGATAGCAAAAAGTTAGAAAAAAACTGGGTCCTTCAATGGGTGACCAGTGAAACCAAGTGTGGTAGATCCATACCATGGAACATTACTCAGGAATAAAGGAAGCAAACCACTGATAAATAAAACAACTTGATCGCATCTCCAAAGACATGCTGAGTATTAAAATCAAACTCCAAAAGTCTACATACTGTATGGTTCCATTTACACAACATTACTGGAATAACAAAGTTATGAAAGATACATGAGCGTTGGCAGAAGAGCAGCACAGGAGGCAATTGTGGTGATAGGAACTGTCCCGTTATCCTAACTGCCTGACGGCTACACAAGCCTACACAGGGGATCCAGCTGCAGAGACCTTGTGCAAACACACAAGTACAATTGGGGAAATAACATGGTGGGCTGTGTCAATAGTAATATCTTAATTGTGATAGCTACTATACTACTACAATCATTTCACGTGATACTATATAATTTACTTTTTTTTTAAGGTTTTCTTTTTTTTTATTAGGGGCTCATACAACACTTATCACTATAATTTACTTAACATCTAATTTTGCTAGGTATTATCACTGAGGGAAACTGGATCTCTGTACAAGTTCTTTCAACTACATGTAAATCAGTAATTATCAAAATATAAAAAGGTCAACGAAATTAGAGAGGAACTTACTACCCAGTGGTCAGAGTACACTGCTAAGGGCAGAATATACAGCACAAAACAGGGTTACTATTAACACAAAAGACAAGATCCCATCAAACTAAATAATTTATCTTAAAGAATTTACTAATCCACCAGCATTGTGCCTTCCCTCACACTTGGTCTAATGTAGGTGGTTCTCAATGCTATATTATCTCAGTTCCATGTTTGCTTCCTTCATCGCTCTTATCCTACCTTAAAACTGACTTACAATGTATTTAAGAATGTCATTTAAAAAAAAAATTGGTATACCTCCTTAGTAATATGTTCTATGTATAATGTCATAACATGTAATTTGCTGATGTTACCATTCCCAGACATTCACTCACAGATGTTCAATGTTATGGTTTACTCTTCAAAACAATACCATATACCAGGCTGTAAAATACATTTAAATAAATAAATGTAAAAAGAAGTGCTTGACTTACATTAAAACCAGCTTATGATACAGTTGTGATATGCTGATGTTAAACACAGGCATCTGACTGGAAGCCCATGGTAAATTAGGGACTTACCTGTATACATTTGTTTACTTGTTTGTGGTACCCACCCTTCACTAGTCGAAGCCCCCTGAAGGTAGGAACTAGGCCTGTCTTGTTTATCCCTCTATTTCTAGTACCTGCCACTCGGGTACAATACACCAAACCAAAACACTCACTGCCATTGAGTCAATGCTGACGCATTACACCCCCTGTGGGTTTCCGAGACGGTACCTGTTTAAGTGAGTAGAAAGTCCAGTCTTTCTCCTGCGGAGCTGCTGGTGGTTTCAAACTGCCGACCACTCGGATAGCAGCCTAACACATAACCACTACACACCACCAGGGCTCCCTATGGTACAGTAAATACTACTAAGTGAAAAAAAAAAGGCAAAATCCTAAGTATTACAAGAAATGAAAATGCGGAAATGCAACTAACAACAAGAAGCCTTCAAGACACTTAGCCTAGTTGAAGAGAGAAACCTATGAGGGAGTACCCCCACAAAACAGGAAAAAAGCTCCACTGGGCGAAGCTTTCATAGTACACATTTTTCCCGCTAGGCAATCATCAAGCAACTTGCTCCGAGTTAGTGCACCCAGTGGCGTCGCCTGCAAAGGTTCTATCTGGCCACAGAGAATTTTTTTCGTCAAACCTCATTTTTTTGTGATGGCCGATTTAAGATAACAGTGTTCCCTATGAAATTCTGTTGCCTGCTTATGAAAAATGCCACAGAAACTGCTGTGATGTTAAACATAGCTTACAAGGGCAGCATTATGGGTAAAACTCAAGTGTATGAGTGGTTTTCTCATTTCAAAAACGGTGAACTGTTGATTGATTGATGACAAATCTCATTCTGATGCCCATCAATTTCCCGAACGGATGAAAATATCAACAAAATTCACGCACATGTGCTCGAAGACCAATGACGGATCATTGAAGAGACAGGGAAGTGATCTGGACTGTCTTGAAGCTCGGTTCAGTGAATTTTAACGGAAGATTTGGGAATGAGAAAGGTGGCTGTGAAATCTGGACCCCAGGTTCCGAGTGACCAGCAGAAAGAGCTTTGAAAGAACAGCTCCGAAGCGACCCAGACTTTCCCCCCAGGTTTTCTTTTGGGTACCCCTTGTATATGCATCGTAGAGAACAGAAATAAACATCCATGAAATGCTATGGGAATTCAGAGAAGACTTTTCAGAAAAGAAGCTTTCATCAGGAAGGTGGGCTTTGAGCTGAGTTTCTAGAAGACGGAGAAGATTAAGGTATGTATAAAGAAGATAAACCCAAACCCACTGCCATTGAGTTAATTCCAATTCATAAATACCCTATATAGGGTTTCTGAGGCTGCAGATCTTTACACGAGCAGACAGGCTCATCTTCCTCCCTCAGAGTGGTTGCTGGGTTTGAACTACTGACCTTGCAATTTGCAGCAACACTTTTACATGACAGAGTCACCAAGGCTCCTTGTAAAGAAGATAGTAGAGATCAAAGGTAAGGGGGTATAAGGCAAGGCTAAAGACAGAACTGGCCAGGAGATATTAGACAGATACTGTATATACTCGTGTGTAAGCTGATTTTTCAGCACATTTTCAATGTAGTTTTTGTGGTAAAATTAGGTGCCTCAGCTGATATTTGGGTTGGTTTATACTCAAGTATATATGGTATATAAGCTTGTATGGCTAGAATGGACAGTATTCTTTTTTTTTTTTTATAAATGGACAGTATTCTTAAGGGACACAGTGGTTGGCAAGACTGAAGCACTAGGTTTTGAACAGCACATACATTCACTGGGGCTAGTACTATCTTGATAGCAAAATGTGACAAGGAGGTCACAAGAAAACTCTAGCTCAATATTACTTTTGAATATAGATGCAAAAATTTTCAGCAAATACTAGCAAACTGAATCCATTAATCTGAGAATAATTATACATCATGACCAAGGGGGATGTAGCCCAGGAATACAAGTTAATTCTATGTGGCCACTGCAATGAATTATCAAACCCAGCGTAGAAATAGAGTGCCATCGGTGTCAGATTCAAGTGCCAAGGGATGGCAGAGGAGGCATGTCTGACTCCCTCATGGCAACAGGGAAGCCAAAAGAGGCCAGATATGGCCCTCCCTTCCCCTCTGTTTTCGTAGTACCCATGAAAACCAATTGACTCAAGAGTGAAAGACTAAAGATCTTATCGAATTCTACTTAACGTTGTACTGGAACTTCTTGCCCAGACAATTAGACAAGAAATAAAAGGCATTTAGATTAAAAAGGAAAAAGTAAAGCTATATTCATAATAGCATGATCTTATAATAGAGAAAACCTTAAAGAATCTTTACAGACATCGGGAGTGAGGGCCTACTGGAAGAACATTCTGGAAAAGTCAATACTATTAAAAAAACAAAACAAATGCACTGTCCTCCTGTCGATGCTGACTCCCGGAGACCCTCTTGGACAGGGCAGACCTCCCCCTGTAGGTCCCTGAGACTGGGACACCGCATGGGGGTAGAACGCCCGCCTCCCTGCCAGGGAGCAGCAGGTGACTTCCAGCTGTTGACCTTGCGGTGTGTGACCGCCGAGCTACCGGGGCAGTCGGGGTGCTGGTATGACGAGAACTTGGCGAGGATGTGAACAGAACAGGTATGGCTTGGGCATTTGGAACAGTGAAACTCCCGTGTCTCATGTGTGATCTTGCAACATGACTTTGAGCATTTATCAAAACCTATTGAAATGTACAACACAGGGAACGAATGAATCCCTAGTGCAAACAAAGGGCTTGGATGGCGAGGTACTATGACAATTCATCAGAGTAACAATGAACCACACACACACAGGGTGCGAATGTTTGCAGGGGGGTATGTGGGTTTGCAGGGGGGTATCTGTAGTAGCTGCTCAGTTTTTCTGTAAACCTAAAACTGCTCTAATCCCCCCCAAAAAGAATCTTTACAGAAAAATTAGAGCTAATAAGTTAGCAAAGTCACAGGACACAAGTCAAATATAAAAATTCAGCTCTATCTCCATACACTAGCAATGAATAACGCAAAAATGAAGAAGCAATTATATTTACAATAGCCTCAAAATAATAAAATAGAAATACAAAGACAGATGCTGACAGGTACACAAGAATCAATGACAAAGTACATATTATAACATATATGAGGAAAAGTTTAAAAAAAAACATGGCTACAAAACCGTAGAAACTTTATTAAACAAAAAAATATCAAAATGTCCACACATATCCTCCACCTAGGTCTGAAGGCAGTGTTTCCATCTCTCTAACCCTTTCCTGAAGATGTCTGTGCTCACTGATTTGTACCGTGCTAAAACAGCAGTTTTGACATCCTTTTAAACATTATTTGTTTGGGGAACAAAAGGAAGTCTGAAGGGCAAGAACAATCATACCTACACATGCACACTGTAGGATAGCTGGGGTAAGGTTTTCGAATGAGATTCTCCAAGGATAGCCCTTTCTACCCTCAAAGAATGAGCAAATGTATTGGCATGCTAGATAAAGGAACTGGGCACACAAGGTCCCATATTTTATGAGACATTCAGAATAGGCAGAATGGCCACAGAAACAGAGAGTAGATTTATAGTTGTAAGCAGTTAAAACCCCAGAGGACAGAGGAGAACTTTCCCTTCTGGATTTCCAAGACTGTAACTCTTTATGGGACCAGAAGCCTCATCTTTCTCCCTCAGAGAAGCTGGCGGGTTTGAATCTCCAACTTTTCAATTTCAGTGACTAACAAATGACTAGTATGGATGTTTTTGAGGAAGGAAGGGGAACAATGAAAATATTCTGGAATAAGATGGTGGTAGCTGCATAACTTCGTAAATGCACTAGAAACCACTGAACTGTCTGCTTTTAAAAGGTAAATTTCGCTTTGTACGAAGATGGCACCAAAGGCAAAGAAGGAAGCCCCTGCCCCTCCCAAAATGGAAGCCAAAGCAAAAGCTTTAAAGACCAAAAAGGCCGTGCTGAAAGGCATTCACAGCCACACCAAAAAGACTCCCCACGTCACCCACTGTCCTGCAGCCCAAGACCCTGAGACTAAGAAGGCAGCCCAAGTACCCTCGGAAGAGTGCCCTCGGGAGAAACAGGCTGGACCACTGTGCGTCATCAAGTTGCCCTTGCCCACGGAGTCTGCCATGAAGAAGACTGAAGATAACACCACACTGATGCTCCTTGTGGACATCAGGCCAACAAGCACCAGATCAAACAGGCTGTGAAGAAGCTCTATGACACTGACGTAGCCAAGGTCAGCACCTTGATCAAGCCTGATGGTGAGAAAAAGCGTATGTTGGACTGTCTCCTGACTATGATGCTTTAGATATATATATATATATATATATTTTTAAATCATTTTATTAGGGGCTCATACAACTCTCATCACAATCCATACATACATCAATTGTGCAAAGCGCATTTGTACATTCATTGCCCTCATCATTCTCAAAACATTTCCTCTCCATATAAGCCCCTGGCATTAGGTCCTCATTTTCCCCTCCCTACCCGCTCCCCACTCCCTCATGAGCCCTTGATAATTTATAAATTGTTATTTTGCCATATCTTGCCCTGTCCGATGTCTCTCTTCACGCACTTTTCGGTTGTCCGTCCCCCAGGGAGGAGGTCACATATAGTTCCTATGCTTTAGATATTACCAACAAAATCAGAATCATTTAAACTGAGTCCGGCTGGCTAATGCTAAATATAAACTTTTTCAATACCCAAAAAAACTACAAAAACCACCAGGTAAATTTCATGGTGTGAATTCTATTGCAATGTTTAAAAATGTAAATAATAGCATATAAATGACCTTGAACTTCAATAAACAAAATTCTACTTCGTGCCCATGGGGATGAGAAATCGCTCAGAATGTTTAGGCCATGTAGAAAAGCATCTACAGAATGCTCCATAAATAAAGTCTGGTCAACAGTCAAGATATGCTGGTGGTTGAACTCATTTAGGCAAAGAGCTTTCATCCAGAGGTGACTAAGATCCAGGATGCATCCTAGACAAGAAAAAGAATGCTTCCAGAAGCACTGAAAAGAAATAGCTATAGGGCACCCCTAGAAATGGGTAGAAGCAAGAACAACATAATCAGAGAGACAGCAAACCTAGCCACCCCCTAGAAATTGGTAGAAGCAAGAACAACATAATCAGAGAGACAGCAATAATTTCAATTGCACTTATACAGGGAAAATAAGTTAAGGCAAAATATATGGACAATGACTATGCTTGGAGTTCAGGGAAAAAGCCTCTCTGTCTCATATCTATTTAAATAGTTGAAAAATGTCCAGCAATCAATCAATAAATAGCAACTGTGATAACACAACTCTCTGGAGCAGAATGGAGCTGAGTTAAATAGCTATGTAGCCATCATTGGCTGAAGAAGAGGGAAGAAACCAAGAATGATGGGAAGAAACAGTTTATCCTTCCAAGTAAAGGCTCTGTCTACAAAGCACATCTCTGTTTAAGGATACTGGTGTCTAAAATCTGAGGGTAAGGTTAGATTTACTTCTCAAAATGGACATATAAGGGGCTTGCCAAAGGTTTGTGGAAAATTGAAATAAAAGATAATAGAATTTTCCCATGAACTTTTTCAAGCCCTTTACTTATGGAAATGAGCCAAAAAGGGAAATAATCTTTTTTTAAAAATCATTTTATTGGGGCTCTTAACAGCTCTTATAACATTCCATACATCATTTGTATCAAGCACCTTTGACATATGTCGCCATCATCATTTCCAAAACATTTTCTACTTGAGCCCTTGGTATCAGCTCCTCTTTCTGCCCCCCACATCGTGAATCCTTGATCAATTACATATTGTTATTATTTCAAAAAAAGGGGGAAATATTCTTAAGAAAACAACACTCCCTCTTGAAGGATACGTGTGTGAGAGAAGAGGGAGCTAAGTTTTGCAGTGACAGTGAGCTCTGGTATCCTGCACTTGTGCCCCAATGGTTCTCATGCTACCCAGGAGGACTGACAAAGCTGAGAAAACAAGCCTTCCAGAGAAAAGTAGGTTGATACACACTCGGGAAACATGGCCTCAGTTTCTCTAACAAGTCTCCTCTACATCCTACCCAAGCCATTAGATCTAGTCCTTCAAGTGAAAGCCGAGGCTGGAGAGATTCGATTGGCTGAAGCCAAGCTTCTAATATTTTGTCCCCTCCTTCCAAGAGTCACTCCTACCTTTAAGTCGATGATCCCGCTCTTCTGCACTGGCAGGTAGGTGACCTGAAAGCCCTCAGCTTCCAGTGAGCGGCAGGAGTCCAAGACACATTTGTGTTCCGTCTGAGTGGTGATCAAGTGCTTTTTCCGTGACTTATAGAACCTAGCCACCCCCTAGAAATTGGTAGAAGCAAAAACAACATAATCAGAGAGAGCAATAATTTCAATTGCATTTATACAGGGAAAATAATTTAAGGCAAAATACATGGACAATGACTATACTTGGAGTTCAGGGAAAAAGCCTCTGTCTCATATCTATTTAAATAGCAAAATTTCCAACACCCAACTCTAGCAGTACAGAAATGAAACTCATACTTAATGCTTGCTGAAAGCAATATCTATGTTAGAATCTCTTCAAAGAATGATTGAAGATATCTGAAGTGCTGTACTTATACTGGGTCTTTGAGTCCTCTTATGGGAATTTTTCTTAGGGAAATATTTCAAAAGGATAGAGTCATAAGACAAAATAGGCTGTCATTAAACTTAGAATTTTTAAAAGTTGAAAAATGTCCAGCAATAAATAAATAAATAGCAATTGTGATAACACAACTCTGGAGCAGAATGGAGCTAATTTAAAAAGAAAGGAGATTGTCTTATTAATAGAAAAAAGGAGACTACAGACGAGTAAATATAGAAATTAAAAACAAATTTACATGTTTTTTTCTGGAATAATGCTACCAAAATTCTTAACAGAATTACTTTTATAAAGTAGGACTAAGGTCAAGGTAAAAAAAGAAAGAAAAACTTTCACTTTCATTTCAAGATTAAAATTTTTATTTAAGATTATATAAACTCAAGTAGAAAGAAAATCCTTTGGAAAGGTGCTTAATACAATGGATGTATGGATTGTTATAAGAGCTGTAAGAGCCCCCAATAAAATGATTTATTAAAATTAAGTAATGAAGTAATTTAAAAAACAATATTTCAGTAAAAAAATTATATAGTTAAAAATTCTCAAAACGTGCACTGAATTGCTTACATTTAAAGAATGAAAAATATTAATTCAAAATAAGAAAAAAATGATAAAAAGCAAAATGTACTAAAAACCCCAAAGCATATAATACAGTACTACTTTTGAAACAGGATACTAATTAAAGCAAAACTATAACTAAATCAAAACTACATATTCAGGAGGAGAGAGAAATTTTAAAAATAATTTAAAGTTTTAGAAATTGATTTATACCTTATTGTATCCCCAAAATAATTTACACCAATAATATGAAATGATTAAAAAAAAAAAGTTATGGGGAAAAGGGAGAGTTGGGTGGAGGTGCCCAAAATTTTATAAGTGTTATTTATAAACAGTACAATTTGAATGACTGTGTTTTCCTCTCTTTCTATCTCAGTTATTTATGGATTATTTCTCCCTGCCATCAAGTCGATTCCAACACACAGCGACCCGACAGGACAGCGTAGAACTGTTTCTGCTGGTTACTGAAATTATAACTCTCTACAGGAGTAGAAAGCTCTCTCTCCTGAGGAGCCGCTGGTGGTTTTGAACTGCTGACCTTTCGGTTAGCAGCCCAACCCATTACCACTAGGACACCAGATAACTCACTCACTGACATCGTGTCAATGCCAACTCATAGCAGCCCTAAAGGATAGGGTAGGATTGCCCCTCAATTTTCCAAGACTGTAACTGTTTATGGGAGTAAAGGCACAGTGTATCTAATCCACCCAATTAAGAGACGAAGGAGAACCTGACCCCAGTCCTTCACCCCTAGATTTGAGATCTGTGAAGACTGTCAAAGCAAATATTTTCAAAAGTTTAAAAAGGCTTCATAGTCCAGCAATCCTCTCCCCCACCACCACCCCCGCCCCTTTGGAGGGCCAGCACTCTGGCTGTCTGGTCTGGGCAGTCTGAAGAAGGATGCCTACTGCTAACAGGATCAGACTCTGTGCTGACAACTCTGGAACCCGTCCCAGGTCTCCTACACTCGGGCCAAGGTCACAGAAAACCAACACTGGCAGCATAGATAAGAGAGAGAGGCCAGTTGAAGTGAAATAGGCTACGGTTTATCTGAACCTTGACACTCACTGTGGGAGAAAGAAGAGGCTTTCTACTCCATGAAGAGGTAGTCTCAGAAACCCACAGGGGCAGTATTCCCTGTCCTAGAGGGTCTATGTGAGTTGGACTCTACTTGATGGCAGTGCGTTCGGTTTGAGCGAGTCCTGACACTCAGGAAGTAGCCACAGTGGTGTAGCACATTATACTCTGGGCTGCTAACTGCAAAGTCAACATAAAGGCTTGAAGTCTCGGAAACACAAAGGGGAGTTTTACTCTGTCCTACAGAGTCACTCTGACTCAGAATCAACTAAGTGGCACTGAGTTTGGTTGGATTTTTGACTTGTTTGGTTGGTTTTTGGTTGACATTCCCTGATGTGATCCTCACAACCAAGGTCAGTCAAATGTGATTGTGCCCTATGAGACACCAAAATGACTACAAAGGGTGGAATTATACCTGTACTACAGTCAGAAGTATGTACTTTCCAAGAGTAGGTCCCAAAGATAAAGTGACCAATCCCAGAATGAGTGACTAAGAGAATGCCTGCAGAGGGTCCCACAGGCACCAGGATTTCTAAATGGAGACATCGCGGAAATAGGAGGAACTTGTTAAAATAGATCTGATCAGAAAGAGAAGGAAAGGCTGTAAGGGTGAAGTCATGGTGACAAGAAGTAGAAATGTTGACTTGGCAAATGTTGTGTTAAATAAATTTTTGTGAATTTTTTTTTTCAAGTAGAGAAACATGCCCAACTACCAGTTTACTCTAGACTTCACTGGGACTAGAGCGAATGGATGGGGAACTGGTCAGGTCACTATTGCTCACCTTCTGAAGTAGCTGTTATCCAAAAAACCAAGTGGTTAAGAATCAGAGAGCCATCACCTCTCCTAGGCAACCACCTCACAGAATTAGTTCCAGAGGAGCAACGACTTAAGGTAGAGTAGACTGCAAAAGGTTGAAAAGTCACCAAACCCAAAAGAGTGTCTTTTGTGTGTCTTCTCTTCACAATGTGATGGTGTAAGTGGATAGGAAATACACATCTAGATCCCAGTTATAGAGGGAGAGGCCAGGTAAGTCCTCTGCTTCCCTTCTCTTACCTTAATTGCTATGTTGTTGGATTCAGTAGCACCGCTAGTGAAAATAATTTCACGAGGATCAGCCCCAATCAGAGATGCTACTTGCTGTAAGCCAACAAATAGAGAAACCTACAATCAGTTAATCGGGCAGGAATAAGGGTGCAAGCTAAGCTAGGCCAGAGCTCTGAAACAAGGATAACACCCAGTCCCAGAAAGCACCCCAGTCCTGCAACAGCCTCCATTTTAAATGTGTAAATTGAAACTTGGAGAAAGTAAGTAACTTGCCCAAGACTAGTCACTGAGGAAATGCTGAAAGTAATGAAATACCTGCAGCTGAACTCCAGGGCTTACTTTCTGAATCTCTTCCCGAGAATCTCAAACCCTTTCCATCCCTACGCACCCCCACCAAAACTAAAACCTCTTTCCCACAGGCCACTGCCTATCTGACCTCAGAACTCACCAGACTCCTCTGTACTAACCTGGCGAGCACGTTCCACGGCCGCCTCACTCTCCCAGCCATACGCATGTGTCCGGGAGTGTGGGTTCCCGTAGTAGTTGACTAGGTAAGGAAGCATGGCATCAAGCACCCGGGGATCCTGAGCACAATAGAGTAAGTTCAGTTTTCCTGTACCCACAGTCAATTCAAGGCCCTACTCTATCCCCTCATACCTGCCCAACCTGCCTCAACACATGCTCAACCCCTCAGACCAGAGGTTGTCAACCTGTGGGTCTCGACCCCTTTTGGGGGGTTGCCCAATTCATAACAGTAGCAAAATGACAGTTGTGATGTAGCAACGAAAATAATTTTATGGTTAGGGGTCACAACATGAGGAACTGTATTAAAGGGTCATGGCATTACAAAGGTTGAGAACCACTGCCTTAGACACTACCTAAATTAGCCCTCAACCAATCTTCCATCCCCTCAGATACTAAGCAAAAATCAACAGAATATACTCCATCCCCGTTGATCTCAACTCAGATTTAACCGCTACCTCATCAGGCAGTCTTCAAATATTGCCTGGGTCTGACACCTGTTTCTACAAGCCGTTTCTATTCCCCAGTGGGAATGGGGAATGTGGGAAGTACCAGGTGAAACTGTGAGAGGGCCGGACACCACAAAAACTGTGCTTAAGATTTTTGTGCAGTATTTCAGCATGAATTTGTTTTTTATAAAGGTGGCCTTATAGTTAGTTACAGTAACAGTTTCAACAAGCCCAGATTACATGTATTACTATAGTTAGAAGGCAAAACTCTAAGCGAATAGATTTTTTGAACCTTCTAATGGACTCAGGGCAGAACTAGTATTATCCAATTACAATGATGCTTCAGATCACCTGGCTTCATCCTCGTTAACTATAAGTACTGGTTGTATTTTGGGGGCTTTTTTTGGCTGTTGTCTTGTGTTTTTAAAGTCACTGATTTGGGAGGGGGGAAAAAGAGGAGCTGACACCAAGGGCTCAGTAGCAAACAAATGTCTAGAAAATAATGACAACATATGTACAAATGTGCTTGATACAACTGATGTATGGATTGTTACGAGAGCTGTAAGAGCCCTCAATAAAATGTTTATTAAAATAAAAAGTCACTGATTTAATCAAGTTTTCTAATGTATTAGCTATAATACTGTAGTAATATTTGCTACCAAAAATCAGTAATTTTTAAAAATGAAAAAATAATTAAAGGAAAAGGAAAAAAATATAAACAGGTTTCCATACAGTTACGAATATTGTTGTAACTAATGTAATTCAATGTAGAGAGATTTTATAAATTTAATTAGGATTCACTGTCAATCTAAGAAATAGGACACTTGAACAATTTACAACTATACTTATCGTGTATTCTATTATTAAAATTGATAACATTACTAAAGATTCTGTAAGGAGCCCTGGTGATACAGTGGGTTAAGCACTGCCATGGACATTCTCAGGAAACCCTTTGGGAGGGGTTGAGCTCAATACTATAGTCATTGTGAATCCAAATCAACTCTACAACAGTGGACTGTAAGGATCTGTATGGTCAGGGATGGCACAAGGTCCATGGAGAGGAGACTCTGTACTTAAGATGACACTAACCTAGCCACGCCACTGTCATACAAAGTGATTTATGAAGGGTTAGGACACAAGAGGTCCTGGTAAATATCCCTCTTCACACAAGGTAAAGCCCTACATTAATATTTGAGAGTTCATCATGCGTCAGGCGCTGTTCTAAGAATTTTGCCATTTTTAACCCTTTTACCCAATTTCACAGAGCTCTAATACAGACTTACAGCTTTCTGTCGGATGGCAGTGGGGTTGTTTGTTTGTTTTTTAGAGCACCTGCATCGAAGAAGTGGCCAGCTGTAGCCCAACCACTTCAGGTGAAAGAGGGCTCAGGTCTTCTGTCTCCTGGCTCAGTGATGACTCTAGAACAACTCAGTAGCTCCTGACATTTCTGTTGCCTGTCTCTACTTCCTGATCGTAACTTGGGGAAAACTGTCTCCGACCTTACCAGAGGAGTGGTAGCTTGCACATCCAAATAGAGAGGTCGTAGCACGGTCTCTGCCTCTGGAGCAGGAGTTGTATCTGAGGGAGCATGATGTACCACTGACAAAAAAAAAAAAAAAAGGAATAGAGTGACCAAATGAGAGGGGATGCATCAAAGCTAGCAGAAAGTAAAAGCTGGACTTAAGTAATGATGCTCAAGGGATGGCAAACCTCAAAGGAAAAGGAAACAAAAACAGCTGAGAACCCGAGCCAACTGTAAAAGAAGGCAAGGGTAATCACAGTACCTCGTGCGGGATGTTGGAAATAGGGAAGGCTCTAAAGGGCAAAGCCACACAGGAGTGGGGAGAAGCCAGGGTAGGCGAGAAGCCCCTGAAAGGTTGCTGGAGGGAGCGGAGCCTAGACTAGAGCGTTCCGCAGCCTAGGAGGGCCCGCTGCGCAGTTTGAGAGGTGACTAAATGAAGTCCAACACTGGGGGAGCGGAGGGAAGGCTAAGAAAGGTGAAGGGAGGGAGCGGATACGGAGGACAGTGTGCAGGACGGGGACTAGGAAAGGGGCATTAGGAATTTTCAGGTGCGTGGCCCCGCCCAAAGGCATCAGAAGGAACAAGGAGCAGGAGCCTTAGCGTACCGCGCACGCGCAGCCCCCGAACGGGCGCCCGGGACTTCGACGCTGGGGTTGCCACCAAGGTCCGGACGACCCGCTTCCAGGCGATTTGCAGCAACATGGTATATATAGATGGCAGTCTCCCACCCAAAGCGACACCGATCCGTGGCCCTAAGATCCCGGAAGTGTTGCTCATGCCCCGGAAGCAATTCTTCAGGTCGCAAGGGTCCGACGCCTCACGTACGCACTGAGACGTATAGCTGAGCGACTGCAGCCGCAAGCGAGGTGAGGTGGGGGCCCCGCGGCGTGGGGGGCGGAACGTGCAGCGGGGGGTGGAATCAGACTCCTCTTTCTCCTGCTTCTCCTTCCGAGGCTTTCCCAGACCCTGGGATTCGCTCCGTAGGCCCCCGCTCCCGCCGACCTCCCGCATCGCGGGCGGGTGCCGGGACCCGCACTTCCCTGCCCCCCTCCACGCAGATGCCGGTGGCCGTGGGTCCGTACGGGCAGTCCCAACCAAGCTGCTTCGACCGCGTGAAGATGGGCTTTGTGATGGGTTGCGCCGTGGGCATGGCGGCCGGGGCGCTCTTCGGCACCTTTTCCTGTCTCAGGTGAGGGTCGCTGGCTGTCTCCTGAGCGAGACACCACTCCGCTCTGGGCAGGAAGCAGAGTATTTCCTCTTCTGGTCAAATTTTTTGGACGCACTCAGACATGAGACTGGTTGAAAGCCCCAGTGTTTACGAATTCGTTGTGTGTCCTTAGGCCAATTGGTAAAGACTGGTAACGACTAGCTTTCCTCCACGAGCACTGTAACCCTACCTAGAGAGCACAAACTCACTGCCTTGCAGCCGCAGCTGACCCATAGCGACCTTCAAAGACTGGGTAGAACTCCAGGGTCTAGCGTTTCCAAGACTGTTAAGTCTTTACAAGCCCCGATTTTGTAACCCTGGCACAGAAGGTAACACCTATCTAGTGCTCATTAAGTGACTGTCACTTTTGCAGATTATTTTTATTTCCAAACCGCACTGTAACCAAGTCGATTCCAATTTACAGGCACCCTGCAGGTCAGTGTCTTAAAGAGAAGTGCAAATGTTACAGAAGCAAAAAGCCTCAACTTTCTTCCTCAGAGCAGCTTGTGTGCTAACCGCTGGCCTTTTGGTTAACAGTCCAGCACCAACCAGGGTGCCGCCTTCATTGGTATTTCCAGTTGCTAATAATTAAACTCACGTGGAAACATTTTACTGTCCTGGAAACAGCATGTAAAGATAGTAATACTTTATGCAGAACGTCATTTTCACTTTTATAGAGACCACACTCATTTTTTGAAATTGCAAAATTACCATTTACCAAGCACTTAACTATGTCAAGGGAAGTAACTCTGCGTGCATTGTCCTATCACAACACCCATGTGAACTGTTCTTTATGAACCCTACTTTACACTTAGCAGGTATCCATCATTGTCAACACCAGAAAACTATTGGATCATACATACTCTGGAATGAAAATGGATAAATCAGCACTAAAAATTGGTTTCCATGATCGGGTACTTAGTTAGCATGGCATCTTTTGTCACCTTTAAGCTGAAGACTTGATGTATGAGGAACTTGGGTAGAGAACCTAATGGAGCCTTTTGTCCATACTCATCTCGGGACAGAGACCATGCTTAGCCATTGGTGAACATGAAATGGGGAGTGGCCAAATTAGAAGTGCTTGATTCATTTATTAACACAAATTTGAAATGAGCATGTAATATTGTTTTGCCAACTGGCCCTATCTTGGCTGCTTCTTCACAGGATCGGAATGCGGGGTCGGGAGCTGATGGGCGGCATTGGAAAAACCATGATGCAGAGTGGTGGCACTTTTGGCACATTCATGGCGATTGGGATGGGCATCAGATGCTAACCAGTGCAGTGGTTGCCTAGTTTGTTTACCCTCTCCCACCAGTTGTAACCCATGTACTATAATAAAACAGTCTTTGAGTAATCAGAGTACCTGTTAGACGCATTGAATCTACTCGTCACCCATCAACAGGTTATCAAGACCACCCAAGTTATCAGAAGTCAGCATTAAATAGCCTTACCTGCCACCTTCAGTAGCCTGCTGACATTGCTTTAATGAAGGCCATGCACAGAAGTGGAAGAGACCCTGCAGGCAGATAGCCAGTCTTTTGGCAAGATCGCCTTACAAATTTGCCCCTTGTGATTAAATCATTCTCCTACCCCAAGCACTTCTATCACATGCTCTCCTCCTGAAGCTACCACTCCGATGTCCCTGAATGGGTAAGGAATACTTCCTAGGACCCATTTCCCTCCAGCTATGCTCCTTAGGAAGCCCAACTACCTCCTGAGCCTCCTTAGAAAGCCCAACTACCACCTGTAACTAGGTACCTCCCCACCTTAGGCCTAACGAGTCAGGCCATCCCAACAACCCAGTCTACTGACCTGACTGTACATCCATCTTGCAATACTTTCTCCAGCCTCTCGAAGCAATTCTCATCCCTACACTTTCAATAAAAATTTTGCCTTATCAATTATAGAACTGCCACTGATGTATTTTAAGAGTAACGGAAAGCCTTTCTCCAGAGAACTGCTGGTAGTTTCAAACTACTGACCTTGATGTTAATAGCCCATTACACCAGTAGTACTACTTCCTTATGATTCCAGGACCCTAACAAAAGCAGCACCTACTCAGGTTGCTCAATAGTAAAGCCTCTACTTGCTCCAAGTACTACTTGGATCAGGCCAAGTCATGGAGCACATTAGACACTTCCAGTTGTCTCCATCCCTCTAAGCTCCAGTACTGACCTCTGGTCAACTTTGTGGTACACCCAAACTGGCACTTCCATAGCACATCCTGACTGGCCCTCGGATGCTTAGCCAGCACATTATGACCACCTAGGTTGATTTCCCCTTCCATGTTAAGAATGCTAGAAATAAATTCTAGATTAACGCCCACAGGTCAGCCGTGTAGTAGGTGGGAAAACTAATGAATGACTTGTCTGGAACCTCCTCTCCCATGCTTACTTGCTTGCTGCCTTCAATTGGGTAGTTTAGATAGTAAATACAATATATACCAAACCAAAAGCCCATTGCTTTCTAGTTCATTTCAAATGGTCAAGGATTAGCAAGTCTCATCTTCGTCCTTTGACTATCCAAACTGCTTTATCAGCTTACTAATAGCCCAAATCATAACCCATGCTACCAGGACCCAAGCTGAGGACATTAATAGAATTATTCCAAAGGCTTTCCTACACGCATCCTATCTATCAGCTTTCCACCTACACATTAAGCCTTGTGTGGTTGGTACTATGGAGTCCTGGTTGTGCAATACGGGTTTGCTTATACTAACACCTTTACAGGTGAAAAACTGATGAAGTCTAGATTTCTTCTCTCACTAGATTTAACCCCAAGGTCTACTTCGATGACTGATCATATTTTCTTTCAGATACAGTAGCTGGTTAAACTACATGGTTCATTATTTTAAATTCAAAATTTTCAGTTTATTTCTAGCTAAAGTATTCACCTACTGTTCAAATTTATTCTAATTAGCTTGATGTTGAGACACCTGGTTCAGTTCACAGAAAGGCCAATGTTTACTTTTCTTTAATGCTAGCTTTGCAGGACCACTAATTTTGACACGTCAATTTATACAAAAACTGCAGAAATATTTCCTACTATTTATCAAGGCAAATATAAAAACTAGCAACTGTGTGTGCTGTATGACACAAACCTAAATACTTTTCATTATTTCAGTAATCTTAGAATGTATCAAATGTACACGATGCATCAACATTGTACCTCGTTTTTATTTAGGTCTGCACACAATTGTCTAAATCAAGTCTGTAATTCTTGTCATTTTTTTTTAAGTTACCTCTCCTGGGGGGGCGGGGGCAGAAAACAGTATTGTTTCAAATAATTTTGTTCAAATAAATTATTTTTTACAAAAAGGAATTATATGGATAGCAAGACAAAACCTTGATTTAACTTGTAAACTACGATGGGGGAATTATATGCCAATAAACCTACCGCATACAATAGTGTATAAGCCGAATTCTTCAGCACATTTTAAATGCAGTTTTTGTGGTAAAACTAGGTACCTTGGTTGATATTTGGGTAGGTTTATACTCGAGTATATATGGCACTTATAAAAATATATTTCAAAACTACCCAGTGCAAATTGTCAAAGAAAAAAATGGCAGAGCCACATTTGTTGCAGTGTAGTACAGATTTTGCCATTACTTTTAACAGAATAAGGTTGTATAATACATAAGTCCATGACTGTTAGCACATTACAACAAATGTGGGGATATAGCACAAGAAATACAATTTTTCCAAGATATATCAGGTATTTGAAAACCTGATTTACAGAAGTCTTCTGCTGCAAGAAATAACACTGCCCAGGTAGATACACACACACACCTGAAAATTTACTTCAAATTAAGGAACTTAACCTGTAAATAATCAAGAGAGTAAATAATCAAGCTTGCTTTTAAGCTAAAGATGCAATTATCACACAGGATACAGTACTTAACTATGCACTGGGTTAAGTGCACTTGCATTTGGCAAATATATTTTCCTATCTTACCCAAGACAGGCTTACAATGATCTCCAGTTGCCAGTTCTCTATGGCAATTGAATTATGTGCAAACCTACACGTTTCCAAAAGTGCTTATTGCAAAGTGGACTATACCGGGACTCAGACTCTGAGTAGTAACAATTATTTTCACGAAGAGGACTATTGGAAGTCAGAGAAACCAAGTCTATTCTCTTTAGTTCCTCTGATTTGAAATATTTGAAAAATGAGGATTTCTTATGGCCTTTTTAAGAGAATTTTATTTGAGTGGTTCTTACAAAGGTTGTTGCAATATGAAAGTCATTGTTCTGATAAGAAATATCAAGCTGTCTTGTCAAACACACTGAAATAACCCAAAAATATATTTCAGAGCTCACAGAGCTTAAAAAGAGCAAAGATTATATGCAACCAGACAAAACCTATTTCTGCATTTCCTATTTCCTGCTCGGACTGCTTTGCTTACCAGACTTGTCAGTGAACATCAAAGGAAATGCAGGGATCATTTTGTTTGGAATCTCACACACCAGAATACATAATATTTACAAATAAATTTTACACATACATTAACTGAAAAGTTGCCATCAAGGAATAAGATTTCAAAATCTCCCTTTCTTACCAATTGACCAGAATGCACAATGAGATGTTAACAGCCCTTTAGCTGTCTGTAAAATTCACTCTAGATATATTCCAGAAACCTTATCTAAGCCAGTAGCCAAATATAACATTACTGAAATCTAACTGCCATGTAAAAAGTTAGGGTTCTGAAACATTAAAAACTTAACATCCCTTGTCTGCCTTTTTATAGAAAGCACATTTGTTCCCCTAGAGCTATTCCTATAGATACTTAATGTAGTTTTTGTAAATATACATTTAAAAGGCAGAACAAGAAAACAGCTTTGTTTACAGTGGTATTTACTAGTTAGGGAGAATGAGCACACTGTATTCCTGTTAACATTTTTATTTTTTCAAGATAACAGGAATTGTATACAAATGACAGTAGACCCTTGCCTCTTTATTTTTATCTAAATAAAAGATAACTCAAGATGAATTCTCAAGAAAGAAAAAAAGCTATGTACATAAGGGACTATGTTCCTTCATCGTCTACTTGGAACCAGTAGTTGTGTTGCTGTCATAGAATCTGGAAAGAGGTTGTGATACGTCGGAAGAGGTACATAGGCTGCTGTTATCATTTTACCTGTTGAAATAAACACATGGTTTAGCATATTTTATTTTGTTTAGACTTAATATTAATAATCACTTATATAAAGACCAATCTTACCAGCGAACCACCTGCCATGTAATGCATTGACAGCAGCTATAGCTGCAGCAATTGATGGACACTTCACATACACATTGCCCTAAAAATAGAAAAATTGAGTTATACATAGCTTTACAGATGTTGCTATATAAGGCTACGAGATTGACTTAAAAATTTTTAAATTGTGAATTATAGCAATGTAGAATCACAAAAGTTCTCATATATAATTATGCAGTAAATATATATTATTGAAACTATCCAACAAATGTACAAATATGCTTGACACAATGGATGCACGTATGGATTGTGATAAGTTATACGAAAGCCCACAATTACAAAAAAAAATTACTAAGACTTAACATTATCCTAAAATTAAAAGATATATATTAATACCTGAGCTGAATTTTTGTCAACATAAATATGAATAACTCCACCATGTTTATTACATTCTTCAATAACATCATCCTTAATCTCTGTATCCCATCCAACTTCTTCTTCGCTATAAAGAAAAGTATTAAAGCCTGTTAACATTCAACATAATAAAAACTAATCCAACATTTGTGATTGATAAATGCCAAGGCTAAACCATAAACTGATACAAAACTAATGAAATGCTTTTGCCTTAATAAATGGTATTCTAACCACTGACTAGGAATAAAAAGATATCTAATTCATAGCACATACGAAACCAGTAGAAGGAAAAAATTTAAACATTTTTATTAAATATTTCAGTATTTCATAATTAAGAACTGGTATAAAATACCAGTTGACATTATGACCAGTTGAGTGGACATATCATGGAAAACTTGCATAGTAATCTGAAGAATCTCAAACCCTTAAATGTACATCTCCCCAAAAAGTGTCAGTTTTAGTTATGAAATAGTTGAAAATTTCAAAATGGTAAGTCAACTCATGGATTTCTCTCATTTAGTCTTTAACAATGTGTATTACACTTACGTTTGAGGGTTAAACATGTTAGACAGTTGGAAACACTGTGTTGCAAGTGGTTGAACAGAAGCAGCTGCAGCTAAAGCTGAAGCTAAAAACAAACAAAAAAGAAATTAGTTTCATATAAACAAACAGCTGAGTATCCTTAATAAAATAAACCACTAACTCCAAACCACTAATTAAGGATAGTTTCAATAATTTATCTTATAAACTGGAAAATAAGATAGAATTTGGTCATGATTATGTTTGAGGGTTTTAACATAAGATTAACTCAAGATACATTGTACACTTAAAAATGGATTAATTTGCTGTGTACAATTTTATAATTGAGACCATGCAACTTAAGCAGTCAAGTTAATAAGTGTTATTAAATAGTGATTTGAGCAATCCACAAAGCCAAAGGTTAAAATGGTAATTGTTTTTGAAGGAATGCTGGAGTTGATACACTTAGAACATAAATCTACACTGTTTTTTACTTCAAGTTCATGTCCATGAAACAATACATAGGCACAATTCAATTTATTGCCAATAAAAATGGTCTTGTTATTAGGCTATCTTACAAAAATGAAACTATAAAATACAATTAAATTTTAAATTATTAGATTGGTCTAAGTGCAACATGATAAACACTTTTTTTAAGTATATAGTAGCACAATTAATATTCAAATTGAGAAGAACTACTGGATATAATATTGAGGAGCAAGGAAATAAAGAAAACCGGCTTACTGAATTAAAACATTTTCCAAAATGGTTGCTCCAGAGCTTTTATGTGAATTATTCAAACTTTACCAGTAGCTGCTATAAAACTCACCGTAATCATATTATATGATCAAATTTCAATCCAATAAACAAAGCTAAGGATAAAACAGTGGATTAGAAGTTACAGTAATCAATATGAATGACTATATGAGGAACTACACGATAGTAGAAATCTATGAAAAATAAACGAGGTTACCGTATGAATTACGGCACTGAAATATGTGGATTTATGGTATCATTATAATGCCTTTAGCATTTTTTCACTTTTTCTACGATGAATATTGTTTTTTCATACCATACTTTTTAATTTAGCACAAAATACTGAAATAAATTTAAATAAATTAATTTGTGGGAAGATGCAAGAGTTACATGCATTGTAAAATAATGAGTACTGTTTGGTTACTCATGAAATAGAAATATGTTGGAAAAATAGTACGATTATAACAGAACATATGGGGAAACGAGAATTTTTCTCTTTAAAATATATTAACCAGATTACCTATGGTGAAAATGTACAACAGAAACATTCAGAATTAACACTGATCATAATACCGAATGAATATAGCAAGAAATAAGGAAACAACTCTTTAACGTTAAAATATCTGTATGTTAACCAAATAGCAATGAATGTATATTCTGGGGTGGGAGGGGAGGAAGGTGAAATAACTACCTACCTTCCTTAAATAAACACATAAACAAACAATCCTGCCCTATCCCTAAAAATGGACACTAAATTTGCTCAAGAATTTATCTAAGTCCAATGACAGAGTCAATGGTATCAGAAGCCTCCAAAATCATCCTACTTTATAAATTTTTCATCCGATTGTCATCCAATTTAAATCATCATTCCGTCATCAAGATGATTTCAACTCAAAACAATACCCCATAATTTTTGCCAAGGCTATAAATTTTGAAGCAAACTTCATAGTGGCTGTGGGCTTGAACTACTGTCCTTATAAGGCACTCTAGGCTCCTCGCATGTAATTTAGTACCCTCACTGCTTACCTGTACTTATACATGTATTTAAACAGAGATCCATTTCATATAACTTTTATTTTATTAAATAAGTCTTCTATATGGAAATCTGGATTCCTTCTAAGTTCCATCACTAACTTGTCTATTAATTTAGTTCATCTGATTTTTATATTAAAGCATAGTAACAATCTGAAAACACTGTTAAGCATTAAGCCAAGTACAAAACTTAAACTCTAAGCAGCTAAAGTAAAAAAGGCGTGTAATTCCCTCTGGAATTTAAAAGATGTATCTGGCTTTCCAATTTATATATTGATAGGCCTTTTGAGCCAATATGCCCAAAATGTTTCTAAAATATAAATAATAACTATGTCTTGCTACTATAAATCTACAGAGGCAAAATATGAAAGAGAAACATTTCAACTCACCTTCTGTCTGCTGGGAAAGTCTTGTTTGCAAATCTATAACAAAAGAGAATTCTACAGCTCAGTGCAGGAACAATGAAGAGCCTCAACTAACAGGGTAAATGTCAGGAAAGTATTAATAAAAGAGGACTATTGCAGCAGGGTTTGTCAAAGGGAACATAATAAAACCTGGCAGCAAACCACCTTCCCCATTCCTCATTGAGAAGGCTTTGGGGCCTTTTTATATCCCCTACCCTAGGAAACTGCCTTTTCCTATCATTCCTGGTCCTCCACATGGCAAATGCATTCCACTAGGCAACTTTTAGTTGGGCATAATGGGAAATGGGGAAAGGGGGGCACACCGGTCAAAATATGTGCAAAAAAACCCTGACCTTGAGAATTCAATTCCAAGTACTTGGGATAGAAATGTACTTATTTTTTATCACTTATCAATCACAATAAACACTTAAGAATGCTTTTTTATATTAAAATTATCTAGTGCTGTCAACAGCACACATCAAATAGCTATAAACACAGGTATGAAAATTATGATGAACCTATAGAGAAAACAACTACAATAAGGGTCCTGGGGGTTAACAGTTGGGGAGGTGGGCCCTCCCCCCTCCCATCCCAAGGAGGTCAAGAAGTCTGAAAATGATTGTGGTATCAAATTGTAAAATATTGCTTGATGTGAGTGAACAATGGAATATGTCTGGATTATCTAATGAAATTCTTTGGGCATAAATGTAATCTTCTCAACTACAAGAATAATCAACTATATTATTATCCTTTAAGTGTGCTGAAAAAATTTTTTTTTTCTAATTCAAGACTTTAGTAATTTATTCTGTCTCTGACAACATAAGGTTTTTTGTTTATCTAAATTATTTTTTAAAATTCTTTTCGTGGATTCAAACTTTTACCCACCAAGCCATGAGGTGACACTATTAATAACATGATTTCTTAGCATAATTTGGAAATATAAAGAGGTAGAAAATTAACCAATGGGGGTATTCTCTGTCCACAATCGCTGAAGTACAAGAATACAAGGATCTAATCAGTATTAAAAATAAAACAGAAGCACAGAATTAAAAGCTGCAAACTCATTGAGGTAAATATCTTTTAAAATGTGATTTAAGTACAACATTTTATATTACCAGTTTGGTTTCCTCCAGAGGAACAAAATGATCACCAAAAAATGGGCCAAAAATGTATAAGGATACTGCAGCCCAAGTTATACTGGGATATAAAAATACCTGGGTTCTATGTGCTCAAAATTGGCATCTCAGGGAATTGATGTATACTGAAGGAACTTGAAGGTATGACCATAGGACCACTGTCAAGAAATGTTAAGTTATAACACAATCTGTTTTACTTCCTAAAATGGGAAAAAATGTAGACATATCAGATATTTATGGTTTTTAAATATCTATCAACTGTTATCCAAATTATAAAAATGATTGATCGGGTTATCACAAAATAGGAAAAGCATGGGTTTATAAATAGATTCCACCATATTCTCTCAGAATTACAGTGATATACACACCCTTGTTTCCCAACACTAGCTACGGATTTAGGGGACAAGGCCTCATATACAATGCTAAGCATTTATTTTAAGAGGACACACAGAGGTTATAAATCTGGAGAAAATACACATTTAATTGTGTGCATTTTAATGTTCACCATAAATACAATAGCAATATATGAATTATCTTAAAGATGAACACTGAAAAAAGGGGATCACACGTATGTATAAGAAAGGGAATCCTGGTCCTGTTTTTAAAGGGGCTTCAAAGAGCGGGTTTAAGAGTTTCATTAATGGTTTATTATAAGAACTGTAAGCCCTCAAAAAAAACAAGTTTTCATTAAATTTTAATTCCATTTTAACCAATTTCAACATAGCTTACATTATCAGAGAAATAGATATTGTAATTAATATCTATCACTGCAAAACTTCAACTAGCTGTAGATATTGTAAATGAAAATCAGCAAGTCAACATACTTTCCTAAATGAGTTAACTATTATTGAGTCGTTACCTAAAACCCCTGGAATAATACCTGCAATGTCCACTAATCAAGTGTTTGGTTAATATACTGAAAAAAATGACTGGAACAATGGGAAGCAACACAAGACAATTTTCAATTTAAA
>NW_022109491.1:21517680-21518544 GCF_000313985.2 Echinops telfairi | reverse complement strand
ATTTTTGCTTTTGTACAGTGTACTGTAATTGTTTGCGAGTGTAATGGTGACTAAAGGGTGTTTTTTCATGTCCTCTATGCTCTATCTAAGAAAATATTTGATTTACAAATAAGGAATCCTACTTCACGAAATTTCATTTATCACGGTAGGGTCTAGAACCGATTAACCACGATAAACGAGAGTTCACTGTATTCACAAACTCTATGCTTTCTTATTTGTTATTAGCATCCAAAAACTAAATCCCAAGGAATAGTGTCTACCACTGCAAAATTGCCTCCATAAGTCTCTCTAAGGAACAGATTGTGAAGGTCTGTCTCTTCAGAGCTGCTGAGCAGGTATGAAAATCCCAAGCATTCTGTGTTAAGCAGTGGAGTGCTTAACTGTTGAATCACCACAGCTGCTATTCAACTACAAGTACGTACGTGTGCTTATAGCATGTTACAATAAACAAAAGCAGCTGATATTAACAAAGTATGATAAAATAAAATTACTAGTCCCCTAATGCATGTCAATTTATCAAATATGCAAGTCCTAATCTTTCACACATGAAACACCAAAAAATTTTCATAAGGAAAAATACTCAATTTAACACAAACCACATAAAGTTGAGTTTTGATGTTAAACACACCTCCCTATAAGCATGAATACCTTTGATTTTTTAGAGTAACAAAACATTTTACTACCAGTGACCTTTTTATACAGGTGTTTTGAGATGGAATTTCCCCCCGTAAAAGCAGCAACTGATTTGAGTATTTGAACCAAACATTTGAGCACATCAAGGTACCTTAAAGTGACTACAGAAACAAGATCAAGTGATGTTGTGTTTTATAGATATTTTCCTTTCATCAGTACAATAACCAGTAA
>NW_022109491.1:21514739-21517002 GCF_000313985.2 Echinops telfairi | reverse complement strand
GAGGGCAGAAGCAATCTTTTTGATTAGATGTGCTATCAATAAAATCCAGGTATTTGGGATGTGTCATTTGCAGCTCCACACCAAAAACCAAGCTCACTGCCATCAATTCAACTCTGACTAATTGCAACCCGAGAATTGTCCCCGAGTTTCAGTGACTGTTTACTTACAAGTAGTAGAAAGAATTCTCTTGCATGGAGCAACTTGTGGTTTCTACTGGCTCACTTTTTGCTGATCAGTCTAAGATATAATCATTACGCCCAAAGGGCTTTTTCTTTGCAGGTACCAACTATAAATAAAAGCTATGCAAAACTGCTGACTACAATCACTAGTCACAATTTGAAACAAAGGTTTTTCAGTATATCAACCATGTAATTGTTTACCGTAATAAATCCGTATCCCTTGGATCGACCAGTTTCACTATCCATCATGAGCTGAATACTTTCGATCTAAAATAGAATAATGTATTTAATAAAAAGGATGTATTCTCAACACAAAGCTCAACAAAACCCGATAAACACACCCTGCAACCAACATTATTACGTTAATAACCAATGCCATTAAAAAAGAAATACAATCTCCATGCCCCTTTCCCAATCCCATCAGTGACACCCTTTAAAAAAAAATTTTTTTTAAATTCTTTTCCCGACTCTGGAGAGTATAACTGGCACATCGATCAGTGTGACATTGTGACCCCTTGATAGATTATAATTTATTTTCATTTTACACTGACCACTGTTCTTCCTTTCCTCAGTTTGTCTGTGCCCCCTGTACGGGTATTGGGCGTGTGGGTGTGGGGGGGGTGTGTCTCTGTGTTTGTGTAGATCATCAAGATCAGTTCCTCAATCATTCCCTCCTCTACCCACCTTGCCCCTACTATTCCTGTTCCTGGATTCCATATGTCGGGGGCTCTTATCTACACCTATGCACATGCTCCAGTCTAGCCCACCGTGAAAGGAAGAACTGGGGTCATAATAGTGGGGAATGAGGAAGCCTCAAGGAAACAAAGGAATAATGTGTTTCATCAGTGCTTTACTACAATCTGATTGACTCATCCTTTCCCTGTTAACCCTGTGAGGGGAGGTCCCATTGTCAACAAATGAGGAGCTTTGGGTCTCTGTCCAAAATCTTTTTCTGATACCAAGGGCTCAATAGAAAGTAAATGTCTAGAAAATAATGATGGCAACATATTCATAAGTATGCTTCATGCAAATGATATATGGATTGTTAGAAAATCTGTAAGAGCATCCAATAAAATCTTTATGCTAATATCACCAAACATTAATTCTCAATTATACTGCTAGTGATATAATTAGTGATCTCACTTACATGGTTAGTGAAAATACCCATTCTTCTGGTTATTTCCTTTCAAAATAATTACTGTAGTTAATCCCAGGAGACCAATTATAAGTTGTCTCAAAAAACTGTAGTTAATCCCAGGAGACCAATTCTAAGTTGTCTCAAAAATCTTTGCAAACCACCACACATCCCCACTCAGTAATTAACCTCATAGAAATATGAAATTATACATATGTTATACTTTTTTACATGCTAATAATGATGAAAATGTTCTCTAGTTGAGGATTGTACAACGAAATGTAATTGAACTACTGAATTGTATGAAATATCAATTATATGCCAATAAAACTATTGAGAGAGAAACAAAAATCTATTAAAGAATTTGAACTCACTCTTCCAAAAGGCTCAAAGATCCCTCGAAGCATATCTTCAGTTATGTTAAAGTGTAAGGAGCCCACATAGAGCCTCATAGGTCCAGCACTTCCCTTTTGTAGATTGTTTGCCATTGCTGCAGCTCTGTTTTTTTCTGCCTACAAACAAGATAGACACATTACCAATCACAAAAAATTCAAACAGTGCTAGGAGACAAAAGTCCCATTCCTTGAGCTTGTTTAATGACAAATGATGTCAAAGCCAACAATTAGGAAGAAAATCCCCGATATATCAACCATTACCACCAATGGCTGTGTAACTCAGACTGTAGGTATATGACTCCATATGAGCAAACTGCTCCATAAAGGTTTCCCATGAACCAGAACTCACTTTAAGCTTCCCATTAGCAGGTGAGCCTATCAATTGCTCACAGGATCCTCCACAGTCATCATAAAACTTATATTCTGGCTATAACTACATACATCACGTTAAAGTCAATCAAGAATGTTCAGTCAAATTTTATTTCACAACTTGTTCAAAACCATACCAACCACTAAGTTTAATTATCAATACAGCAATAAAGTAGCAAGATTTA
>NW_022109491.1:21499426-21513867 GCF_000313985.2 Echinops telfairi | reverse complement strand
TACCTGTGATGCTTGTACGATGATTGGCACACCTAAGACACGCTGGCCAGTTAATCCTATAGCTAGAGGCACTGAACTGACATCAACAAACTCCACATAAGCAATTCCTTTGGAACGTCTTGAATTTCTATCCGAAATCATCCTCACATCACGAACCTAAAAAGACACAACACAAAATTCTCAGTCCTAATTCCAACAGTAACCAAGAGGCTTATGAATCCCTACAAAAATTCACTATTATGATTATACTGTTTCCATGGAAACACTAGGTCCCTTTATATGTTATCTATTTTAAAAACTACTTACAGGTGTCATTTTAAAATGCAGTAAAAAATGTTATATAAATTTATGGAAAAAAAATTGAAGCCTACTTCTGTGTAGGACAAACAACAATTCCAATACCATTAACGTCCAGTAATTTATGCTAAGGAATTTTCTTCCTAAACTTACTGACAATTAAAATTGTATGCCATTCTCCACATTTCTATTGTTCCTAAAGATTACCTTTCCAACTGTAGAGAAAAATTCTTCCAAATCCCTTGGCCGAATTCTTGCTGCCAGCTGCATGCAGAAAACTGTCCTGGCATCTCTTTCTTCAGGAGTTAAATTATCAATAGGTTCCCTAAAATAAAATAGAAGAATCCAATTTCAAAGCTGATCTTGACTGTTTAAGACAATCTTAATTTCCAAAGTACCAAGAGAAAAACCATTGTTATCCCCCTAAAAGATGGACATTTTACTAAAAGGTTAATTAATTGAAGCCTGATAGTTCAATGACGTCTTACAAAATAATCCCTACCTAGCCACACTGCCCAGACCATAAAATGAAGAATCATAAGTGATCAGAGACAGCATAATACATGATTTTAAATATAATGAAAATAAGTTATCATAGAAAAATAGCACCTACCCAACAAAACTAAGTTTAAACATGCTTTTGGGATGGGTATGAAGCACGTGTCTGGACTTCCTAGGTATTGATTTTTTTAAACAAAATCATGCTTTATCTATAAAACATTTTTCTTATGAGAAATCATCTATAAAAAAGCCTCAATATGTTGAAACTTTTAAAACTACAAAGTTTTCATTTTCAGTGAATCCTGGAATTCTACAATAAAATTACGACATAGAAAACTGTCGGTAAACAAGCGGCCATCTAGCTCAGAAGCAACAAAGCCCACATGGAACAACAGATCAGCCTGTGTGATCACGAGGTGTCGAACATGTCACTGAAGACAAATGGGTGCATAAGCAAATGTGGTGAAGAAAGCTGATGGTGCCCGGCTATCAAAAAGTATAGCGTCTGGGGTCTTAAAGGCTTGAAGGTAATCAAGCGGCCATCAAGCTCAGAAGCAACAAAGCCCACATGGAAGAAGCACACCAACCTATGCAACCACGAGGTGTCGAAGGGATCAGTATAAGGCATCATCACAACAAAAAATCCTACCATAGTGAATGATGGGGGGAGTGCGGAGTAGAGACCCAAAGCCCATTAGTAGGCCACTGGAGATCCCCTTGCAGAGGGGTCTCGGGGAGGAGAGGAGCCACTACCATGATTAGAATTCGACCTTGCAAGTCTGGCTAGACCAGAGGAGGTATACTGGTACAGATAGGAACTGAAAACACAGGGAATCCAGGGCGGATGAGCCCTACAGGACCAGTGGTGTAAGTGGCGAAACAGGGAGGGTGGAGGAAGAGTGGGTAGGAAGGAGGGAACCGATTACAAGGGACTATGTGTGACCTCCTCCCTGGGAGATGGACAACAGAAAAGGGGATGAGGGGAGATGTCGGACAAAATACCAATTTATAAACTATCAAGGGCTCATGAGGGAGGGGAGAGCGGGGAGGGAGGGGAAAAATGAGGACCTAATGTTGGGGGTTTAAGTGGAGAGAAAATGTTTTGAGAATGAAGTACAAATGCACTTTACACAATTGATGTGTGTATGGATTGTGATAATAGTATGAGCCCCTAATAAAATGCTTAAAAAAAAAAAAAGGAAAGAAAACTGTCAAAGATAAAAGATGCCCTTGAAGGGAAGCCACAGATGATGATAAAGAATGCTACCAATTTAAGAACAAAAATGATTCCAGAATCAAAATGGTTTACTAATGACGAGTATTTTTTTAACAGAAAGATAATATAATCATTTCAGATCTGCTGAGTTTATAAACTCTCACCTTTCTATTAGCAGCCCCAAACCATCTATTTTAATCTCACTATGCCATCCGGGCTAGTTTGAGAGATGTATAGTTAAAAAAAAAAAATTAAGCTAAGTGTCATATATAAATGTCATGTCATATGTAACATATATAATATAGTCATATATAATAAACCAGAAAAGTCAAAATTTACAATAAAATTTACAAATAAGCAAGATATTTGTAAGTTACAAATTACATTTAGCTTGAGAAGAAGAGTATAGTTACCTGACAGGGCTCTTGTCTTTTCTGAATGGACTTTTGCTTCGGGAACGTCGTCTGCTGTAAAATTTCAAAGTTTCAGAAATAAGCAACACAAGTACACAACACTGATCTCTTGAAAATCAATTTAAACAATTCAGAAGTATGTTTAGAAACCTTAATTTGATGCTATGAGGCAACCCAATCTTTCCTCGGATGGCACTGTTAAATTTTGGTCCGGAGCTAAAAAGGAGACACAAAAATCACAGTAGTTACAGATTTAGGGCCTTGCTACTATTATGTTAATACGCTACTATTACGTTAATACGCTCCAGCAAGCTTAACATTTTTCAGGCGGTTTATCTTTCCCACAATTTAAGTGGAAAAAATTATTTTAATTACCACTATCCCATGCTAGCTGCCATCCTAATTTATCTATCCTGGAGCACTGAAAGGTGCCACGGCCAAAGGTTATAGCCATAAAGAATTTTATGATTCTGAAAATGCTCATATCTAATTTTATTCTAAAATATTGTTGACATCTATGAAAATTTTAATGATTAAAAAATTGTTTTAACTTGGCTAGTGCCCCTATTATCTCACACTAGCAGTAACTAGGGCTAACAATCTTGTGTGTGTAATTGTATTCTTCTTCAAATAGGAGTATATAAATACATGAAAAATTCTATTAATGGGATATATGCATTCATATGAAATAGCCCTAATTTTTCTTTAGGGCCTTAAAAAACCACAAATGAACATATTTTTTAATTGGAATAACTATCTTCTAAAACTACCCAGTCAAGGCCTTATTGTTAAACTAAAGGAAGTAATTCTTTAGTCATGAAACTTGGAATTTTCCCACTAACATGCCAAATTGTGCATTATACATCAATTTACTATGCCAAAGGATTGTTTAGTAAAATATTTAGTACAGGTTCACAAATTCTTCATAATCACCTTTTTATTTTTTATTTTTAAAGACCAGACTAAGTTTAAGGGGACAAGCCAATGTTCCTAAGTACTCATCCTAAATTCATATTCCAGAAAGGTAGGCAAAATGAAAAATGTCAGTCTGTGATCCACATTTGGATTAATTTCCCGAGCCTATACACCTACCTAAAAAATTCAAGGAGGTTCAGGTAAAAGTACTTAAACACAGGTCTTTTGCAATTTTGACTAGCAATTAAGTATAGAAAATAAAAACTAAAATTTTAAATGGGTCAAAGGAATAATGTGTCAAAACTTAAATTTAACTTTATCTGCATCAATCCACTTTCCAATGCCTTCTGATAACAAAGCTAATCACATCTTAGTCAGTGGTCAATGGGATTTACTAGAGGGGAATCTGCAAATGGATTTTGGGCTTTCAGTGTCATCCATACGTTTTGTAAACTGGGATCTCAGAACATTTAATACAATAAAATCCAGTTGTCTTCAATACTTGGATCACATAGGCTACCAATGGGCTTCTTTCATGTATTACTGGTTTTTGTTTTCTATATGGAATCTAGGATAATTAAATCATTAGAGACACAAACTGGCTTAATAGTTTCTTGGGGCTACGGTAGGGGAGAGGTTAGAAAGGGACGATTGAGGAGCTAATAATGAGTGCAAGGAAGAAAATGTTCTGAAATTGGTGATGCAATTATTTTCTAGATGTTAAACTACTGGACTCTGATGTTATCATCAATAAAGCTGTTTGTATTTCAAAAAGTATATATACCCTCTATAGGCTTAATTAAGACGTTCAAACAAACCCCTACTAGTTTCTTTCATATTTATAAGCACTAATAATTTTAAAATAAGACTGGGATAGTAACACAAGTAGATAGATTTCAGATATCTCTCAGTCAAGAGTTAACAGTATTCTTAATTTAGTAATCAACCCATGTAGTTCACTGTGGTAAGATTTTTTAAATCCAACTTATGAATGTGGAAAATCTCAAAATTTCTTTGACAAAAAGCTGAGAATTAAAACATTTAAAATTGAAAATTCAGAACCAGCATTGTGCTTTTCACCTTTAATATTTATAGAATAATATGACAAGAGGAACCTGAGAAACTAATAGTTCACTCTTTATATTTTAAAAATGAGTCAGGCTCAGAACTCAAAGTGCTAACAACTCCTACGTGTTTAAAGCAGGACTATAGTTAAAAAAAACAACAACTATGAACAAATTCCTATGCACACTGCACATATCTTATTTTGAAGTAAAAAACAAAGCGGGGCAAAAACAAACCAGTTAAACACTGGTTTAATGACTACTAATCATTTAATGAACACAATCAATCTAAGTCATTTACTTATAATCGCTTTTCATTGATAACTTGTCTGATAGATATTTCCCTGTCTTAAAAGAGTAAGATAATAAAAGGTTAGAAGTGTAAGTAACCTGTCAGTAACTGATTCATGTCTGTTTTGTCTAGAACTCCATGCTCTTAAGCATTCAAGTTTAAGGCTAGAAATCTGAACATATTCCAAAATGGTTTACCATTAGGATTGTTTAAAAGAGGATTGCTATTCTCTTTAATTAGGTTTTATAAATAGGTTCTTTCCAAGTTGCTAATATAATTGTCTATGACTTTAACGAATCTGTACGTTTATGTCATCTAAATTCCAACTCATTTTTAATAACATTAAAATTTACATTTTGATTTTCAGAGCACTTTTCATTTACTATATATCTATCAATAGAGAATTGTAGCATGTAATTAGCCCCAAAATTATCAAGTAACATACAATAAACCTATCAGGGTGTTTCTGTTGACAGAGAGCCTGAGAGAAAGCACCAAAGTTTGTTAAGTAACCTACAATAAACCTATCAAGGTGTTTCTGTTGACGAGAGCCTGAGAGAAACCATCAAAGTTTGTTAAATATATTCAATAAAGAACACACCTTTATTGTTTAAATATTCGGATCTGAATTCTATCTAGCTATAAAAATCATCAAATCTGTACTGTTGTAAAACTAGAATATTTTGTATAAAATTAAAATATTTAGATGGACTAACAATAAAAGCTTTAGTAAAACAAGTTACCTGTAATTATTTTACTGTCTTTCAAACGCCAATGTAACTTGGTTTACCTTCTAACCAAATAAAATTAAAGATCTAATTTTACAATTCAAATCTCAATTTGAGTTGCTATTTCTAACCAAACTCATCATTATTTTAAGTACATACTAAGGACTTCTGTAGCGGCCTCTGAATCTGCGATCTCGACTTCTTGAGCGACTCCGCCTCCTTTCTTTGCTTCTACTTCGCTTCCTTTCACGGCTTTTGCTCTTTTTCCTTTCTCTATCTCTACTTCGTTTCCGTTCCTTACTTTTGCTTCTCTTCCTCTCATGACTACGACTTCTGCTCTTGCTTTTTTTCCTCCTACAAAGAAAAAAATTACCATTATTTACTTTTGAGGAATCCATTAAGATTTACTTCTGTTTGTGGTCAGAAATTTATCCTTTTGTAAATTTTCTTATGTTTACAATCACATAGTGGTACACTTGTAACTCTTTAAAAATTCCAAATACAATAAGCCAACACCCAACTTTTGCCTTTACTGCTAAAAGCTAGTCGCTGAGAAGTATTTTAGAGGGACTATCCCATAACAGTAGAGGAGGGATGATCCCATAACAGTAGGGATCGCCATCATCTCTGGGGTATCAATTTTAAGGAGAACTTGCTGGCATATATATCAAAACCTCAACTTACACAGAAAACTTGACCAGTGATAGGACAGGCCAATAAATACTAGTCATTGAGATCACAAAATCAGTTAAAATGTACTCACTATTATGCAGTTCATGTCTATTAATATATTAATGTTAAGTAAACCTATTTTGACCCACCCAAAAACAGAATATTTAAAGTTGTGCAAGTGCCATCTAATCATCCTTTTATTCTCCCAAGCAGAATAAAATGACAAAGGCTATTAAGAACTAATGCAATAGAATGCAATTTCAGAATCCTTAGACCATTTCGAATGCTTTATTTCATAGGGACTACAGCAGGAAATGGAGTATGCAGTTTTTAAACCAGTTTTACAAAGCCTGTGGGTGGTAATCAAAAACAAGAATCCACACCTTTATAAATCTTACCAAAAATTAACTCTGAAAAAGAGCCAGTCAGTATCTTTCTATTCATTTGTGCATTCTATCCTGTATACCACCATTTCATAATTACCTCTTATCACCCATAATTTCAGAGGTGCCTTCAGATATTTCCATATAGATTCAAAGACATTTCAAAATAGTTATTCCACTAAAATGTCAATCTGTAGCGGCTGAATGATCATTCAACATTCTGACACTTCAAAATTATTTGGAAATTTAATTAGCTAGTCCTTATCAAAAACATCATTAGCACAACAGCAAGTGAGGTCTGCCTCAGAGAACCTGTAAGCAGGTCATCTTAGAGTGCATTGAAAATAGAAAATGAAGACACCCACCTTCTGGAATCTTGAAACCCACACTCCAATCACAAGGAGATGTAGAGCTTTCCAAGGAGGCAGAAACTTGTCTAAAATTTCAAGATAATCCACCTGACTGTCAGAAAATTAGGCTACACTCATCATTATTATAGAAATTATCAAAGCAATGCCTAAAAGACAGCAGGCAACATTCTAACTTTGCCACCGGAAAAACTTGACACTATTACCTCTTAAGTGAAAGAATTCTGAGTAACCAAAACCAAAAGCCCTACATTTAAGTAATTCAATTAGGGGAAAGTGTAAAAAAGTAACCGTATCATCCATAAAGATGAAAAAGTTTTTTGCTCTGCTCATAAATAGCCCACAGCAGAGAGGCAGCCAACCTCCCTAACAGACCGTGGGGCACTGATTCTGCCAGAGGACTCAGAAACTGGATGGCGAGATCTGTGAGATCTTCCTAGGACTTTTCATAAGTGAATCCCCACCCACATCTGAAGGCAACCCCAGAGAGGTAAAAAGACAGCTTGCCTACGACAGCATACTAAAACATTCAAAAATAGAATCATCTGCATAAAAGACCAAACAAAGGTAAAACTTGAAGAAACCAGTATACTTCTCTAACAAATTCCAGCTTCAAAGAACATGTAATAGTTTGACTACAGAAAGGTTATTAAAATCCACACTAATAAGTCAAATCCTGTTACAACTTTAAAAGGGACTTTCCAAACTCTTTAGTGGCAGTGGAATTTTGTACTGAACATCATTGAAGTAAATGGTCCACTGGGCTGGGCCTTTGGACTTTTGGGTTATATGGCCTCTGCTGTAAAGGTGTTTTGCTATAACTGGATTTGACCTCTTCCATGTAAGAAGATCTAAAATTTAAATGCAAAGCATTCTGGAAAATAAGAAAAAAATAGAAAAGTCATTTATTCCAAAATGTATAGAAAATCCACACCACAGTAGCCAATATATTTTAACTGTTGCCATTAAAGACGCCATCCCTTTTTGGGGGGGGGCTAATTCACTGAAGAACTTAACTAGGTGGATGCTTATAGTTTAGTCTTTGTAAACCTGGTTACACTTACAAACAATAGTCTAATGAAGGCAAGCCCACTATTTCAAGTTTTGTGGTTCTGCCATACTCACAGTAGTAGCTCTTCCCCAGTTTGTTATCAGGCAACCAATTTGCAATACATTAAGACCTAGTTCTTATTAATCTTACTGGGAATCGATTGTGTTAATCAGAATAACTTTTTACATAGAAAACATATATTCTAATAGACAACTCCCAATTTCTCAGAATGTGCCTTTAAAACTATATACCAAACACTTTTAAAAGTTCAAAATGAAAAACACAACATGGAATCTTTGGTTACAATCTTTACTTTATACTGAATACTATAGCACAGATTATTTTCGCTTTTATATTTTATCTAACCTTAAATATAATCCCCCCCAATAACTTAATTTCAAAGATAAATTCTCTTCACAAAATTGAAAAGTTCCCAATTGAGCAAATAATCAACTATAAGAAGTCTGAAAAAATATTTTCTACATTTTAAAAGGTAAATAACGGTTGCAATTGGGAATACTTATAAAGCTTACAATCAATTGTCCAATTATATCAGTTTCATAAGGCCCTTTATTTATATTGCATGCCACTGAATATCAACTTTAACTTGTTCCTCAATTTCCTCTATGATTCAGAAAGCAAAGTAGTCTTAAGCTTGCATGCTGAATGAAAACAAGGATCAAATGAGGGGATATATATGAATGAGTAGCAAGGTATAACATCTGAAAATAACACAGCAAAACAAGGCACAAGGCCTCAAAATATATACCCTTCATTTTCAACCTTATGTGAAATCTTTATTTATGCTTAATGCACACCATCATTTAGGGAAGTATCAGTTTACAAGCCACTTCCTAGGTTCCTGTGTAACTCCAGTTACACAAACTCTATCAAAAATCTCATTTTGGAAAAAGGTCTAAAACGAGATAATATAAACACTGCAATTTTTAAAATCACCTAGGACCATAGTTCAAGAAGAATCCAAATCCAATTCCCACGTCCCTTGTAACTTTCGAGAAACTTATCAGACTCCCAACCAAGCTTGTGCTGGAATATAGACAATTTTTAAATCTATTGCTGTACCATACACTGGTAGCTTCTGGAAATCTTAATACCAGTTTGATAATATCAAAAAACCCAATCCAACATTTTGTCATTTTAATGAAATTTTATCAACCTACCCAAAACAGTTGTGAGGATGCATGAGGTTAGTATATTACAAAGCACTTTGAGCTCTTAGTAGAAAAAAGTTAAAGAACCAAGATTCTTTTAAAATCATTTTTCATATGGAGTATGAACATGACAAAATGTTTTAATGTAACATAACAGGCTAATGAAATAATACTCATGACCACATTAAATAAGAGTCATTGTCTGAGAGGTGAAATGAAACCTACAAAATTGATAGTATTCAACCTTAGAAAGCGGATCTGGATTAAACGAAGTAAATTTTATTTATTGCATTCTGTATTAGCTTACAACAGAGATTTCAATTTTGGATTATTCAATTAACTCAATTAAGTTACACAAGCATTCAACTTTGTAAAACTCTATTCTCACAATATTAAGCTTGGTCAAGTTTAAAATACGTTAAAACATGAGAGCCACAAATTTGAGTCTGAAACATTATTACAAAAAGGGCCTTTAAGTACCAAGAAGTGAATCAGTTCTGGCTCCTTTAGGAGGCCAAATTGCTTTCATTGGCCTGTTTATTACCTTTTCTCATTTAACTTTTCTTACCCTTTTATGTTCAGTGTATTGTTGTTTTGGGTTGTTTGTTTTTTTTTGGAAGGGGGGGTTTGAAGGGAGACGACAACACGAAATATTAAGCCGAAGTTGTCAAATTTAAGACAAAAGGCAAACTTAAAATACAGAACTCAGATGAACTTGGGGAGTATGTCTCTAAAAAGACTTTTCAACTATATCCTAATATTAAGTCTAAGAGCTCATCATTCGAAAGCAAAAAGTTTCTTATCCATAAAAGAAGAGCCAGGCTTCTAAAAGAGCCTGCTGCTTTTTCCCACCCCTAAACCCCAGGGCAGAAAAAAGTCATTGAAAATCTATGGTTTGATACTTTAGACACAGGCACAGAATCTAACACACCTCAATCACAGAAATCTCCTCCCTCACCCACCCCCACAGCCAATGTTTAAACTTACTTTTTGCTACGTTCTTCATGGCCATTAGCACTGCTCAACTTGTTCTCATCCTAAGCAGGGTTGATAGAAGAACATCATGAGGACGAAGTGGAAACATTTCAAGTTGTCAAAGGGTAAAGGGAATAGGAATAAGAAAATACAAAACAATTTTAAAACTAATTACTTATTTATAGTTTGAAATGGAAGGCTATGAAAAAATTTAGATGGGTGTGTTTAACCACTTTGTTGCTTAGTTAAATCATTGAAATACAAAAAAAAAAGGTTTTCACATTAACATGTCAAATTATATTCTTACATATTTTAGATATTAATCAGATTTACATTGTTGAAGTGGTTAAATAAAACTTCTGTAAGACATGAACGAAGTCCTGTTTTGAGTTTTTTTTTCTCCGTGTGCTATGGTCCCTTTGGTCAGTACCATGGCTCTATTTCTGCCTAAGCCCCAAGTGGCCATGCTAGCAGCCAGCCACTATCGATTTCCTGTGACCGATGCCATTCCTGAGATCTTCGCCCATTTCCGTTGGAGGGTTGGGACTGTAAGAGCTTGATGCCACCTCTGTCACACATCTCGCCCTGAAGCAAACAGGGATTCACACTGCTTTAGTAATGTTGACTCCCAAGAACCCAAGAAAGTCAATTAATAATCCACCAGTCCAACCTAAACATTTCCTATTTCCATACCTGTTTACATGGAATTACATCCATGTTAAACTAAGTCACAAGACTCTTAACATTAACATAAGAGTAGCTCTGAAAGAATCTAAGCATTACAAACTACATCAACTATTTAAAGCTACCAAGAATTCATCCAAATTGGTACCACATGGTCGTGCTATCCACTACGAAACAAATGTATTGTTTTTCAAAGGTTTAGTGCAATGTTTATTTGAAAGTTTAATTACATCAGCAATAGGAGTATAACTGCTAACTTAAAAGTTTACAGTTTGTGAAACCAGTGATAAGATAATGCATGCATACTGTTATTTTCACCAACAAGGGTGAAAGAATGAAGACAGTTTACTTTTACTGCTATAGTGAAATGGGTCAAAGACTAAGTTTTCGCCAAAATAATTCCTTTGTAGTTTTTAGTGTGAAATATTATGGCAGGGCCTGGAAAAGAGGAATAGAGAACAGTACAACAGCATTAAGTGACTCTAAACTGTGATACTGCCTCTTCTGCTTTAGAAAAAATTTTTTTTCAGGGATCCAAGAATTTTATTAATCTTTAATTCAGCAGATCTCCACCTGCCTGTTTAAGATTTACTGTCACCAGTCTTAGGTTTAAAAAAAAAAAATCAAATCTCTCCCATTTCTTCTGATAAGTTATTGTATTTCAAGATTTACTTGCCAGACTGGTTATGCTTCGTTATTCTTGGACCCCTGCTATTTTCCCAAACCACTACATTCACCTTTTTGCTATACCAAAAACTGGAGCTGGTAATTCTTAGTTGAGTCATTTTACCTAGGGGACCACGGTACAGCGATAAGTCACTCAATTACTACCTTATGATTGACAGTTCACACTGGAATCAAAGGTGAATTCATGGGAGTAGAGGTGAGATATCGTTAGGCAAGTCTACAAAGAGAGATAGATGGGCATTTATTCATCACGCTGAAGTGAAACTACTGCACAATATTATTACATATATAGCACATATTTACTTTTGTAAGTTATACGTAATGCATCTCTGATAAGGTAAATCAAGAGGGCTCCGGGGAGGTTAGTTTACATTTCAGCAGTAGTTTCGTGAATATGCTAAATTAAGAAATATATAAACCTCACAGACATGTTTCCTCTCACCTTCTTGTAAGGAGCCTCAAGCATTGCTTCAATATCAATATCGTCTGCCATTTTCTCCAAACGCCTAGGAAAAAAACACAACTTGTTAATGTTAATTCTGCTTTATTTTCGCTTACCGAATATCCTCCAAAACTCCCGAAAAAAACCCTGAAAAATCCGAGGTGCTGAGACGCACTTACCAGACCTGGCTTATGTTTAAGTTATTTGAAATGCCTCTGACACCCAAAGCTTGATTAAAAAAAAAAAAAAGGAAAAAGCTTACAATACACTCCGAGAGAACGGAAGCCGGCGGCGTCGAGCACAAGGGCCTGGCACAGCACCTCTGCGCGCAGAAGCCGCGCTGCCATATTAGGGGCAAAGGGAAACTCCCTCCGTTGGGAGGGGCGGTGTGCCATGGAGGCGCTCGGCTGGCGCCATGTTGGGAGGTCGCGGCAAGTCCATGCCTTTCAGAGGCTGACCGGAGACCTCCTCGGGGCCCAAGCTACCGTCCACACCGCGATTCCGCACAACCGGAAAAGAAGGGCGCGGTCGCTGACGGGGGGGCCGAGTTCTGGAGCGCCACCTCCCCCGGCACTAAAACCTCCCCTGCAGAGGGCCCCTTCAGCCTTCAAAAGACAAAACGCGATCCCCTCCGCCCCCTTACCTGAGCGGGCTTTCGGGCTCCTGTGAGGCTCGTTTTCGGGAACAATTGTCTTCTACTGCCGCCGCCGCCGCCGCCGCTGTTGCTACTGTTAAAGACGCTAGGCCCAGGCCGCGGTAACGCCCAGCCCGAATTTCGGGCTCCTAGGGCTGCTAAGCCCGAACGAATCTAAAAAACAAATAGAATTAAATGAGCCCGCGCGGGACAGCAGGACAGCGGCTTCGGCAGCTCAGGATCCTCCCCTGCGACAGCGTCCGCAAGCTCCCTGAAATGGCGGCCGCTGCTTCTCCGTACTCACATTCACCAATACACATACACACAAACACACGGGGACGCACAGAGCCTTCAGCACGGGCTCTCGCGAGAATCTTCCCGAGTGCCAGCCCGACGTCCCCGAAACATCGCGAGATCTAACTAAGCCACCGCGCACCTCCCCCCTCCACCCGCCCAGAGACTATGGCCCAATCTCGCGCAATGATTGCGCCACAAACGTTCCCATCCCCCACCGGACTCCCCCGCTCAATTGACGTCCAAAGCTCGCGAGATTGGGCAAGCCACTCGGGGAAAGGCCGTTGGTGCGTTTCCTGTCAATCTCGGTACAAAGGCCGCGTTGAGTGGGTCGCGATGGTCGCCGCCTCCTGACGCTACCTCCTATGCGGGGTCCTCCTCAGAACTCAGCTCCCCCTCCTCCGAGCCTTCCACCAGATGGTAGTCAAGGTCGCCATAAGGCACCCAGGCCACATGGCGGGCGATTTGATACAACAATCATATTGAGATTATTCACGAGGAAGACGATGGGGAAAACAGACCCGAGAAGGCGACACTGGACAGAGGTGGAAGGGAGTGAGGAATAGAAAGTAGAGTGCCCTCTCTTTGGACACGGAAGGCTGCATGCGCCCTCGGTTATAGACATGCGAAAAACCCCTACAAGCTGTGGAGAAAGTTGAGAGGAGGAAAACAACCGATTCCTTTTGGCAATGGATTGATTAATTTTCTGTATCTCTTCCCCCGAAATAATAGTCTGCCCTTCCTTGACTTACATCATAATGGCTATGGTTTCTAGCAAAATGGCCCCGTTTCTCCTGGGACTATCTCCTCAACATTCCTGACTGAGTAGAGATTCTCCTCTTTGGTCAGTACTGTTTTAAAAAAAGGAAAGAGTTGCTTCGTCATTGACAATATTTTTCCCTCCAAAATAAAAAATATATAAGCATATAATGTTCTTGTTGAGACCTGTGGAGTTGGTTCTGAGCCCTAACAACTCTATCTATGTACAACAGAAGGAAACACTGCCTGGTTGTGAGCCAACCACACAAGTGCTTATTATGTTTGAGCCCTTCCTTGCAGCCACTGTGTCAATCCATCTTGTTGAGGGCCTTCCTTTTTTTCTCTGCCCCTCTACCAAGCGTGGCGTGATCTCCTCCAGGGACTTTGTCTCTCCTGATAACATATCCAAAATACATGAGACTAAGTTTCATCATCCTTGCCTCTAGGAGCAAGGATAGTCACTTTGGGTCACCTTGCTGGTATTAGAAATGACATAGCGTTCAGCATCCAACAACACACAAACCACTATAAATTTAATTTGACACACCATAATTTCCCATGGCTGTTACAACACTGACTTTGAACTAGCACATTATTTCTCAAGGTCACCAGTTCCAACTTAACAGCCTCTCCAAGGGACAAAGATGAGGTTTTCGGCTCCTGTAAAGATTTACAACCTCAAAAACAAAACAAAGATGTACAACCTCCGTAGCCCAAAGGGGCAATTCTACTCTGTCCTACAGGGTCACTGTAAGTCAGGATCTAGATTGACATTGGATAGGTAAGCTTATGAAAACAGGCAATATAATTGCTAGGCTACCCTCCTTAAGGCCTACAAAGGTCTCTTATAAACCACTACCTTCTACAGATAGGAACTGGAAACACAGCGAATCC
>NW_022109491.1:21492806-21498609 GCF_000313985.2 Echinops telfairi | reverse complement strand
AACTCTATGTAAATATACCAATGGTGGATAGTAGTTGGCAGTGCAGTCCTTCTACTAATGACTCCCGATATGCATAAAAAATAAGAGTACAACTTGCTCCACACAGTTGAGAATGCTAGAAGCAGGAACAAAAGACCAGAAAACATACCTGATCCCAAAATGTCCTTACCTGGCAACCAGAAGACTGGGGAAAAAAAACTGAACAAAAGCATTGTAAATTAGGAGGCAGAGTGGTGTGTGTATGTGTGTGTGTGTGTTTAATCTGCTAACCAAAGCAAATAAACAAAATATTGCAAAATAATTGGGATTGAAGCAAACCTAGTAGCAGGAAAATTCTGTTGAAAAGGCATCGCAAGATGGAGATACGCCTTGAAAATGATGGATGGCAAACAAAAGAACCACTGCCTCGTCACCACACCCTTTGGTTGTCTTCATTCAAATTCACTGTCAGTTGATCCAAAAGAGAATAGCTGTAGAGTAAGCACGCATGAATATAGGTCCTAATCAGTTCTACATATTATAATTCTGTGCAATTTACTTAAACCTTCAGTTAAATTCCATTTTCCTCAATCACATAGATGGCTCTGGGAATTAAAACAATGTGAGCTATTATCTTTGCTAATAATGTATCATTCATCTAGTAATGTATGTTGCAACTTTATTTTCTTCAAAAATAAAATAAAATAGTGCTTAAGTATACAGACCAAATTCTCTCTTACAGACTCCCTTTTATTCTACCTACTCCAGTCAACTCCCTCCCTCAATGTGTTTTAAATACTGAAGGAATATTTATGCTCCATAGAGCCTAAGCTTTCCCTACAATACTCTTTTCCAAGATATCTGTGAATCTTATTTTTTAAATCATTTTATTGGGGACTCGTACAACTCATCACAATCCATCCATCCATCCATTGTGTCAAGCACATTTGTACATTTGTTGCCATCATCGTTCTTAAAACTTTTTTTTCTCAAAACATTTTATTTCTACTTGAGCCCTTGGTATTAGCTCCTCATTTTCCTCCTCCCCCAACCCTCCATCCCTCAAGAACCCTTGATAATTCATTAATTTTATTATTTTGTCATGTCTTACACTGTCCGATGTCTCCCTTCACCCACTTTCCTGTTGTCTGGCCCCAAGGGAGGAGGCTATATGTAGATCATTGTAATATCTGTAAGTTTTATGCCTTCTAATTTCCCAAAGATCATTGATCAAATCTGACATACTCTACTCACTCTGATATTTTACTTTATCTTTTTATTACCCATCTCCTACCATGAGAATAGAAGCTTCATACAAATAAGCTTTTTGTTTACTTTTCTTACTGTTATATACTCAAGACCTGGAACAATATCTGAAACTTAGTACCAAATAAATCAAACTCACTGCCATCAAACTGATCCCAATTCATAAACCAAAAGGGCAAAGTCACTGTCATTGAGTCAATTCTGTCTCACAGTGATCCTGTATAACAGCGTAGAACTTGCCCTTATGTGTTTCTAAGACTGCAAATCTTCTTGGGAGTAAAAAGCTCTACTTTCTTCCACAGTGCAGCAGGTAACGGTTTCAAACTGGTCAGCTTGTGCTACTAGTGCACCTACCCCAACTCATCATGACTGTATGTAAGTTATCTGAGGCTGTTTTTATTGTTGTTGTTTTCAGAGGCTGTAAATCTTTATAAGAGTAAATAGCCTCTTATTTCTCCTTTGGAGCAGCTGGTGGGTTTGAACTGCCACTCATGTGGCTAGCAGTCTAAAACACCTGACAGCGTTGAGGGCTCCCTTCTGAAAATGTATAGGGGCCCAATAAATACTCGTCAAATGACATTATTAGTTATGGCTCACTCCCAATGGTGTGTTGGTAAACCTGCTCTCCAATGATTAAAAAGGAAAAAGAAAGCAAGCCTAATTTGTAGTGTTGGTTGCTGCCAATAGCATCAATAGTATCATTATGGCTCAATTAGGAGCCCTGGTGGTGCCATGATTAATGCCTTTGGTGATTCAAATAAACAAAATGCTCCAAAAAAAACCTGAAAACAAAACAAAACCAAATAAATAAACCAAGCCAAAACACCTTACTGTCATCAAGTTGATACTGAGTCACAGTGACTTTTTAACGAGCTCCTGAATCAGAGAAAACACCGGACAACCTGTTGCTGTGACTACCACAGTTTAGAATGCTATGTTAGACTAGGTTCTCTTGTAAAGTTGATATATGTATATATAAAGAAAGATTATTTCATGGGATTGGCTCACCCAGTTATCTCTTGACTGATCTCTATCTTCCAGGAACGATACAGCCAAGATTGGCAGGACTGATGACAGGCTTTTGGCTTCTGAGGTGACTGAATCCAAGGACAGTCTACAGATAAGATAGCTCACTGGTGACTCCTAGAATCAGCAGGCAATAAGGTCTGCTGCTAGCTCAAATCCAGATAAAACAGCAGATTCAGGATCCACAAAGAGCTAGCAGGCTTTACTATATTTTGGAAACAGGCCACACCCTTGAGGAAACTCACTTTCCTTTGATCCACTATTCAAAGCAGATCTCATCCTGAAGCTCATCATGGATTGCATTATAATATAATCATGGGGGAGGACTACATCATACTGCTAAACCACTGAGAATTACGGCCCAGCCAAGTCGCCCTTACCCATAACTATCACCGAGACTATGGAGCAGTGCAACTCAGAATCCGCTGCATGGCACACAACAACATGGACTACAGTATTTAAGGCAACCAACAATGTAGCACCTTGCTCACAAATTTCCGGAATAACTAACCATTGGCTCTTGCAAGCCACTATGCAAGTACTCCACTTCATGGCTGTGGCACAGAGCAAGTAATTCAGCCATCAGTTTATCTGTCTTTGAAATGGGGAGAGTAATAAAATATGCTTTGTAAAATTGTGGTGCAAGTTAAATGAGTTAATAAAAGCAACTGCTATAATTCTAACTGGCAGCCTTTTCTTTTTTTGCATGTGTACATTTTGCACATTCTTCCCCACCACCACCCACTCTACCTGCCCGAGATAGGAATTCAACTGGGTTCAAATGGTTCTCAAGCTTGCAACCTTAAAAAAATAAAATAAAATAAAAAGATTGCAACCTTACAGGTCTGTCTAAATAAGATAGGCTGGATGAACAATCTGGAGGAGAAAACAACGGACTGATAGTTCTTGGGGGACATGGGAGAGGGAAGGTTGGGGGAAAAGGTAGTGGTGTTAACAACCCAGGGACAAGGGAACAACAAGTGATCCAATTTGATGGTGAGGAGGGTGTAGGAGGCCTGGTAGGGTGTGACCCAGGGTAATATAACCCAGAGGAATTACTGAAACCCTAATGAAGGCTGAGCATGATAGTAGGACGTGAGCCAGTCAGGGTGCAGTGTATCAATGATGAAACTTACAACTTTCCTCTAGTTCCTAAATGCTTCCTCCCACCAGTATCATGATCCAAATTCTACCTTACAAATCTGGCTAGACCAGAGGAAGTACACTGGTACAGATAGGAACTGGAAACACAGGGAAAAGCAGATGATCCCTTCAGGACCAGTGGTGTGAGTGGCGATACCGGAAAGGTGGAGAGGAGGGTGGGGTGGAAAGGGGGAACCAATTACAAGGATCTACATGTGACCTCCTCCCTGGGGGACGGACAACAGAAAATGGGTGAGGGGAGACATCTGACAGAGCAAGATATGACGAAATAATAATTTATAAATTATTAAGGGTTCATAAGGGAGGAGGGAGGGGGAAAATGAGGAGCTGATGGCAGGGATTTAAGTGGAGAGCAAATATTTTGAGAATGATGAGGGTAACAAATGTACAAATGTGCTTTACAAGATTGATGTATGCATGTATTGTGATAAGAGTTGTATGAGCCCCTAATAAAATGATTTTTTAAAAAGATTGCGACTTTAGACAAATAAAGACATCTCTGAGCCTCAGTTTTTCAACAGTAGAATGATTATAATAGGACTTTTTTTAAATAGGACTTTCTTTAAAGGGTGAATATTAAATGAAATAATGAATGAAAAGTTTTTAGCACAGTTTTTGACACATAATAAGTATGCCATAAATATTGCTTTTTTCCTCAAAAAGTGTTAAAAATTTTGGAGTAGCATAGGAAAAAAAGAGAGGCCAAGGTAGGTGTGTGTAGTAAAAAGTAAGGATAAAAGGAAAATCTGGAAAATCTTTAGGAATTTTAAGTGTGACTTCATTCTTCCATCTTCTCTGGGGGGTTTTTGGCGGTCAATTAAAGGTTTTACCAAGACTTGTGGAGAGCAGCGGACAGAAGCTCTGAGGGATGAGGAGAGTTCAAAGTGGACAGGACTCGACACTACAGACTATTGAAAAGCTTAATTACTTGCGTTTTTACTAAGCATTTGGTTTCTACTTTAGCCAGGTAACCGAAGGTTTCTGGTTCTAGTTTACTTCCTGTAATAGGACAGTTCCCCTGGAAACAAAAGGCTGGTGGTGGAAATAGGATTTAGACACTGTGATTTAAAACAAACAAAAACAAAAAAACTGTTTTGGAAAAATATCATAAAGGCCTGAAAATTGCTTAGGAAATAACCCCACACCCCACAAAAAAACACTGTGACAGGCTTCCAAAAGTTCAAGTGAAAAAAAAAAAAAAGTTCAAGTGAAAATAGGAATTCAAAACAATCCACCCTAGCGCTGGGAGTCTTGGCACCGCCAACTTCATCCCGCTAGGAAGCTCAGCAGCCACCGAAAGAGCCAGAACGGCATGATGAACAGCACAAAAAGGCCACTTCGGCACAGCTTTGAAAGCCAACCCCTTTCCAGGCGCTTCCAGATGCGAAGGGAATTGTGTTGCAAAAAAACAAACGGCGAAATTCCACCATTAGGAAATATGTCTAGCTCATTAAGAATGGCGAGAAAATCACAGCCCTGTGCCCCACGACGGTGCTTGAATTTTACTGAGGAGAAAGATGAAGATCTGGTGGTAGTTGGTGACATTCCTGGAGTCCGTTTGAAGGTTGTCACAGTAGCTAATGTGTCCCTTTTGGCCTTGTACAAAGGCAAGAAGAAAAATACAAGATCGTAAGTTAGTTTGTTTGTTTAAACCATTTTATTAGGGGCTCTTTATTCATTTAATCATTTTATTGGGGGCTCATATAACTCTTATCACAGTCCATATATACATCAACCTTGTAAAGCACATTTGTACATTCATTACCCTCATCATTCTCAAAACATTTGCTCTCCACTTAAGCCCCTGGTATCATCAGCACCTCAGTTTTCTCCCTCCCTCTCCGCTCTCCCCTCCCTCATGAACCCTTGATAATTTATAAATTAATATTTTGTCATATCTTAGACTGTCCGACGTCTCCTTTCACCCACTTTTCTGTTGTTTGTCCCCCAGGAAGGAGGTTCTATATAGATCCCTGAAATCAGTTCCCTCTTTCTACCCCACCCTCCCTCCACCCTCCTGTATCACCATTCTCACCACTGGTCCTGAAAGGATCATCTATCCTGGATTCCATGTGTTTCCAGTTTGTATCTGTATCAGTGTACATCCTCTAGTCTAGCCAGATTTGTAAGGTAGAATTGGGATCATGATAGTGGGGGGGCGGTTGGCACAGGGGAAGCATTTAGAAACTACGGGAAATTATGTTTCATCAGTGCTATACTGCACCTGACTGGCTCATCTCCTCCCCAAGACCCTTCTGTAAGGGGATGTTCAGTTGCCTACAGATGGGCCTTCGGTCTCCACTCCACAGTTCCCCTCATTCACAATGATGTGATTTCTTTTTCTTTGATGCCTGATACCTGATCCCTT
>NW_022109491.1:21482140-21490561 GCF_000313985.2 Echinops telfairi | reverse complement strand
AGTTACTTTTCTGCAGCTTCCTTATCCTCTTATTTCCCTACCTGGGGTTATGCAGATGAAGGCAGCCCGAAGTGTAACCACTATGGCAGCAGGGTTCCATAGCTGGGGTCATGCATACCCGAGAATAAGCTATTATTTTTTTCATATTCTTCTTTTGTTGTGGTAAGTACGGTATGTATGTAAAGATATTTGCCATTCAACATCCTTCTCATGAACAATTTAGTGACAGGTTTATCATACTTTCAACCATGATTGTTAGCCATTTCCACATATTTCCATCACCCCAACAGAAATTCAGTGTCCACTTTTCCTCCTCCTCCCCACCTCTCTTGTTCTCACTAGGTGCTTAATGCGTCCTCATAGCAACCCTGTGTACAACAGAAGGAACACTACCCAGTTCTGCTCCATGGCAACCGTCAGGCCTGTCCTTGAGCCCACTGTTGCAGCCACTCTTATCCATCCATCTTATGCGGAGTCTTCTTCCTTTAGGCTGACTCTATGCTTCCCAAGCATTAGGTCCACTAGTCCCTCACAAAACCATTAGATATCATGTCCAAAATACATGAAGTAAACGAATTTTCACCTGTCTTTTTTCTAAGACGTGTTCTGGCTCAAGACACAATTGTTTGTTCTTGAGGCAGTCCATAGTATATTCACTATTATTCATCAGTACCACCACGCAAAGGCAGCAATCATCAAGACCGATGGTTCGCAACCTTCCTAACGCCGCGACCCTTTAATACAGTTCATATTGTGGTGACCCCCCCAACCATAAAATGATTTTCCTTGTTACTTCATAACTGTCATTTTGCTACTGTTATGAATCAGGCGACCCTTGTGAAAGAGTCATTCGCCGCCCCCCCTCCAAAGGGGCCGCGACCCACAGGTTGAGGACTGTTGGTCAATACCATCACTCAAAGCCAGCAATTGCTCTTCAGCCTGCCTTATTTATTGTCCAGCTTTTGCATCCAGGCATGCATACAAGGCAATTAAGAAATATCATGGCTTGATGCAAGTGTATCTTAGTTCTTAATGTAACATCCTTGCTCTTTAACACTTTAAAGGGGTTTTCTGCAACAGATTATTTGCCCAGTGTACCCTGATGGATTTCTTGACTACTGCTTTCATGAGCATTGATTTGGGGGGCAATTAAAATGAAAGCTCGGCTGGTGGTGTACTTTGATGTTGGTTGTGGTTGTTGTTGTTGTTGTTAGGTGCTCTCGAGTCAGTTCTGACTCCCAGTGACCCTGTCTGTGTACAGCTGAATGAAGCACTGCCTGACCTTGGTCATCCTCACAATTGCTCTTATATTGGAACACGTGGTCGGGTCGCAGTCCGTGTGTCAATCCATCTCCTTGGGGCACTGTGTCTTTTTCACTGCTCCTCTACTTTATCAAACATGATGCTTTTTTCATGAACTGGTTGTGTCATGATTCGGTCCTCCTCCATGTTCTCACAGTGCTGCCTTTCGCATAACAAGTTGATTTTTGGAACCAAACCATGTCGATAAGTGAAGAGGGTGTATATAATCATGCATGTCCTTTAGTTCCAATATCTCACCTCCAGGAATTTATTCTATAGCTTCATCTGCACACAGTACTCTTTGTACATGAAGCATGGTTGCAAATTGCTAGATATTGAAAGTGACAAAAATGTCAATCTATAGGAACTGACTAAGCAAATCATAGTACATCCACATAACAAACACTGTGCAGCAATATCAATAAGTAAAGGAAGTTCTTTTCAATCTAGTGTGTACTTTGTGTTGCATGGTGTACAAGTGTGCTAAGTGAAAAAAGTGAGGTAGAGAATTGTACGTGTTTCCTTTGGTATGCTGATGTTTGTTGTGTGCTGTTGAATTGACTCCAACTCATAGCAACAGGATAACACAGAACAGAACTATCTTATAGAGTTCCAAGTTACATCATCTCATTCCATGTAATTATATTCCATGTCTTTCCCCCCACTAAGCAGTTAAGGCTAGTGGGTTTAAATTGTCAACCTTTGGTTGGAAGCCAAGTGCTAAAGCATTGTATCCCCAGGGCTCTCTCCCATTTGTATAAAGGGGTCAAAATAAGGATCTTTATTTAGAATTGTTTATATACCCACTCTTCATTGACATGATTAGGTTCCAAAAACTAGGTCAGCATTATGTGGAAATGGAGAACTACCACATCAAGATCACAAAATGGAAGATGGCCAGATGGTTATATAACTGTCAAGTGATATAATTCCGTAACTGTGAAATTGTGACATTTTGTAACTATGAGATTGCATCATTGTATAACTGTCAAATGACATGAGTAAATAACTGCCAAACCACTGAGACTCATGGCCCAGCTAAATTGACAGTCTTAATCACCATGACCTTATGATTATTTGATTTACTCTGTCTTATACATGAGCATCTATTCATGCCAGATATATGCTGCTAGTGCACAAAAATAGATACATTTTTGTACTATTATTCTAAATGTGAAATGTTTGATAATGAGATCATTCATAAGTGAGTAGTATGTGTATGTATAAATGAAGCTTCAAAAGATTCCAATAGGCAGGATAAACAATTCGGAGATGAAAAGAAGGGACCAGTGGTTCCAGGGGAGATATGGGAGAAGGGGAGGTGGGAGAAAGGAAGAGGGATGGGGACCAACCCAAGGACAAGGGAACAATAAGCGAACTAAAATCAATGGAAGGAAGGGCGCAGGATGCCTAGTAGGGCTCAATCGAAGGCAATGCAGCATCAAGGAATTACTAAACCCGAATGAAGACTGGACACGATGGTGGGAAAAGAGGGAAGTAAAAAGGAAATAGAGTAAAGAACCAGGAGGTAAAGGACATTTATAGAGGCCTAAATACAGGCATGTGCATATGTATACATATATATAATGAGAGGGGAATAGAAGTATGTGCTCATATCTATATGTTAAGAATTAAGGCTGCCGATGGACATTGGACCTCAATTCAAGTACTCCCTTAACACAAGAACACTTTGTTCTAACGATCTGCCATTCTGATTGCTGAAGACAAAATGGGTGCATAAGCAAATGTGGTGAAGAAAGCTGATGGTTCCCTGCTATCAAAAGATATAGTGTTTGGGGTCTTAATGGACTGAAGATAAACAAGCGGCCATCTAGCTGAGAAGCAACAAAGCCCACTTGGAAGAAGCACACCAGTCTGTGTGATCATGAGGTGTCCATGGGATCAGATATTAGCCATCTAAGACCCAGAATAAAACCATACCCAAGGTGAATGGTTCAGGGGAGATGGAGTAGAGACCCAATGCCCATCTGTAGACAATTGGACATCCCCTCACAGAGGGGTCATAAGGAACAGATGAGCCAGTCAGGGTGCAGTACAGCACCGATGAAACACAATTTTCCTCTAGCTCTTTGGTGCTTCCTTCCACCCACTGTCATGACTTCAATTCTACCTTAGAAATCAGATTAGACCAGAGCATGCACAATGCTACAGATAAGAGCCTGCAACACAGGGAATACAGGATAGATAAACCCCTCAGGGCCAAAAAGGAGAGTATAGTTACCAGGAGGATTATAGGAGGGTAGGGGGCGAGAGGGGGAACCCATCACAAGGATCAATCTAGAACCCCCTCCCAGGGAGATGAATAACAGAAAAGTGGGTGATGGGTGATGGAAGATGATGTAAGATATGGAAAAAATAGTCCATAACTTATCAAGAGTTCGTGAGGGAGAGCAGGCAGGGGAGGGAAGGTGAAGAAATGGGGAGTTGATATCAGGGGCTCAAGTGGGAAGCGAATGCTTTGAAAATGATGATGATGGCATGTGTGCAAATGTGCTTAACACACTGGATGAGTGTTTGGATTGTGATAAGAGATGTAAGAGCTCCCAATAAAAGTATTAAAAAAAAAAGATTCTAAGAAAATGAGACTAGTGGTTACCAATGAAAACGACTAATGAAGGACAAGAGTTTAAAGGAGGTTGTGTTTTATATCTGGAGTTCATGTAGCATAGTGGTTACCCTTTGGGCTGCTAATAGCAAGGTCAGCAGTTTGAAACTACTAATTCCCCCTTGACAGAAAGACAGGGCTTTCTGTTCCCACAAATAGGTAACAGGCTGGGTAACGCATATGGGCAATACTACTCTGCCCTGTTGGGTTCGGGGTTCACTATGCTTGGAATCTGCTCTCTGGCAGTGAGTTTGTTTTTTGGATTATATACCTCTTACAAATTTTCTGCCCTTTGAACCACTTGACAGCATTAACTATTTAAAAATGGAATGGTAAGTGTTACAGCTCATTTAGAATTTGTTTAGCAGGTTTTCTGTTTTTTTTCTTTCCCCTGAAACCCACCCCACCACCCCGCCCGACACACACACACAACATGGAATTGCAAAACATTAGAGGAGTAAAGTGGAATTTCTGGAGATTGAGAGATTTTTTTTTTTTAAGTATTTGATGCCTTTCCCCTTTATAACCTATATTTCTTTAGTCCCTTCGGCTTAATTCCTTCCCTTTCTCTTTATCTCTGAGCTGGAATGAGTTTCAACCCACAAGAAACATTTATTAGGTGTGCTTAAATTACACGGGACAGTTTTACCTACTACTGGGTTCCCAGGAGACAAAAAACAGGACATAGTTCCTGCTCTTGAAATGGTCCAAGTAGATTTAATCATTTTCCTTGGTGGCTAGGAGATGGATCAGAATGTGCCAATTCCCCCCTCTTATAATGTTGCAAAATGCTGGAAACATGAGTATATTGGAATTCCTACTTAATTCTCCTCCCCTTCTGTTGGAGAGCAGCTAAGATCTGGGGAGTTCAGAAAGTTTCCATTAGGCCTAGACTAGAGAGATCTCATGCCAGGTCCAAGACTCAACTCACTCTCCTCAAGCCCTTAGTGCTTGGCCTGGGTTCTTAGGCCTCCTCTGCTACTCTGACTGCGGTTTCCTGCTTCCTGAGTTCTCACACGCAGTGTTTTGCTGGAGATCATCTCACAGTTCCTGCTTTGGGGGCTGCCATGCTTCTGCCTTGCTTCTGCCTGAGTGCATGGTCTGAAGCCCAGTGGCAAAGCTAAGGGTGTTGCTTTTCTGTTCAAGTTCTCACCGGCCCATCCTTTTCTCTGGACAAACTCATTGTAAATGAGTTAGGGTTGCATAAGGCCTGAATATAAAGGTTTGCTGGATAGAAGTTGAGAAAGGTCAATTTCTTAATTGAATATTTTATCTTGTGTTAGATCTTTACCTTTGTTTTTCATTAGCTAAGTACACTTTGAGTTCTCTAGATAATAAATCTATTAAGAAAACAATCAGGTTATATCTGCATAGAGCTTTGCAGTCTATAATATGTTTTTCCATCCCTTATTTAATTTAAATTGGACAATTCTGTGAGTGAAGGTAGATACAATTCCGTTTTACAGTGAGAAGAAAGCGGATGCCTAGTGAGAGTACGAATTCTTCCATGGGAGTATTGAACAACCCTGTTCCACTGCATAGGGAGCCCTGATGGTGTAGTTTATTAAGCATTGGACTGCTAACCACAAGGTTGGAAGTTCAAACTCCTCAGTTATTCCTTGGGAAAAGATGAGGCTCTCCTGTAAAGACTTACTGTCTCAGAAACCCTGAGGAGCAGTTTGCTCAGCCCTGCAGGGTTGGCTTGGCAGAATAGACTATGGCAGTGGGTTTGGTTTGGTTTGTGCTCCTGTATATCTGGAACCTGGGTGGTAGAGTGAACTGACTTGACTACTCACTGAGCTGCTAAGCACAAGGTTGGTTAAAGTTTTCTTATGAGGTTGCTATGAGTCAGAATTAACTCGATGGCAGTGAGTTTGTTTTTGTTTTGTTTACTGTATGTAGTGTGAGGTGGGTTTGGCTGGCCCTCAAGTGCAGCGGTTCTCAACTTGTGGGCCGCGACCCCTTTGGGAGCCGAATGACCCTTTCATAGGGGTCGCCTGACACCATTGGAAAACACATATTTCCGATGGTCATAGGACCCGAGCCACCGCTCCTCTATCTGCCACCCACATGCATATACACCCACATACGAGTGCCCAGCGTGATGACTGTTACCCATGTTATACCAGGCTTCGAAACAATATTTCATTTATGTGTCATTAGAATAAACATTTCACCATATATTATTAAATATTGTTTTTGCGATTAATCACTATGCTTTAATTACGTTCCATTTGTAACAACGAAAATACATCCTGTGTATCAGCTATTTACATGATGATCCATAACAGTAGCAAAATGACAGTGATGCAGTAGCAACGAAAATAATGTTATGGTTGGGGTCATCACAACAGGAGGAACTGTATGAAAGGATCACGGCATTAGGAAGGCTGAGAACCACTACTCAAGTGGGTTCCGACCCACAGCTACCCTATGTGCAACAGAAAGAGTCACTGCCCAGTCCTGCGCTCTCCTCACAATTGTTGCCTTTGAGCCTATGCGAGCAGCTACTATGGGAATCCATCTCCTTGAGGGCCTTCCTCTTTTGCACTCCCCTTTCACGTCAGCTCAACAAGACGATTGACACCGTGGTTGCTACCATGGGCTCAGGCTTAAGAATAATTGTGAGGATGACACAAGACCAGGCAATGTGTCCTTCTGTTGTGCGTAGGGTGCCTACGGGGGAAAACGGACTTGATGGCACCTGATCCTAAGAACTGCATGATGTCCTTGCACTGTGTAAATACAGGGTTTCATTTTAGAACTGTTGTCTTAGGGATTGGAATTGTAGTTTGGAAATAGTTACATAATTAACAAGAGGGATTCAATTCTCTGGAGTAGAGGCTACAATTCACTAATTCATTCACAACTAGTGCTTGAATTTCTATCATGTGCAAAGAAAGCCTCTGCCCAGTAAAGAATTGAAAGGTTGAGACCAATTATTCATGAGATGCTAGGGAAACTTTTTAGGTGGAAAGTAGATACTGCTAAGGAGATCGTAAGATCTGTGTTTTAGAAGAGAAATTAGCCAATTGGAGCTTGCTAGCTAACAGAGTGTGTCTAGCGCAGAAGAATAAAATAGAGCTTAAAATAAAATACAAAAGAGTGTAGCTCACAAGATACTTAATGCCTAGCTATATCAAGCTATTTTTACTTGGCCAGTATCAACCCCTCCTTCCTTCTCTTTTGGTGGGGAAAACCCTAGGGAACCCCCCTCCCACCCTTCTCTTGGCAGGCTGGATGCATGCACGTGACTTGAGGACCTGAGATTGGCCAAGACTTGCCTCTTGAAGCAGTGTCTCAAAAATAAAGGGATGTTAGGAGAGTGGTTACACCTTGGGCTATGATCCTCATTGTCAGCAGTTCGAAACCTCAGGAGGAAGACTGGACTTTCTCCTGTAAACAGACACAGGCTCAGAAACTCACTAGGGGTCACTATGAGTCCATGTTGATGAACTCCACGGCAGTGGGATGGTTTGAGTGTTGTGTGGTGCTTGCAACCTGCAGAGGCAGCTAGCTGCTTCTGGGCCTTCCGGAACTGCCTTCCTGTCTGTCCGTTTGCTAAGCCTGCCCTCCTATAGATGCTTTTAGGCCCCCAATATTGTTGTAATCTCTCTCTTTCTTTTAGTAGAGAGTGGCAGTGCCTGCATTTGAACGGACAGAAGGACTTCTAACTTACAGTGGTTTCTTTACTGCAAGCTTCTTCAGAGGTGTGGTGCTAGTAGTGCTGTGGGTTAGGCATTGGGCAGCTAGCAGAAAGTCACTGCCACCAGCTGATCCTGATCTCCGGAACTTAAGATGAGGCTGTCGACTCCCGTGAAGATTTACACTCTCAGAAACCCTTTATAGGTTTGCTATGAGTCAAAATATATACAATGGCAATGGGTAGGTGGGGAGGTCCTTTAGAGTAGGGCCTCAGTCCCATTCTGTTCCATGTTTTTGGTGCCCATCTTAACCCCGTTCTCAATATTTGCAGGATGAATATGTGCAGAACCAGATGATGTTTCTGTATGCGAATACAGACTCTGGGATTCTTGCCATTATTTTATTACTATTTTTTGCATGTATATAGAAGAGTTATTTATTTTTAATCATTTTATTGGGGGCTCATACAACTCTTATCACAATATATACATACATCAAGTGTGCAAAGCACATTTGTACATTCATTGCCCTCATCACTCTCAAAACATTTGCTCTCCACTTAAGACCCTGGCATCAGCTCCTCATTTTTTCCCCTTCCCTCCTGGCTTACCCCTCCCTCATGAACCCTTGATAATTTATAAATTATTATTTTGTCATATCTTACACTGTCCAACGTCTCCCTTCACCCACTTTTATGTTGTCCATCCCCCAGGGAGGAGGTTATATGTAGATCCCTGTAGATGGTTGCTTGCCATTATTATAGCTGTGGGTTCCCCCGTCCCCCCAAAAATCTTATCTGCTTTTCTGTTCAAGTTCTCACTGGCCCATCCTTTTCTCTGGACAAACTC
>NW_022109491.1:21478772-21481056 GCF_000313985.2 Echinops telfairi | reverse complement strand
ACAGTGTACCAAGGTAGGTCAGGTACTTCAAGTTGGTCCAATCTAGGCCATCTGGCAGACCTGGTCTTTGGCAGACCCCTATTGGTGAAACACAGGGATTTTGGGACCATTGGGATTTTGGAGTAAAGTCTTGCCATCCTCTGCAGACAACTACTCCCCCTTTGAAAAATAGCTATTGGCCTGTTACTGGGCCTTGGTGGAGACTGAACGCCTCACCATGGGCCACCAAGTCACCATGAGGCCTGAACTACCTATCATGCTGCACTCTGATTGGCTCGTCTCCTCCCTGCGACTCTTCTGTAAGGGGTGGCCAGTTGACTACAGATGGGCTTTGGGTCTCCACTCTGCACTCACCCTCATTTAAAATGATATGATGTTTTGTTCTTTAATGCCTGATAACCTGATCCCTTCAACACCTCGTGATCACACAGGCTTTGTTACTTCTGAGCTAGATGCCCGCTTGTTTATCAAGATTTATTATTTTTAAAATTCTTTTATAATTTTGTTGGCATATAATTCATATAACCTACAATTCAATGATTCAAACATTAAGAAGAGTTGTATGATCATCACCACAATTAACTTTAGAACATTTTCTTCGTTCTTGTACGGACTGTTATTAGCTTCCCATTTCCCTCCAACATCCTCGGCCATACCCCCAAGAAACCATTGACCAAGGTACTGTATCTATAGATTTACATATTCTCAATGTCATATACAGAGAGAAAGAAAACAAACAACAAAATAAAAGAGAGAAAATCCTCAATGGAAATGAAAGCAGAAATATTAAAACCTAGAACAAAATTTAAATAGGTCAAAAGGGAGGTCAAATGATTAGGTGTTAATTTAAAAAAAATCATTTTATTGGGATCTCTTATGGGTATTATAACAATCCATCATGCAATTAGATCAAGCATAATTGTACAATTGCTGCCATCATCATTTTCAAAACATTTTCTTCTTGAACTGCTTGATATCAGTTCCTCTTTATCCCCTCTCTCCCCCAACCTACCCCTCGGGAACATTTATTATTATATATTATTATTATTTTGCTGTATCTTACACCAACCAGTGTATCAGTTCACCTACAATTTTGTTATTTGTTCCCCCAGAGTGAGGTTATTCAGTCACCATTGCTATCGACTCCCCCTTTCATCCCTTTTCCCCCTTCTTCCTGTACCCTCAAGGAATCATTACCTCTATTACTATTTCTGAAAGGTTTATCTATCTTGGATTTCATGCATCGAACAATCTTAATTATGCAAATGAACATACACACAAAAAACAACAAAAAACAAATGAACATACAAAGGTCTCACAAGATTAATGAGGTAAAAAACTAAGACCATAATAGTAGGGTCTTAAATATTAAAGAACCAGGAGATAGTTAAGTGTTTCATTAGTGCTACACTACTCCCTGGATATATTATCCATTCCTTGTTGCACTTTTATGAGGGACTGTCCAATTTTCTTACAGATGGGTTTTGGGTCTCCACTTTGTCTGAACTCCTTCACATCAATTTGATTGCTTGTTTTTGAACTTCTAATTATTTATTCCCATTGATATCTCATGATCACACCAGACTGGTGTGCTTCTTCCTTGTGGGCTTTGTTGCTTCCCTGCTAGATGACCGCTTGTTTATCTTCAAGCCTTTAAGACCCCAGACACTTTCTTTTTTTTTTTGCTATATCGTTTTATAGCTGGGCACTATCAGCTTTTTTCACCACATTTGCTTATGCACCCATTTTATCTTCAGTGATCGGGAACGTGAGTATCACACATTGCCACTTTATTAGAACAAACTGTTCTGTTCTTGTTCTGTGGTAAGATTTACGTAGAGATGCAAAGATCATCTGCTTCCTTATTGTATTTACACACACACACACACAAAAACACACACACATATATATATATAGACAAATACACCTATCTTTACATATATTTACATACATACATATCTATATTATACCTATATAATTTTTGTTTTCCTAATCTTTCCTCTTTTTCTTTCCTCCTGGCCCACTATCATGCTTAGGCATCATTCAGCTCTCATACATACCTCTCTGATACATTTCAACTGATCAAACATGACCAGGAATGCTACACCCTCCTCATCTTCAATTTTAGGTTCCTGTCACTGTCATTATTTGCTTATCGCTCCCCTCCCCCGAGTAAGTGTTAATTTTTGCTGAGTTTTTATGCTATACCAGCTAATAGCACTTGAACGATTTCATGTAAGTACAACCTCAGAGCACTTCTTGTATTTGAGCATTTGATTCAGTT
>NW_022109491.1:21474395-21478175 GCF_000313985.2 Echinops telfairi | reverse complement strand
CAGTATACAAATGCAACCACCACCAAAATAATAAACTGTTTTAAGTGCTCTGTTGAAAACAGTGCGGAGGCATGTGACTGAGTGGATTCCTTCTAGATAAAGTGGCCAAAGAGGATCTCACTGAGATGACAATGAAACTGAGACCTGTTTGCTTTAGAGTCAGCTTTGTAAAAGGCAACAGCCTAGGCAAATAGGCTGGAAAGAGCTGAAGAGTCATGGAAACTGTTGGCCAGAGGATGAGTAAACCCATTGCTACAAGTGGATTCTGACTCATAGCGACCCTTAAAGGAGCAGAGAATCTCTTCTTTCTCCTTGGGAGCTGGTGGGCTTGAAAGGGCCACCCTTGCAGTTAGCAGTCTAACACTTGCCCCACAGCCCCACCAGGGCGTTATAGAGGTTGAGCAAATGGGGAGTAAGGTAGATAGAGTAATAGGTTGTTTTAAGCAGCAGTAATGTGATTAGATTTACATTTTAATAAGTGCAATCTGGCTGTCCCCGTCCTCCTCGGGTAAAATAAACTCATTGCGCCCACAAACAACAAATGTTTAGCAAATTCCAAATCCCACTCACGAAACCTCCTAGTCTTCGTCCCTTTGGCTGGTGGTTTGGCACCCGAGGCATAATAAAGCTCCTCCTCTTCTCACCAGCAACAGGAATGAATGTTTTCTATCAGTTAAATGGAGAGAGATGTATGCAAATGCCCCGAGCCCAGAAACAAGACTTTGCCTCCTTGGAAGGCTGTGAGAACGTGGTGGAGGCTACGTGAGCTCTCGGGAGGCTAGGTGTAGACTTGGAAAGGCTTGGTGGGAAGATAGGCTGAAGGAAAGCTTTCCATCAGAATTCAGAGAGCACTGAGAAACAGGGCTTTGAGCTGGGAATGGCCGCGGTTCCATTGCCGTTTCGAAAAACTCCCAGTTTGTCAAGAATGGATTGAAAAAGTCATTTCAATTGGGAGAGCGGTCACAGTAGCCTCGACTGGAGCGGTGGCACCGAGATGGAGAGAAGTGAGAGATTCTCGCCGCACTAAGGAGACACCATTACTAAACGACCGCTAATACTGAGTCCTCGGCCTCGCGTGATCGCAGCGGTTGAGCGTGAGTGGGGACACCGCGTCTGGGTCCCGGCGCCCGCCCGGGTCCCGCGCGTCAGGGTAGTGGGCGTGCCCCGCGCGAGTCGTCGCCACGGCGACCGGGCGGGGCGGGGCCGGGGGCGGGGCCGCCAGGGCACTGCGTCACCCGGTGGTGGCGAGGGTGCGTGTGTGTGGAGGGCGGGGGATACGCTGGGCGCGTCCCGGGGGTCACGTGGTGCGCACCACGCAGAGTCCTTCTGTCGGTTGGTCCTGGAGCGGCGCAGCCGGAGCGGGGCCGTGAGGTGAGCTCGCGGCGAGGCGCGGCGCGGCGAAGCGAGGCAGGCCAGTGGGGTCGGGCCGAGTCCGCGCCGTGCGCGCGCCGTGCGGGCGCCGTGCGGGCGGGGACGGTGACGGGCGCCACCGCTGACCCAGTCTCCTGCCCAGCCCCACTCCCCGCCTGGTCCCGCTCGCCCAGCCCGGAGGGAGGCCCGGGGACCGCTGCTGAGAGCGTGGCGGGCGTGCAAGCGGTGCCCAATCCTCGGGGCTGCCCGCTGGAGTGACGGCGGCTGTGGCCAATCAGCGTCGCCCGAAGGGGCTGGGCTGCGGGGTGCGGGCCCGAGGCGCGGAGCGGGCCGTGTTGGGGGTGGGGGTAAGAGCTAGGGGCTCTCTCTAGCCTGCGATGTGTGGCCCCAAGAGGCTCGCTACCAGCCCATGTTCTTGCCTCGTAACGCGTTTTCTTTTATTGGCTCATCCTTTTTCCGGGGAGCCCACCCCTGTCTCAGACCCCCGAAAATGGGAGTGCCCCCTTTCTCTATAGTTTCAAAAATGTGAGCAGCGTGGTCTCTTTATTTATCACCATCCCTGGGGTTTTATCTCCGTTTCCAACGCTTCCTCAAATTGAGGGTGTGTACCCCTTTTTCTTAGCCCCTCCAAGGTGGGAACACACTCCCATTTATGAACCTCACAATCTGGGTGTGCAGTGCACTGTCTTTGAAGTTTGGAAGTCTTCCCAGTTAACAAATCCCTCAAATCTGGGTCCACTATCCAAAGTTTTGGGGGTACTTATGTTTCCCTAGATCCATGGAAGACTTCCCTTCCACATGCTTTCCAGAGTTTAAAAATTTTGGAACCACTTTCTTTCTTCAGCCTTTCAAATCTGAGGCTGCACCAGATTTCCTTAGTCTCTCAAAAATGAAGCCCAAATCCTGACTTTTAGGAATACTTAGTACCATAAATCTGGCAACTCACTGCCGTTTCCAGCCACTCCATCCTTGGGGTCACGCCCTTCTCCAGAGTTCCTCAAATCAATTTATTTTATTTTCTCGGGAGGCTCCTTATTTTCCTGCCTGAGCACGTATTTGTTTTCTGTCCGGCCCCCACCCTCCACCCCCATGTGTATAAGTGCACCTTCCACCTGGGAGCACCCCATAGTCTTGAGTGTTGGGCTGTGATTCTTGAGCATATTTCCATTTCATAATTACCCTTTTTAGTTTTTCCTCCCATCCTGGAAAGTCATTTGGAACTACATTTCCCTGTCTGGCTTGAGTGCACCCCACTTCCCCTTCCTCCCGGTGGCGAGTACATCCCTTTCGGCACTTCCACGTTTGCTCTTGGAGCACGTTTTTAAAGCACACTTATAGTCACTGCTGAATTCTCCCCTTCCGGGAGGTCCACCTCCCAAAGAGATACCTGGAGGTTGCCTTTGGTGCCTTTGGGGCTTTTCCTGGTTTCTAACTGTTTGGGACACTGTTCTGTATACTGATTGGCTGTAGAAACTTTGTTTTCTCTACCCAGTTGACAGTGAAAGCCTCTAGTCCGGACTGCCTGACCCCCCAGGCTGAATTAAAAATGGAAAGACATTCTTTTGCATTTCTTTGGTTATCCACAAGACTCTTAAGCTGCCTGCTGGCTTGTTTCCTATAAGATTCAGTTCTCCTTTGCTTTATCTTTCTGCTGGGGGTAAAAAAACAAACCAACCCTCAAGAGATTTTTCTAGTTCTGCTTTCGGTCCATTAAGTTTTTTTCTTTTATCAGGAAAAGAGATAATTGGAGGAATTTCTTGGTCACTGTTTTTGGTGGTGGTTCTTGCGTTGGGGGTAGGAGTGGGAGGATGGAGGGATGGATGCTTTCTCATTCCCTGTTCATCCTCTCCGACAAACTACAAGGTTTCCCTGGCCCCCCTACTTGTCTCCTAAGAACCTCTTATTACGCTCTTTCTTTTGTATTTCTTTCTGCCTTTCCAGATCTTTCTGGAGTCTTCTCAGCCTGAATCCCCAGCCAGATGTATTTCTCCACAGCTGGAATCCCAAGTGCTTATGGGATAGTGACACCTTTGACCTTTCTCTCTCCTGGGAAGTACTTGAGTGTGCAGCTGTAGGAGGCCTCAGTGGGGGAAGAGAGTGGAACTGTGAGGTTGCACTGGCAGGATGAGGGAGGAAAATACTGCATTTTTAAGACCAAGTCTTTCTGAATCTCATTTGGAGATTGGATGTTTGCCAGGCACCTGCTTCTTAGCGATGCTGGGGGATTTAATGATGCTCCCAGGAACCTGTAGGAATTAATGGGGCTTGTGGAGAAGTGTTCTGAACTTGACTGTTAGAATTTAAATAAAATAGGGAGGAGGGGAAATGAGGAGCTGATAACCAAGGGCTCAAGTAGAAAGCAAATTAACCATTAATTGTATTTTTAGAACAACTAAGCTGTTTTATACT
>NW_022109491.1:21465490-21473873 GCF_000313985.2 Echinops telfairi | reverse complement strand
AAAAAAAAAAAAAAAGAAAGTGAACTGGTACTTTGTCTCTATTGACCCACTTGGTACTTTTACTTCTGTGTGTATAGCTCTTAAACTACCCAGTTCTTCTCTAACTAGAGTGTGCATACAGAGCCACTGAAGGTGTGGTAAAAATGCTGATTTCTGATTTGGCAGGTCTAAAGTAGGATCCCTCGTGGTACTGTTAGGTAAGTTTGGCATTGCTAACCGCAAGGTTGAGGACTCAAACTCCCTAATCACTCTGCAGGAGAAAGATGAGGCTTTCTGCTCCTGTGGAGGTTTACAGCCTCAGGGGCCCTATATGTGGTACCCATGAGTAGGAATTGGCTTGATGACAGTGAGTTTGGTTGTTTATTGTTGTTGTTGCCGTAGTGCCCTTGGGGGGGATAAGGTAGGGCTCTACTGACATTCTAGGTGATATGCATGTTGCTGAACGATTCTTTGAGGAGTGAAGGTCTGCACACAAAGGGAAAGCCTCTGTAAAAATAGAGAAGTGGTGGAAGACCTTATTCTGGGATGTTGTTTTCCCTTTTAGATAGGCACAAGTCTGTAAAGTTTGTACAAGATCATTGAGAATTATTAATACCCAATTACAATTAATCTGGCCTTTAGATTTTTAAACCATGGCCCAAGTGTCTCCAGAAGCATTGTTTCTAGGTATACTGACAAAATGCTTAACTATGTTCTTATTAAAGTGAACTTGATGTAGTGATTCTTGATACAGAATTAGTCTAAGTACTGCATGGTTGAGTAAATTGCCTGCCTCACTCTGGTTCCTCACCTGTCATCCTACTTGGGTAGGGATTTGGTGATACCCCAAGTCCAGCTGGGTCACAAATGTTAGTATTTCCAGGAACTCCTGCTTGATTTTCTAGTTTCGGTACGTTGGCTTGGGGAAGGTCTGAACTCTGATTGGCAGCTGTTGACTTGTCTCTCCAAAGGTGCTCCAGAAAGGCAAATGCTGGTGGAAAGATGACACCATGGCTGGCAATGCCACCCTCTCCTTTTGTACCCGCATGTCTAGTCTGTTCTTAAATCTTACTGGGATTTTCTTTTTTAAATGTTTTAGATTATCTGTACCTATTTCCCTAGTTGTCACCTGTCATAGCCCTTTCCATCATGATCCTATCCTAGGCCCTAATCAGGACAAACTTGAATGACTAGACTGTTTTGTGACCCCCTCTGCTCCTTCTCTTCCCATCCCTTACTTGAACGTCAGATCCTCTTCAGCAACTGATTTGATCTGTATTTGGCTCTAGTCCCAGCTTTTCCACTCACTGGCTCTGAGACCTCAGGCAAGTCACTTAAAGGTTGCTGGGCCTAGTTCTACCCATTTGCAAAATTAAGGTCTTGATTGTCTTCACAGGACTTCCCTGCTCTGAGTCTTTGTTCCTACCTTGCTTGGATACCCAGTGTCTGGGATCTTGTAGGAGATCTGATTTCCTTCATGCGCTCCTTGGGCAGTCTGCCAATCATTCCCTTGTTCTAGTTGCTTCTGCCACTCTTTCCTAGTCAAAGCTGCCAGCCTGTCCTCCCTCACACCCAACATCAGCATTCTTTTGCCTCCATGTCCTCTGCCAGTGCCATGGTATTTAATTAAAAAATGCCTAGAATTCTCGAAGAAGTCTTCTTTGAGTACTCCAATGTTCAGTGTTTGCTATTTCCCCATGACTGAGAGACTAGCATGTATACAACTGTGTTTATTGATTTTTTAAGTGTGTTTATTTCTAAGTTTTCTTATCTGATGTGTATTTTAAACGTTTTTTCCCCTCCTACTTACTGTAGCATTCTCTTTTGCTTTGCATTACCAAGGCAGCTGCATGAAATTTGAAGGTGAATCGTGTAGCTTACCTTTGACTAGAGTGTGGGGAAAGTGAGATTAATGCTTCTAGCTCTCTTCTCCCAAGGTCTCCCATATCTGTAGGAAAGCAACTACCTTGAATTTCTTCCTGGTTTAAACAAAACAAAATAACAGGTTGTTGTCAATTAGTCTGACTCATGGCTGGTCCATGTGTGTCCAAGCAGAACTGTGCTCTGTAGAGTTTTCCATTGCTGAGTTTAAGGACTCACCAGGTCTTTCTTCTGAGGTGGTTAGGGTACCTAACCATACACAGCCACAAAAATCCGAATAAGAACTTGCTGAGGACAATGATTAGAAATTTCAATTTCATGTAAGTTCACCAATGAACCACCACAGTTATTTGAAAACACCTGGCCATTCTCAAAGGCAGTTGCTGGTGATACCTAGAAATCCAAGTTCAGAGGTTTAGATAGATAGATAATCTAACTTTCCTCATCTTTCTAGGAAGTGATATGAGGGAATTGTACATGTGTACAATTTTTTGGATAAGCACCAAAATGTATCTTTCATTAATCTGTTTGATGTGTGGCCTTGATTCGATTATACGTTTGGAAGAAGGGAGGGTGCTGGCCTTGTCCTTGTCCTGTTTATCTCCCTCTCTGACTGCCCTTTATAGGCTGTTGACCAGGGCAATTAATGGCAATTCAAGCCCCAGTTTTTAACTTTGCTTTCTTGGATTTGCTAGATCTTGGGTTAGGCCTTCAGTCATACTTTTCTTTGACCAAATAATGGAAGTAATGAGATTACAGAAATCCCATAATATTTTAGGAGCCTGAGTTTTTTTTTTTAAGAAGCTTGACATGAGTCGCCAAGTGTAAATATATAGGGAGGTTGTGTGAAAGGGTGGTGCAGCCTGAAATGAATAGACTTTGGGGATGGATAGAAGAAGAGAGTGGGGAAAGAGAAGGATTCAAAACTGGTTTTATTCAATGGCAGTTTATCCAGCCAGCATCATAATCCTGGGATTTCACAGACTAACTCTCAGGAATTTTAGATGAGTGTTTTGACTCTGTCTCAGTTGTTGTTAGAGGCCTTTGAATCGGTTCTGACTAAGTGACTCTACAACAGAATGAGACACTGCGCAGTCAGCCACTCAGTCATGGAGAGCCCACTGTTTTACGGTCTTATCTGTCTTACCTCATTGAGGGTCTTCCACTTTTTTGCTGATCCTCTACCAAACATGATGTCCTTTTCCAGGAACTGGTTTCCTGATAAGGAGCGTTGTGGGTTATGCACCATAGTGGATTACATGCTTGGCGTCTTCCTGCTAGGTCTGTAGTTCAAAACCACAAACTGCTCTGTGGGAGAAAGGGGGGACCTTCTGCTCAGGTATGGATTTAGTCTCAGAAACCCACAGGGGCAGTTCTACCATATGCTAAAGGAATAACTATCTAAATTCATAGCTCTAAAAACTAGCGTTTACTAATACGCAGTCTATAGTGAGTTTTTGAGTTTGTTCTCCTGATCACTTACTGCCATTGAACTGATTCCGCCGCAAAGCTATAGGACAGAGTAGACTTGCTCTTGTGGGCTTCTGAGACTGTAAGTCTTTCCAGGAGTAGAAAGCTTTGTCCTTTTGCGGGGTGGGATGGGGAGTAACTGGTGGTTTTGAACTACTAACTTAGCAGTTACATAACTCGCCCAGTATGTAACTAACTCCTGTAGGAGAATTAGACAGTCAGGACAGGCATTTGGGAAGACAAGGTAATTAAAGGGGCTACTTTTCCATTTTGAGGCTGCATGGTATGTGGTGCAAGGAACCAGGATTTGAAGGCAGAGTCATACTCGAGTTTGAGTCAGCCTCTCCTACTCTTTTAGGGTCACATGTAACTTGCACATGTAGCTTAAGCCTCTCGGACCTCTCAGTGTGGCATGGGTGTTGGAAGTAGACTTTTCCAGCATGGCAGATCACTATCATGCCTGGACCTGTATTTCCTTATTCAAGTATCATAAGTCACCTCATAGGGATCATTGACAGGATAGTAAATACTACATTTTCCTCGATTTCCTACTCTGTGAAATGGAAATACGAAAGCATAATTTATATGATTATCAAAACTTTAACTATACAGAGTTGATCTCTCATAAAATGTCTGGAAACCCATCCCATTCTCTCTACCCCCCTTTCAGTCCCTGCGCCCCTCATCCCATCCTTTCATGACCCTGTTTGTTAGTTTTATTTTATCCATAACTATGTCAGTAGTGTCAATAAAGAGATAAGTGCTCAATTTTTTTTCACACATGAACATTTAAAGGGAATCCAATGATAATATCATTAGTGTTCAAATATCCCCAAAGCTGTCCTTTTAAAAGGAGTATAGCTGAAGTGGGGTTTGGAGAAAGACTTGCTTCTCAAATTCCAGCTTTTCCGCTTTATAGTTGGGTGACTGTGGGTAGGTTGTTTACTTGATCTGAACTTCCTTTCCTCCCGAAAAATTGGAGTAATGCTGTTGACTTCTCTGCATCGTTGGAAATGAGATATTAGTTAAGGATTTAACACACATCCCCTAGTATTAACAAGGCCAGAATAAAAGGTAATATTTGAAGAAAAGGCAATTATTAAATTTGGTGTCTTAAAACATTGTAGGCAGTGAAATCACTGTTTTTAACCCCCCATTGTAGTAAGGGAAAAGTCTTCAGAGATTTCTCTGGCCAAGGAATGACTCCACCTCTAAATTGTTTATTTTTATGATAGAGTGAGACCACAGGTAAGGACCCCTGTAAGAACAGCTCAGTCAGGTGTGTTTAAAGAAAAATAACTCCTCCGCCCTCCAAATCCTCACATAAAAACTATTCCAGTGGCGTGAGTGGCGAAACAGGGAGGGTGGAAGGAGAGTGGGTTGGAAAGAGGGAACCCATTACAAGGAACTATATGTGACCTCCTCCCTGGGGGGCGGACAACAGAAAAGTTGGTGAAGGGAGACGTCAGGGCAAGATATGACAGAATAATAACTTATAAATTATCAAGGGCTCATGAGGGAGGGGGAAGCGAGGAGGGAGGGGAAAAATGAGGACCTAATGCAGGGGGCTTAAGTGGAGAGCAAATGTTTTGAGAATGATGAGGGCAATGAATGTACAAATGTGCTTTACATAATTGATGTATGTGTGGATTGTGATAAGAGTTGTATGAGCCCTTAATAAAACAATTAAAAAATTTGCATCTTGGCCTGTGTATAAGTTTTTCATGGGCACAAAGAAATGTTTTGGAATCCCCATTCTCCACAATGTTGTCCATAGTTTGTTATGATCCACACAATCAAATGTCTTTTTATAGTCAATAAAGTATATGTAAACATTAAAACAACAACAGCAACAACAAAAACTATTCCAGAACTGCTACTCATGTTTGCCCACTGGTGGTGGTGGTGGTAGGGTGCGTTGGGGATTACAGAGCCCAGGGGCGAAATTATCATCTCTCTTCAAGTGCTTCATTTTCTCTTACGTTATTCTTCTTTGCTCTGCCCTGGAGGAATAATACAATTTCTACTTTCACGAGTGGCTAGCCAGCACGGTGATTGGAATCCTGGTAGTGAAGGGGGCTTGGCATTGGACTGCTACAGCCTCCAACACCCACAGGGTTAGTGCTGTTCTGTCTGTAGGGTCACTATGAATTGGAATCACCTTGATGGCAGTTGAGTTTGGTTATTTTGTTCTCTCTTTTTAGTTGACATTTTTCAGAGTCTCCAGAATTATCTTGGATCTCTATTCCCATGTTTTTATTCCCATTTTGCAATGAGAAAGCTGAGGCTATCACGTTTAACAAGCGTCTGTCTGCCACATATGGTAGAGTTGCCAGCTCCTCATGGGAGAGATTAAGATTATTTTAGAGACAGGTGATTTCAGGGTAGAGGGGTGAATGCTGGGGCCCAGTGGGTATGACAGGTCAGGCCCAGCAAACCTTTTTTCAAAGGGCTGATGGTTGGTTGACCCCAGTCTTGTGTTTTTTTAATTTTTCAATCATTTTATTGGGAGGTCGTACAACTCATCACAATCCATACATCCATTCATTGTGTCAAGCACATTTCTACATTTGTTGGCATCATCATTGTCAAAACATTTGCTTTCTACTTGAGCCCTTAATATCAGATCCTCATTTTTTCCCTCTCCCTCCTCCACTCTTCCTCCCTCATGAACCCTTGATAATTTATAAATTATTATTATTTTTTTTCATGTCTTACACTGTCCAATGTATCCATCCATTTTTCTGTTGGCCATCCCCCAGGGAGGGGCTTATATGTAGATCATTGTGATCAGTTCCCCCTTGCTCCTCAACCTTCGCCTTCCCCTTTCCCTCCTGGTATCTGTACTCACATTATTGGTCCTGAGGGGTTTATTTGTCCTGGATTCCCTGTGTTTCCAGCTCATACCTGTACTAGTGTACATGCTCTGGTCTAGCTGGATTTGTAAGGTAGAGTTGGGATCATGATAGTGGAGGGGAAGGGAGGAAGCATTAAAGAACTAGAGGAAAGTTGTATGTTTCATCGTTGCTATACTGTACCCTGACTGGCTCATCTCCTCCCCACCACCCTTCTGTCCCTTGGGATGTCCCATTACCTAAAGATGGACTATGGGTCTCCACTCCACAGTCCCCCTCATTCACAATAATGTTATTTTTTTTGTTCTTTGATGCCTGATACCTGATTCCATTGACACTTCACGATCACAAAGGCTGGTGTGCTTCTTCCATGTGGACTTTGTTGCTTCTCAGCTAGGTGCCCTCTTGTTTATCCTCAAGACTTTAAGACCTCAGATGCTATATCTTTTGATAGCCGAGTACCATCAGCTTTCTTCACCACATTTGCTTATGCACCCGCTTTTGTCTTCAGTGATTATGTTGGGAATGTGAGCATCATGCAATGCCAGTTTAATAGAACAAAGTGTTCTTGCATTGAGGGAGTACTTGAGTGGAGGCCCAATGTCCATCTGCTACCTAATACTAACCCTATAAATATATGCACATAGATCTATTTCCCCATTATCATGTATAAATATATTTACATATGTACATGTCTGTATGTAGACCTCAATAAATGCCCTTGCCTCCTAGTTCTTACCTCTATTTTCTTTTACTTTTCCCTTGGGTTGTCCCCAGTTTTGAAGGTCCAGGCAGAAGAACTAGTTTGTTTGTATAAAAGCCCAGGTGGTCAGAACTACATGGAGTTTGGGTGTGGTTGGAGTGTGAATACCAGGCCCTGTGCTAAGTAATTTTTATTTTTATAACACCCATATGAAGTAGGTACTGTTACTACCCCATTTTTTAAGATGAGCCTGAGAGAAAGGAAATGACTTGTACAGCTTATCTGGTAAACAGTGGAGGTGACTCATTACAACAGTGAGCCAAGGCCTCTACTAAGCCTGCCTTTTTCCAGCCTATTTTAAACTCCCATGGTTCCTGGTTTGGTGTGATCTGGTAAAGTCTAATTCATACACGGCTTTAATGCAGCACTAAGGAGTTTGAACTCTGTACTGGGGAAGCCTCTGAACTGTTTTAAACAAATGATCAGATTTGCATTTCAGAAACATCACTACCATAAAGTATGGGAGATAACAACAGTGTAGTAGTTGATTCAGTCAGACTGCTTGGGTACAATTAATTCCTTCTACTGCTTGCTAGCTTTGACCTCAATTTTCAGACTTTCGATAAGGTCGATGCTGAATGGGATGGTCTGCCAGAAGAGCAAAAAAATCTGTCTTGGAAGAGGTATAGCTAGAGTGCTCCTCAAGAAGTGAGACTAGTGAGGCTTTGTCTCATAGACATCAGATATGGTATCAAAAGGGACCAGTTCCTGGAAAAGGACGTTATGCTTGGTAATGGAGAGAGATGGCACAAAAAGAGGAAGGCCTTCAACAAGATGGATTGACACCATGGCTGCAGTAATGGCCTCAAACAGCAGCTGTGAGGATGGCACAGGACAGGGGCAGTGTTTTGTTCTGTTATACATAGCCTCACTATGAGTTGGAACCGACTTGACGGTACTGAACAACAGGAACAATAAATGAGATCTACAAAGCACTCAGAGTAATATATGTCATAATATTGTCACTCAAAAGATGTCAGCTTCCAAAACAATATTAATTTATACCTAAGGGGTGTGGCTGGAAGTTTGGCATTCTGATGAGAGTTATCACAAAGATTGGCGTTAGAATTGATGGAGGCCTGAACCAGGCAACCTCTTGGCAGTGGCAGAGATGAAGAAGTAGGTGCTATAAAATGGTGACTGACATTGGAAGGTAAAGGAGGGAGAGACCTAGAGACCCATATCTTGGCCGGCCATGGGGTCTTGAATTGTGATGAGAAAAGGAGAAGGAACGGCTGAGGGTAAGATGATTAGCTCAGAGAGGCTGAGTAAAGTCCAAAGGTCATTCAGCAAATAATTTTAGAGCTAAGCCTGGCACCAGGCCCTCTTCACTACTTCTGAGTTGATCCACTGATTAACCCACACTTCAGTTTGTCTGAGTTTTTTTTTTTAATCAATTTATTGGGGCTCATAAAATTCATCACAATACATAGAT
>NW_022109491.1:21455106-21463491 GCF_000313985.2 Echinops telfairi | reverse complement strand
TGCAGGGCCATGGGTCAGTTTGTCTGAATTTTAATTGTGGAAATAAAAAGCTTGTTTAAGTGAAGACATTTCAAGTATCTGGGAAGACGTGAAGGGGATTTCTGAGGTCTCTCCCTTTTATTTTATTATTATTTTTAAAAATCAAGTATATAAGGGACTAATTCAGGTCCTTTAGTGTGTCTGAGGCTGTGGTGGGTTATGTGCTTGGCTGCTGACCACAAAGTCAGAGGTTTAAACCCACTAGGTTGAAAGATGTACAGGCTCAGAAACCCACAGAGGCACTACTTCTCCCTCATAGAGGGTCATTGAGTTGGAATTGACTCAATGGCAGTGAACTTTTGAGTGTGATCTGAGAGAATACCTTTTACTTTGGACCCAGTTTTTCTTCTTTGTCTTTGAGGAAACTTTAGGATGGTAGTGGAAGAGCCGTTGCCCCCTATTTAAAACAGCTTATTTCTATAGGATTAAAGCTTTACCGTTTTTGTTCTTTAGCATATTGGATACTGTTTTTGAACATTTCATAGTAATGCCAACTGCATATTGAATATTGACTATATTCCTTGGGCAGTGTTTACTATGCAAAGGATGTCTTGTCCTTCATATATTATCCCAGCACCTGGCACACAGCAAACAGTACATATTTTATTAAAAGAAGAGGGCATAACAATTTAAGCTGGTCTTTCATTGAAGAGTCACTCAATTGAAAAGGGGTTGCCTTGACTTTAAAAGGCACTCTCACCCGTTAATGGAGGTTGAATGCAGGCCTGGTGGTAAGCACCAATAGGTTATCCCCAAGCCTTTTCTGTAGTTTTCTGGTGATTGACATTCTTTCCTCAATTGTCCCAGAGTTTATTTTCCTTTAACCTTGTCCCAGAGCTAATTTATTGAAAGGTCTTATCCTATACCCATCTATCACTTGTTTAATTCTTTATTGCTTTGATCCTTCACACTCCCTTCTCCAACAATGGCATTGTTAAGGGCAGGACCTCCAGTTACCATGGTGACAGTACTCTTTCACATTTCTCAAAGTAAAACCCAGAGTCCTTGTGAATCCATTATTAACCATAAATGTACTATGAATTCAGAAAATCCTGCCATTTATTGAGTACTAGACCATTTAATGGGGGCTTTGCAAACCTACCTTATCTAATCCTCTTGGTACCCGAGTTAGAGTCCATTATCTCCATTTGATGGGTGCAGAAAGAGAACTCAAGATGTGGCTCATTAAAAAAAAAGAATGGGGCAGTGGTTAAGAATTTGGATATGGTAGCAATAGGGCCTAGATTCAAATCCTGCTTGAGCTCATTACTATTCAGGGATCCTTGGGCATCCCTAACTTTTTTGGGGTGGGTGGAGGGAGGGAGGTGTTTTTAACTTTTGTTCCTCTCATTCCTCATCTTTACAATGAAGATTTATAATAGTACTTACCTCTTGGGTTGCAAGAATTAAATTACTTTATGTAGGGTCATATACAGACAACATTTAAAAAAATTAATTATCAGTGTGTATACTTTATCTACTTTTTATTAGGTTGGGTTATATGCTTGTCATTTTATTTTTATTTATTTATTTAATATATATTTTTTATGCTTGTCATTTTTTTTCCCCTCCCTCCAGCCCCCGCTTGTCATTTTAACAGCATTCTTTATTTCATTTACAAGGTATCTGTCAAGCTCCAGTAATTCCTTTCCCTAACAGAATATATCGTGTAGTCATACTAGACTGAGTGGTACGTAACTATTCGTGGGTTTCAAATGTGTCAACTATATCTAGTTTTCCCAGAATCATGTAAAGATCTTCTTTTTCATTCTTGTTTTCAAAACTGATTTATTTTTATCTTGGGCTGTATTCTTCAGATTGAAGTTACTTGAATCCAATTGTATGAGATTGCTTGTTCTTTGCTTCCAGATTTTGGTATGAAAAGTTGGTCATGGTTATACTCCCCTGCGGTGTTCAAGTGTTCTAGTTTACCCACGGCTGGGCCATGGTTAACTTTGGCTTTTATTGAAAAATGAAAATGTCTGATTGTTACATAATTGTAAATTCTTACACAATCTTTTAAACCTTGTCCAATAACTTCATCTTCCTGTATTCAGATTATGTTTATATCTGAAGACATAGATATAAACATAGTAAGACTCTGGTAGGGGCAAGAGCGAGAAAGAACATGGACATGCAAGAAGTGGTTGTCAACCTCTGGGAAAGTCCTGCTACCTTTAATAAGAGCTACATTGGGGGACTCAAAAGCCACTAGCTCTCTGCACTGCGTTCTTTTCTCTACCATTGGAACATTACAGTTCTTCATAATCTTCATATATCATGTGGCAGTGGTAACTATCCAGTAAGATAGTATAAAAATTAAAGGGCCTTTGTATATTTAAATGCCAATTTTAAAACATATGAGGAAGTGTAAGCCAAAATTAAAATAGTACTACCTAGACAATCCTGTTGACAATTAAAAAAAAAAGGAATATATTGATAAAAATTTAAGTGTACGAAAGGGTAGTGAAAAGTTCTTATTAAAAGAACCACTTACACAGTTTCTCATTTCCTTCCAAGAGATAATTTTATGCATGTGGTATAATATCCCTTTGCCTATATTTACATTTATGTTTGCTTGTTAACAGTAAAGAAACACCACCATACATGTGCCTCTTTACTGTGTTTTTCACTTTGTATTTTGGAGGTGGTTCCATGTCTGTATCTACCGATGGCCATTATTCCTTTTTGTACCTGTGCCGCTTTGTATTGTAGAGATGACCTGCAATTCATTTCACCAGGCCTCTCTCGATTTACATTTTTTTTGGTTCTCAGAATTTTGCTGCAGAAACTGCAAAGCCGCAGTGATAATTCTGAAAGAGAATTATGCTAAATTTGTGGACGCACCTGGAGGACAAGTTCCTGGCCTTGGGACTACTGGGCCAGAAGATATGTGCATCTTTGTAGATGGCATTAACTTGCTTCTGAAAGACTTTTCCAATTTATGCTTCTACCAACAGTGTATGAGCATGCTGCTGTTCCCTTACGGGGGTCCTCCAAATTTATTCCAGTCTGAAAAGTTTTTAAAAAGTCCATATTATTAATTAATTAAATTTTAAGTCTATATTATTTTGACTTGCATTTCTTTTAATTTAGGATGGCATTATGTGGATGCGATACCACATTTACTAGACCTTTGTGTTCCCCACCCCTTTAATATATACTGCTCATTTTTAAGTGAATTTTTGTTTTTGATATTGGTTTATATGGACCCTTTGTTAATAAAATAAGTTAGCTTTTTTTTTTTTTAAATAAGTTAGCTTTTTTGCCATGTGTGTTGTAGTTAATATCTCCCAGTTTGGCGTTTGTGAAAGTATCCTTTTAATTGTGTATAGCACTACACAGTGTACATTGAAAACTTTTGTTATCTTGAATTAGGGGCCATTAACTGGGAATACTCCCCCCCCCCCCAAATAGATTAGGCTCTGTCTCTTCTGTAGAGGTGAATTTCCCGTTATATGTGTATTTTAATGTAGAGGTGTAATATTGATGTCCAGCCAAGGCCTTTGTTTATCCTGCATAAATGCAGATTGCATTAGATGACGTCTCAGTCAATTTTTCCTTGTGCCTTTTGGAACATAGTCCTTATTCTGGAAGCTGGAGGGTTTGGGAAGGTAAAGCTAAAGCCTTCAAGAACAAATAGGTTAAAAGCTACAGAATGTTCTTTACACTTTTGCATCTTCAGAAAACTGCTTTGCCTTTAAATGTACTTTCTATGTAATCTTTTTTCCAAAAAGTTCTGTTTTGGTCTTGAATTCCCCCAACCAATTCCGTAGTAGATGCCTTCAAATTCTTTTGAGACTTTGAGATGATTTCTCTGCTGCCCCTTTCTTTTGCCTTTTATCAGAACGTGTTTGTTGGCCTTAGTATTTGTGTCTGAGTGGACACTGGAGCAGGGACAGAGTTTGATTTCTTTGCCTCTGTTTTCCAGACAATGCCTTACTGATAGCGAATACACTAAAGGCTTGTTGAAAGAATTGATAGGAAATTTAAAAACAATTCCTGTCACTCCAGAAGGGTGGTGGGTGGGTTGCTGATGGGACACGAAAGCCCATAAGCTTTTTGTCTTGTTCTGTTGTGCCAGAGAATAAAGCTTTTAGTTTGTGATTTGAAAGAAATCGGTTCAGCTTAAAGAGGAATTGGTTTGCTTGAGCCGTTGGAAATAAATTGCTCCTCTTCATTTATTTTCTGCCCTGCTCCCTCATTCCTGTATTTTGACTTAATGGTCACCTAGGGACACCTGCTGGTAAAGGTGTGTGGGGGAAAGAGTTGATTCTGAAACCCAGCCAACCTGGGATTTTTTTTCCCCTAGGGCCTGTCATTTAACAGCTGAACTTGAGCTAGAATACTTTAGTCTAATTTCCTAATCTGTGAAAGTAAATTTACTGCTGCTTATGTTGAGTAAGCATTGAACTGCCAACTGCAAGGTTGGTAATTCAAACTCACCAGCTGCCCCTGAAGAGGAAGTTGAGGTACCTGCTTTTGTAAGGATTAACAGTCTCAGAAACCCTATAGAGGGTCACTGTGAGTTGGGATTGATTCTCTGGCAATGAGTTTGATTTTGGGGTCGTTTGGAAGCACTATTCAGCTTTGCACTACAATTTTTTATTCTTTCATATAATACTCAATACCCACTCTTGGAGGAACGTACTATCATTAGCACCACCTCCATTTTACTAGAGGAAAAAGGATCAGAGAAGTTAACTTGCCGAAGTTCACTCAGCTGATAGGGGTGGAGCTGGGGATTCAAGCCCAATCTTTAACCCCACTACATTAGACTCTGTAAACAGGACCTGTCCTTCTACACGGAGCTGACAAATAAGAGCAACCCAAAGTCTACTTCTGTGTTTTTGGGAGCTATCACCTTTTCCTGTAATCTGAGAGAAGAAAGTGTTACTCAGATTTCTTTCTTTTTTCTTTTTTTGTTACTTAAATTTCTTGATGTGCATGAAGTCAGAGATAAAGTGTAGATAATTTGACATGGTATCTCAGGCAAACTGAAATGAGGACTTTTCTACTGATTGAGATTATACTTATCTGTCATGTTTATTGTCTCATTGTAAAGATTACACTTCTAGTTTGTGCCTGTTCTAGTTTGCGTCTGGGCGTGCGCTGGCTCTGTTTTGGCATTGCTTGGGTAGGCTATTGAGATTCAGAATTTGGTGGGAGAGATGATTTGGGTTAGCCTGTTCTATGGCCTGCCCTACTTGAAGGCCCTCAAGAACTCAGAGGGGCTCTGTCTCCATCAGAATCACCACTCAAACTCAAACTTACTGCTGTCATGTTAATTCTGACTCATAGTGACCTTATAGGGCCAAGGTACAAAAGTCCCCGTGGTGTTCTGAGACTATAACTCTTTTTTGGATTTTTTAAAAAAGAGGCTATAACTCTTATGAGAGTAGAAAGCCTCATTTTTCAACCAAGGAGTAGCTTGGTGGTTTCAAACTGTTGACCTTACAGATGGCAGCCTGACTCAACCATTAGGCTGCCAGAGCTCACATTTGAGTCTTCATAGATCCCAGGAACTGATCTTTTGTGTGGGCCACTGTTGAGATAAAGGGCCTTACTTAACAGTTTTTTCTCATAAACAAAATAGCTTTACTGTTTAATTTTGATCATATAAATAGGTTTTGCTCATTTAGAAAATCACTGCCAATTCCAGTATCTAAACACTTGTTAAAGAAAAAAAAAGAAATAAAAAAACTCCTCTACTCAGTATTTTACTTTAAAGACTTGAAAGCAGAGGCTTGCATACCCAGTGTTCAGTGCGGCACCATTTACAGTAGCCAAAAGATGGAAACAGCCTGTGTACTCATTAACAGATGAATAGATAAACAAAATACAGTGTGTCCATACAAGGGGGCTTCAAAAAGTTTTGGGGAAAATTACATTATACTTTAATTCCATCCAAAAGTACATAGTGTAAAAAAAATGGAATTAGGTTTTACTCAGTTTTATAAAACAATAAAGTACAGAATAGTACTCAGCCAGCTAGAAGAAATGAAGTCTTGATTAATGCTGTTGTATGGATAGGAGCTTGAAGATAGATAAGCCAATCATAGAAGGAAACATATTGTATGACCTTGCATTTGTATAAAAATAAAAATAAATTTGTGTAAAAGATAATAAAGGGCAAAAACAAACAAAGCAAACACCCAAATAAGTGAGCACAAATACATGAAACAGGATTGAGAATGGGGAGATGTTTAAGATTCAAAAGCAATCCAAGAAGTTAGAATATTTTGTATTGTTCTAAGCTAATATATAATGGATAAAATTACTTTGGAAAAGATAAGTGTCAGAATTGACTAAAAAAGAAATCTCACTCAGTTGATTCTGACTCATAGTGACCTTACAGGACAAAGTAGAACTGCCCCTGTGGGTTTGTGAGTTTGGGAGTAGAAAGCCTCCTCTTTCTCCCACAGAGCAGTTGGTGGTTTTGAACTGCTGCCATGTCACCCAAAGAAAAGAAAGATTTTTCTTGCCCAATTTTCCTAAAGTAGAGCCAAATATCAGTGATTTTCAAAATGTTTGTTTGCTTCCTTAAAAGTGATGACCTCTCTATCTGTTTGCTGGCTAAGATTTTGTCTTGCTTCGGTAGATTGCAGGCATCAAAGGGCTGGAGCTCTTGTCTCTTTTGGTCTTGACTGTTTCCTTAATATCAGATCTTAAATAGATCCTCAGCGAGTGTTTGTTGAAAGCATTACTAAGTGATTCACTCTGACTCGGAGAGTATTGTTTTTGGTTTCCAGGGGCCTTCTTGTACAGGTGAGGCCGTGGTAAGCATTGTTGAGGTAGGGTCTCCTCACAAGTTCGGAGGCTCTAGGATACTAACTAACAGATGAGGAAGGAGTGGAGGGCAGCCTGTATTGTACTGAGGCAGAGGGAAAGCGGGTGGTGAAAAAAAAAGTTTTGTGGAGCTTTGTATTTTGAATAATGCCTGCTTGTCTCTTGTGTGTAGTGAGTGATGCTACACTCTGGGCAGACTTTGCCTAAGTTTCATAAATATTTAATTGGCTTTTTCAGGAGAATAAAGGCAGCCCCGTTGATGACTGAAAATGACAAAGCATCCACCTAACAGACGAGGAATCAGCTTTGAAGTGGGAGCCCAGTTGGAAGCCCGGGACCGATTAAAAAACTGGTACTTTTACATTTCTCTGTTAATTTAAGCCCTTCAGTCAAGGACTGTTGTCAGCACTGATACAGAGTGGTGGCCTAGGCTTCTTGGTGGCGCTTTCTGCTGATTGTTTCTGGAAGATGGAAGGAGACAAGTCTGGAGCCGTGGGGTGTCCTTTCCCTTTGGTGCATGCGTCCCTTGTTCCCCCTTTTTACCTATTCAAAGGACAAAGTGACATGAGTGGCTACAGGGAACGAAAGAGTTAATAGTGGCAGTGTTCTCGCTCTGGCTCTGGCTCTGGGCTGCTTGTAAGGAAGAAGAAAGGGAAAAAGATCAGGGATGGAAAAATGATCGAAGTAGTTGTGAACAACCCTTCCTGTTTTCTGAAGTGTGTTCATAGTGTGGTTGAAAGATAGTCATCACATAAGGGGGCTTGTGGGCGACTGGATTTTGCAGTTGAGGGATTATACCCCAGATTTTAGTAACTAGCTGCTTTGGTCATCAGCTTCATCCATAAATGTGGGTGCCTGTAACATTGACCTCATAGGGTTGTTTTGAGAATCAAATAATAAAACCATGTGGGGAAAAGCCTGATCAACTGTAGAATTGTGACGGTGTTGAGAACATTTTAGGATTTAGTTGGTTGTTAGTGCTCAAGGTGTGGGGTAAGGGAAGTGGTTTTCAGAATTCAAACCTTTTTGAGTTCACAAGGAAGAGTTTTTAGCTTTCTTGGGGCTAAACTAGCTCAAAATAGATGGACTGACCAGTCTTTTTGGTGCAGGAGGAGAAGATGGGAGGAGAGGCAGAGGGAAGTGGCTGGGACAGAAAACTGTTTCCTCTGTGTTTTGGAGTCTGGATGGTTTGAGAGACTGAATATTTAGTTGTTTTTAGGCTATTTGTATTATCTGTAATAATTTTCCATTGTGGTTTCCCTCAGAATTTTGCAAGGCAGCTTAATTAAGAAAGGAGATTTTATTTTATTCTGGAAAAAATAATATACAGAAAAACAAAAGAATCTAGGTACTTGTCACTTAGAATTTATAAATATTAACACTTTTATTTGACTTTTTTTTAATCCTTTTATTAGGGGCTCATACAACTCTCATCACAATCCATACATACATCAATTGTGTGAAGCACATTTGTACATTCATTGCCCTCATCATTCTCAAAACATTTCCTCTCCACTTAAGCCCCCGACATTAGGTCCTCATTTCCCCCCCTCCCTC
>NW_022109491.1:21452195-21453785 GCF_000313985.2 Echinops telfairi | reverse complement strand
CCCCTTCCCTCCTGGTTTCGCCACTGTCACCCCTGGTCCTGAGAGGTTCATCTGTCCTAGATTCCCTGCGTTTCCAATTCCCATCTGTACCGCTGTACATCATAGAGTTATTTTAAATTCATTGCAATACCCATTCATACATACGTGCATGTAAACTTACCTCAAGCAAAAATTTTATGAAAGAGTACTTAACTTTATTATTATTATTTTTTGTCTTCCATTTCATTTTTTTAAGAGTACTTAACTTTAATATTGAATACACGCATTATACTCTGATATTTTCCCCCTTTCCTTAAAATACACAACAAAAAGTGACCGTCAGGAAGCATTTATTTGATTTTGTAATGCTTCATTAACTGAAGTTTGATAAACTCTGTTCTGTAATGTGACATACATTTTTAGTTTCACTAAACATGAGAACAATTGTGAGGATGGGGTAGGACTGGGCAGTGTTTTGTTCTGTTGTGCACAGAATCACTATGAGTTAGAACCAACTTGATGGCACCTAACAACAGAAACTGTCAAGTTGCTTTTCAGAATGCTTATTTACAATCTCACCACTAGTATGAGAAACTTCCTGTGTCTCCATATCCTTAGCAGCCCTCACCTTTGACAGGCTTTTTAGTATTGTCAGTTTGTTGATTATGAAATTTTATTGTTTTATTTTGTCTTGCTCTTATTGCATCTTTTTAGACATGTGTTCTATAAATTGCCCATGGCTTTTTTTTGGGGGGGGGGATTATTTGTCTTTCCTTACTGATTTATAGATGTTCTTAGTGATATTAAGGATTTCAATGCTTTGTTAGTTTGTGTTGTAAAAATCTTCTACCAGTCTGTGGCTAGTCTTTTCATTTGTTTATGCTATCTTTCAATGTACATCTATCTTAAGTTTTAGATTTTAAAACATTCTCAAATTTTATGGGTTTATCTTTTTGTGACTTGAATATGGAGTTCTTCCTATCAGTTAGTTAAAAATTATCCTTTTTATGTTCTCCTAAAAGGTTTAATTTGCTTTTCACATTTGAATCTTTATTTTTCCCCATAGTCATGTGTCTGCTCCTTCCCCAAATTTGATCTGCAGTGCCACTTCTGTGTATCAAGTCCCGTATTTACATGTGTCTATTCCCTTGGTGCTGTGGGTTAAATGTTGACCTGTTAACCACAAGATTGGAGGTTCAAACACACTAAATGCGCTGAAGGAGAAAGTATCAGCTTCCATAAATATTTACAGTCTCAGAAACCTAATTTAGGGACGCTATCAGTTGGAATTGATTCAAGGCAGTATGTTTTGAGCCTGTGGTAATAACACATTATTTAATCAATATTGCTTTAAGATAAATTTTGAGTTCTAGTAAGACAGGTTTGGCCTCTATATTTTGCTTGATCTGTGACTATTTTTAGACTTAGTCTTTCTTTCTTTTAAAAACATTAATCATTTTATTGGGGGGCCTCTTGCTCTTACAAATCTTAGAGCAATCCATCATTCAGTAGTATTAAGCACACTTGTACATATGTTGCCACCAACTTTTCCAAAACAATTTCTACTTGAGCCCTTGGTATCAGCTTCTCTACCCCCCCCCCCTTCCCTCC
>NW_022109491.1:21443534-21450422 GCF_000313985.2 Echinops telfairi | reverse complement strand
AATGTACAAATGTGCTTTACACAATTGATGTGTGTATGGATTGTGATAAGAGTTGTATGAGCCCCTAATAAAATGATTTAAAAATATTATAAAAATATTATACCTTATTATTTGTTCACATTTTCCTTTATGAACTTCAGTAATTAATATTTTATAGCCTCCATAAAATGTTTTATATATATCATCCATTATATTTCTTCTTGTGTGGAAATAAAATCAATGCAATTTAACAGTTCCACTTTTGTTCTGATACCAGCTGTATATGCAGCACTTCTTTCTCTGACTCTTAACTACCCAGGGCCAGACTTCGGAAGATTTGAGGGCAAAGTCCTTCAGACCATAACAGTCTCCTCCAGGACTAAAGATGCCAGATGCATGGTATCCATGACATCTTCACTTCTGCCATACCCCAAACCTGTTGTCAAGTAAACCGACTCATGGTGACCCAATGTGTTAACTGAGTAGGGCTGTGACATAGGAAGCAGTCTTTATGAAAGACAGATTGGCAGGTTTTTCTCCTGCGATGCTCCTGGATTGGTTCAAATGGCTAACCTTTAGGTTACTCTCACTGCCATTGAGTGGATTCTGATTTGTAGCATTGCTATAGGGCAGGGTAGACCTGCCCGTGTGGGTTTCCGAGGTGGTAACTCTTTACAGGAGTAGGGCAGCCTCATTTCTCTCCCTTTAGGCTACCAGCCATGTGCACATCTTTTATGTTACCCAGTAACCTTCACTTTTGACCTGTTGGCTACAAAATCAGGGCTTTCCTTTCACCTCAGGATATCAATCCAGAGGTTCCAAGGTCTCATCCCTTCCCACTTGCTCGTCCTCACTACTCCTTCAGGTTTGATAATTCAATTTATAGAACTCATGGATATACAAATGAAGGTGCATGGGGTAATGGCTGGTAGCTTTCTCCAAGCAGTGTCAAAAACTGATAGGCTATCCTACCATGTATCTTGATATCCTTCATCAGCCAGGAAACCATGGAACCTTCATTGAAATTTCATTATATAGGCCTTGATTGGTTGAATCATTCTCCTTCCTGTTTTTTTTTTTTTTAAGATCATTTTATTGGGGGCTCTTACAATTCTTGTTACAGTCCATACATCAATTGTATCAGACATATTTGTACGTATATTGCCATTGTTCTTTTCAGGACATTTACTTTCTATTGAGCCCTTGGGATCAACTCCTCTTTTCCCTTCCTCCTCCCCCCCTACCTTTGTGGCCCCTTGATAGATGATAGATTGTTATTCTCATACCTCATACCGACTGCTGTCTCCCTTCCTCTCTGGTTTCTATTGTTCTTCCCCCTGGAGGGGTGTGTGTGGATATGTGCCATTCATTGCAATCGGTACCCCCTTCTTCCCCTTCTCTCCCTACCTTCCCCCTACCATTTTAGTTTCGCTATTCCTGTTCCTGGGTTCTGTGTGTTGTGAGCTTTATCTCTTGCCTATACATATATACATGTTCCGGTCCAGTCCAGAGTAGGAAGCAGCACTGGTGAGGTCATGATAGTGGGAGGTAAAGAAGCCTCAAGGAACCAGAGGTATATTGCGTGATCCATCGGTGCTCTACTGCACCCTGATTGACTCATCTCTTCCCTGAGCCTCCTCTGGGGAGATGTTCCATTCTCTACAGATGGACTCTGGGTCTCCTCTCTGACCCCCCCTCATTCTCACCAACATGATTTTGTTTGTCGTGAATCTTCTGTTGCCTGTTACCTGGTCCCAATGACCCCTCATGATTGCGCTGGCTTGTGTGCTTCTTCCATGTGGGCTTGTTGCTTTACTGTTGGATGGCCACTTGCTTAACTTCAAGACTTTAAGACCCCAGACACTATATCTTTTAATAGCCGGGCACGATCTGCTGTCTTCACCACATTTGCTTATGTACCCATTTTGTCTTCATTCGTGTTGGGGAGGTGAGGGGTGGGAGTGTGTGAGCATCACAAAATGCAATTTTGTTAGAACAAAGTGTTCTTGTATTGCTCCCTCCTCTTTTTAAGGTAAGTCAGGAATCAGTCTTTCTGGCCTGGGTTGCCTTGAGTTTACCTTTTTAACATTAACTCATTAACCCTGAATGTGGTCTGGGTAGGATAAAGATGAGACTTCCCACTCCTTTAAAGAATTACAGTCTGAGAAACTCATAGGGGTACTCCTGTAGGATTGCTGTGAGTCAGAATTGACTCAATAACAGTGAGTTTGGTGTTTTGGTTTGGTAGTTTGGACACTACTCTGGGGGAAATCCAAGGTTTTAAAAGTGGAACCCCCCCAAAAAAAAAGTGAAACCATGGACAAAGAGAAAACTCTTAAGGTGAAGTTGAGTGCTGTACCCCACAATCCCTAAGTACCCTTTAGATTTTGTTGCTCGAGTGAATAGATATGTCTACATTATATTTCCTCTTTGGTTATTGCTAGTATGTGGAAATGCTACTGATTGTGTGTTATGGTCTTGTATCTAGAAACCTCAATTATATTTTTTTACTTCTTCTACATAGACCATCATATGAGAGGGTACCCCCCAAAACTGGAAAAAAGCTCTGCTGGGTGAAGCTTTTGTAATACACATTTTCCCACATCAAGCAACTTGCTCTGAGTTAGTACACCCGGTGGCATCAACTGGGAAGGTTCTCTCTGGTCACAGTGATTTTTTTTTTTTGGTAAAAACAGTTCTGCTCGAACCTTGTTTTTTTTGATGGCCTGTTTAAGAGAACAGTATGCCCTGTGGAAATTTTGTTTTCTGCTTTGGAAAAATGCCGCAGAAACTGTTGTGTCATTGAACATAGCTTATAAGGACAGCACTATGGGAAAAACTCAAGTGTACAAATAGTTTTTCGCTTCAAAAAAAGTGAAATGTTGATTGATGACAAACCTCGCTCATTCTGGATGTCTGTCTACTTTCCGAATGGACAAAAATATTGACTTGTAGTGCATTTGGATTCATTCCACCAGGTCAGACTGTTAATCAAGCTTTTTATTTAGAGATTCTGAAAAGATAGTGGAATAGTGTGCAGATTGGGGACTGGTTTTTCCATCACGACAATGCACCTGCTCATGCTGTCATCTCAGTGCACCAGTTTTTGGCAAAAAACAGCATGCCTCTCTTGCCCCATACACCTGACTTATCTCACGATGCTCTGTGTGACTTCTTTGTTTCTGAGAATGTAGAGGGACATGAAAGGACAGCAATTTGATGACATAGAAGGGGTGAAGAAAAAAAATTGAGGAAGGTGATGTCAGTCATCCAAACACAGATGAGTGAAAAATATTTTCAAGAATGGAATCACAGATTTGAGAAATGTATTAAGTGTAATGTAGAGTACTTTGAAGGTGTTAAAGTTGTTTTCTAAAAAAATTTAAATACATAGCTTTGAAAAAAATTCTGATTTTGGGGGGAGGGGTACCCCCCTCATATATTTTTCCATCCCTCCTACTTCTAATTTCACCTGTCTCTTCTCTCAAACCTCTCTAGTTGTCTTGATCAGGACCATACTAATGTGAAGCCAAATGGGAGTTAAGATACTTGTTTGTCTTTGTTTTTTCTTATTTTAATGGGAACACATCTGAAATTTTACCTTTTGTAGGGTCATGGTCCCAAATCCACTGCCATCTAGTTGATATTAGCTCATAGTCACACTATGTAGGATTTCTAAGACTGTAAATCTTTATGGGAACAGACAGTCTTATATTTCTCTTGTGGATTGGCTGGTAGTTTTGTGCTGCCAACCTGTGGTTAGCAGTCCAATGCCTATTCTGGTGTCACCAGAGGAAGTCCTGGCTATTCTTTTTTGTAACAGTTTTATTGACACATGATTTACATATTATACAATTCAATAGTTCAATAATATCAATGAGAATTGTACAATCATGACCATAACAATTTTAGAATATTCCCCAGCCCCCGTTTAAATCGCCTTTAAAATGAGTTGTGCAATCATAGTCAATTCTAGTGCTTCCTCCCTCCTCCCGTCTTCATTTTTCATTCCTGAAATCCCCTTTCCCTCCCTGTTACGCACTCCCCACCCCTGAATCCCCTGTCAGTTATCACTGTGCATCCATCCTCCCTGTGCTTAACAAACTGGGAAATCCAACAGAGACAATAGCAACCAAAATCAAAATTCGGTGGTTAAGATAAAATAATAATACAAAGACCAAAATACAAATACCGAGTAAGAAAGAAAAGACCTCCATCAACATTTCAAAAGCCAGGGAAGAAATTTCTGTCATGTACAAGACATACTTGCACCCAGAACCAACTCAGGTTGGGTCTATAGGGAGGACATCTGGCTAAGTGTTGAGTTGAATTCATGCTGAATGATTTTTGTAGGTCCTCTCTCTCTCTCTGGGTCTTCATTGCCTCATCAGTGCATTAAAGAATCGCAAAGGCTCTTGCCGATTTCCACGGTCCAGGGACTCCATAAACCCCAGCTCCCGACACTTCTACGAACTGAGCTGGGACTGTCCAGCTCACGGGGTTTTGCAGGGATGAAGTGAGGCCATCCAGAGAAATGCTGGGTAGCCCAGTGAAGTGCAGCGCCAATGCTGGGCTAGGCCCATTTGCAGGGGCACTGGCAGAGTAGGGTAGGGCACACAGTTGAATGAAGGACTTTGCTTTAGTGTGAGGGCAGGGACAGGGGAGCCTGGGCCACTGAAGAAGGACAGCTGACTCTGTTCTTGCCTTGGATGACTTGTTTAACATGACGGTGATCCAGAAGCAGGTGCTATCCTTTTCCTGGTTTTATAGATACACCATGGCTCCGAGGCAGTAGATTGCTTCCCAAAGTCACACAGCTAGTCATTCATTCATCCATTAATTCAAGAGATTGGGCATCCACTGCGTGCTGGGACTGCTTGACAAAGCATTCCAGAATGCAGGTGTGGGGGTGGAGTCGGTCCCTAGTCTCCTGCCCCCTGGTCAGGTGCAGCTGGGGAGCAGGTGGAGGCTGAGCCTCCAGGTGTGATCAGTGAGGTCTAGGGAGATCCTGGCCTGAATGTGCCGGGCTGGAGGTGGGAGCTGCTCTGGGGCTTTCCCCCCCTCCCTCTGAGGCCTGGGGCCGACCCTGAGCTATACTCTAGTGTTCAGCTGGTGGAGGGGTCTGTGGACTCCAGACACTAGGGTGTGAGGAACCAGCCTCCCCATAACCGAATGGGTATAAGGGGCGGTTGTGTAATTGAGGGGTAAATTAAAGAGACATCAGGCAAGATAAAGCATGCAAGAGCTCACCTCCTCAGTCATGGCTTCAGGTGCCAGGTCTGTGCAGAGTGTCCTGGCTATTCTTTAAGCTTCCCTGATGACGCAGTGGTTAAAACATGCGGCTGCTAACCAAAAGATTGGAGGAAAATGTGTGGCAATCAGCTTCTGTAAAGATTGCAGCCTTGGGAACCCAGGGGGCCAGTTCTCCTATAAAGCTGTCCTATAGGGTCACTTCGCCAGCACCATACTTCAAATGCACCATTCTTCGGTTGTCCTTATTCATTGTCCAACTTTCACAAACAGATGAGGCAATTTAGTTAATTTTGGGTCAGGTTCATCTTAGTAACATCCTTGCTTTTCAATACTTTTAAAGAGATCTTGTGTAACATACTACCTGTCTTTTGATTTCTTGACTACTTGATTATGGATCTAAGTAAGGCCAGATTGTTCCTTAGAGGTAAAGATGGCAAGACTTCGTCTTACATACTTTGGACCATATATTCAGGAGAGATCAGTTCCTGGAGAAGGACAACTTGTTTGGTAGAGTGGAGAGGCAGTGTAAAAGAGGAAGGCCCTGGAGGATATGTATTGACATCACCGGACTCAGGCATGGGAGCAATTATGAGGTCGGGCGCAGGACCGGGCAATGTTTCCTTCTGCTGTGCACAGAGTCGCTGTGGGTCGGAGCTGACTTGATGGCACCTAACAGCCTGAACTTTTGTTCTCCAAGAGTCAATTGTTAAAGACTAGGCCCTAAAAGAACCCCCAAAACTAGACCCTAAAGCAGCATCCCTACATTTTTCTAATCGTATTATGGTTTCAGTTTTTACATTTAGTCCTTTGAATCATTTTGAGTTACTTTGTGTATATGCTGTGAGGCATAGGTTCAGGTTTTTCCTTTTGCTTAGAAAATCCAATTGTTCCAATGTCATTTATTAGAGACTTATTCCTTCCCCATTTGATGGATTTGGTACCTGTGCTAGACAGGGTTCTCTAGAGAGATAAAACCAAATTGCTGATAATTTAATATATCTATAAAGATAATTAGATATATAACACAAGAAATGAACAATTACTCTTATGAAAGGCTGCAGGTCCCTTTGGGGAAGGCTAGAAGAAAGACTAACAGTATAGACCTTCGCTGATGTAGCAGGGTCCTCCTTCAAAGGGACCCGGCCTCCCCCTCATTCAAGGGGTTGTGGGTCTGTAAACTGGCTCAGGTCTGGGAATTGATTGAGCGATTGTGACTGTTCTGCTGTTCACCTGATCTACTATTCTTTTGCTTGTATAGATCACGTACATATTTATTAGGTTTCCCATCTATTTCATTCCTAGGGACACTGTGGCTAAGTAGCCAATGCCATAATTCCACACGAGACAGGTTGCTTTGATTACTACTGAAACCTTGTTGTCTATTATAACCACGTCCACCCTGTCTCTGTTGATTCAGTGCTGACGCCTGGCCTCTACCATCACGGGGACCAATCAGCCCCATTGTGGGCAATTGTCAGAGATTGCTTAGGGCTGTGCCCACTGTTAATGCTGGTGCACATAAAATAGCAATTACAGGAGTCTTAAGAGATGCTGGGACCCACTTCACAAACTTTTTCCTTATGATTCTGGTAAAGGGTATGTCCTCAGAACACTCCCTTTTTGGGTCTATGGGAATATCCTGATAGATCCTTTTCA
>NW_022109491.1:21439509-21440599 GCF_000313985.2 Echinops telfairi | reverse complement strand
ATTTGTTGCCATCATCATTCTCAAAACATTTGCTTTCTACTTGAGCCCTTGGTATCAGCTCCTCATTTCCCCCCTCCTTTCCCCATCCTCTCTCCCTCAATAACTCTTGACGGTTTATAAATTATTATTATTTTGTCATGTCTTATACTGTCTGATGTCTCCCTTTACCCCCTCTCTGCCATCTGTCCTCCAGGGGAGGGGGGGCTTATATGTAGATCCTTGTTATTGGTTTCCCCCTTTCTACCCGATCTTCCTGCCACCCTCCCCATATTGCCACGCTCACCACTGGTCCTGTGGGTAAAAGGGCATTTTTAATAGTTTGCTTAGAACTTTGATATTGAATGTTATGTGCTGCTGGCTGTGACTCATAGCTCTGCTAGAAGACAAACTAAACTAGAATTGCTCCACTGGGGTTTGTTAGACTGTAAATCTCTATGAGCGGATCTCCAAAGCTTTTCTTTTGTGGAGCCCTTGGTGACTTTGAAACACAGGCCTTTCAGTTGGCAGATGAGCCCTTAACTATTGCCTCACCAAAGCTCATTTGACTTTGATTTCTATATCCTAAAATACAAGAGGGTTTGTTTTAGCATCTCTAGATTGAAAGTAGGAATCCTGTTGTCACGATGCATTAAGCTTTGGGCTTAACAGCAAGGTCAGCAGTTGTACTCCATCAGCTGCTCTGTGGGAGAAAGATGAGGCTGGTTGCTCCCATGAAGATTTACAGTCTTGGAAACCCTATATTGGATCTCTGTGAGTACATAATGGAGGATTTAGATTGGTTTTTCGGAATCTATACATAGCCTGCTACCACTTGGGAAGCCCTATGAGGCAGTTCTGCTCTGCCCTCTAGGGTCAGTGTTGAGTTGGAATCAAGCAGGTGGTAGCTGGTGTGACTGGCTTTTTAGTGTTCCGAAGGCTAGAGTATGGGTGTATATTTTCAACCTCTTGAGGTGAAATGAGGTGTGGTTTGAGGTTTAGGTCCAGCCCTTCACAGCTTGTTTCCTTTTGGCTTTTCTCTCAGAATCCTTGTTCTCATTTTTGGGATTGTAAAGTAAATGAGTACCAACTCCACCCCCCCACCCCCCCACCC
>NW_022109491.1:21427879-21439111 GCF_000313985.2 Echinops telfairi | reverse complement strand
CAATCAGTTCTAGTGCTATCTTTCCCCTCCTGAATTCGTTATTTGCTTTGAAATTCCCCTCTCCCTCCTCACTACCTTACCCCATCTTGATAAACAGTTGCATCAGTTATTGTCTCAATATACCCATTCCTTCTGTGCTTCATAAACTGGGAAACCTAATGGAAACAAACAAACAGAGAGAAAAATAATAATATAAAGATAAAGAGTAAGAAAGAAAAGACCACCAGCAATATTTTTTAAAAAGCCAGGGAGGAAGTTTCTGTTCTGGAATATGAGAGAAATATTTAAACAGAGCAAATTCAGGTTGGGTCAAGAGGGAGGTTATCTGACCATGTTCCATCCACCATAATCAAGTTTACAATAATCTCTGAAAACAAGACTGTTTGAGTCCCTCAACTATGGCCAGCTGGGATCTGAGGTTTAATCGGACTAGATACTCTGCAGATAGGTTCCCACTCTCCTCTGGGTGTTCATAATTTAAGCTCTGTTACTTTTCCCTTCATCATATTTGGCTTTTGTTACTATCTTTGGATCACACTGGCTGCCCAGCTTTTTCACATATTACATTTTTGTTTTTATGTCCTATTAGTTGTTTTTATTCTATACAAATCTTTCCCACTTCATGGCACTTATTTATGTATTTTCAAGAGTTTTGAATAGGCATAATCCATATTCTGAGCTGGCCACATTGTTTTCTCATGGTTTAGTGTGATCACTTGCATAAGGTAATGGCTCTCTAGATTATAAGGGTATATTTTTTCTAGTGCAAATAATAATTAGCCTGTAGGGACTCTTTGATACCATATCAGTATCCAGTTACCCCACCATTAATTTATCTAATGATTTATGAGTGGGAATTGATTTGGCGGCAGTGGTTAGAGGTAGATCCTTGCCTGAATCTCTGAAGCTTGTGATTTTCTACTCATGTCATTCTAGGTTCTGTTTTTTGTTTTGCTTTGTTTTGTTTTGGTGGAGGGGAAGAGAATATTTTATTGTAGTTTAGGTGAAAGTTTACAGAGCAAATCAGTTTCTCATTCAGAAATTTATGCAACTTTGTTTCATGCATGCTATAGTTGCAATCCTGCATTATAACAGCATTCTACCACTTCCTCTCTGGATTTCCCTTTTCAATTCGCCCACCTTCCCCAAATTCCAAACATGACTATTGGGCATATGCTGCCCCTTTGGTTTTATATGGTTGATTGTTCTGAGGATCAAGTTCCTCACAGGTGTTATTGCTCACATGATAGGCCAGTCTATTGTTTGGCTGGAAGGTGATCCCTTAGAGTGATTCTGTTCCCTGTTTGAAAGGTGTCTAAAGGTATTGGTCTATGTTTTATTAGCTGCTATTGTTCTGTAAGAAGAGCTTCTTTTTCTTTATTTAGGATCATTAAGGACTAAATTATTCAGTGGTGTTACAGTCAATTACAGTCATTATTCTCTTTGGTGCTAAAATTATCCCAAATTTGGTCATTGGGAGGCCCTTTAAACTGTCTCCTTTGTTCTTTTGACATCCCACTGTTGCTTTTAGGCATGTAGAAGCCCCAGAACCTATTCTGTGCTTTTCCTGCTTCACGTCCTGGAGTTTGCCATTTCTTTGAGGATGCTTTCCTTTTATTGGAAAGTGGTATAAGAAATTAAGCTCTAGGACTAGGGGGTAGGTTTTAAAAAAAGAAGAAATTAAGCTCTGTACATTGGGTGTGTTCACTTTTGCTAGAATGTTATTGCATACACACACACACAAATTATGAGCTTATTTTAAAAGTTCTAATTAAAAGTTAACCGTTTGGAATTTTTCTTTTCCTTTTTTGTTGTTAGTCTTTCTCCTAAGGAGCGGCTGGTGGTTTCAAACTGCCAACCTTGAGGATCACAGCACTGCTTGTAACCACTGTACAATCAGGGCTTCTCAGCCTTTACATTAGGAGTGAGTTAAATGTTTGACCAAATATAACAGGCTAGTTTTTAATCTCATCATTTTGTGTGGCCTATGAATGATGTTATAAATACCCAGATGGCCCTGGTAGGAAAGGTTCCCTCCCCCTTCCATAGGGTTTTCAAGGCTGTGACCTTTCAGAAGCGGGTTGCCCGGCGTGTCTTCCGAGCAGTCTCTGGGTAAGTTTGCACTGCCATCCTTTCAGCTGGTAGTTGGGTGGCACCCAAAGACTCCTTACAGTCTGTAATTTTATTTATCCAGTTCTTAAGCAATTTTTATACTATACATACTGTAAGTATATATATTTATTGTGTGTGTATGTCTACATATACAACTCTATGTATTAAATAGATGCATAGTTTTTTGTAAGTATCACTGTTAATAGAATCTGGAACATTTCCAATACCCCAAAGAATTCCCTCATGCTATACTTTTACAGGTATTTGATTAGATTATTTTGTTTACTTATCTTGCCCGCTAGAATGTAATCTCCACGAGGGCTGGTATGTTAGACAGGGTTCTCCAGGAAGTAGGACAAATAGAAAATTGAATGAACCAGCAATTAGATGTATACCAATAGAGATGAAAGCAGCAATTTTAACAGCTATATGTACAAGCAGTGTTCGTTGCAGCACTATTCACAATGAGCAGAAACAGCTCATATGCCCAGCAACTGAAGAACAGAGAAGCAAAATGTGGTGTATATGCACAATGGATAATTGAAGTCCTTATGTGTGCCACAGTGTAGGTGACCCTAGAAAAGATTATGCTGAGTGAAATAAATCATTTGAAAAATCACAAATAATGTAATGATCTCAACTTAAATGAAACAAGCAAGTTTACATAAACTAAAATTTATTAGTGGCTGAGAGGAGGGGAGAGCGTTTTTTGCTTAGGATGTATTGCATATAAGTTAATAGTGGTGGCATAATTTGGAAAAACATAGCGAGGTTGGTTGTATAACTTGAAGAATGTAATCAGTATCATTGCGTTGTGGATGTTGAATTGTATGTTTTGTTGCACATATTTTGACCACAATTAAAAACTAATAATAACCATAGGATATGACAGGCAGTCCCCACCCAGGTTATCAGTGACTGAGGACATTTGACTCATGGAGAATTACTTTTTTTCCCCTCAATCGTTTTATTGGGGGCTTGTACAACTCTTACCACAGTCCGTCCATGTATCCATCCATCGGGTCAAGCACATTTGTACATTTGTTGCCATCATCATTTTCTTTCTTCTTGAGTCCTTGGTATCAGCTCCTCATTCCCCCTACCCTCCCTCATGAACCCTTGATAATTTATAAAGTATTATCCCTACATACTCTTTAATGTCATGTAAATTTGCCCACACTTTGTGTGTTAGACAGGGTTCTCTAGAGAGATAAAACCAAATTCCTGATAATATAATATATTTATTTATAAAGATAATTAATATATAACAAAAAATGAAATGTTAAATCATAAAGATAATTAGATATATAACGAGAAATGAAATGTTAAATCATATACAGATAAATATACAGTACAAGAAATAAACAGTTAAATTAGAAGCACTATAAATGGCTTAGTGCAACTCACGTCCGTGAGAGAAAGTTGAGAGACTAGCAGTCCTTCAAGTCTCTATCTGATGCCAGATCTTCCTCTATTTGTAGAGAGAGCTAGGCTATGTCAGCACAGCAGCCAGTCACAAGGCAGGTCACCAACTGCCAGTCCCCAGCTCCAGAGAAGTCTTAAAGGGACCTCAACTTACAGCAACACAGTCCACAGGCTAGGTGTCCCACAGGCTGTGTAGCCTTTAAATTGAAGCACAGAACAAGCAAGGCAGCCGCACACTGGTCCGATGATCACAGAGCGAGAGACAAGAAAGGCAAGGCTCACCAAGCCATCCATCTCTCCGCCCCTCAGTCAATCCCACCTGCGTTTATCAGCCAGGCTGGCACAATAAACTGTCTCACTTTGGAAGGCAGCTATGCTCACCACTATACCACCAACGCATTTTGCCCACACTTTGAAACAGTTGAACCTACCTATGCTCTCAACAAATTCTTCATCACGGTGACCTTCATTTGTTGTACACGCAGCTTTTAAATCACTTTCCTTTTTAAAAAAAATCACTTTCTTACACAAAAGGATACATAAGAATGGCATGCACCCAAGTGACCTACAAATTCTACTTACTTAAAGATGTCAGACAGTCAGAATGGCTCTCATTTGTAACCTGGGGACTGTTTGTAGATTGAAAATAGACATAAACATATTAAAGGGAAAAAGAAGCACTTTTTTAAATTCCAGAGGTTTATTGGTGGATTGCCAGTAAGTGGAAATAAGGAGGAACCTGGGAGAGCTGTCAGATTGCCTGGCAAGTCTCATCTCCGTGAAGGAGAGGGAGAAAGAAGCGAAGTTGGGTAGGACAGGTCTGAGATTATAATGCAATTAGAATATAGTAAATGTGAATCCTCAATCAAAGTTGCTCTCAGAAGAGTCTTGCCTTCTAGGAAGTGTCTGGGCTCCAGAGAGTCTTGGCTTAGGATTCCTGTGTGCTCAGATATTAGCTGGGAGCTAGCTGAATGGGAAGTTGGCCACGGCGCAGAGGGTGGTGATAGATTTAGAGCACTGAAGCTGGGGCCAGTTACCCTACAGTTGATGTGATGGATAACACAAATGTGCTTGACACAATGTATACATGTATGTATGTATTGTGAGAAGAGCTGTATGAGCCCCCAATAAAATGATTTAAAAAAAAAGATGTGATGGCCAGCACAGCTGGACTACCTGCTGTGTTCACTGCTATTTGAGGGGACTTCAAAAAGTTTGTAGAAGAATGGAATTAAAAGATAATGGGATTTTTTTCATGAACTTTTTTAGAGGTCTTCTCTCCCCCTTCCAGTGCCTCCGAAGTGCACCAGGGTCATCATAGAGACTTAATACAGTATCTGTGGGACGAGTGTCAAATGACCGTAGGAAAACATCGCCCTAGGTGCTTTTGACTGTTCGTACCTTACCTAGGAGGAAATGTCTTTTTGTTTTGTTTTTTTAAATCATTTTAATGGGGGCTCGTACAACTCTTATCACAGTCCGTCCGTCCGTCCGTCCGTCCGTCCATCCATCCATCCATCCATCATGTTTCAAGCTATTTGTACATTTGTTGCCCTCATCATTCTCAAAGGAGATGTTTTTAGGGTCGCAGAAATAACTATCAGTTGAATCCCAGTCAAACCCACTGCCATTGGATGTTGACTCCATAGTCACATTACAGGACACAATAGAACTGTCCCGTAAGATCTCCAGAACTGTAAATCTTATAGATGCAGACTGCCACATCTGTCTCCTTTGGAGCAGCTGGTGGGTTTTACCTTTCAATTGGCACCAGAACATTTTAGCAGCTGTGCCACCAGGGCTCCTTACAGTTAGGGAGAAGTCCCACCATTTGTTGAGGATCTTCATATGCTACCTATTAAGTTTCTCAACCAGCTACATGGTTGTTTATTGTTTTAATTTTATAAATGAGGGGTTAAAAAAACCAAAAACCTAAACTGAGGTTCATAGAAGTGAGAGTCCTTTGTCCCAAATTACAGAGCCGGTGAATGGTAGAGTTGGGGTTAACCCTCTTGACCTGACTCCAGTGGCCTTACACATCTCCCACGTTATTCCTTGCTCTGTTGGTATGTTCTGTTTTCTGGGTTTGCTACTGTTGCATAGACAGATAAACAAGCAAACAGAACCCCGAAAAACTAGGAAAGAAGTTGATTCATTTTTCAAAACGCTTGTGGCCACACAAGTGTCCGGAGACACAAATGTAACCAAAATGAGCTTTAGGTCTCTCTGAATTAATACATCATATTTATAGTAGGGCGATACCTTTGATTTATTTTATCTATATTACTCCACAGGAGCTCTGGTGGTTAAGCCTTGGGCTGGAACCAGCAGATAGGTCAGCAGTTTGAAATCACACAGCAGAAAGACAGGATAGTTACAGTCTCTTAAACTCACAGAAGTTCCTGCTATGAGTTGGCATCGACTTGATAGCAGTGAGTTTGGATTTGAATTTTTGATATTGCTGCCCTCCCCTCTGTATAACTGTACATGTTAATAATGCTCTTATTAAGCTAGCTGCAATAGCAACAGTGGCAGCAAACATAAGGGATTTGCTATTTGTCAGTATGCTGCTAATTGCTTTACTTGGATTATCTCATTTAATCCTCAGAACAATACCTATTTGGAACTGAAATTCAGAGGTGAAATGACTTGCCTCAGGTCACAATCTAATTGTGACTGATGCACCCAGGTCTGTTTCTAAATTTATTTTACATATTTTTAGTTGTGGTAAGTATATGTATTTTTTACATATATTTTTCACATATATTTCAGCATTTTTCACATATACAATGCAATGACATTGTGCTCATCATGTTGTATGACAACACATAACTCTATTGGGTTATTTCCAAGGCAGCTTTTCTTGAATGTTAGGCTTCCACAGAAATCATGGAAATAATTTTTATTTTTCTAGAGAAGGGGGTTTGTAAAATGCACATTTAGATCTTTCTGTGGAGATTGTCAGTTCTCCTTGGGGGAATGTTTCACATAGCCATTCCCTCATCTGTGGGAAGGGGTTGTTGGGCCTGCCGAGTTTACCTTCAGGATTATGGAGGTGGTCTGATCTAACACAGGAGAGGCTGCAGTTTCCCCTTACTGGTGCTTGGTGGACAGGAGTGTGCCCTCTGCCCCAGCAGTACGCCTGGCCCTCCCAGTGTTTGCTCTGAACACCTCGGGGGGGAAAAAAAGCTCCCCTGCTGGCTGCTTTCCTGATTCCTTGGCTCATTTCTGCCACTGTGTTTTCATTTAAATTGGTCATGGTCTCCTTTCATTTCTTGTACAAAGGGTTTTAAAGATCTGACTTCTTTCCCCTTTCTTTTTCATTAGGATCCTTTGTAAGGATCAAGTATGAGTTTCCTGTTCAGCAGGCTTCACTTCTTGCATCATCCCCTCTCCTCATACCCCCTCTTCTAAACAGTCCATAAACTTGTATTGGATGTCTGCTGTGAGTCATGCATTCACTATGGGCTGTGGAATGAATAAAGATCCCATATTAAAGTTCAGTGGCCAGTGGGATATTTGCCTTTGGCCTTTAGCATCAACTCATTGCTATTGAGTTGATTCTGACCCATAGTGGCCAAATAGGACAGAGTAGAACCGCCCCTGTGGGTTTCTGAGGCAAATCTTTCACGGGGGGTATAAAGTCTCATCTTTTTCCCATGGAGTGGGTGCTGGTTTCAAACTGCTACTCTGGGGTTGCAGCCCTACACATAACCAATACAACACTGTGTTCCAGTTAATTTTCTCTTTCACTTCTCCAGATCCTAATATACATTGCAATGGTTACACAGAACTCACAAATAAAATTTATGATTAAAGGGTTTATTAAGGAATTTCATAAGTTATAATGCAACTGAGAAATGCTCAGAGTTTAGTTGTTTATCAGGACAGGCTACAAAGTTCTTTCAGATCGACTAATATATGCCATGGGGACATACTACTCTGATGTAAGCCTCAACCCAAAGGCATACAGCTCAAACTCTGTGGGTCAGCACATCCAGCTCCCAGAATTAAGTGCTCCGAGGCACCCCACTCAGCCCAAAGGCACTTGACTCCACTTTCCCCATTTAAGTGCCCAGAGGCATCCCACTCAGCAAGCCAACCTCCTGCACAAAATAACTTCGTTTTTGTTTTAAAAATTTGTTTATTAATTATTTTATTGGGGGCACTTAGAAATCTTATAACAATCCATCATTCAATTGTATTAAGCACACTTGTACAATATTGTTACCATCAGCATTTCCAAAATATTTTCTTTCTACTTGAGCCCTTGGTATCAGCTCCTGTTTCCCCCCCTCCCCAACACCTTCCTACCCTCATGACTCCTTGATCAGTTATATATTATTGTTATTTCGTGTCTTAACACTGTCTGTTGTCTCCCTTCACCCATATTTGTTATTCATCCCCCAGGGGTGGGGGGTTGGCTATATATTCAACCTTGTGATGGGTTTCCCTTTTTATCCCCTCTCCCCCCCAACCATCCCTACCCACTTGATATCACTACTCCCACTACTGTTCCTGAGAGTTTTATCTGTCCTGAATTCCATGTGTCTGGAGCTCTTATCTGTACCAATGTGTGTACTCTAGTCTAGCCAGATTTGTAAGGTAGAACTGGGTCATGGTAGTGGGGGGAGGAAGCATTCAGGAATGAGAGGAATGTTGTATGTGTTGGTGCTATACTGTACCCTGGTTAAATTGTCCCTTCCTTGTAACCCTTCTGTGGGGGGATGTCCAATTGTTTGCAGATGGGCTTTGGGTCTCCTTTCCAACCTCCCCTCTTTCATATCGATATAATTGTTTGTTTTGGATCTTTTGATACCTAATACCTGATCCCTGTCGATCATTCAGGTTGGTGTGCTTCTTCCATGTGGGTTTATTTGCTTCCTGCTAGATGGCCGGTTGTTTGACTTCAAGCCTTTTAAAACCCCAGACGCTATATCTTTTGAGAGCTGGGCACCATCCGAATTCTTTACCACATTTGCTTATGCACCCATTTTGTCTTCAGAGATCGTGCCAGGAAGGTGAACATGACAGAATACCAGATTATTAGAACAAAGTATTCTTGTGTTTAGGGAGGTCTTAAGTAGAGGCCCAAAGTCCTTTTGCTATCTTAATACTTAACATATAAATATATGTACATTGTCCTCTATCCCTTTCATTATAAATAAATATATTTACATATATACATGCTTATAGCTATACCTCTATATAAGTAGGTTATTTTTGTTTTTATTTTTTTTCTGATTTATCATTTTAGTGTACTATAATCATCTCTAAAATAGTCTGTTTGATAACTCAGTTATTTTCATCCCTCAATTATGGTCAGAGGGAAATCACTGGAGGCATATTCTATGTGTAAAACCTTAAAATTTATTTTTGGGCTTTTACCGTCATCCATAGCTTTCTGCAAACCAGAATTTCACAATTTAAGCTCTGATACTATGTTCTCCTTCAGATTTGGATTTTATCATTTACAATTCTTGTCACCCCCCGCCCCCATCATATAATACAAATTTATTTACTTATTTTAAAATAAATAACTTTATTGGGGCTCTTACAGCTCTTACAACAATCCATACATCAATTGTATCAAGCATATTTGTACATATGTTATCATCATCATTTCAAAACATTTTCTTTCTACTTGAGTCCTTGATATCAGCTTTTTTTTTTTTTAATTAAAAGATCATTTTATTGGGGGCTCTTTCAGCTCTTTCCATACATCAGTTGCATCAAGCATATTTGTACATATGTTGCCATCATTATTTTATAGACATTTACTATCTATTGAGTGCACCATTCACTTTTTACCTGATAATATGACCTGCCATTCTGTCAGAGAAAGATAATGAGTTCACGTGGCATATTTTGCTCTTCAATTCTGTGTTGGTTGTCTCCCGATACTTAATGCTCTTCTAGGTGTTGCTAATTGATTGTTTAATTTGTTTTTGCATACTCTCAGGTTAAGCTAAGCTCTTTAATTACCCAAAAATTATTTCCTCCTTCAGCTCCTCTTTTTTTTCACCCTCCCTTCACACCCTCTCACCCACCCCAGTGAACACTTGATAATTGATAAATTTTTGTTTTTATAATTTATATTTTACACCATCTGCTGTCTCCCTTTACCCATGTTTTTGTTGTTCATCCCCCAGGGGTCCGGGTGGGGGTGTTGTACTTCAGTCATTGCGATTGGTTCGTCCTTTCTTCTAAAAATAGCTTTTGACTCTCACTTCCTTCCTCTATTTCCTTTCATCTTCCTTCTGTCCCACTATCCTGCTCACCCTCCATTCGGCTCTCAGTAATTTCTCTCTGATACAATGCATTTGATCAAACCTGATCAGGCATTATATACCTGCCTTGCCATCAATTTTAGATCTCTTGTTGTTCCCTTATCTGTTTGTTGACTCCCCGCTCCCCCTCCCTGACCCAGACCACCAGTCCCATTGTTTTCTCCTCAGGATTGTTTGTCCTGCCTATCTTATAGAGATAGACCTAGGGTGAAAGAAAAATCCCCATAGATAGTTCCAGCTCTGTCTGGTGACCCTATGAATGTTTTCTAATCTGGTCTGATGAAGTGCCGAGCACTGTCCCCCAAATCAGAAGTCTATTTTAAGTATTCCTCACAGACTTGGTTACTCTGCTCCCCTTCCTGCCCTGTTGCACTCCGTTTATGTTTCACCTCGCTGTGCATGGGGCAGACAGGGCACACTTTCATCACAGTCTCCAATGCTGGCCCTTGCAGCTCTATGGGTCAGTGAGGAAATGTGTCTCGTGGTGGGACTGGCCATATGACCCTCTCTGTGCATTGGCTACTCCTGTTAGTTTGCATCCTTGTGCTCTGGACAGGCCCTCCACTCTTCCCGGGCTATCTGTTTAGTGCTGTCCTTTGTAGTACATTCTTCTGGGGAGGGGCACTCAGTTTTATCTTGCTCGTTGGTTTAGGAAGCCCATCACTCTGTTCTGTGCTCTAATGCCTGGTTCTGCTGGTGCTCCTTGGATACTATTGGTCTATTCTGGATTCAGGAGGTTCACCATGCGGAGATCTTAGGTTCAGAGGACTTTTGCCACTCCTGACTCTTGCTGGTAAAGAGACCCCTCCTCCTGTTTATCAGAAGGCTTATTTCTTAAGCAGCAGTATGTTACTCCAGGGACTCCTGTTTGCACTTACTCACAGGTGGATTCTGTAAATATCAACCCCCCACCTTCTTACCAGAGCCATGCAGGAAAAGGTTGCTTGGTGGCAGTTAGAAACGTTGACTAGAAGAGCCATATTAAATAATTCATTGCCTCTACAGATACCAAGGCTCTTTATAGAAAATTGTAGTTGGTTATAAATGCTGGCAAGAATACATACTGCTAAGTAGATAGAGAGTGACACTGTGTGGGTTGATCAGGAAAGGTCTCATTGACAAGGAGACATTTAAGTAAGAGTTCTGAGGGGAGTGAGGGAGAGGACCAGGTGGATATCTAATAGAAGATGGTTTCAGGTACTAAGGCACAAGCCCTATGGTAGGAGCAGGCTGGGCATGCTCAAGCAACAGAAAGAAGGACTATGTGTCTAGAGAACGGTTAAGTGAGAGATTAGAAATATGAGATGAGTTCAGAGAGGTCATCAGGACCCAGACTGATCATTGGATTTTATTCTAAATGTCTTTGAAAAGTTTTAACACACACACACACACACACACACACACA
>NW_022109491.1:21425312-21426496 GCF_000313985.2 Echinops telfairi | reverse complement strand
CATTATTATTATTAATTTATAAATTGACATAATTCACACACCCTAAAATTCACCTTTTATTTTATTTCATTTTATTTTTTTAATCATTTTATTGGAGACACATACAACTCTTATCACAATCCATACAAGGAATCTCTTGTCATCTGGATTAAAGATGACAATTGTTTACAGCAAAGAGCAGTGGTAACGAAGAAATCAGAGCCTGGGTATATTTGAAGGTAAATTTTTCAAGTTTGCTTTTTATATTATAAATAAAAGATGGAGGGGAGTTAAGGATGCCTCCCATGGCTTTGGTCTGAGGTAGGTCATGTTGGTTGCAGTATAGTTGATTCATCCTGTTTTTTTGCAATGAATCAGCAGTTTTTGCCTTTTTTGGCTGAGTAGCATTCCATCATGGAATTTTTGCTGTTATGATAAATATTCATTTACAGATTTCAATACAAACATAAGTAAACAGCTAAGATTTCATTTCTCTCCTTGTTTAAAAAAAAATGATGTGAGCGCAAGGTTATGTAGCATTCCCCTCCCCCACCCCCACTCAAGCACTCGTGCATGTTTTGTGGCATAGATCGCAATCCCCACGATGTAATAGCCCTCTTCCCACTTTTCTCCTTGTCTCTTGGTCCTCTTCTATCCCATCCTGCCTTCTGAGCTTTGTCCTTGGGCAAGTGCTGCCCTTTTGAGCTTATGTGGTTGATTATTCCAAGGAATATTTGCCTCCCTGATGTTATTGTTCACCTTACATAGGCCTCTCATTGATTTTCTGACAGTTGAACCTTAGGAGTTAACAGTGAGTTGAGTTCAGTTCTAGACAATTAAAGCGTGTCTAAGAGGCATAGCCTGAGAGGTTCCACTAATTTCTTTCAGACTAGTACATCTGATCTTAAAGATTTTTTTTTTAATTTTGAGGGTTTTAAAATTTTTATTTATTTATTTTTAATTTTGAGTTTTGTTCTACATTTTTCTCTCACTCTATCTAGAGTTCCAGGTGCTACACAGTCTCTCCAGGACTGGTAGCCTTATTCCTCTCTGACTTTTATTATTATTATTATTAATTTATAAATTGACATATAATTCACATACCCTAAAATTCACCTTTCATTTTATTTTATTTTTTTAATCATTTTATTGGGGCACATACAACTCTTATCACAATCCATACATGCATCAATTGTGTAAAGCAC
>NW_022109491.1:21334466-21423670 GCF_000313985.2 Echinops telfairi | reverse complement strand
TTTTTTTCTTCCCTCCTCCACCCTCCCATCCTCGTGAACCTTTGATAAATTATAAATTACTATTATTTTCATACCTTACACCCCGCTGTCTTCCTTCACCCATGTTTCTGTTGTTCATCCCTCTCTGGGGCAGAGGAGGCTCTAACAAAAAAGAACTTTTAATTTTAAAATGCATTTAGATGTATTGAAAATGGCAAGATAGTATAGAAAGTTCTATATGCCACATCCACTTTCCCTTACTATTAGCATATTAAAATACAAATGTAAGGCATATTTCTCAATTAATAACCCAATACTGATATATCATTATTAACTAAAGTTAGTATTTTAGTCAGATGTCCTTATTTCTTATTCCAATGCCCCCTTTCTTTGCTGGGATCCCATCCAGATCGTTTAGTTGCCTTATCTCCTTAGGCTTCTGCGCAGAGCCTAATTTAGTCCCGGTTAGTGTTTACCCAAACAAGTGTGGAGGGAGAGAGGGGCAGAGAGTTGAGGATATATACTTAATTAAGTGAATTTAAACGATGAGAAGACTGACAGGATGAAAGTGAGGGTGGCAGTAGGCAGAAGGAATAGAGTGAATAGGGTTCTCAGAATATATTCTGAGACTGTAGAGAGGGAACAGATAGTGGTGGGAAATGAGCATGTAAGTGAGTGAGATTTTAAGCATTGTCAAATGCCTTCTAGGAATAGGATAGTGGTGGTGTTTCGTCAGTCATCAAATCTTGACTGTTTCAGGCCTTCTGCTGAGTACTGATAGAGGGATGTGAGAGTTGTAGGGAGGAACGAGTGAGAAACAATCTGGATGTAGGAGAGAAAAATCCAAGACATTTCCTGAGTAGAAGTGTCAGATGTTAATTAATCGAAGTTGTGACATGGTGGGTAAAGAGTTAAGACATCCAAAACATCACGCAGTTTTTCTGCTTCATAATCATCCCATTGTTTTTTACAACAAACATCTTCCCTCCCCATCCCATCTCAGCAAAGGCTGGAGATGGCTTAGAATCTTACTTGTGCACAGAAGTCTTTTGCTTCTGGAATACGTCCTGAGCCATAAATAGAGGCTTACTCTGAATATTGAAATAAAATGTGTTGCAAAGGGGTTCTTATATTGGGAAGAATCTAGACACTGAATGCTCAACTCCTTTAAGGAAATCTGGGCTAGCCTCCAAGTTGGTGACTAAGACAAGAGACAAGAGACTCCCACCTCTACGTCTGTCGTTACTACAAAGACATGTACAGGTGAAGCTACATGAAGGGGAGAAGCCTTTCCCCTGGCTCTTCACTAGGTCAGAAGATTTAGGTCCTAACCTTGGTTTTCATCCTCTTAGTGACTCTTTAACAGCTTCTATTTCGTCAAATGTAAAATGCATACAGTGATACTAACTCCCATGGAGTGGGGTAATGATCAAGTACTCACACATGTATGCTCAATTTATAACACTTGCTGTTATTATAGCGATGAGGGTGCCTTCACTTCACCAGGGATGTCTTGGTGTCTCCAACCTTCCCCTCTAGGCTGCCCTAGACTGTCCTTTTGTCCCTTGGTACTCTACCTTACCAGAAGCCCTCCTGGTGTAGTGGTTACCCTTTGGGCTGTGATCTGCATGGTTGGCAGTTTGAAACACCAGCAGCCGTGCAGGAGATGGACTGGACTTTCTGCTGTAAACAGTTACAGCCTTGCAAACACACACGGGGTCGCTGTGAGTCAGCATTGACTCCATGGTGTGCATTTGGTTTTGGTTTAGGTACTCTACCATAAGAAGTCATTTGTTGTTGCACCTATGATACTTAAGTAGTTATTTTTCAATGTAGACATATATTTATTCCCCTGTGTTAGGCTTTGGAGATACTACAGTGAACAGGGACAGAGCTTTGTTTCTAGGAACACCTATAATTCCCTGAGGAAGCAAGTCATAAAACACAAACAGGAGACAGTGAGATTCTTGCAGATAGAGTAAATGCTATAAAGGAAGCAAACAGGAGGATGGGGGAATAGCCTCCTGGAGAATGGAGTAGGCAGGACTTCTGTGGCAACATGTAGGAGGATGAGGGTGTTGCCTGGGAAGAGTGGGCAATAGGGAGAGTGCTTCAGGTAGAGGGAGCAGAGTTTGGGAAGGAAGATGAGTCCATGTGAGTTTGTCTTGTAGCATGGGTTCTCTCTCCCCACTAGTTTCTTTGATCAGACATCTTTGACTCTTATTTCTAAAACACAGCACACTTCCTGGCCCAGTGGGGGCACTCAGAGAATGCCTATGGAATTGATGACTTTCTCTTCCTCAAGTTTTTGTTCATTCACTTTATTCCTTTTCAGTTAACAATAGCCACACTGGCCTTTTTAGGTTCTTGGTTGGCTTAGTGACGATTCACATCATTTGCTTATAATAAAGTCTCATAGATAACCTAGTTTATGCTGAAGTTTTGATAGTCGGCCTATTTAAAAGCTGAATTTTTGGAGGAAAACTGCTCTTTGACTCACTTGTTTGTCAGTGACTACAGCACATGCATGTATACCTCCTCCAAAAGGACAGACCTCACACTACACTAAGATCTGTTTGTGCAGTTGACATGCATTTAATTGACTCTATGGTAGCGAGTTTGTTTTCTCATTTCTCCAGGTCCAGTCCACATGCTAAGTTTTCTCTAAAATCGCTTTTCCAATTTCCTAGCACCTGACTATTTCAAGCTCTCCTACTAGTTTCTTATTAGGCAATTCATGAAGTATAACAGGTGTTGGTTGCACAAATTGTAAATATACGAAATACTGCTGAATTGTTTATTTTAAAATGATTAATTTTGTTATATTAATTTTACTCAATTAAAAAGCACCTTAAAAACATGTTAAAACCCATAAAAATAAAAAATATAATTTAGAGGTCAAGAAATAAATTATAGTGCAGGAAACATACATATTACTCATTTTTGTAAACCACTCAATCCTTTTATGCATTTGTTTCCTATGAGTGCTATACATTTATATATTTACATATGCTACGTTTTGGACACATCACATGCAGAAAAATATGGAAGGTGATTTTCAAAAAGAGGTGAACAACTTTTGTCTAGACTGATAAAAGTAATGGAAGAGGTAAAGAACTACCTTCTGAAGATGCCTCAGAGTAGGCGATTTAAAAATTAAAGCTTTCCAGTTTATTCTTTTAGCCTAGCATAACCTGACACTAAAGCCGAACAGAAAAGGCATAATGCAGTAGAATTATGAAAGTTTCACTTATAAAACATTTACAAATTTTGCTAATGAAAAATTAGGAAACCAAATAGATACTTGTTAGATGATTTATTCTAGTAAGTAATGATAACATAAATTTAGGATATCTTTTTATTATTTCATAGAGTAAAAGAAAACTATAAAATCGTATTGACAGACTGAGAAGCTATTAGATTAAATTCTGTACTTTATTTTTGATTGTAGTTTAATTTTTGTTGTTGAGAACAAATGCAGCAGAACATTCAGTAATTCAGCAATTTCTATGTGTGCACTTCAGTGACATTGGTTACAGCCTCCAGAGCTGTGCAACCATTCTCACGCTCCTTTTCCGAATCGCTGCTCCTGGTTAGTGCACAGCTCCGTTTTCTGTGAAGTCATTAGAGTTGCTGTCGTCACTTGGGTCCCATATAGATTTCTGAAAAGAGCACAAGGCTAAAAACAGACTTTCTTTAGTAGTTAAGCTAAACTATTGTTTGATTTTAAAATTTACTCCAGGAGAAAATTTTTAATCTTTTTTTTTTTTTTTCCCAAGCTTTAAAGATCATCTTAGACAATAGTTTCAGGGTTCATCCAGCCTCTGTGGCTTTAGAAAGTCTGGATTCCATGGTAATTTGAAATTCTTTTCTGCATTTTCTCCCATTTGATTAGGAGTCTCCTATAGAATTTTTGATCAAAGTCAAAATGTTTTCTTGGCGAATCTGTGGTATATCGCTATAGAAAAAGGAAACTATCACCTTGATTAAAGGTATTAATTAGAAATCTTTAGTAAAACTTCATACATAATGAAGAAATAGTAGAGCCATTTTTATTAAAAACAAGGAATGCTGATTATGCCTGCTAAACTTCAACCTCATCTTTTAAAAAAATCATTTTATTGGAGCTTCGTACAGCTCTTATCACAGTCCATACATCTATCCATTGTGTCAAGCACGTTTGTACATTTGTTGCCATCATCATTCTCGAAACATTTGCTTTCTGCTTGAGCCTTTGGTATCAGCTCCGCATTTTTTCCCCTCCCTCCCCGCTTCCCACTCCCTCATGTGAACCCTTGATAATTTATAAATTATTATTATTTTGTCATGTCTTATACTGTCCAACGTCTCCCATCACCCACTTCTCTGTTGCCCAATCCCCAGGGAGGAGGTTATGTGTATCAACCTCATCTTTGAAGCACTAGTTACTGACAGCATAAGAAAAATAAAGACGGGTCAGTATTGAAAAGAAGACAATACTAATAAATTGAATGTGATATAATCACCTACCCAGGAAATGCAAAGGAATTAATTGAATAGAATAAATCTTAGAGTTGTTTGGTGCTATCCACTTGGCTCCAACTATTTGAGCAGTCCTATGTACCACAGAGTAAGGGTCCTTACCATCAAAGAGAGTGAAAGATGTTAAAAACTAAAGCAATGGAACAAGACTTACAGTACAAAGTATTCTTTCCCCTCTCTTCTCTATCTTCCCTCTTCCCATCTATCCCTATAGATGATCAGTTTTATTAATTTCTGCCTGTCCGTCCAGTGTTATTAAAACATTTAAATGCAAAGGAAAATAAATATATGTTCTTTATTTTTTCTTTTCTAACACAAAAGTAGCATACCATGTGACTGCATAGCTTTTTCCCCAATGTGACAATGTGCCTCGAACGCTTTCTATATGTTTCCTAGAGTACACCATCAACAGCTGCATAACATTCCATTTTGTGAATGTGCTATCCTGAAAACCAAACTCATTGTCATTGAATTAATTCCAACTTGTAGAGATCTTTACAGGACAAAGCAGGTGTGCCTCCTCCCTGTGGGTTGCCAGGTTTTAAATATTTATGGGCGCGGAAAGCCTCAGCTTTCTCCCAGATAGTGGTTAGCAGCCCAGCTTGTAACCCAATATGCCACCAATATAAGCACAGTAATCATGTAGCTATTGGTTTGATGCCTACCTATTAGATGCTTAAACACCCCCACCCCAACCAAACTAATTTAAAATTTTAACTTAGTTTTAGTTACACAAGTCTGTGACCTGTACCCTTGTAAGAACTTAGAAGAACTATCACCTCTCCCTCTCTGCTGTTATTGCCAGTTTGGTGTTCTGTCCACTCCTTACTAATATATTCCCATTGGTTAGAAATGTGATTCCCAGCAGTAGCATTAGTTTGGAAATTAAAGCTTTATCAAACTGGTTGTTAGTTATAGGCATTGCTAATGAAGCTGGAAATCTGCTCTTCTGCCTATGCAAATTCTGTTCTCCTTTCTTTTTTAATTAATTTTGCTTTATCTTCTCCAGTTCTTTTTGGTTGTCCACCTGTTTAAGTTGAGCCAATTAAATAACAGCTTTTGTAGGTAAAAAGCAGCTGATTATTAGTAATTAAAAAATAAAAAAGGCAAGGGCCAGACCACGTCTGTCTTTATACTGCTTTCCAAGGCCTGGAATTGACAGAGGAGCTTACTAAAATCCTGTTGGCTAATGAAGCTGAGCTGTCTCCAGGCAGCTTAAGTCCCTCCCCTCTGCAGTGCAGCGGGGTCTCTTCTCCCCAGGAGCAGAGCTCCTGAGCTACACTGGGCCAGAATTGACTTGGAAGAAAAGACTGGTGATCTGCTTCCTAAAGGTCACTGATTTAAAAACTATATGAAGCCCAACCATATGAGACCAACTGCACAGTTCTTGCTGACAGTTAGTCAGTGCTGACTCATAGCGGCCCCCTGTGGATTTCAAGATTGTAACTTTATGGGAGTAGAAAGCCCAGTCTTTTTCCTGTGGAGAAATTGCCAACCATAAGGATTTCAGCCTAATGCATGAGCACTACACCACCAGGGTTCCAACAGCAGCGTTTGCCCCTGAAATAAAGCTCAAAAAGCAGGGAGGGGCAGGAAGGAGGAGCAGCCAGGGAGGACCTGGGAAAAGTGCCATGACATTGAGGGGGTTGTAGCCAATATAACAAAATAAAATGCGTATAAATTATGGAGTGGAAAATTCATTTGCTCTGTAAACTTTCACTCAAATGACAATTAAAGAAAGAGGAAGGAAAAAACAAATCCTGTGGAGCCTCGTGCGACTCGGCAGGACATGGGGTTGTCATGAGTTGGCATCAGTTCAACAGTGTCTGGGGGCTCTGGTTTTCCCCATGAGTGATTTGCATCCTTGTCACACTTGAAGGAAGTAGTAGAGGATTGCTGTCTCCTTCGACAGTCTTCCTGACCCCTTAGTTACTGTGCAGAGGTTGAGTTAGGTCTGCAAATGGTGAGATGCTCATGGCCAGTGTTTTGAGTGAGAGAGGTTTCAAGCTAACGGGGTACGGAGTTTCTGTAGATCCTGAGAATGCTCAGTGGAATGTCTGTAGAGGAATTAAAAATTCATTGCACAAAGCTAGACTTCCTAGACTTTTAGAGGGCACCTGGCTAGTTTGCCCTCTAAGAGGTTGCCAACCTTGTATTTTGCCAAATAAGGTAATTTAAAATAAGTACCTATAATTAATATTCTTAATAGTTAATAGATGCTCATGGTACTACATTCAGAACAAACAAAGGATATACATTGAATTAAATAAGTCTCATACTTCCTCTCCAGTTCCCTAACTATCCAGTTCCCTTCCCAAGAGGCAAACCGGTTGCTTGATCATCCTTCCAGGGATAGCCCACGAATTTACAAACAGGTATGAATGTATTGGTTTTCTCCCCTCTCCCACATAAATTGGTAGCGTGTTACAATAATCCTTCTATATCTTGGGACCTGCCCCACCTCCTACATCTTATCTTAGAGGTTGCTTTACATTAGTATATAGATAGCTGCAGATTATTATTATTATTTTTAGATTATTTTTTAATGGCACCACAGTATTATTAAAAGCATTGAAACCAAACGATTTAAAACATTGTTTTAAATTTTAAAAAATTATTGGGGGGCTCGTACAACTCTTATCACAATCCATCCATACATCCATTGTGTCAAGCACATTTGTACATTTGTTGCCATCATTATTCTTATAACATTTGCTTTCTACTTGAGCCCTTGGTATCAGCTCATTTCCTCCCTCCCCACTCATTCCCTCATGAATCCTTGATAATTTATAAATTTTTATTTTTTCATGTCTTACACTGTCCAATGTCTCCCTTCACCCAGTTTTCTGTTGTCCGTCCCCCAGGGAGGGGGTTATATGTAGATCACTGTGATCATTCCTCCTTCCTCCCCCCACCTTTCTCTTGCCCTCTTTTAAATTTTTTTAAGTATATTTAAGCACCAAAATTAAGGGGAAAAATATTAATTCAGTGTAAAGAACAGTTTTATTAATTAAATAAATTAATTTATTTAATTTATTAAATTAATTGATTGCTTGATTGCTTGATTAAATTAATTAAAAAAATTAATCCCCAAATTGATCCAAATAACTGTGTTTGAAAAAAACAGAAAAAAACCCCAAAAAAGTCTTAAGATAATACAACAAAATGTTATAATGTTTAAATATGCACGTATATATAATTAAAAATCATATAAAAATAAAGGTAATAAAAAAAAAAGCGATGTTTGAAAGCCTTTGTTTGAGATAGCAAGTGTAAAAACCAGGGCAGATTATGAGATTCTAACTAAGATTCATTAGTGGGTTGAATGAATGATAGGGCAAGAAATACAGAATTGAGGTTTCTATGTCTTCCTCCCTATTTTACAGAGATGAACAGATAAGGGATTCTTTTCTTATGTCCTACAGTTGTACTCTTTAGTTCATCAGATCATATAATTAGCCAATCTGCTGTCAAGATATTTCGGTTTTATAGCAGCTGTCGGTTGGCTTGGAGCAGGGAGAGTAGTTTCAGGATTGTTTATTCCTTCTATTAATACTTTTTGATCAATTACTGCATGAATAGCACTATGAAAATTTGAAAAGCACACGCTGTTGTCCTGTGTGAATAATTCCCACTGTGATGGGGCCTTTACTTGGGAGTGACTGAAATTGGAAAGGGTAGTAAGAGTCAGGTGAGAGCCTTGGGACTGAAGAGTTTATAGGGCAGGTGGCCTTTGAGAAAATAGGGATAATGGAATTTTTGCTGTACATTTATTCAGTGCTCTGGATGTACAAGGTACTGTCATAGGTCAATGACAAACCACAAACACCTACCTTAGAGGATAATAGTGTAGGATTGAGGAGAATTGAGGAAGACATGAATAAGGGAGCTGGCCTGTTGACTAGGTAGTACATTTTATTAGGCAACTCTGTATAGGTGTTGGGTACAAGAAAGGAAAATGGTACAGATCTGAGATGAAAAGAGAAAGTATAGGTGGACCCAAATTGTCTCAATTGACCATGGCAATCTGATTTAACACAGTTGTATTTAAGAGAACAAGTACATGCAATATTTTTTAACCTTTTATTTTCAGAACAAGCAATTTATTTACATGATTGAAACAGTTAAAAAAGTCTTAAAAGGTATACCGCCCACATAGTCTCCCTTTGACTTCGCTTCTCTGACCTAATCCCCTTTTGTGTCATTTGTTTTTCTAAGTTGGACACAGAAACCACTCTGGATGTTTCTACTTACAAAGAGATTTAGCACAGAGAATTGGGTCCTTTTTGAAGAGCTGAATGAGGCGGGGAGGGGTTCAGGAGGATGCTCTTAAGATTGAATTGTAAGGGCCTACCACTGGAGCTGTGATCTGGAGGTCAGAATGTCCCCGTGCCACTCTTAATTAACCCACCTCTCCTGTTTGTCATGACGCTGATGACTAAGCATTGGAACTTGCTGTTGTCGACCAGCAACAGCAGCAGCAGCACCTGGTACCTTGTTAGAAACTCTTTAAAACTTCACCAGCTAAATCGGAACCTGTGTTTTATTAAAATCTCTGGTAATTTGCCTGTGCACTTAAGTTTGAGAGGTCCTGGATGGCAGCAGAGTGTTTGGTCACCACTACTGCTTCCAACCCAAGTGTCTTCTTGATTTTTGTTTCCATTTGAAAGGGAGTTGGGAAATGTAATTGTTGGTTTTCCCAACTCTTAGTTTAGGAAAGTAGGAATGGAGGTTGAAGGAATCCATCTACTGACCTGATCATACTCTCCCAAAAATAACCATTGTAATTTCATGTGTTTCCTTCCAGATACTTTATAGGCAAGGGCTCCAAAAGGTTTGTGGAAAAATTACATTGTATTTTAATTTCATTTTTCCACAAACTTCCACACCCCTAAACATATGTGAAAATAAATTTTTTTCACTTAAAAAATTTTTTAATGAGCAATATAGTGTATATGGTATTCCGAACCTTGAGTTTATCATTTCACATTTTATCTTGGGAAACCTCTCCATATCATTTTGTTTTTTTTAACAACTGTATGGCTTTCCATTAAATGGATTAAAAATGTTTAAAATTGAGGTGGTCTAAGAATTACAGTCTCGGAAACCCACAGGGGCAGTTCTACCCTGTCCTAAATGATCACTGGGAGTTGGAATCGACCTGATTGGCATGAGTTTGGAATACAATCTAAAGGGAGGTCTGGTGGCCTAATCTGTTCACACACTGCACAGTCAACAGTTTATTTAACTCACCAGCTGCCTCAAGGGAGAGTTTTGAGACTTTCTGCTCCCATAAAGATTTATAGCCTCCCGAAAACTATTCTGCCTTTTAGGGTATTTTGAGTTGCAGTCTACTTGATGACAATGAGTTTAAGTTTTCTTTAATACAATTTTAAAGGAGCTATGGTGGTTCAGTGGTTAAGTGTTCTGCTAACTGAGAAGTTGGCAATTTTAACTCAGCACTTGCTCTGCAGGAGAAAAGACCTAGTGCTCTGCTCCCATGAAGATTATAGCCTCGGAAATCCTAGGAGGCATTTCGATCTGTCCTATAGGGCTGTTGTGAGTGCAACAGCAACAACACAATCTAAATTACATGATTCTAATGTATTGGCACGTATAACATACAATGTAGTTCTTAAATGTTTGCTTTCTGCCTCCTCTCCTGTGTGGTTGGGTCTTTTGTATGAGTTACCTTGTTTAGCTCACAGCTGCAACCAAATGTACTGGATTTTCTTCCTCCGCCTTATATGGGAACTCAAGCTTTGAAAAATTACTTTGATAATTGTGGACTGAGGAGTAGCCAAATTGGGATTTGAACCAGTTAGCCTCCATCATCTAATTTGATAGTAGTATTAAAACCTTCAAATGATTTGTGGAATACTGTATTTTGGTAACCAGTTTCTTTGGAAAGAGATTTGAAAATGTACCATTGAATATTTTTGTGGGTATTAAAAGCAATTTCAATTTTCCCCCCACTTCTCTGACTCAGGTATCCAGCTCACATAGAAGACATTGACTACGAAGAAGGAAAAGTACTCATCCATTTCAAGCGCTGGAACCATCGTTACGATGAATGGTTCTGCTGGGACAGTCCGTATTTACGCCCGTTAGAGAAAATCCAGCTGAGGAAAGAGGGCTTACATGGAGAAGAAGGATCGTCTGTGAGTAATTTAGCATTAGGAAAGTTCTGGAAGGAGCTGGGTCAGCTATTGTGCAATGCAGTAGCTGTGGACCTATCCCCTTTAGGCCCATGTTTACAACAGGGTCTTTTGAGAATCCTGGTTTCCATTTAATCAAATGATGTGATTAATGTGACAGCTCATATTAACCTGGCTGAAACTCCTGAGTTGATGGTGGATGGAGACCTTGTTTTTCTTTTACAGCATTGTGTCCTCAGCTTAGAGAACAATGCCTTGAAGACACAGTAGGTCTTCAGGAAATACTTGTGGAATAAATAGGTGAATGAAGGAGTAAATTCTAGATTCACAGTATTACAATCTTGCCATCTTTGCTCTCTGATTACTCAGCAATCATGCTGTGTAGTAAACCATGCCACCTCATTTTTAAGATCATGTGTGGCTTTCAAAGAGCTTGGACCTGAAGGGAGGCTATTTCCATTTTCTAAATGTTATCATTTGCTTGGAGCTTTTACTGACTTCTGAATGAAGTAATGAAGCATTAATTTTGAGTTTTTTTAAAGAGACACTGTGATATTCAGTCATCCTCCTGCCTTCAAATTTGACTCAACCCAGTATCTGTTTTCTGTTTTAAGCCTGATCTCTGTTAGGCCCTCCCCCACACCCACTTTCAGATCAATGAGATTTAAAATGTTTGTCTCTTTTCAATCTTAACTATTCAATATTTATTGTACAAAATTTATCAATGCCAGCTGTGTGCTGCATGTTCTCCATGGTGGTAGGAAACAATATAAATATTAAAGGTGAATGGGTGCTTCTCTTGGCTACAGACTTTAGAAATGAGTGGTATTAAATGGCATTAATGCTCCTTCCTCAGGGTGAAGTAGTCTTGTTCCTTTTAACTTGGATACTGGCTGTGTTTCCCCAATTCTTAGACTTACTTTCCAAGCATATTGGTTTTTCCCCCAAGCATATTCTTGACTGGAGAGAGTTATCAGTAGTGCTGAGTTGTATCTGCCAGGCCTCCCCAGGAGGGTTAGGTCTTGCACCCAAGCCCTTCTAATACTAACCAGAAAAAACAAGCTTTCCACATCCCAGTAGCCACCTCTCATTCCCACTCTGACCCACTCTATCCTCTTTTCCGAGTTCTGGTCAGTGTGTGTCCTATAAACATGGATTAGTAACAGAATATTTTTTTCTTTTTGATGTTTTTTAGGAATTTCAGATAAATGAACAGGTCCTTGCTTGCTGGTCTGATTGTCGTTTTTATCCAGCCAAAGTCACTGCTGTTAACAAGGATGGTAAGGCATTTAAGTTGGAGTAGTTTTTACTCGTGATTTAGGGGAAAGTTGGTAATATTAGAGTTTGAGGGTGTATTTTTCAGCATTATTTCCTAGGAACCATCTCTTCAAGTTAATCAGTATGTGAAGAATCAGAGGTGATCGTAACTGGAGAGAAAGCTGGGTTAAAAGGGGGCTAGCTCTTTGCTCCCTAACGTTCAGTCTAAAATAGTCACAAAACAGTTTTCCTGTCATTCTGCTGAGAAATACGTGATCTACAAGTTCCTGATACAATTGACAAAATGTCACTACTATTCCTTTTGCTGATTTGTGAATAACCATTTTAGAAGTGAAATGAATAGCAAACATTTCTTTGACTGTGCTTTGTGGAGGTAAGGTGATTGAAGATGATGTGCAGTGTCAGAGTTGTAGTGGAAGTTGAGGCAGTGTAGCTTACTTAGTGGGATGCCTTTGCCACATGCTAGAACCTTCCAGGATACACATCAGGATACCCAAAGAGGTTTGTTTTGCGATTAATAAGACCAGCAGAGGTTTCTAAGGATACCGTATGTGATCAGAATTTTGGCATTGGGAGAATAGATTCTTGGGTCTGAAATGATAACCTTTTTTTTCTTTTTTTTTACATGATAATCTTTTGTAAGCATTTTCTACCAGGATGTTTATGTTATGTCCTTGATCTTCAAAACCTTTAAGCTAATTCGTCCTCTCTGTGTCACTATCAGGGATGACCATGAGGCCAGATTGGTTTCATTCAGGTAGATAGCCAGCATTTGTCCTGGTGTTGCAGTGGGTTAAGTGTTGGGCTGCTAACTGAAAACTGGTGGTTGGGACCTATGAGTCTCAGAAACTCTATGGAGCAGTTCTACAGGATTGCTGGGAATTCAACCATAGGGCAGTGGCTCTTTGGTGCTGGATCTTTTGTGGTCAGAGAAGTGTTGGCCTTGAGATAGAAATTAAGTCTGAGAATGGGTTGGGTTGAGAGGATTAAAAGTGACAAATAGCAGAATATGGAGGAGGAATTCCAGGTTCTCTGATTGTTTTCACCTCTTCAGCTTTTGGATCAGTTAGATGTACCAGTTATGGTCACAGCTCTCTTCCCTTCGGCCTGGAAAGCAAGGTTGTGGTCTTTTAAGTGGTCTTTTAAGCAGATTGATAAATCTTTTTGGATAGCTCCTTGTTTCCTTAAATTATTTTTTATAAGTAAAATAATAATAAAATTGATGTTACTGCCTTTCCTGTGTATTAACTGGGGGAAAAAGGATTTGAAGGAAAATATAAATGTTCTTAAACTTATACCTTTTAGTAAAAGGCCTCCATAGATAAAAGAGGTAACCTTAAGGAAGGAATATTTCTCCTTCTACTGACCCCCAAGAGTGCCTGGGAGTGCTGAAATGGGAGGAAAGGGATTAGGTAAAGGGATAGCAAAAAAAGGTGCAAGACAGTATAGTGATCGTAAGGGTCCAAGAAATGTGCAGTTACTAGGGTTTCTGTGGGGGGTGGGACTACTGTGATGCTTTTTGAAATAATCATTTAAGGACTGTAAGTATTGACCACATTGGCCATAGTTAATTAGGGCTTTTGTATTTTTTTTTTTTTAAACTGGGGCAACCAAAGCTTTGCTTGCAAGGTATTTCAAAATAAGTCTTTTCAGTTGTTTCCCCCATGAGCTAAAAGGGTAAGAGGGAAAGTCATTTGCCTCCTTAACCCTCTGGTTCTGTGAGCTCAGAATTCTGTCCAGTGAAATGAAATTTTAGTTAATTGGAAAACATTGAAAACGAGTAGTGCTTTCTGCCAATGTGTTTTCCTGAAGTCCTGAATTACGTTGCCACTCTTAACTTGTTGAAAGAGGGGAGAGAAATCCAGAAGTAAAAAATTATTGGAACAGGTAGGATGGTGTTATTGATACTTGCTGGATTGTGCTGGAAAGCTACCTTGTGGGAACTCAGATTTGTGCCAGATTTTGAGAGGAAAATACTCTTGCGTGAGATGTCTTTAAGATTGGAGTTTATCCATGGGAGCTGGTGGGCAGTTTCTATTTCATTGTGATTCATGTCAGTACTTGCAGGTTTAGGAGCCGCAATGCTGGACTCTTCATTCTTTCCCTGGTGTTTTCTGCCCTCTGTATCACCTGTAGCAGGGCTTAATGATCCTGTGAGGAGAGGCTCCGGTGGGAAGGTGTCCCCTATCTCCTATATTTCCTTTGAAAGTCACATATATCTTGTTGGCTCTGCTAAGAGGAGGCCCGGAATATCGTGAAGTTACAGTTGGTAGATTCATCCACCTTTGGAAGGCTTGGGCTGATTTTTTTTTTTGTCACTCTTAATCTCCCTGTGGTTTTCCTGAGCACTGAATGAGCCGACTGGTTGGGTGGGGGCTCTCTCCAGAGTAGGTGAGCAGTCAGGAATCAAGGATGAATGAGCTACAACTTTCTTTCCCATGTCATACAGTTGATTCTGACTCCTGTTGAGTGTCTAGGACTGAGTAGAACACCCCCATAGGCTTCCTAAGGCCATATTCTGTATGAAAGAGAAGACTGCTTCTGCTTTTCTCTTGCTTTCTTCTGGCTAAGCATCTTGTTTTGTTCAAGCCACCAACCTTTTGGTTAACATCTGAGTACTTTGACTACTGTGCCGCCAGGTCTCCAGCCAGATCCTCAACTAAACGGCAACTTTATAGTGGCTTAAGGGAATGAACCCTTGCTTGGAAAATGGGCCAGGCAGTGTCAGATTATGTAGCCCCCTTCACCTGGAATGGTGCTTTGGCAGTGGGAAATAAGCATCATTTTGTATTGAGGTAGCTACACCTGTGAGCCTTGTCAGCGCCTCGTTGTGGACTGAAGCTTGAGGGTCTTTGTTTGGAAACAAGGTCCTTTCAGAGGATCCTTGTTTGGAAGCTGTCTCTGGTAGTTCACCGCAGCCTTAGCTGGAATTGCTTAGCTTCCTGTTTTTAATCAAGGGCATGGCATAGCCACTTGTTTGCCAGGGCCACTTACTTACTGTCAGGGTTTTGTGTCCCCGCTCTGTTCTGTAAGGCGTTCTCACGGGGTGGGGGGAGTAAAAGCAGTTTAGTATTTACAACAAAGAGAGATTCATTCCTCTTTCCTGTTGATCTGTGGTTCTTAATCTTGAGAGATCTGGTGAGCCAGGTGGGTTGCCCTTCCTCCTTGAAAATCTGTGTATCTTTTTTGGTCAAGACACGAAGTCAGCTCTGCATTTAGAGCTGACTGGGTGGAAATGGCTTTCTTTCTGAGTCTCTGGTGGAGCAATTCCTGACTTTGTGTTCTTCCTGCTGTAACTGATCCCATGTATCGAAGTGCGGAGAGGTTGCACAACGTGAAGAGCTTTGAACAGCTCTGAGCAGAGACGAAAAGAAGCTTCGGGCCCACGCCACACAAGCAGGTGCTAGCTTGACCCTGACCTTCCCGGCTGAGGCGACGGGGAGGGGCCGGGGCTTCCCTTTTGTCGTGACTTGGGGATAATAATAACTAGAATCACTCACTGATTTCTCGTCTGTGACGAGTCCTGTGCTCGGCAATTTTCATATCTTCTTTCACTTTGTCTTCACACAAACATGCCAAGGTTCTTGCTAACCAACTCTATTCTCATTTTACAGATGAGGCTATAAACTAATGAGGTCTGAATGGAAGTCTGTGGGTTCAAGCTTCTGAAATGGCCCTGCTGTTCCCGGAGATGGGGAGGGCAGGCCACATTTTCCTAAGATAGCTTGGTGGTGAATTGGAGCCAGGTGTTACAAAGGGGAGGGAGTACTGCAGAAAAAGTGCCTGATGTAAGACTATGGCAGGTGTAGGTGGTCTGCTTTCTGGAAGTTGGTTGTCTCCTGAGATGCCTTAATGGGGAGAGAGATGCTAGTTCTGGCCCTTACAGGCTATTCACTGACCTCCCTCTGGACTCATTTGGGCTATTAGAAATTGAAGAAGGAATTGGGCAGGTAACCTTTGGACATTGTTGATCACGAAACCTGAGCCTTCTCTGTAAGTTTGCTAAGAAGGAAAACCATAGGGCAGGGAAAGGTGTGCTTGCAAACATGTCAATCACATGTTATCACAGTTGTGGTAGATTTCAAGAGGAAAAAAGCCCCGTCCAATTCAGAGTCACCTGTGTGTCCTTGCCTCCTTGGCCCTAGAGAAGGGGTGAGCTGGCTAAGCATCTCTTGTTTTGTTCTTGCTGCTCCACTTCTGCTTTTGCTGTCAGGCACAGAAGGTATTCCGCTAACACTGAGTTCCCAACCCTCACAGGGACAAGGCCAGGAAGCTTTGTTTCACTTGTGGACATGGGTAAGGAGCGTTCAAATGGTAGAGGGGAAGGGGCTCCTTTAGGTTACCTGAGAGAGATAATCCAAACCCTGTGTCAATTTAGAAGCATAACTGTATGTCTTTATATTTAGAAGTGTTCTGTCATCTGCATCTTCTATGTTAAACACATCAGTGAAAGGAGAAAACCAATCAAACCCACTGCCACTGAGTCAATTCAGACTCATAGTGGCCCTCTAGGGCAGATTAGAACTCCACTGGGTTTCTGAGGCTGGGTTCTAACTGTTGACAAAGCAGGCTAGCAGTTCAGTGCTTAACCTACTGTACCGCCAGGGATCTAGTGAGAGAGAAACTGTTGAATAAAGAGAGCTCTGTTATCAGCCACGTATAGGAAGGTTCATGGGAAGAACTTTTTAAAATCATTTTATTGGGGGCTCGTACAACTCTTAATCACAGTCCATCCATCCATCCATTGTGTCAAGCACATTTGTACATATGTTGCCATCATCATTCTCAAAACATTTGCTTTCTACTTGAGCCCTTGGTATCAGCTCCTCATTTCCCCCTCCCTCCCCGCTCCCTTGATAATTTATAAATTATTACTATTTTTTCATGTCTTGTACTGTTCGACATCTACTTCACCCACTTTTCTGTTGTCCGTCCTCCAGGGACGAGATTATATCCTTGTGCTCGGTTTCCCCTTTCTACCCCACTTTCCTTCTACCCTCCGGTATCGCCACTCTCACCACTGATCCTGAGGGGTTCATCTGTCCGGGATTCCCTGTGTTTATAGTTCCTATCTGTACCAGTGTACATCCTCTGGTCTAGCCAGATTTGTAAGGTAGAATTGGGGATCATGATAGTGGAGGGTGGTGGTGGTGAGAAAGCATTAAAGAACTAGAGGAAAGTTGTATGTTTCATCATTACTATACTGCACCCTGACTGGCTCGTCGCCTCCCCATGACCCTTCTGAAAGAGATGTCAGGGAAGAACTTCTTTTAACTTACACATGAAACCATTAGTTTTTGGGTCTCTTTTCGGAAATAGGTTTAGACCACAGTTGAGTGCCAGTGGTCTTTCTAACTAAGGCTTTATTTAGCATAATCAAGAAAGTTTGAAGATGATCTTTTGTGGTCCATTGGAAGCCAAAGGGTCAAGACCAGGGTATTAGTATCTAAGGTCAGTGGTCCCTAAGTACCTTTGACCATAGAATTTGTGTCATTTGGGAGACATTCAGTTGTGACCAGTAATGCCTATGGTTTGATGACAAACAGATTTTGGAGAGAGGCAGTGTTATGTGGTGAGAGAATTGGTCAAAGTTGGCCGACTGGCTTGGAGTCTGATCTTAGCTATCTTTACACATGGAATTGAGGCACAGCCCTGTGTCTGTAAATATGCTCCAGAATTTACCTAAGATAGTTAGAAATGTTGGGTAGCATTAATTTAATGCCCTTTTAGATCATGTCAGTAAAAATGACAACTGATGGAACCCATCAACTTTTTTTGTTGCTAAAATAATTGAAAAATAAGAACTAGATCCTTAAAACTCCTATGTGCACCACCCCCATCCCCCTCATCTCCTGCTCCCAAGCTGGCCATAGCAACATCATGGTTGTCTGAAAAAGATCTGTTTAGAATTCCATAACTTCCTTTGCTTGCTGACACCCTCACAGTATATATATAGGCAGAGAAAGAACTTTGTCGGTAGACACACTGTATAGGTGGGATCCTGGACCCTTGTTGGCGCTGCTCATTGCGTCATTGCTGAGATGCTTTAGGCAGATTCGTTTTTTTTGTTTTTGTTCCTAGACTTCTTTTGTTATCATGTGTCATCTATTTGTTGATGTTTTAACCAACAAAGCATAGCTAAATATGCTTATGTTGTTTGCTAGCCAGTTTCTTTCAGTTTTGGTGGTACCAGTGAGAGTCACATTTATTTTGTAAATACCAGGATTAAAACTCAGTAGGTAATTCTGTGCTAGTGATTTTTATACTTTGTGCTCTTCTGAATCACTTGGTTGGTGTTGGCTCAGGTTCATAGCTATGCTGTGTGTAACAGAATGTAACATTGGTCAGTCCTGCACCGTCTTCTTAATCACTGAATTTATTGTTGTGACCAGTGTATATTTTGAGAGCCTTCCAACCTAGGGGGCTTATCTTCTAACGCTGAATATATTGTACAATATGAGGGTGTTTCAAAAAATTGTTGGGAAAAATTGAATGAAAATATAATGGAATTTTCCTATGAAGTTTTGGAAGCTCCCTTATAATTTGTTGTGATTTGTAGGGTTTTTATTGGCTGATTCAGGAGGTAGAGGTCCAGGCCTTTCTTCCTAGTCTGTCTTAATCTGGAGCTTAGCTGGAAACTGTCCAGTATGTGTGACCCTGCTGGTATTTGAAATGCCAGTGGCATGGCTCCCGGATCATAGCAACACTCAAGCCAACAATATGATACACTGAAGGATTGGTGGTGGGAATCACCTGGAAAGCCTATTAAAACACACATTTCTGTCTCCCACTCCCAGAGTTTCTGAGTTAGTTTATATGAGTTGAGGCAACTTGCATTTCTAACAAGCTCTCAGGAATTGCTGATGCGGACTGTTGTGGGCCCCACTTTGAGAAGCCCTGGTTTACAGTGAACCAGCCATTGTGAAAGAGACTGATGTGAGATGTGGAGCCCTTTGAGTTGGCATCTGTATTTCATTAAGGTAGACCTACGCATGTGAGGATGTGTGGGCCAAGCACTAAATGCGTCTTAGAATAATTTGGAGCAAGGAGAAATCTCCAGTAGCTGGAAAGTTAAGAAGCTTTGATATAACTTTTTAAGTCACTTAAGCTGGGTGCTTAAAGATCAGTGAGGGATTTGAGTAAGCCTAACAGCAGTTTTTTTCGACCCCTTTGGAGGTTGAACCACTCTTTCCCAGGGGTTGCCTAAGGCTATTGGAAAACATAAATATTTCACAATATATAATTACTTATTATTTTGTGATTAATCACTAAGCTTTATGTTTAGTGATGTTCAATTTGTAACAATGAAAATACAGCCAGCAAAAAAAAAAAAAGAAAATACAGCCTGCATATCAGATATTTACCTTATGATGCATGACAGTAGCAAAATTACAGTTATAAAGTAGCAACAAAAATAATTTTATGGTTGGGGGGGTCACCACAACATGAGGAACTATATTAAATGGTCGCAGGATTAGGAAGGTTGAGAACCACTGGCCTAGCAGATGATGGCCATACTTTGCTTTTATTAAGGCAGGAAAACATGATAAAGTTGTGGAGGTGGGAATGTCACAGGCACCTTCAGTGGATGGCAAATACTAGACACTTGGAGTTGGTGGGCATTATGTTCATGCTGATACATTTTGGAAAACACTGGCATTCTTCTGCTCTCAGCCCTCTGGGATTTTTTCCCCTTTTCTATATGTGTGGGAAATACTGATCCTCAAAATTAAGTATCTATTCACTGTTAATATTGGCAAGTTCAGAGGATTGATTCTTTTTTTTTTTTTTAAATACAAATCCTCTGGACAACAAGGAGTATTTAGGATGTAGGTGGGTTTTGATAAGCAAAGTGAAAAGTATTGGTTTGGGTTTAGTTAATGGAAACTTGTATTTAGATGATCATTTTCTGTGTTCTTGTAGGGAGTAATACTTATTGAACTTTTTTCCTTCTTCAAATTGTGGTAGATTTGTATGTAACAAAACATTGGCTATATTATTGGTTGAACATCCTCCCTCCTCCCCCTATGGGATAAAATGTTCAACACAGAGGTAATATTGCTGATGTTTTGGCAACATTTTATTTTGAAATATTGTAATGTGAATATCATTATATGGATTTTGAGATGCAATCATGATGCCTTTAGGATAGGATAATGGTTATATTTCCTTTAAAATGTAAAAGACATCACTACTTCCGAGCCTAGAAAATAAAAATTAAATGATAAAAATCAATTATTCACTAAGGAATAAATCTACATTCTTCACATTCTTACTGTTCTTAGTCTAATTCTTTGCAAGTCCCCCTCCCCATGAGGCATCATAGAAATTTGAGTTATTTTTTTTATCTGTATAGATAAAAAGAAAACTTACTATGTAACATTGTATAAGAAATGAAGGCAAGTATCTAATAAGTAAGGCTGAATGTGATTCTTAAACAGTGGTTTTTAACTCCCATAAGTTTATTATGTGGTTGGAGCTTCCTTGTGTTTATACTTTGAAAGTTGTTGTTTTCATGAGACTGCAAGTTAAAATCATGATATCTTCTTGAATTTTAGGTACTTACACTGTGAAATTTTATGATGGAGTAGTTCAGACTGTCAAACATATTCATGTCAAAGCTTTTTCCAAAGATCAGGTGAGAAATGTGGTTTTGCTTTGTGGTATGAATAATGCTAACTTTGTAGTTTTGTTTTTCAAATAAAGGCTTCTGATGGCAAAAGGCTTTTTTCCTCCATCTAACACAGTTTCACCTGAAAATAACACACAAGCTTTCAGAAATTGTAAATATTTGTCTTTCTTTGCCTTTTCCTTTTAACACAGATTCTTTTTCCAAAAGCACCAAGTACTTGGAAACCATTGTCTGTTATTTGTTTTCCTCAAAAGTGTCTGGTTGTCATTATTTTTTCTGTCTGTGCCCTTAGCACTATTGCTGATTGTAGGGAGCTTGTGTAAATGTTTGAGGCGACCTAGAGCATGTTTTTCTCATTTAGCTTTGGCCTTCGTCTTGAAATCATGACCAGTTGATTTTCAGTACTACTGTTTGTTAGTGATTTGACAACCACTTGCCCTAGATGTGTCTGGCTTGAAAATATTATATCCTATTATCCTATGCCCCATATGTGGCCTGTGTTTTGGTATTTTGATATTGGTCAAAGGAGACATCTACAAATACTTCTTTCTTCATGTTTTTTTTGCCCCACCCCCTGTTGTCATTTTTTTACGTCTATGTTTGACTGAAATAATAGAGGAGAAAAGTGGAGATCAGTACTTGGATATTGGTGTTTATAAAAATTCTGGTAACGATTTTAGCGCTGGAAGTTGACTAACAGAAATTAATAAAATTCACCTTTTTGAATGATGTTGATATATTATTTTTCTTATGATCAAATGCCTCTGCTTGTCATAGATTTTTAGTAACTTCTGTTTATGTATTTAGCCATTTCAAAGGACACCTTAAAAATGTTTTTACGTTTTATTTTCTTCAGAAAATAGTCAAAATTATGAAGCTTTTGCCCTGGAGATGTTTATCTTTTGATTATTTGATCCTTAGGCATCAAAAGAACTATGCAGTACTTTCTTTAAAATGTTACTTGGCCTTAAATCTGGCCAATTTTTGAGCTAGGTTTGTAGAATGTGTTAATTTAGAAACCAGAATTTCTCCAAATGGAATCTAGGCCTCCAGATACATTCAGTTGTTTACTCATGCATGTCACTTAGTAACTTGATAGGACTGATTGGCGTGGAGGTGGGCACCTTGCTCAGTGCGGATCTGTAAGTGCTCCAGTTCTTAATTTCCAGCTGCCTCTGAGGGGTCTCAAGTCAGACCTGGCAGGGTGGCAAGCACAGGCCCATGAGTTCTTTTTTTTTTTCTTCAAAAAGGCACGGTAGTTTGTCTAATTGGCTTTTCATATCTTTCTAGCTCTAGGAACCAATTATTCTGTTATGTCCATGCACAAAAAATAAAATAAGAAAAACTGTAAGCGTTCTTATTATTTTCTTAGAATAGATTGAGATTTTGTTTTTACATAACTGCACTACCCTAAATGTTGTGATAATTAAATTTTAGAAACTTTATCCCCTTTTTTGAAGTTACGAAAACAATACATGGTTATTAGAGAAAACTTAAAAAGTACAGAAAAACACAGGAAAAATAAGCAAAGTATAGAATCCCATTAAATACTTAGGAGTCTAGCCTTCTGAATTTTTGTTAAACATATTTACATATACATCCATATATATATTTCAAAACTAGTATGTATATATATACATACATAAACATGCATATATAGTTTTATAATTTGCTCTATTAACAAAGTAACATTTTCCAAAGTTCTTTAATATTCTCTTTGAATTAACTTTAATGGACACACACACACATAACACATCTATTCTTTGTGTAACCAATTAACCAATTTCCTAATGATCAGTCATTAAGGATCTTTGTACATATGGGTATACAAATATGATTACTCTTTTAGCATATTCCATTTCCAAGAGTTGAATCTAGTTTAAAAGTATGACTTTTTAAAAATCCTTTAACCCGAATTGTCAAGGCACTCTCCCTCCCAGAAAGGTGCCTGCTGCTTAAGTTTCTACCAGCAGTGTCTGAGAGTGCTTGTTCTCAAACCTGGCTACTTTCAGAACACTTTTTAGGACTTAAAATTGTTTTTCCTTCTAGGATCTACCTTCATAGTCTCCCTGTTTTTGTCTTAATTGCAAATTAATCATGCACTCGCTGTATATTTAGGCATTCTTTCCTGCTTCTGGCAAAAATCTGCATCTTTTTAAGTCCTAGGGATCTCCTATGAACAGGATGATAACTTGTTCTTTAGAGTTCTTGAAGAGAGATGCATAAGTCTAGTTGTAGTTTTGAGATCTCCAGAGCTTTGTTATAAATCACTTGTAATAAATTCAAGATTTTGTGCATGAATTTTAAACAAAGTAGTTTAAGAGATAAGCAGTAAATAGTTTTTCCTTTTGGCTTTGAGAAAACTTAGATTGGTTTAGGAACATAGTATGGGGCTTGATGGAGCAAGCACAGCCATTGGTTACTCAGTAGGGGAAGCAGACTCTGGTTCTGGGTTGGATAATCTTTACAGGTTTCTTCTTCTCTGTAGTTACCAGTTTAAATTCTCATCTACACTGTCAGAATTTACTGACAGACAGTCAAGGTCTCTGAAAGGCCTTGAGCCTATATAGTTATGGATCAGGCCATGAGAAGCACTGGCATACATTTTTCTTAGAATGCCCCCTGTCTGGAAGATTGCTTTCTAGAAAAGATCACTAAGGTAGTTATTTGTCATCTTTATTGTTTTCTAGTGACTTAATAAGGGCAATTGCTTTGTCTCTGAAGGAATTGAATATCACAGTTATTTTCTTTAAACTTAGGCCTGATTCTCAAACTTCAGCAAAGTATTTATTTATTTTGTGGTGCTTTGCATTATGTGACTTGGCATATGCCATCTTTTAATTTCTTTGTTTGTCTTCATAACTGCAAAAAACTCCTTTTATATTTGCAAGTAATCACCAAGTGTTTCATCGCTATTTTGCTCATTTTAGAATATTGTGGGTAATGCTAGGCCTAAAGAAACAGATCACAAAAGTCTTTCATCAACTCCTGATAAACGAGAGAAGTTTAAAGAGCAGAGAAAAGCTACCGTCAATGTGAAAAAAGACAAAGAGGACAAAGCCTTAAAAACAGAAAAGCGACCCAAGCAGCCTGATAAAGAAGGAAAGCTGATCGGCTCTGAAAAGGGAAAGGTGTCAGAGAAAAACCTTCCTAAGAACGAGAAGGAAGACAAGGAGAACATTTCCGAAAATGACAGGGAGTATACTGGAGATGCCCAAGTGGATAAGAAGCCAGAAAATGACATTGTGAGGAGTCCACAAGAAAACTTGAGGGAGCCTAAAAGAAAACGAGGCAGACCCCCTTCCATAGCTCCTACTGGTGAGTTTTCCAAGTGGGCTCTGCAGTGGGCAATGCCAGAATGTTCTTCTGTGGCCCTATGTGGTTCTTTATAAATTCTGTACTTCAATCCTTCGTTTTTTGTGACTGACTTTGAATCGTCTTGCCATCTGAAAACAAGTCGTGTCTGTGGATCTGAATTTTGAGTGAGGCATGTCACCAGCTGAACATAAATCAGGAAGCGTGTCCATGACTGAGCTTCTGGGTGGTAGATAACAGTCCATTAGTTACTTCAGCTTATATGATAAAGTAACCTCTTGCAGCTTCAGTTGATTAATAAGCTAAGGCCTTTTGCTTCTGTCCATTTAAAGGGTCTCATTTTAAGTAATTGTAATAGAAACCAGGATCAGGAAATAAGAGCTTCTTTCTTTTCAAAGTTTCATTGATTTTATTGTAGGAAATAAGATTTTAATGAGGCAGGCTTGAAGGAAGAAAGGAGGAGAAGTAAACAAGGTGTGGACCTCCTCGCAAGGAAGTAGGGGTCCAAGCACAATGACTAGGGAGGGAGGCCTGGGGACATTTTGAAATTGAATTTTCTGGAGAGTAGTTACTGATTGCAAAATGTCATAGTCTAAACAGAAGGTTAATTGATACAGAGTCAAGATGATAAAGTATGGATTCAGGGAAGAATACAAGTTAGTATTTGGAATTCTTCTAGAACACCCAGGTGCATAACATGTCCTGAATTTCTTCCTGAGGCAAACATTTATTCTCCAGGTCTATTCAGTAATACATAAAAGCTCTTTTTGGGTTGAACTCTGCTTGGGGTCATGTGACAGTGGTCCTCAAGCATGCTCACTTGCATATTCCTTACCTTCCCCTTCATTAATTGTAAGTGGGTTTCACCCTTAGCATGCTTGCGATGTTTCTTAGGGCCTAGACTTGTTCTGTCCAGTCTGGCAGCCTCTAGGCAGCCTCTAGGTGACTATTGAACGCTTGAAATGTGGCTAGTCCAACTCAAGGTGTACTGTAAATATAAAATACATACTAGATTTCAAGTGCTTAGTATATAAAAAAAGAATGTTCCATTTTTATGTTGATTAAATACTGAAATGTTGTTTTTGGATGTATTGGGTTAAATGAAATGTATTTTAAAAGCTAATTTAACGTTTTAAAAAAACCTCTTTAAACATGACTACTAAAAAATTGTAACATTAAAGTGCATGGCTTGCATTTATGGCTTTCATTATATTTCTATTGGACAGCACTGGCCTAAAGTTACCTGCTCTCTCAATGAGGTTCTAGAAAGGAAGTAGATCCTAATGCCCAAGGCATCTATGATCTGTAATGAGTGGATTTCTCTTCTAGAATGTTGCTCATGGTATACTCTTGGAAAAACTGAGAAAATAACCTCTTTGTTCAATATACAGATTTAGGATCCCTTTTTAGTGGGGCAGCACCCCATGGTAAGCTGAAAGATGAGGGAGGGTTGGGTCTTCTTACAAAAGTTGAAGAGAAGGACAATTATGAAGGGAAAGGTGAAAAATGTAGACTGGCCAGTTGTGATGTGTCCTGTTTGGTTTACCAGTTACCGTCAAGTGGCCTGCTCAGGGTAATCCTGTATGTGTCCCTGAGCTACTCAAGAGTAGAACTGTACTCTATTGGGTTGTCAGTGGCCTTTTTTTCTGGAAATAGGTCACCAGGCCTAGTTTTTGAGGCCCCTATGAGTGGACTTAGGTCTCCAACCTTTTAGTTAGCAGCCAAGTGATTTAACCATTTGCACCACCTAAAAATTACTCCAACTCAGGAAAGTATTATATATGAGAATATATATCGTTTGTATCTTGTACTCCTTTTGCGGATTTGTCTCCATGAAGACCATATGACTTTGATTTTTTTTTAAGGAATATTGAGTTTATTGCTTTAGTCTTTTATTATAAATAATAGAATTTTATAGTAGGTAAGATAATACAGAATAGTATCATAAAATGAATATTTTCTAAGGTTATTGTTAAGAATTGCCTGAGGAATTTATTTAAAATGCAAATTCCTGCCCTGCCTCAGTTCTCCTCTATCAGAATCTCTGTGTTGGGGCCTGGGAATGGGAATTAATTGTTAACAAGGTTCTCAGATGATTCATGTTGTAAGAAGCATTTGGGAAACACTTATATTCTTTCAGCCCAGTTTGTAAATGGTACCAAAGAAATGAAGGCATGCCAAATATTCCACATAGAGCTGAGGGCTTCAAAAAGTGTGTGGGAAAATTCCTTTGTTTTTAAATTATATTTTTCTATTAATTTCTTGAAGCTCCCTTGTATTTTAAATCCCCTTGCAAAATGGTGCAGACCTGATTGGAGCAGGCTCTGAGCTATGTATGTGTCAAAGGTCTTATTTGTATTTAATTTGGAATGTGTTACTGCCATTTGGAACGGAATGATATTGGCATGTGGCCATATTGGACATCGAGGAAGAGCCAAGAAAGAGTTCAGTACTCTGACCAGATTTGCTTCCTCAGAACTTAGCCCTGTGCCTGGTTCTGCTGTTTGTCATGCCAGATCTGAAGCTACTGGTCTTGGATGAGTCTTCTTTCTCCTGCCTCCTCTCTCTTTCCTACTTCTTCCCCAACTCCTCCTCCCGTTAGCCCTTGCTTTTATTTTCTCTCCAGTTGACTCGGTTTCTTTTCTTGTGCTTTCTCTGCTTGCCAGCTTTTCAGCTTCTTATCTTTCCTGGCCGAGGAGAGTTCCTTAATCCATTAAGTGTTAAAGAAAGCGCACTGCCCTGTGCTACTTTGGCAGAGCTGGATTTGCTAGGGATCTGCAGCCAAGCCTGGGACATGTCAAATTGGATAGTTTCCTGAGGTTTTGCTGGATTGTTTGTAAGAAGAATTAAATGTTGACATCTTTCTTGGTTTCTCAAAACTAGGACCACTGCCCCCAAAGTTAATTTTACAAGTAAAGGTTGGCAACAATAAGGACACACATTTTAGGAATTCGCCTGCATGGTGGATTGCCAAGGTATTGGCAGGTCAAATTTTGATGAGAAAATTTGAAGGTGGTAACAATGACTTCAGAGTTTTTTGTTGCATTCTTGTTATTGCCCTTGCACCTTTATATTTTAATGTAATCATGTGGATGTAGCGTTTTAAAGAGAAGGTTTTGGGAGAGCAGTTTAATACTAGAGCAGGGCCATAGGAGACTAAGAAAGAACGATTTAAGAGTCAAGGGTGTCTGTATCTCCCATATGTAAGAAATTATTCATTCATTTCACTTTTTTTCCCTTTGTATCTAAGGTAAAAAGGCTCCTTTGAGGGTCTGTTTATCATACAAGGATGTCTGCATTTATGTATACTTTATATGTATAACAGGAGAGATTGGACCACTAAGACAATACATTTTTTTTGTGTGTGTGTGATTTTATGTACATTGTAGCTGTGGATTCCAACTCCCAAACTTTGCAACCAATAACATTGGAATTGAGAAGACGGAAAATATCAAAAGGAAGCGAAGTTCCATTAAAACGTCCTCGGCTTGACAAAAATTCACGTGAGTCTGTAGTTTGTGTATATGACTAGAACTTGACATTGACTGTGTTCAATACCTTGGGCTGATTTGTGACTCATGGTGATTCCATGTATTACATTATAGAATTATTCCATAGGGTTTCTTGCCTGTGATCTTTACAAAAGCAAGTCTTCTGCAGGGCCAGTGGGTTGGTTTGAACCATCAACTTTTATGATAGTTATTGACACCAGCAGTTTTCACTAGTCAGCCTCCCTTGTAATCATGTTGTCTCTTACTCCCTTTAGGCTCTAGTACTTGTCTTTAGCTATAGGGCCAATGTATGGGATGTGGCTAATGAAAAGGGGATTTGCTATAAGAAAAAGTAATTGCAAAGTACAAACTGTATTTATATTGGGTTCAGTGGTATTACTTCCATACCCATAAACTATCTATTTGTGTTGGATTCCACTGGAAATTTAATGGCTTAAGGGAAAGATGGATTTCATGTGCTTAGCGAAACTTTAAAAATAGTACTTACTGATTAAAAAAAAAAATCTCTCGGCTCCAAAAATGATTTATAATGGCTCTAAGTAAGACTTTTATAAACCTATTGACTATGGAAGTGAATACTCAGATTTTTTACATTGGGAACTCTAAAATAGAATTTATTTGCCAAGATTGGTGTACTTATGAGGGAGGGGGCTTCAAAAAAAATTTTTTTTTAAAAAAGCAACAAACTTTTTTCCCCACGAGCCTTTTGAAGCTCTGTTGCTTTAACCAATATTCTCTGTTTCAGTGGTTCTCAACCTTCTTAATGCCGTGACCCTTTAATACAGTTCCTCATGTTGTGGTGACTCCCCAACCATAAAATTATTTTCGTTGCTACTTCATAACTGTAATTTTGCTACTGTCCTGAATTGGGTGACTCCTGTGACAGGGTTGTTCGGTCCCCAAAGGGGTCTCGACCCAAAGGTTGAGAACAGCTGCTCTATTTGATTGCTCAGTTCTAATATTCTTTGCAATGGCTACACAAAATTCATGATTAAAGGGTTTAATTAAGGAAATTAACAAGCTGTAATGCCAGTGAGAAATGCTCATGGTTGAGTTGTTTGGCATGTTAAGAAGTTCTTTCAGGTCTGCTAATAAATTCCCAAAGGGAGCATATCACTCAGCTCAAGCTCCATGAGTTTGAAAATCCAGTTTCCTGAATTAAGTGCTCAGAGGTTCCCTACTCTATAAGCCAGCCTCCTGCACAAAAGCACTCAGTTTTACTTGTTCCATGGGTTGGGAATTCCATCACTCTGTACCAGGCACTGCCTCCTCATTCTGCTGTTGCTCCTATGATGTTCTAGCTGTCTTTTGGATCCAGGAGGTTCACTGCACCAGGGATCTTGGATCCCCAGAATGCATTCCTCCCTCCCACCACACACACCCACACCCACCCACCCACCACCCACCCCCTCTTCTTACCAGACGCGTGCAGGAAAAGGTTGTTTGGTGGGAGTTAAAGACTTTGGCTGCAGGAGCCACACAAAACGGTTCACTGCCCCTGCGGGTCCCTTGTATTTTTGGACCATGAATCCTTAAGTACAGTTCAATCCTGGAAATGACCGTGCTTTTATTTAAAGGTATAAACTAGGAAAAATATTTCCTGTTGGTGGTCTTACAGTCTGGAAGGAACGCTGGTTGCACTGTGGTCAGGTGGTGTAGACTGCTAAAAGTAGAGCTGATGGTTTAAGCCCATCAGCTGCTGCTCGGGGCAAAAGCTGAGACTGTCTACTCTTGTCAAAGATATACAATCTTGAAAACCCTGTGGAGAGTTGTTATGGGTTGGAATTAACTTGATGGCAGCGGATTTGGTTTTGAACATTGTACAAGTTTCTCTGTAAAACCCTTATGGGGACTTTCGGCCCAGAAATCTGGAGTAGTTGAGTTATTTTTCTTGGTCTCTCTTTCTCTTGTTTTTCTTTTTCTTGTTCTCTTGACTACCACTCTTTTAATGGTTTATAGCACAAGAAAAGTCAAAAAATTACGTGGAAAACACTGACTTATCAAGGAGACGGTCCTCCAGACTGTCCACTAACGGGACTCATGAGATCCTAGATTCTGACTTGGTTGTATCAGATTTGGTTAATGTAGTTGATACACAACCATTGCGAGACACATCTTCTAGCACCAAGGAATCTGAAGGTGAGTAAGAATGTGTTCTAGAATTGTCTTACCAGCCTGATACCTGTCTAGTGAGAATCAATCTAAATTTTTGTATACTGATGTCTACAAGTATAAGATGGTCTTGAAATCAAGTAATTGAATAGATACTTGGTTTTTGTAATACATTGTTTTTCACTGGTTACACAAACAAACTTTCTCTATACATTTGTGATTGATTTTACTGATATCTTACTGATAAGGCTGGGTTAGAGGCATAGAGCTTAAAGAATCCTCTGCCTGCCTGTCTACCTTAGTCTTACTCTCTGCCTTTCTTTCATGCTCTCTTTCTCTGGGGCCGTCTCATTTCATGCCTCCTACCTTTTTTTTTTTTAAACATTACAGCAGTTCTTCCTTTCGCCTCTAATTAGCATTTTCCTCTGCGCATCACCTTGGTAGTGTGTGCAGAACTGTGAATGAATGTGCTGAGATGATCGACTCCCTTAAAAGGCCTGTTTTTCTGAATCTGTTGTGCAACCCCTGGTTCCCAGATTACATACATTTATATGTCTCCCAGACTTTTTCCCCCTTTTTTCTTTATAGGTCAGTTGAAATCTCCTTTGGAAGCAGGACAGGTCTCATCTGCACTAACTAGCCACTCCTTTGGGGATGGTTTGGAGCCAACAGGTGTGGAGTTGAACTGCAAGTCAATGGGAGAAAACACTATGAAAACGGAACCAGCCTCTTCCGTTTCTGAGTTACAGGAGATATCGACTGTTACAGGTTTGTATTTAGAGTTAACAATCCTTTTCTCCTTTTTCCTCATACTTTTACTACCGTTGCTTCTGCTGTAATTATAAACTTAAAAAAAAATTGACCCAATTTTCCTAATAATGTCTTTTTACCTTTTGTTAATAAGATTTTCTTTTTATTTTTATGTCAATACGTGCTAAAACCTCATAATTTCTGATGTGGTAATATGTGCTTTGTATGACTAAGGATTTATCAGCTATGTTAATTGTTTCAAAGCACCAACTTTTTGTTAATTTTCTCTATTTGTCTTAAATTTTCATTTATTTCTTTTTTATTATTTTTTAAATTTTCATTTATTTCTATTTTAATTTTAATTATTTTTTCTTTAAACTTTTTCTAACTTTTTAAAAAATGTAATCTCTCCCCCCACCCAACCTCTCCCACCTTCTTAGGTGGAACTTTGTTGGTTGTTATTTTTGGGCGCTATTGAGTCAGTTCAGATTCAGCTACATTAGCTTATTTAGATTTTCCTTACAAAATCTGAGCCTTTTTTTTAAATACATCTTTGCTCTTTTACATCTTTTTAAAATCATTTTATTGACTCATACAACTCTTATCACAAATCCATACATGCATCAATTGTATAAAGCACATTTGTGCATTCATTACTCTCATCATTCTCAAAACATTTGCTCCCACTTAAGCCCTTGACATCAGCTCCTCAGTTTTCCCCCTCCCTTCCTGCTTCCCACTCCCTCGTGAACCCTTGATAATTTATAAATTATTATTTTGTCATATCTTACACTGCCTCTAGGTGGAACGCTTTAAAATAGTGCAAAAATCATCTCATGAGCGCTTACATTATTTCAAACGTCTGACTATTCTTCAGGTTTTAACACACTTTATGATATTCTCCAGTGCCTTTAGATATACCCCCTTTACCCCCAGGGTGTCTGATTGTTATATGTGAAAGGGATTCTCTAATACAAGCTTATTTACAATTACCGAAAGGGAAATATTCATTTTATGCTATGGATCGCATTCGGAAGTTGTATATTCATGATCATATGGGGATTTTCCCTCTCAAGTAGTGACTGCCTGTTGCATTGATAATTATTTGGATATCGTTGGCAGTACAGAATTTTAGTTTTGGTAATACAATGTTTGTGGTAAATGGTCAGAGTCTAAAATAATCCTGACTATGAGTGCACCTTGATCTCTCTTAAACTAATGAACATCTAAGCTACATTGTTGTGTGTGTGTGTGTGTATCTGTTTGGTTTTCTTTTCCTTTTTAAAAAAGTATCCAGTGGTCATAAAAAAGTCCAAACCTAGGCAGAAGTGTGGGAGGTAAAAGTGAAAGGCCTTTTTTTCCTTTCATTCTGAGTAACTTCTGTTAAAATAGTGTCATTTTTCTGTATCCTTTTCTATGCATTTTCGTTGGTAGGGAGGCAGTGAAGGTTTCATTTTTAAATGTGATTGAGAATCCTAGGGCCATTGTTGTCTGATTGATTTTTCATAGCATTTCTTGGACGTCTTTCAGTACATTTGCCTCATTCTTTTTAGTAGCTGAATATTTATTAGTCGCTAGCAAGAGTGCTTCAAAAGGAAGTAAAACACTCTACTAGAGACTAATATTCATTTAGATTGTTTCTGGATACATTCAAACAAGGATGTATTCATAGGCCTTCCTTGAACATTGTGAACATTTTTGCCCACTTGGTGAAATTTTCTGTAGGACAAGTTTTGAGCGAAATTGCTGTATTCAAGGGAATGCATCTTGCCTAAGCAGTTCCCTAAAGGCCATTTTGTTTTATATTTCCACCAAAAATAGGAGAGCATACCATTTTCTGTATATTCCTTTCCATCTATGGACATAGTCACTTTTAATATTTTTCTTAATTTATGCCAACATTGAAAAAATGATTTCATTTTTTACTTTCTAAATGAGGTTGGACAGGTTTTCCTGGATTTTTAAAATTATTTTTCATATTTTTCCCATTTCATGTTGGGTTGGTTCTTTTTATTATTGAGCTGTAAGGTTTCTTTGTATTTTATTGATACTAATTACTTTTTCCTGGTCTGTCACTTTTCTTTGTATAAATACTGGAATTGCAAACTTAAAAAATTTATTTTAGTTCTCATTGGTATTTAAAATATGTAGTTATAGTATGTATTTAATATGATTAAATATGTATTTTATGTTATACCCACCCTATTAAAAATAATTTTAATTGGTAGTAGCCCCCTTCATCATTTTTTAAATAAAATTGTAAATATCTCTTACCCATACTTCATACCTTGAGACTCTTGATTACCATTCATCATCATTACTAGTATTATTTTAACATTCATTATTTTTATTGCTTAAGCAGTTTTATTGGCACACAATCCATATATCATACAATTCAGTACCTTCATATCAAGAAGAGTTGTATAGTCATTACCATAATCAGTTGTAGAAGATTCTCTTCTTCCTTGTGCTCACTGTTATTAGCTTATTTAGTTTGTATTGTCTAAAATTGAAAGGGATGTAGCTGGAGAGAATTACAATATTTTTACACAAATAATGCACGTATAATATAGTTTATTTTGTAAACCATGCTCCTCAGCCCCTTGAGTATTAGTTCACTGTGTACATTGTTTGTACATAGGTACTTCATATGCAAAACAATCGTAGTGTAGGTAAATTCTGACATTTCCTAAATATTCGTGAAGCTCTAAGGCTTTGTGGAGTAGCTCTTTCTTGGCCTCATCTTTATTCCCGACTAAAACTGATTTAGTGGGAGAACTGACCATCCTGAGAACCGAGCCAGAAAGAATCTGAAATCACTGTACAGTGGCCCTAGATGAGCATGAGTGAGTGGTCTGTGACATTTCTCAGGTTGTTACGGTGGAGTGTGGACTCTGTTGTTCTCAAAGCAGAACTTGGTGACTGCATATGAGATTGTTGGTACAAGTTTTTTGTGGTTTACTCATTCTGAAGGCAAGAATATAATGGCATGTTCTTTTTAGAGATGGACTCAGGCAATAATGGTTGAATGAAACTTCTGCAGGAAGCAGGTGAAAAATGAGAAAAGATGCTGCAAATGTGGACCTGGAGGCTCTGGTTGTACATCTCTTTTTCTTAGTTCATTAGAGTGTTCTGTGAACCTTTTTAGTACCAGGACTGCTTGAAGAACTTCTTAATTTGGAGGAGGTAGTGGTTAATGCATTGGGCTATGATCCCCATTGTTGGCAGTTCGAAACCACCAGCAGCTCCATGGGAGAAAAACTGGGCTTTCTACTGCTCCAAACGTGGCAGTCTTGGAAACTTCCCAGGTCAGTATTGACTCGATGGCAGCGAGTTTGGTATGCTTTCGAGCAGTAACTACTAGTGCTGTCCCATGCGTAACAGATGGACCAGGGTATTCCAGTAGAGGGGAAACTATGAGCAAACACATAGCACACTTCCTATCGGGCTATTTCAAATGGAGAGAAAGTTGTCACATATTTACTGATTGCATATTTGGACACATGCTTGTGACATGCTTATGACTTTGACTCTAGCTGTCATGAAATTTATATACATTTCATTGTTTTATACAAAATAGAAATTCAATTTATTTAACCATGAACATCGTACTTGAAATTCTCCCCCCACCCACCCCCTCTGGAAAATCAAATTCCAAATATTAAGAGTAATTTTAGTTGTAAATAGAAAATTCTGCATCGTCAGTAGTTTAAATACATTTACATAATTTTTGGTTTTAATGTGAGTATTTTAAAGTCTCATTTATAATAACTATTTGGCTGTTAGCTGTTCTGAATCATGGTAGCTCCATGTACAACAATGAAATGCTGCCTGGTGTTGCACCTACCTCATGACTGCCAGCATGTTTGAGTCCATGTTTCCTGTCAGCCTAGGGATTTCATCTTTCCTCACTCTGTTGAACAATATTCTGCTGTCATCCACAAGGTCTTCACTGACTGCTTTGTAGAAGTAGTCTTTTTTCCCCTAGTCTATTATAGTCTAGAAATTCTGATGAAATCTGTCCACTATGGATGACTTTGTTGATATTTGAAATAATGGTTACATACCTTCCAGCATTATAGCAACACACAAGTCAACACAGAATAACCCCTCATACATAGCAAGGCTGTGAATAATGAGGGCAGAATTACTGTATACACTCGAGTATACGCTGACCCAAGTATCAGCTGAGGCACCTAATTTTGCCACAAAAATTGATTAAAAATGTGCTGAAAAAACTCTGCTTATATATGAGTATATATGGTGCATATGTTAGATGAACTCAGATTTGTAGGGTGGGGAGTTCAGAGGGTTTTGGGTCTTGACCAGATAGGTGCTATGTAGTTAACAGAACTGCTGTAGCAGCACAGCCACTTGGAAAGAGTGCACTAACAGTACTCAAGTACCCACTCCTGGCTTGTCTGCGGAGCTTTTAGATGCTGCTGTGCCTAGCTGAGCCCAGAGCATTGTGCCTGGTGGGTATAGGACTCTCTCTTTTCTGATGAGTCTCTTCTCAGTGGCAGGGCCATTTTCCTCCTAGCCCGTTTCTCTGTCATATGAGGGGAAATTATTGAAGTTGAAGTACAAATAATGTAGAATTTTAATTTTAGAGCCCAGTTGTCTATTTTGGCAGGGATAGCTCTAGCCATGTTTGTCCCTTATGATTCAGCAGACTAAGCTCTTAATTATGATGTCTCAGGTGGTGTTAAGTTAGCTATCACTTGAAATTACCTGTTACCCCACTGCTAGGAAACATGCCATGCATAGAGGATAAATTCAGTGCTTGGCTCTGAGTTTACCCATTTTGTGGGGTCTTGCTTTGGGTATCTCTCCATAGTGCCCATGCATACACTCACAAAACTTCTCACAAAACTTCTGCCCACCCCATGTTGTTTAATTCCGTTGTGTTCATAGAGAAGACAGGAACGCAATAAAATGAGAATGGGACAGGTAAGTGTTGTAAAAAGATAAAATATCACAGGGGCCATTGTGCCAAGTTCTAGAAAATAATTTTTTGCGTGTGAACATTTTAATGTGGGTTGGGCGAAAGTTTACAGAGCACATTGGCATCCCATTGAACAATTTCTACACATTTTCCTGACAACAGTTGTAATTCTTTTGGTGCAATAGCACTCTGTTGACTTCCTGCCTATATTCCCTATTCCCTATTTCCATTGCCCATCTTTCCTGCCCCTTTGCCTTCTGAACGTTGTTTTTGGGCAACATGATGCTCTTTTGGTCTCCTAGGGGTAATTTGAGGAGCACATATCTCAGGGGTGTTTTTGTTCACTTTATAGGCCTGTCTATTGTTTGGCTTATAGAGATGGGAGTTCCACCAATGTCTATTAGATCAGGAATAGATCTGATCTCTTTATGATTTTGAATTTTGTTTACATTCTTCTTCTCTGTTTAGGACCTTCTATTGTGGTTCTAGGAGCCCTGGTGGCGTGGTGGTTAAGAGTTGGGCTGCAATCCACATGGTCAGCAGTTTGAAACTACCAGCAGTTCCTTGAGAAAAAGACTGGACTTTCTATTCCTGTAAACAGTTACAATCTTGGAAACCCCCAGGGATTGCTATGAGTCAGTATTGACTCAGTGGCAGCGAGTTTTGTTATTTTGTTTGTGTGTTTATTGTGTTCCTAATCAGAGCAGTTAGTAGTGTTTTGATTTCAGGCTAGTGGAGGCTGTGATTTCTGTGGTATATCAGCCCTTTAGACTGTTTCCTTGAGAATTTTATTTTCTTTACTGTTCTTGACTCTGGATGGGAGGGAACCAATAATTGTATTCATGGCTTGCCATTGGGAATGCTTTTGAAGCCACTGCACTCAAGTAGGTACTTATTTTCTTTTTAAAATGTGTTTTATTTTAATAAATCATTTTATTGGGGGCTCTTGCAGGGCACCTATTTTCTAAGTGAGCTTGTAGTAGCAGAAGTCAGGTAACTGAATTGCTAGAGGAATGAATACAGCATTAAATCCATTATTGTTCTTTTGAAATAGGCCATAAGCATTATGCTTTGATGCCTTAAAAGCCAGAAGAGAATGTAGTAGACATTGTTCTATGTGGACAGGCATTTGTTTAGGTTATAAAACAGATTATTCTCTAAACTTGGACCCTACCAGTTTGGCCATTCGTAGATAACCTGCACTATTTGGAAAAGGGCCTCCTGTCCATTCATTAATTTTAGTCAACAAACATTTGGCAGATGCCTAGATAACTGCCTGTTTAGTTACCTAGTGCTGTTGTACCAGGAGTGCCACATGTGGGTAGCTTTAAAGATAGGAACTCATTTTCTCACAGTTCTGGAGACTAAATGTCCAGATCAGACTCTTTAGCTATGTTGATTTCTTTGAGCCTCTCTTGTAGTTTCTGGGATCTGCTGGTAATCCTTGGCATTCCTTGGCATCTCCTTTCCTGTGTGGGTCTATTCTTGCCTTTTAATAACTCAGAAATGATACGGTTTAAGATCTACCATACCTATTTCCAAGTAGGATCACATCATACGTAGAAGGACCACAAATTCAACATACATTTTGAGAGGGATGGGGAAACAGACCCTATTTTAGGGCATCTCATTTGGAAATATTCTACATAAAAGTTCATGAAAAAAGGAGTAGGCCAGTAGAAATCTAGACTCATTTGGCTAATCTGATTTTTCTAAGCAAATCAAATTCACCATCAATTCAATTCTGACTCAAAGCTACTAGATATAGGCTTTCTGAGGCTATATACATCTTTATAGGAACAGAGAGCCTCATCTTCCTCCTTTGGAGTGGCTGATGGGTTTGAACTGCCAACATTTCTGTTAGTAGTCCAGCACTTACATGACGTGTAGAAAATTATTTACTTTTAAATTAACCAGATCAGATTTAGAGTTTAGTTTTCTTGCCCTTATGTTCTCTCTAACTTCTAAGCCATAGAGTTATAGCTGTTTTAGTGTTAAATATTTTATATACCTGTGGTCTGCCATATCATCAATTATCTATTGTGGAAAATTCATTGAGGAGCCTTTGTCTATGGGTAAGAGGTATGCTTGAGACCTCTAGTCTGTGCCTTCGCAGGTCTGTCGGTGAATACGACTAGAGGTACTTGTGTTACAAGAAAGTAAGGTAAAGTACATAGAATATAACAATGGAAATAGAGCGAAAACTGTGTAGTACAATGCAGTCATTTACTCTGGCTCTTCCATAGTCTTTGTAACTTCCACCAAATGCCGTGGTGGGTGCATATAAATAGGGTGTATGGGACCAAGATGAGGGGATTAATCAGTTTTCAGAAGCACCAAAAAGAATCCCGTAACCATCAAGAAAGAGATGAGGTAGAGTGTGTCTGTGATAAGTGGGGTGGCAGGAAATCCAAGGGCTTTCAGGCATGAAGCTAGCTTGCAGAGTGGAGTATTCTGTGGGCATTTATCAGTGCTAAAGGAGTTTTGTCACAGCCTGGGCAGGGCAAAAGCTAAGAGGCAATGTCGCTGTGGCAGAGGAAGAGAGAGAGAGAGAGACACATCTGAGAAGAGGTATAGCAGACAAGAGAACTCCATCCTTAACATTAAATTTTTTTTTTTTTTAGGAATCTTAAACACTTTATTTTTTGACAAAATAAAATACATCAATCAGATATTGTATGATCAAATAAATTTACTTGTAGTTAGAGTTTTAAAAAAACAGTTTTATTGACAATCCACATATCACACAATTCAATAGTTCAATCACTTCAGAAAGTTGCACAATCATTACCGCAAGCCGTTTTGGAACATTCCCCCCACCCCCACATCCCTAACATTTCTGATCTTGACTGCTTGTAACTTATTGTCTTAAAAATCCCTTAATTGTGAATGTGTAGTACTGTTTGTGTGTTCTATGTTACTATTGCAAGAGATTATTGCCACACACAAAAAAGAGAGAGAGGTGATTGCAGAGTAGAATGCCATTGGACGGACGGCTGGGGTTTGACTAGGATAACCAAGGATGGCAAGTGGAGGCATGCTTGACCTCTACCTTAACAGCAGTCATGCTTGGGCAGATGTAGAGTTGAGGTTTCCTTCTCCTTATGTAGTGGAGGAAACCAGGCATGGTCAGCTCCCCCACTATTTCCTCACTTATAAGGGATAACATTATGCCTGCCACATAGAGGTTTAAATCACAATTCACTTTAAACGATTAAAAGGTTGGAGGTTTGAGTCTATCCTGAGTCTTCTGAAAGAATGTCTTATAGCTACAGAATTTAGGATTTTTATACTCCCAACCGGTTCTTAGTCTCATCTGATGAGATGCATGAAGAGCACTATACAAGCGAAGTGAATTTAGTTTTTGCCTTTAGGGAAGTTGCACAGTGTGTGGTACACAGTCCCCACTGCTGCCCATCTCCTGGTGTGTACACCCAGTCAGCGGCTTAGTTGGTTGACTAAGTTTGAAGAGGGGAGTGTGTGAGTAATGTCGATCAGTACTCCAGGCAGAGGGATGCCTTTAATTTCATGTGGGGAGATTTGTTGATCTGGAAACTGTCTGGTTTTCCAGTTCCTGGTGTTTCTTTTGGAACAGGCGTTTAGTGGTGAGTACAGAATGATCCAGAAGATTGCTGAGCGGGGAGAGGAGGAGGGGTTGTTGAGAACTCATTCACCAGGAATGTATTATGTAAGCAAGGAGGGCGGTAAGATCATTGTCATCAGAAACATGTAGCAGACCCCTGGACGCCAGGATGCTGCACTAGTCACTGTTTAATGATCCTGTTTCTTCCCGATGTCGCAGACTTTAAAGTTTCACATCTGAAATGGGGTCACTATCTGAGAAACCCCTGTGGAAGGAAGCTTTGGGGGAGTAGAGGAGCTGAGGAAGGTAATACAGCAAGCCCAAAGTGACAGTAGTAGTTGCTGGACACCCCGCACTGGCATTTGGGGCAACTCTGCCATCTTGTGGAGTAAATTCACAGGGATTTCTTTTTTCGGTGGCTGAGAGTGTAGCCTTAAATTCTAGCAGATAGCAATGGAAGGTTCCCCAAGACCCATGTGTTAGCAAGGTCGTTTTCTCCCACTTAGCTACACTGTGGCTTCAAAGTATTTTTTCTCTATATATTTTTAAAGACCTTTCTATTTTGAAAGGATGCCAGACTTACTAAAAAGGAGTTACATTTTTAGTACAAATAATTCTCATTTACCTTCATCCAAATTACCCAATTATTCGCAGCTTATCATATTTACTTTTCTCTGTCTCTTGTTTCTTTCAAGATATTAAAAAATATATAATTATGTTTTCAATTGTGTGAAAATAGGTTGCAAACTTGACTCTCGTCCTAGTTATCTAGTGGTGCTATAACAGAAATACCACAACTGGAGAGCCTTACCAAGCAAGTTTGTTTCTCAGTGTAGGAGGCTAGGAGTCTGAATTCAGAGCACCTGCTTTAGGGGGAAGGCTTCTCTCTCAGCTCTTGATACAGGGCCTCGTCTCTTCAGCTTCTGCTCCTGTTTCCGTAAAGCTCTCCATGTGTCTTGGCTTCTGTTCGACCTGTCTTTCTCTGCTCACTTGCTTTAATCTCTTATGTATCAAAAAGATTAACTGAAGATACATACTATAATAATTCTGCCTCATTGATATAACAAAGACAATCCATTCCCAAATGGATTAGACCATTTAGGCATAGAGATTAGGATTTATAACACTTATTTTGAGGGGACATGTGCATTTTGTAAAAGGAAGAGGAAAGCATCCAAGTATATAGAATAGAGGGTACTGATCCTACTTTCTACTAGTTTTTATTGTTCTGTAACAGTATTACCACAAACATAGTGGCTTAAAACAGCTCCCTTTCTGCTGATAGTCTCTGTGGGTCAGGAGTCTGGGGCAGCTTCCTTAAACCCTCTGCAAGGTTGTACTCAAGAGGTTGATCCGGGCTCAGTTCTCATATGAAAAGACTGCTGATGAAGAGTCCGCTTCCAGGCTCATGTGGTTTTGTTGACAAGCTTTGTTTCCTTGCAGGCTGCCATAAGGAGACTCTCAGGGATTTTTCCGGGGGCCACTGTCAGTTCCTTGCCACTTTGGCCCCCTACATAGGGTAGTTCACAACCTAGCCACTTTTTCAAGCCAGCATGGGAAAGTGTCTACTAGTAAGACAGATATGGTTGTAGTCTTATGCTATTTTTGCCATATTCTTTTGGTTAAAGGCCCATTTTCAAAGTGAGGAGCTACACAAGAGTGGTGTGGATGACAGGAAGTGGGGATTATTAAGAGACAATTTCGCCTCTGACACACACACACACACACACACACACACACACCACACCACACCACCCCACCCCACCCCCTCAAAGAAAGGAAAGGGCAACATTCCCCAGAGTTGCCATTATTAAAAACAAATTCTGCAGACCATTTTTCTTCGCATACACCTGTGTTTAGTAGTAATTTAGGGAAGACAGGAACAAGGAGAGACTCTTGGGATATGAGCCTGGGAACCCAGGAAGGAGTGCTCAGCTGTACCTGGATTCTTTAAACAGAAATTTGTTAACTCATAGGAAGAGCACACAGTGTTGAAAATGATAATGTTAGCAACTGTCTACAAACTTAACTTTTCACACAGCTTTTACAATCAAGAATAAGTTGGCTTCAGTATTTTACCCTCCACCCCTAGCTTTTGAATTAGACTCCATTGAGGATTTAATTTGCATATTACCTGTCCTTCTGTATCATAGCAACCATTGTCATGTTGACAAGGACCCTAGTATCCCAAGAGCAGATGATATCATTTAAGCAGGGTTTCTTTTATTCACAAAATTCCTCAGTTGAAAAGAGCCTACAGACCTTATTTGTAGGAGAACACAGCTGGCTGCTTTTGGAAGCTTCAGATACATTGTAAAATCCATTTATCCTCAAGTTCTGTAGAATACCAGTCTCTCAAGAGTTCACATCCTCCTGTGCTTTGCTTTTTTATATCATGATCCATGATATGAGCCTATTGTAGCCACTGTGCCAATTCATCTTGTCGAGGGCCTGCCTCTTTTTTGCTGCCCTCCACTTTACCAAGTGTGATTTCCTTCTCCAGGGACTGGTCTTTCTTGATAACCATGCCTACCTATATGAGATGAATTCTCTCCATCCTTGCTTTTAGAGAGCAAAAAGACAAATACTGTATGAGACCACTACTCAAAACCTTTTTTTCTTTTTTCTTTCCTGCAGTTCTTTCAGGATGAGATACGCTGATTGTGCCCTTCCCTTTTGCCTTTCTGACTCCAGGTCATTGCCCATTTCCTTACAGTGCTTTCCTCTATCTCCTCAACCTGTCTTTTGAAATGTTCTGTTCAGTTCTTTTACTTCCTCATTTCTTCTAGTCCCATTTAGCTACTCCGTGTTTGAGAACAAGTTTCAGAGTCTCTTTTGACATCCATTTGACCTTTCTTACCTGTCTTTTTAATGATCATTTGCTTGTTCTTGTATGATGTGTTTTTTTTAAAATCGTTTTATTAGGGGCTCATACAACTCTTATTACAATCCATACATACGTCAATTGTGTAAAGCACATTTGTACATTCATTTCCCTCATCATTCTCAAAACATTTCCTCTCCATTTAAGCCCCCAGCATTAGGTCCTCATTTTTCCCCTCCCTCCCCGCTCCCCACTTCCTCACGAGCCCTTGATAATTTATAAATTATTATTTTGTCATATCTTGCCCTGTCCGACGTCTCCCTTCACCCACTTTTCTGTTGTCCATCCACCAGGGGGAGGTCACATATAGTTCCTTGTATCAGTTCCCTCTTTCCAACCCACTCTCCCTCTACTTTCCCAGTATGGCCACTCACACCACTGGTCCTGAAGGGATCATCCACCCTGGATTCCCTGTGTTTCCAGTTCCTATCTGTACCAGTGTACATCCTCTGGTCTAGCCAGACTTGCAAGGTAGAATTCGTATCATGATAGTGGGGGTGGGGAGGAAGCATTTAGGAACTAGAGGAAAGTTGTATTTTTCATCGTTGCTACATCGCACCTGTCTCTCTGCAAGGGGATTGTATGATGTTTTTGATGCCATTCCATAACCCTTCTGGTCATCAATCATGAGTGTTCAGTGTGTCAAATCTGTTCTTGAGATAATCTCTAAATTCAGATGGGATATACTTGAAGTCATATTTTGGTTCTCGTGGACTTATATTAATTTTCTTCAGCTTCAGCCTGAATTTGAATCTGAGAAATTTATGATCTGTTCCAGAGTCAAGCCCTGGCCTTGTTTTGACGGATCATATTTAGCTCCATCATCTTTTACACAGATTTGGTCAACTTGATTCCTGTGCATGCCACCAGGAGGGATTTGTTGATTGTGCAAAATTCTATCATGTGATTTCCAGCTTTGTTTCTATTACAAAGGCCATATTTTACACCTACTAATTTTGTTTCTGATTTTTGCATTGTAGTCACTAGTAATTATCAAAGCATTTTTATTACCTATCTGATAGATTTCAAACTAAAGAAATTAGTAGAATTTTTCAATTTTTTTTAACACCTTAGTGATTAGTGTGTAAATAGTTGTGCTGACTGATTTTTTCCTTGTGTGCAGACAGACCTTATCCTATGACAGCATTGTACTTCAAGGCAGATCTTGAAATGTACTTTTTGATTATATATATGATGCCATTTCTCTTGAATGTATTATTGCTAAATGTATTATTGCTAAATGGTCTGTTCAAACTCACTGACATTGAGACCGTTGATCTTTATGGGTTCCATTTAAATTTTGGTGATACTCAATTTTCCTAGATTCATACTTGGTGCACTCCATGTGTCAATTATTGATCTTTGCAACTATTCCTTGCATCACATGTCTGCAACATGGGAAAATTGGGATAAAATCGTGAAATATGTAAAATCCAATATTTTTGTATCCCAGAATGTGTTACATTGAAACAGAACAGTTCAATATGCGAGGCCATCATGAGAGCGGACAGTTGTTTAAGTCTGAGTGTTTAAGTAGATGACTATTGAATAACGCAAGGGACTGCGAGTGCCCACTGGAAGCCTTGCTGATGGAAACAATCAACATGTTATTGTTATGTGCATTATAACTACAATCACATAAAAGCTGAGATTTCATTACATCAAAAGCATGATTTTCATGCTTGCTGGTGTAGCTGCAGTGATAGCCTCACAAATTTCCTATTCTTCTCTCCCACCTCCCACAGTGGTCCTTCCTCTAAATTTATTTATCTGAAATGGATATTATTTTAACTGATTTATATTCTGTCTGCTGCATGCTTGTGATGATTATTTTCCACAACAGTGCAGGGTAGATTCAGACAGATTTATAATCATCTGGATCTAACATCAGAGAATTGCACAGCTCCAAGTTGAGTTTACTGGGTAACCTTACTTCTTGTACTTCCATAGCACTCAAATCTTTGCTGCTTTTGATGTTTCAGTCAGACACACACACACACACACACACACACACACACAAATATACATATATATAATGCAATTCATTTCGTCTTGTTAGTGATGTCCTATTGAAAAGGGTGCCTGGTTTGGTCCAGGGGCTTTCTGACAAGGAATGCCTGTCTGTGCCTTTCCTGTGGAGGAGACTTTCTATTTAGCTGAGCCTCTGTGATTCTAGTACTGCCTCTCAGTGGCCACTGGTGTGCCAAGCCTGCTCACTTTTGATACAGCCCATTTTCACTTAGCTGTGAAGCAGAGGATTTTGCTTTTTCAGAGGCTTTCTGGGTTGGTAGATATTAAGATCATAAGTATCTTATTTTATCTCAGCAGATTGACCACATCTCTTGAAATTTATTTATGGACAAAGAGGAGAAATAATAGATTACCCTTGGTAGTCTGCCTAGATGAAATTTAATTGGCTTAGACATCTCTTTCGAGAGAATGGATTAATTGGTGTCAGCCTGATGGCTGTTCTGAAGGCTGTCCACAGCACTCTTCTCCTAGCTTTCTCATCACCTTGGATCAAGAACGAAGAAATGTAAGATTATAAACCTTTTAGACTAAAATAGCCAAGTTGAGTTTATTAGGGATAAATGTCATTTCTAACATATACTTGTATGAAATTACTACTTAAAGAGGTAAAATAAAATGCAAGATTTTGGTAGCCCAGACTGATAGAAACTGTATCATGTCTTTGGCTGCAAAAGTAGAAAGTAAGATGTCCTAAAATGTGGGAGTAATAACCCAATTGAATAACATATGGCCAAAGACACTGTGGTCAGTTATAGATTTACATTTTTAGAAGGGAATTCACATTGGCAAGTAGTTTGATTTTGGTGTAGACAAAAATCAAGTGCTGGCAGGTTAATGTTTCTCATAGCCAGTGCAGAGAATGGGTGTTAAAGGAGTGTTTGATAATTATAGTCAGTGTCTCCAGCCAAGATCCAGAAATAATATAAACCTGGTTATGGAACTGTTTTTATGTGAAATCATCAATGGCTTCTATTTATTGGTCACCCGCCTTGTGCCGAGTACTTGTATTATTTAGAACCCATTCCCTACAAGTTTTTGAAGTCGGTGGTATCATATCCTTTTATAAATGAGAAACTAGATAATCAGATCTCTAAATTAATGTGTACAGCTTATTTAGGCACTTCCTGAAAGGTAGTTGAAGGTTTTAAACTCAGGCTGCTCCTCTGATGGCATACTGCTTTGTTGGCATGAGTGTACCCATTGAGCTGGCATGGTGGGGACTTCTGCTCTTTTGTTAACCTATGAGCTAGTTAATCCTGTGGCTGTTCATAAGTCCAAAATGAATCTGTGTAGTGATAATAACCAACATTCATTGAGCTCTTACTATTTACCAGTCTTATAGGCTCATTGGGTGTGATTTCTTTAATTTGCACAATTTATTGCAGTAGTTAACCGTTGTTGTCCCCACCTTGCACGTGAGGAAATTGAAGTAAGGGGAGCTAGGTAGAATCGGAATTTGAGACAAGGTATTGGGCTAGGAAGCTCACTCTTTTAACTACTGTACTGTTTTTGGCTTATGCAAATGGACAGTGTGGTTACACATGAGCAATTAGAATGATACTTATTCAAGGAATTGGTTAGCATTCTTTATTCTTTTCAACTCTTTTTTTAATTCAAAGATGTTTATATTTTGGCGTTCTTGTTTTCATCATAAATAAGCTTATAACTGAGTATTCAAATACAAGCCAAAGGATGGTTGGCTGAGATTACTGTGGCTGAACTTCACTGCCGTCATCCTCAGGATGTGACAGGCAGTGCTAATAAACTCTGACTTTGAGCCTTAGCCTTGCTTATACATATGGAGTTGTCTACAGGGATTTGGGGAAGATTGGGGGAGTGGGGGGTGGGAAGATAGGGAAAAAACCCTGATTATGTTGACTTTTTTAAACTAACAAAATTGTCAAGTTCACATAATTCAACCTAATATGCCCCAGAGGAGGATGTTTTAGAGAAAGTGTGGGTTAAGAATTTTGAGATATTTTAGAGATTTGAGTCTTTAATTTCTCCATGACTAAAACTTTCCTCTTTACAACCATTTATCAGACAGGTAGGCATTCCATTTTCACTTCATGTTCCTTTTTCTTCTCTTTTTTCATTTTAGTGATTTGGATCCTATTCAGTGGTCAGATTAAAATAATTAAACAACTGGTTTGATGTCCTAATGACTGTTTTAAGTATAAAAAAGATACACTGAAAGGTAGTTTATTATTCCATACAGTTAATTCTTAGGTCAGAAGAGTAAAAGAGGTGCACAGAGCTACATTGTGTTACAAGAAAGAGTTTTAAACTATCAATGAAAAAAAGTAAGTAATACCTGACAAAAATCAATAAAACTGTTACTTAAGATATTTCCATATTGCTTCTTCATTGGCGTTCTACTTGCACTAGTCTTCCCTTTTATCCAAGCATCATCAGATGTGGGGTTTACTCCTTAAACATCTTTTCACTGTAATAGGATCCCATTCCTTTAGAGGTAGCCCAATTAGGCAATAGTCATTGTATTTGATAGATTAGAAACAGGTAACTTCTCTTCTCTGAACATATGTTCATCTTCGAAAAACCGCTTTACGCTTCTGCTGAACTTTCAGCAATTGTTTTGACAATATTTCCAACTCTTTGAACACTTTGTGCATAGGTGTTCAAAGAATTGCATAATTCACTCATAATATCTCTTAGGAATTTGGGGTGAATGATTGAACTGAAATGAATGACAGCATGTCACCCTCTGGTTGTTTGGTACTTTTTATATTATATGGTTTATTATTATTATTATATGTTTACTGAAGTAACTAACAAGGGAACAAAAACATACTTTCATCAAAACTATAATGAGTTTTAGGAAATGAATAAATATTACAAGCATAGTTTAGTCTGCTTTTTTATACCTTTGGGCAGAATGAACATTACTATGGGTGCTTAGTATACACTTGCTCAGATGAATGTTTTGGGTTTTTTAAAAATCATTTTATTGGGGGCTCATAAAATTCTTATCACAATCCATACATCAATTGTGTAAAGCACATTTGTACATTAGTTGCCCTCATAATTCTCAAAACATTTACTCTCCACTTAAGCCCTTGGCATCAGCCCCTCATTTTTCTCCCTCCCTCCCCGCTCCTCCCTCCCTCATGAACCCTTGATAATTTATAAGTTATTATTTTGTCATATCTTATACTGTCCGACGTATCCCTTCACCCACTTTTCTGTTGTTCATCCCCCAGGGAGGAGGTTATCTGTAGATCCTTGTATTGAGTCTGCTGAACTGGTGTGAACCAGCAAAATCTCACCACTGATCCTATTTCTTTGTCTTTTGCTATAAATAGAAAGTATCTTTGGGACACAAAAATACTCCAGTGCTGATTTTGAGATGTATCCTAGATAGAATGTGCTTTAGGCTTTTATTTCTTCTGGTTAGGGCCTTGTACTTTTCCAAAAGTGAATAATGGGGTGCCCACTTTTAGTAGAAATTGTACGATTACATTTGGGGAAAATTTGATTGCTCAATGAAGGTCTGTTCTTGAGGGAGTTGATCTGTAAAGTAAGAATGAGAGGAGTTTTAGGCCACAATTGCTCTTATTGGAGTCAAGATTTTGTGAAAGTCACAGTAAATGAAGTTTCTAACTCTTGGACTCCTTGTGTGTGACAGTGTGTTAGACAGGGTTCTCTAGAGAGACAAAACCAGATTGCTAATAATTTTATATATATATTTATACAGATCGGTAGATATATAACACAAGAAATAAGCAGATAAATTATAAAGCAGTACAAATGGCTCAGTGCAACTCACTCCCGTGAAACAGTTGTGAGACACTGGCAGACACTGGTAGTCTTGAGGGCCACCAGGTAGTCCTCTGTAGATCAATTCAGGCTATCCGGGCACAGGCCGCAAACAGCAAGGCAGGTCACCAACAGTCAGCCAGATGACAGGGTCTAACAGCCCCCAGCTCAAGAGATGTAAATTCCAATTGTGTGGCGAAGCCGGTCTTGAAGGAACCTCAAATGACAGCGACACAGTCCACGGGTTAGGTGTCCCACAGGTAGTGTAGCTTGCAAATTGAGGCACAGAACAAACAAGGCAGCCGCACACTGGTGCGATGATCAAAGAGCGAGAGACAAGAAAGGCAATGCTTGCCGAGCCATTTATCTCTCCGCCCTTCAATTAATCCCACATGTGTTTATCCGCCAGGTTGGCACAATAAACTAACTACCTCAGACAGTTTTACTTTTAGTTATTGGTGCTTGATAATGACATGAAGGTCAAATTAAAAAATTTTTTTTGCCTCTGAATTTAATCGAGTCCTCTTAAGTTTTCATTTCTTCTCTCTCCATTAGTTGGTATTTTATTTTACAGTCTCGGGATTCTTCTGATCAAACAGAGTGTATAGTGAAATCTAAAAAGCTTACTACTGAAATCCTTTGTAATACTCCTCCTGTGCAAAGATTTTTATAAAATCCCTTCAATTTCATACTGTAAAGAGTTCCCACTAAAATGCTTCCCTAGTTCTCTCTATATGCATTCTTCATTTTATTCCCTAGTGCTTTGTTGTGTGCTGCAGATACTGCATTCTTACAAACTGAAGGTCGGTGGCAACCTTAGTCAAGCGTAGTCTATCGGAGCCATTTGTCCCATAGCATGTGGTGACTTTATGTCTCTGTGTCATATTTTGTTGGAAAATTTAACAATATTTTGATTTAATGATATTGTTCACTTAGTAGACTACAGTATAGTATGAACAAGACTTCTTTATACACACAGAAACATATATATTTGGGGGGAGGGGGATGACTCATTTTATTGCATTAGTATCTTTATTTGTGAAATGAAACTTGCAATATCTCTGAGACAATATCTGCCTGAATGCAGTTCAAATAGGTACCAGAATGGTGGTGATCTGAATGTGCTCTAACTCGTGAGTAATAAGTGGTCCTCCCTTTTCTTTAGGATTTTCCTCTGTTCTCTTTCCAAAGCTTGTGGTACCGTAAGAACTACATGTCTCCTTGAACATGTTAATCTCTTATTTCAGAGGATAAATCACAGCTGTATCTCTATTTCAAGTTATATCCCCCTCATTGGGGATAGAAATACGTTTAGGGGGTAATAGCTGTCTGATCAATGCCTCTGTATGCACATGACTCTTTCACTTTGTTGCCATGCATTGTCCCATAATTTGAAATAACTATAGGATAAACAAAAGAGATTATTGTTTTTGTTTTTCAGTAACAAATGCTTTAAAGAAAACAGATGATTTTGTGGCATCTAAAACACCAGCTGTTGACCTGGACCACAAGTTCAGATGCAAGGTTGTGGACTGTTTAAAATTTTTCCGCAAAGCCAAATTATTACACTATCATATGAAGTATTTCCATGGAATGGAGAAGTCACCAGAGCCCGAGGAAAGTCCCGGAAAGAGACATGTCCAAACAAGGGGTTCTGCAGCTTCAGATAAGGCCAGCCAGGAGAGTCTGCCTAGGAAACGAGTCTCGGCCAGTTCCCCAAGTAAGTATTTTGATTTCCTGCTGTCATGGATGGCTCAGCTTTAGGCTGATCTGGTCAAGTTGAGTTCTGTAAAGTTGACCATGACCAAAGAGTTAGATTATGTGCTGGTAAGATGTGCTGTTTCCTCTTGGAGGAGACTTTGGCCCTCACACTCTGAAGTGGGGACAGTAAGAAAGGGGAAACGCTTGCAGAAGCCAGGAGAAGAACTCTCACACTCAGAGGAGCCTGGGCAGGGTAATTCCTCCCCACCCCCAGCCCCGTAAACCTATACCCCATCCCTACCAGCAGCAAGACTGAAGACCAAAAGGTCGTGATTCTATTACTGCATCTAAATTTGAGTCCTATTTTATCCTCCTTGCAACTGAAGGCACTTTCTAACAACACTTTATTTTGCATTAAAACTGTGGTGGTAGTATTGAAGGCTGCTGTAAATCTCATGTTTGTATATCCTGTTACAGAGAATCTTTTGGGGGATTTCATCTGAAACTGACAAATGGAAGAATCCCAAGTTTCTTAGCTTTTTACCTGGAATGATAACATCACTATAGTTTTTAAAGTTATAAATTTTTCACTTCTAATGTATCCGTGTTAGATTGTACGTGAACTCATAGGACATCTAACAATATTCTCATAGCACAAATCAAAACTAAGCCTACTGCCATTGAGTTGATTCCAACCCATAGTCATCTTATAGAACATAATAGAACTTCTTAGGGTTTCCAAGCCTGTAAACCTTTACAAGAGCAAAAATTTCCTATTTTTTCCAAAGATCTAGAGCTGGTGGGTTAGAACCGTTTACCTGTTAGCAGCCCAATGCTTGGCAGGGTTCCCAGGGCAGTATGAAATTAGGTGTCGGGATGGGGGCAGGGCCATGCGGAATACCATGGTCTCTGACACGCAGAGAAATCAGTCCTCAGCCATGTTGTGAAGACCTGATGTGTCTGGCTCAGGTAGAGCTTTGTCATATGTGCTACACTGTATTAGAGAGATAATGTGAGCTACATATGTAATTAACACTTTCTCATAGGTACATTTAAAACCGACAAGAAACAGGTGAAATTAATTTAAGTGATATTTAACCCAGTATACTACCATCCAGCATATAATCAATACAAAAGTTAGCTATTTTAATAGTCTTTTTCTTTAACTAAGTCTTTAAAATCTGGTGGGAGTCTCACACCAACTAAACATCTCAATTTAGACTAATCACATTCAGGAGTTCAGTAGCTATATTGACCCATATAACTGCTGTAGGCAGTTGTGCTGTGTGCCTTTGGGAAACCGAGCAGTGAGCTAGAGTGAGCAGCCCAGCAAAGGCCAGCTGGCCGTGATCACTTGGGGAGATGAGCAGTGGTGGGCTGGAAGGCAAGACAGCCCTCGCCACTGCAATGATGCCAGCGAAACCTAGAGTCCAGCCTGCTCCTCACATGGGAAGAGGTATTTAGGGCAAGACGTGGACAATAGGCAGCCAGTTTCTGAGTTCACAGTCTTAAAATTCTGTTTAAGGAAAACAGAGTGTTATGGGATTTGTGTTATCTGGGATCTGTAATCCTAAAAGGTATACCTGAAGTCCTAGTGATGTAGTGGGCTATCTACTCAGCTGCTATCCACAAGGTTAACAGTTGGAACCCACTAGCTGCTCAGCAGGGGAGAAATGAGGCTACTTAATTCTCTAAAGATTCAGAGTCTTAGGAACCCATGGGCAGTTCTTATCTGTTCTGTAGAGTCACTGTGGGCCAGAATCAACTTGATGGCAGTAAAATTTTTTTTGGAGGGGGGGTTGTTTATTAATTAAATCATTTTATTTGGGGCTCTTACAGCTCTTATAACATTCCACACATCAGTTGTATCAAGAACATTTGTACATATATTGCCATCATCATTTCCAAAACATTTCTCTCTACTTGAACCCTTGGTATCAGCTCCTCTTTTTCCCTTCCCTCCACTCCCTCACACCCTCATGAACTCTTGACAATTTATAAATTACTTTTATTAAGATATTCTATTGGGGGCTCTTAAAACAATCCAGACATCAATTGTATCAAGCATATTTGTACATATATTGCCATAAATATTTTCTATATATTTACTTTCTATTTAACCCTTAGTATCAGCTCTTCTTTTTTCCCTCCCCCACCCTCGTGACCCCTTGATAAATTATAAATTATTATTATTTTCATATCTTACACCGACTGTTGTCTTCTTTCCACCACGGTTTCTGTTGTTCATCCTCCCTGGAGGGGAGTGTGTGTGTGATTATGTGTTGATCATTGTGATCAGTTCCCCCTTCCTCCCTCCCCTTCCCACCTCCCCCCTCACCTTCTGGTATCTCTACTCCCATTCTTGTTCCTAGATTCCTTGTGTTGTGACCGCTGATCTCTTCTCCGTACCTGTGCACATGCTCCGGTCTAGCTGCCGTGAAGGCAGTACTGGGGTCATGATGGTGGGGGTGAGGAAGCCTCACGGAGGTTTGTTTGGTTTTATGATGAATACTTGGATTATGAAAATGGGAACTTGAGTTCTCTGGTAGAGATTTTCTGGGGCTTCCAGCAGAACTGTCAGGATGAGAGTTAAGAGATATCCTACAAAGATTATTGTTATTTTTGCCCCCTCAATTTCTCTGCCAATAAGATTGAATGGGAGAAAAGGTTCTGATTGGAGAATCTAGAGACTCACATCTTACTAGAAATCCTGCCTCCATCCATTTTGCAAGTCTTCACAAATAAGCTTGCCTGATATCTAAAGTAGTGATATTTGGACGCACCTGCTTGCTATTCAAAAGGTTGACTCTTTTAACCACCAAAAGCTTGGTAATCTAATTTCTAGAAAACCCTACAGGGCAGCTCTGCCATACAGGCTCACTCAAGTCAAAATTGGCTTGAGAACACCTTGATGGAGGTCACTGTACTGGGAGTTATAAAGTCATAAAGTATGCCCTGGCTGCCTCAGAAAAACCCTGAACCAATATTGTAAGCTCCTCTGTTTAACATAATGTATGTGTCCCAATCATGGCCGTGATCCTAATTCAGGAGTCCTACAGTGACTGTGATGTATTGATCTGCTACCAATCATGTTTTTGTGACATTTTATCCTCCCATCCCTTTTAAAGCTATGTATCTCAGCAAACCTTTGAACCCCGTTCTGACCTTAGGCTAATGGCCTACCTCATCCGATGGTATGTGTTTGTAGTTGTCTGGTCTTTGTGCCATTAAGATTTCATGTTCTCTTTAGCAAAAAGTAAGAGGTCAACTATCAGAAACTCAAACTCCAAACTGTATATGGTGGCTTTGCTATGACTTTGTGAAGTTCTGGGATCCAGCCCCTTTCTCATTGCTTTTTTAAGCTTAAGGTGTTACTTTCCTCTGCCTGGTCCATGATGGCTCCTCACCATGCCTGTCTCTTCAGCTGGGAAAGGAAGACTATGTCTTTTTCTTAGATTTTAAGGATACAACCCAAAAGTGCCACACATCACTTCTTTTCATATCCAGTAGACCAGAATGCCATTACGTAGTGACATCTAGCTCCAGGGAAGCATGACATAGAGAAATGGGTGTTGAAGGATGTAGAGCGTGAAGGAGGGCTTTATTGAAGAGCCCACTTAGCTGGTGTCTAGATGGGATTCTTGGTTGTGGATGATGGAAGATGATATTGGCAAAGTAAAGATCATGTATTATGGGTGGCAAGCCCTGGATCCCACTTACTCTGATAGGCAATAGGAATCCCTTTCAGTATATACCCACTGCTGTTCGGCTTTTTAAGTTGCCATCCTCTTGTATAGATTAGAACATGCTCTGGCCACTGATTCGTCCTACCACGCGGCCATGATCTGGTGTACAAGAGTTCTCACATAAGTGAAGTGCTGTGAGTTAACTCTTTCCTTCTCCCTCCTGGAAGTGATAGTCTGATAATGGTAGTTGACCTTCTGCTCTCATAAGTGGGTGACGATCTGATGGGGGAAACGGCAGGTTAGAAGAGCTCTCTTGATTGTTCTCCTGATGGACATTGGCAGCCTAGGGAAAGGACAAGTGACCATCATGAAGGATGGAAAGCCCCACCTTCCGGAGGTAGGAAGCTGCTCTTTGCCCAGCCCTGTCTGGGCAGCAGGAGGCAAGCACTGCAGGCAGGCACGTGCTTTGTGGGCCACGGACTGGCTAACCCCAGTCCAGGAAGAGTTTGTAAGCAAGATAACAGATAACATTTGAGTACTTGCCATGTGTCAGCCAATGCCTGTGGCATTTTCTTGAATTCCCAGAACTAATCTTTTAAGGTAGGTACTGTTCTGTACACTCCATAGATGACAAAATGAGGTGGCTTTGGCTTTTTTGTTTTTGTTTTTTGGAGGGCTTTGTTTGTTATTATGTTGGGGTAAATAAAATCTGATTTCAGGATCTGATTAAAAAAATGGTTCATAATCTTTTATGAAATTCATAAGACAGCAGACCTGCTTTGCTAAAGAGCTGTGTGACCTTGGCTGCATCAATTTATTTCTCTGACCCTTGGTTTCTTGATCTTAAAATGAATGTTTTTACAAATTGGATTAAGAGGCACACCCCCCCCCCTCTAAATTTCCTGTTTTACTGTTTCACAGTGGCAGAACGTTTTAGTTGGAAAGGCACTAAGACTCTTCATGTTCTAAATCAAATCAACTTCTAACTGTAGACCTGAGGCTTACCAGCTGATAGCTACAGCCCATTCTTCCTCTCTGATGGTTCCTGGGTGCTCATTTAACAGATGCCCTGGGCAACAGGGGTGACATGGTCCTGGAGGGCCAGAGCAATCCCAAACTTAATGCCAATTGAGTGGTTTCGTACTCATATCTAGTATATAAGAGAGTGTAGAACTAACTGCCCTGGAGGGTTTCTAAGGCTGTAAATTTTTATTTTTAATTGTGGTTTGGGTAAAAGTTTAAAGAGTAAGTTGATTTTCTAATCAACATCTTTTGATTAGTGCCATTCATTGCAATCCCCACAGTATGACAGCATGTTTTTCCCTTTATCCCTGGGCAAATGCTACCCTCTTGACCTCATCTGGTTGGTTGTTAAGTGTGTTACCTCCCTGGTCTTACTGTTTACCTTATATATCCTTCAGAAGCCCTGGTGATGCTGTTGGGGAAGTTTAGCTTGTTAACCTCAAGGTCAGTGGTTCACGCCCACCAGCCACTCTGGGAGAAAAAGGCTGAAGCTTTCTGCTCCTGTAAAAATTTACAGCCTTGGAAAATCCTATAGGGTGGCCAGAAGTCGCCATTAAATTGAAGGCAGTGGGTCTTGTCTGTAGCCTTATCTGTTGATTGGCTGCAAACAGAAAACTCAGAGCCATAGGAGATGGGAGTCAGTTCAGTTCTTAACTTGAAGAGTATCTTGGGGGTTCCACCAGTCCCTGTCAGACCAGTGTACCCTAGACTAATATTTATGGAAGTAGGTACAAATGGAAAGTTTGTGCCAACCCTCTGTAGATCAGGCCTGTTGGTGCCATTTTTCTAACAGCATGTCTTCACTTTGTGTCTCTGTGTCAGATTTTGGTAATTCTCAGTTTTTCATAATGTTACATACCCAATAGACTACAGTATAGTGTAAACCATAACTTTTATATGTACCAGGAAACAAAAGCTCATGTGACTTACTTGATTATAATATATTTGCTTCGTTGCTGGGATCTGGAACTGAACACAAATATCTCCAAGGTCTGCTTGTACACAGGTTGTTTTAAGGATTAAATGTGAAAGGCTTGTGATTTTCTTGCATACGAAAGTGCCTTGTTCACATTAGTTGAACCCCACTGCCTACTCTGCCTCACATTTTCTTTGTGATCCATCTTGATGCTGATCACCTGGAGAGCGTTTTCTTAAAATCCCGATGCCCTTTAAAACATGCAAAGTAGAATTGTTACTAAGATCAGATTATTGTCTTTCACTGCAAGAAAAAAATTGCTCTGATCAGACATAGAGGCAGTACTGGGGAGTTTTATTATGGGCTCCAGGGGAAAGTCACAACCTGAAAGTTAATGAGATCAGGAATATGGCTTCTCCACGCGTATTTAAAGGTTCCCACTGAGTATAAGCAATTCTGGGAATTTCAGTCCCAAATATGCTCAGTTACCTCGAGATAGCATGGTGTGCCTAGGAATTAAGGGAAATGTAGTCTCAAGAATGAAATGTTCCATGTGTCAATTAATCTCTTTGTGCTACTGTGCTATTTCAGAAGTCATACACAACAGATTGTATCATTCCGTTTCTATGAAGCAGACAAACCCATTGAGCAGGGGGAGAAGAGAGAGCAGTGCTTGATAGGTACAGGGTTTCATTTTGGGTGGTGAAAATCTGTTGGGACTGCATAGGTGATTGTTGCTGCACCATATTGTGAGTGAACTAAATGCACCCAATTGTTTACTTAAAAATGGTTAATTTTTGTGTTGAATTGCACTTCATTAAAAAATAAAGCAAACAAACAAAAACCCCGGAAACAAAAAATCCTGATGTCTAAGCCATGCCTCAAACCAGAATTGGTGGTGGTGGGACCAGGCATTCATTTGAAAAGAGCTCCCCAGATGATTCCAGTGCGTAGCCAGGTTGAGAAGCAGTATTTCAAGTAGGTGTCAATAAACATTTTCTGTAAAGGGCCAGACAATAAAATATTTTTGTCATTGGGGTCATATGGTCTCTGTTGCAACTACTTAATACCTTGTGTTGAAGCTTGAAAGCAGCTGTAGACAATCTGTCACAAATTAATATGGTTGCATGTAAGTAAAATCTACTCCTTCCCGCCTAAACCATTTTATTAGGACATAATCCTGGCATCGTACTATTCAATAGTTCAGTCATATCAAGGAGTATTAAACAATCGCTACCACAATCATTTTCAGAACATTTATTTCCTTGTACTCTTGACATAGTTCCCCATCACCCCCTACGCTGCTGCCACACCCCCAGGAACCCTTATTCTAGTTATTATCTCTGTAGATTTCACCCAATGTGGGTTTCATATCAGTAAAACCTACTTTTGATAACAAGGGGCCACCTCTAGTTTGCAAATCCTTAATGGAAAGGCTAAGTGAGGGTGAGGGAGGGGGTCACAGATCTTAGAGCAGTGGTTTTCAACCTTCCTAATGCCGTGACCCTTTAATACAGTTCCTCTTGTTGTGGTGACCTCCAACCATAAAATTATTTTCGTTGCTACTTCATAACTGTCATTTTGCTACTGTTATGAATCGTCATGTAAATATTTGATATGCAGGATATATTTTCATTGTTACAAATTGAGCATCATTAAAGCATAGTGCTTAATCACAAAAACAATATGTAATTATATATTATGAAATATTTATTTCTAATTACAAATAAATGAAATTTTGTCATGTAGCATGGTGTAGCATGCTTACATATAACAACAGTAAACTACATTGCTACATTTTGCGACAGTATACACAAAAAGCCAAAGTCAGTGCAAAGGTTGAGATAGCTGCTTTCTCACCAGATCAGAAATTCCCAGGGCAGTCTTTGCAAGAGCACAATGAAGATCATCTTCCACAACAAGTCTACTTCTGTATTTAGACTTGATAACCAACAAGTTGTAAACCCTGTTTCACAAAAATAAGTTGTTAGAAATGGAAGAAGGCGGCGCAACCCAGTCTCAGACAACAGGATATGACTGCAAACACTTAATCTAGAATTTTGTAACTGCATTGTAGAGAAATCAGTTCTCGCTGCATCGCTGTTAATAAGTTCAATGAACTCCTCTTGTGCTGTCTCAGGAACATTTTAAACTTTGTGAATGGGCTTCTCGCAAGTGCAAATGGGGTGTCAGGTTGAGTTGAAAGTATGATGAAATAGCGTCTTATCGTCTGCAAGCATGTGCAAGTGTTCTTTCACAGAAATTATCATCGTCATCCTTTTGTTGGTTCAGTGTCGTTCCTCAAAGAAAGCAGATATGGTAGGCAACATGTAAATTTTATTTCCATCCAATTTTTTTTTCCAAAGCTGAAATTTCATGTAGAATGATAGGATCTTTTCAGACAAATCGAGGCATGGTTGCAGTGATAAATTAACTCATTCAAGATGGCAAAGATGTCAACCAAGTAAGCTATTGTCTGCAGTTCACTTTTATCACTGAAAAGTGCTTCCACCTGTGGTCTTGCTTTCTGATTGAAAAAGGTTTTGAGTTCATCACAAAGCTCAAAACACATTTTAAAACTTTCCTCTCGACAACCATCTCACTTCAGTGTGAAATAGCAGAGCGTTATTCACTGCCTCCAACTTGTTGCACAGTTGTGAAAACAGCCTACTGTTTAAAGTGCTTGCTTTACAAAATTGACAGAACTTATGACTTTTTTTTTACATCTTGTAACTCTTGTGGCAGCATCTTCATTGCTAATATTTGCTGATGAACCCTACAGTGAGTTTTGATGACTTTTGTTGACTCATTCAGTACCAAACACTGAAATCCATATTGACAGCTCAGCATAGCTGGAGCACCATCTGTGCAAACACCACAAACCTTTTCCCAAAAGATCTTATGCTCTTTCAGAAATGAACCAACTGTGTCAAATATATCATGTGCAGTAGTCAGCGTTTCAAGAGGTTTGCAAAAATGAAACTCATCTTTAAAGTCACCATCATTAATATACCTCACTGTAAACCAGTCACTGTGAACAGTTTGCAACGTCTGTAAATTCATCAAGCTGGGTGCTAAATATTGGAAGTGGAGCAGATTTAATATCCTGAATTATCTGATCAAGAATATCAGCATACATGTCATCGATTCTTCTGCAGAATGTAAGGAAATTGCATTAAATTTTGTAACAAATTCATCTCCGATAATAACTGGAACAATATCTTTGGCTACTGACAACAGTAAATCCTTGCAATGGTGTGAGATTTCATAGCTCTGGAGATTTTGAATGCCACCAAATATAAAGTTTCAATGGCTGCTGCGTTTTGTTTGTGGTACTTGCCACCAGTGTCAAGTCTGGCTTTCTTGAGCCCATCAGCTGTGCTTCTAAAGTAATTGGTATCCTTGCTGGCAAAGCTCAGATGCTTGCTATCAAAATGGTGTTTTAGTTTGTTCAGCTTCATAGATTTGGCTGAGAGAACTTCACAACAAATAACACATTGCGGTTTCTCAATTCCTGCTGTAATTATTGAGGTAAAGCCTTACTGTATTTTCTTTTTTTAAACATTTTATTAGGGGCTCATACAACTGTTATCCCAATCCATACACACATCAATTGTGTAAAGTGCATTTGTACATCATTCTCAAAACATTTTCTCTCCACTTAAACCCCCGACATTAGGTCCTCATTTTTCCCCTCCCTCCCCGCTCTCCCCTCCCTCACGAGCCCTTGATAGTTTATAAATTGGTATTTTGTCATATCTTGCCCTGCCCGACGTCTCCCTTCACCCACTTTTTGGTTGTCTGTCCCCCAGGGAGGAGGTCACACACAGTTCCTTGTAATCGGTTCCCTCTTTCCTACCCATTCTCCCTTTACCCTCCCTGTTTCGCCACTCACACCACTGGTCCTGTAGGGCTCATTCGCCCTGGATTTCCTGTATTTTCAGTTCCTATCTGTACCAGTGTACATCCTCTGGTCTAGCCAGCCTTGCAAGGTCGAATTCGAGTCATGGTAGTGGGAGCGGGGAGGAAACATTTAGGAACTAGAGGAAAGTTGTATTTCTCATCGTTGTTACATCGCACCCTGACTGGCTCGTCTCCTCCCCGAGACCCCTCTGCAAGGGGATCTCCAGTGGCCTATTAATGGGCTTTGGGTCTCCACTCCGCACTCCCCCCATCATTCAACCTTACTGTATTTTCTTAACGCACTTCTCTACACGATCCATTGTCATGGGATGATTTGCTGATGAAAATAATATATAACAGCTTTAATAATACAAAAGATGGTATATGGTGTAGTTTAGTCAATATAGTTCATTAAAGCTTCCTATGATTTATCATTCCCTGTTGTTTTTTTTACATACCTGTTACGATCACAAGGGGGCAGTATTCACATCAACCACAGCTAAATAGAAGAAGACCGATCAGCATCCGGATTAAGTTTCCACGATACAAATATATATGTATTTTTTGCAGTAATTGGTGATTTTACATTTACCTAGTAATTATAGGTAATTTATGAAGTGCCATTTTACCTCCAGTACTGCTGCTTTCAACATAGCAACTGTTTTCTACACAGGAGCCGATCTCTACACATGTATGACTGGTCCGCATAAGTACATTATGGCGCCAGCCCTGTCACATAAACCTGTATTTGTATGGGGTACATGTGATGGGGTTGGCGTGATAATGTCATCATGCCGAGTGCTCATATGTGGGTGTATCTGCATGTGGGCAGACCCGTCTGGAGACAGATAGAGGAGCTCTGTCTTAGGCAACCGTTGTGAAAGGGTTGTTTGACCCCCAAATGGGTTGCAACCCACAGGTTGAGAACCACTGTCTTGGAGGGAAAATGACCTCCCAGACAGAGCCAGCAACAGCACTGATTCACTGTCTCTTATGGTTCTTCATTGAAGTGTGCAATTACTTAGTAATTGAACACACACACTAGCCTGTAAGATGAAAAGTTAAGAGACCAACTCTTAAATTTGTGCTTAATTCTAGCTGTGAAAGACAAGGAAAAGAATAAAGAGAAGAAGTTCAAAGAGTTTGTGAGAGTGAAACCAAAGAAAAAAAAGAAAAAGAAAAAGAAAACCAAGCCTGGTAATTTTTCCCGAGTTGTTTCATCTGGATTTCCTCACCTCAAGTTTGGGGAGAGGTGGTGGTCTCCCCAACCTAGCCTTAGAACCTGCACTGAGGGAACCAGGGGGCTGAGGGGAGAGGGGCCCCACCTGTAGGTACTTCTGTGCATGGGCCATGGCAGGAGAGGAGCTCGTATGCCCTAGTGTTTCAAGGCCTGTTTGACATTTATAAAACCCTTCCCACTGCATTGGCCAGTGCCATGTGTTAGGGCAGTACACATAAAAACATCCTTGTTGGAGAGGATATGCAGATAAATAAGTGACCGCTTATACACATAACTCTCAAACTATACATCTCTGAACCCTTTCAAGAATTCATTCCTTGAGGCATAGGGGTGGTGGTGGGTATCAAATGAAACCAATGTTTTATTTTCATCTACTGACAGAGGAAAAGAGGGAGGGAAACGGAGAAAAGGAGGGGAGCAGGAAGCATTTGGTGTTGAGGCGCCTGGAGGTAGCTTAAAATACTGAACCCTGAATCGGGTCTCCAGACCCCCCTTTTGTGGCTGAATTGCTCGCTGAGCCTTTGAGCTATTTGAACTATTGATAAATTGATTCTGGGATGCCTTGATGATTTCTGGGGGGCTACTCATTCCTTTGTGGTTCCTTTCTTTCAGAATGCCCCTGCAGTGAGGAGGTCAGTGATACCTCCCAGGAGCCCTCTCCACCTAAGGCGTTTGCTGTTACCAGGTGTGGGACTTCACACAAGCCTGGAGCCCACCTGAGCCCACAGCTCCCTGGCTCAGAATCCGGAAACCACAAAGGAAAAGTGAAAGTATCTGGTAAGGAGACTCTTCGTTGGCCTTACAGTTTGAACCAAACTGTAATTGAGAAGACTGGATTTATGTTGCTGCTGTAATCTACTTCCCAGACTCTCAAGTAAGATCTATCATCTTTTTAAAATAAGAGGTATATCATATAAAACAAAGACTGTTAACTAACTGTGCCATCTCTGAACCTCCCCCTTTGTCTTAATGCATGTGCATTAGGTACCTTTAAACCTGAGAATAACCAGACCCTTTATCCTCTTTTCCCTTATTTACTTTCACACGTGTCCATCTCATTCTTTCATTCCTTGTTGAGGACTTCTGCATCTGGCATGGTTGCTCAGGGGAATCTGAGCCAACTGTGAAATTTCCCTTCCTTCAGCGACTTAGGTGATTCCGTGATTGAGTTTTAAAGGAATTCATTAAATATATGGGAAAAGCTAAAAAATAGTGTCTGACTCAGAGTAAGTCCCCATAATTGTTAGCTGTGACTACATCTGTAAGCAGACAGTCTGGTTCTGTTTTCCCCTGGAATCTGATCCCTTCACAATCGTCACTGTCTGCAGAGCTTTAAAGCTAGGTTTGCATGTATGCTGATAATAAGCGGGGCCCTGGCTGGGTGGGGTGAAGTTGCTCTATGTTAGGCATCCTCAAACAACGGCCTGCGGGCAACATGTGGCCTGCCAAGGACATTTATCTGGCCCGCCGGGTGTTTTTGCCCCGTTTGTTTTTTTACTTCAAAATAAGATGTGCAGTGTGCATAGGAATTTGTTCATAGTTTGTTTGTTTTTTTAACTATAGTCCGGCCCTCCAACGGGTCTGAGGGGCAGTGAACTGGCCCCCTGTTTTAAAAGTTTGAGGACCCCTGCCCTATGTGGATCGTGGGCAGGTAGAACTCCTTTGCATTGAGTTCTGGGACCTTGAACAGCCACTGACTTTGGGCTTCCCTCTTATTTGAATGAGGAATTAAGAGTTCAGGTCATTGCCAGGCATCCCCCATCGCTTGGGCTGTTATCATATGACAGGCCTAAGAAACACATTGGAGTCCACATTTTCCAGTCTTGACAATCCAGGATGTTTTTATGTAATAATGCAATTTTAAATTATTCCCCCTTTCCACCCAGAGGAGGATAATCTGAGTGAATCCTCATCCGAGAGCTTTCTTTGGAGTGATGAAGAGTATGGCCAAGATGTGGACGTGACCACCAACCCAGATGAAGAGCTGGATGGGGATGTCCGGTACGATTTTGAGGTGGTCCGCTGCATCTGTGAGGTCCAGGAGGAAAATGACTTCATGATTCAGGTAGGCAAAACTGCCAAGAGATCCATCTAGAAAAGTATAAACTGGTAAGAATTTTGAAGGACTGTAGTGTTTTTATGCTAACAATACATTATTTGCACAAAAAACGTGTTCTAGTTAGAAGCCACCAAAAATGTCAAATCATGAAGCCTCAGATAAGCAATATTCTTGGCATCAGTCTGAGCTTTGCTTCCTGGCTTGGTTTCCTCTCTGAATTCTAGGCTGATGTACATAGTCATTTACTAGAACAGGAGGAAACTTGAACCTCTCACCCTCTCTAGAGGCAGCTAAAACCCGTAACTGGGAAAGGCTGTGTCTTTGGCAACACAGCGAGTTGCTGAACAGCAAGGACCCAACTCTGGCATTGCAGTTTAATCTTCTTCCTACAGATCATGGGTTCCCAAACTTGTCAAAACATGGGTAGGGGGAAATTACTCAGTCGCCTACCCCTACCCACAGTTCTGAACTTTTGTACTGTGCTCCACAATCCAGGATTTTGCAGCTCACCCACCCCCAAGGGGTGGTCTCACCCACTTTGGGAAACACTGCTCTAGATAGATCCTTACTTTTTCTTTGAGGTGAATTTTCTTTTTAATCGTTTTATTAAGGGATCATACAACTCTTATCACAATCCATACATACATCAATTGTGTAAAGCACGTTTGTACATTCATTGCCCTCATCATTCTCAAAACATTTCCTCTCCACTAAAGCCCCTGGCATTAGGTCCTCATTTTTTCCCCTCCCTCCCCCCTCCCTCATGAGCCCTTGATAATTTATAAATTGGTATTTTGTCATATCTTGCCCTGTCCGACGTCTCCCTTCACCCACTTTTCTGTTGTCCGTCCCCCAGGGAGGAGGTCACATATAGTTCCTTGTAATCAGTTCCCTCTTTCCAACCGTTCTCCCTCTACCCTCCCAGTATCGCCACTCACACCACTGGTCCTGAAGGAACCGTCCGCTTTGGATTCCCTGTATTTCCAGTTCCTATCTGTACCAGTGTACATCCTCTGGTCTACCCAGACTTGCAAGGTAGAATTCGTATCATGATAGTGGGGGCGGGAGGAAGCATTTAGGAACTAGAGGAAAGTTATATTTTTCATCGTTGCTACATCGCACTCTGACTGGCTCGTCTCCTCCCGAGACCCCTCTGCAAGGGGATCTCCAGTGGCCTACTAATGGGCTTTGGGTCTCCACTCCGCACTCCCCACATCATTCACCTTGGATTCCCTGTGTTTCCAGTTCCTGTTAAGTCTTCCAGTTCCTATTAAGTTCCATCAAGTCTTTCTTTTAAAGTTTTCTGTATTAAATATCTTTTATAAAGTTATATTTTTTAGATTCATTCTTAGATGTTTTATGTGTTATAATTCACATCCATTTCTAAATTTAAACTTAAAAAAGATGAATAATGTATCGTATCCAACTTCAGTGGACATGCTAACATTTTTTATTTTGGAACTTACTTGCATTTGCTTCATTTTGGTGATTCCTCGTTTTCAAGCTTAAAATCATTAAGGAGACAGGCTCCCAACCCCACCCAGACTTTAATTGCCTATTTTATGCTACCAGCTGTCTTCATTGTCTTGCACACATTACTTTTCTGTGCCTCAGTTTCTTCATTTGCAGCATGGAGAATCTGGATCATATCTTATTTGAAATCTCTTCTAGTTCTTCCACTTGATTCTGCTGTGATTGGCTTCCCAGAGAGTTTCCGATTCTTACATGGGGCTTGTGTGACTCCAAGTGACCAAAATCTGAGTTTTGTATTATTCTCAGTCTTTAGTGACCCAGCTGGTGGCCCACCTTCAAGATCATGCCAGACTCTTCAGCTGTTGGTTGGGTAAAAGTTTAAGGCTCATGTGTAGACTATGTGTTCTGAAAGTCCAGGGAGTTTCCCTTCTTCTTTCCCTCCCCTGGATTCTGTGACTCTTGGTAAGGTTAGGAGAGATTAAGTGGAAAGTTGCTAGCGCACAATACTCTAAAAAGCATTAACTATATTCTCTTGCCTAGTAGCAGTAGTATTAGTAATAGGCATTGTGGTAGCTTGGATGGTCCAGAGAAACAAAACCAGTTATGACAAAGAAAGGTGAAGGGGGAAGCTGGGAGATCACACGTCGGTGGGTGCAGAGTCATGTGGATCCAAGATTGAAGGAGTAGTGCCCACAGTTCCCAGGTCGGCTCCTAGGATCAGTGACTCACATAGGGTTGCCCTCAGAGGCAAATCCAGAGTCCCAGCAAGCAGGGAGACCGACGGACGGAGAGAGAAGAGTTCTCACTCACAGAAAATGACACCTCCAAGGACTTTCACACGGGTTCAAGTTAACAAAAAATCTGATTGCCCAGCCACTTCATCTTTATAAGTTGTAGGTTGACTCTGACCTAGGAGCTTTTACACATGATCCATCAAATCCTCACAAACCGCCCCATGAGGTGAGGAGGAATAATATCCTATTTATAAATCAGAAACTGAAGTCCAGGCAGGAAAAATGACCCATTCAAAGTGAGAAAGACTAATGATTCAGAAGTTAAACTCAAATTTGGCTGCCCCAAGTTAGCCTTTCTCTCTAAAGACTTGAACAACCTCTCCACTGTCCTGGGAAAGTGACCCAGAAGCATAAAGTCTCTAGAAATTATTTTGGATTGATACTGTGGAAGAGTTAAAGGTCCTTTATTTGCTCTGTCCAGTACAGTTACCACTAGGCTCCTTTGGCTGTGAGCACGTGAAATGTGACTATTAGAACTGAGGAACAAACTTTTTCTTTTTAAATCGGTTAATTTAAATAGTCGCTTGTGGCCAGTGACTCCCATATTAGATAGACAGTGCAGGTCTAGTGGAATGGTTGCAGCTCACTTCTTTTATAAATCAGTAGAGCATGCTCTTATCTCCCCTCTCTTGTTGCTCCCCCCACCCTTGCAGGTAGGGCTTAATTTTGGATGAAGGATACCTTCTGAGTTTAATTTTTGTTGCTTTAATTCTAACAGTGTGAAGAGTGCCATTGCTGGCAGCATGGGGTCTGCATGGGATTACTGGAAGAAAATGTGCCCGAGAAATACACCTGTTATGTTTGCCAAGATCCACCAGGTAGAGTTTTTCTGGAGTCAGAGTATTAATAGTACATGGCTTTTTCCTTAGCACAGCTGATCATGAAACATCCTAAATGTCTGTGGTCATCAGACTCATTGATTGGACTTCACCTGTTTTGCCTTTGTTGTTTGTCTACCTGGGGACAGGCTGTTTTGAACTCAGATTAAGAGATTCACCTAGCAGAAGACCTGGCTTTGAGCTAGCATTTTCTTTTTTCTTGAGAGCTCATGAAGTTGGGCATGTGGGCTCTGCTCTTGACTTTTTGGGTCTCTTGGAGGGTTGGAAACATGCCTTTGCTCCCTGTGGTGCCATCTGCTGCCAGAAAGGGAGATAGACTCATGAAGGAAAGACAAAGGGTGTGGTGGCACGGAACATGCCACAGAGAAAGCAGTGAGTAATTCGGTAGCAGGATAGGTTAGTGTCATTTCGGTAGCCTGTGGCACTTGCTTGCCTCTTTGGTTAACAATGAATCTGTGGGTTCTGGCTTTAGAAGGATCGTGATATCTGTTTTTTAACCCCTGGAAGGTGCTTCTTCTAGCTCCAGTCCCACAATTTCCTTATAGTCAGCCAGTGTTTTAGCACCTCTGCTTTTATTACTATTACTCATATGAGGTGGACCTGGAAGGAGTTCCTACTCTCATTTTGCTTATGAAGAAGAAATAGACTCTAAGCAGATGCTTATGACTTTCCAAATCCCATAAAGGAAATTAGAAGTACTGATTTGTGGAACCGGATCTCTTGATTGGCTGGTTATGAAAAGAACTCCGGTTTCTTTTCTAGCAGGCACTTCCCTTATGGCCACAATGACCTCTGTTGTGGGAACCTTGACTCCTTAGACTAGATTAGCCTGTAGACACTGAGACAGCTGCTTCTGTTTGTCTTCTCATTCCAAGGAAGAAACAGGATCAGGTTAGCTATCATTCATTGGCAGGACCTCGGGGACCACTTAGTTAAGTCCCCACATTGGACATGACTGCTAGGTGAGAAACCACATGTCTGACCTTGGTCTTCAACAACAGGCTTGCTGCTCTGATGCTGCTGGTCATCCACTGCCTACAGCCTGTCAGACTCCCCCACGTAACCCGAGGGCTCCTATTTAAAATCTCTTTTGTCTACATGCTTGTCTCTCATTCTTTACCTCCACAGAAATGACAGCCCCTGTTTTCATTGAGTCCTGGTGAAATTTCTGATCTTTTACGATTTCAATCACCAAGGCTGGGAATAGACTCGGTCCTGCATTGAATATTGAATGTCTGTCATAGGATCTGCATTTGTAAATTGTTTGACTTTGTGGTGTTGGGTCAAAAGTTTAACCGAAGCTTTGTTATTTAAAGGTTATTTAAGGATCTTTAAAAGAGAATTGAGGTGTCTTACTGTACCTTAGTAAAATCAGAAATATGCTCCAAGGACCTTGATGGGGATTTTCTGGGTTATTTCAGGGGTTTGATGGAGGGATAGCTATTGGAAGGTTAAGAACAGTCTGACTGAAAGCTGTTCCTTGAGCTTCTGGAGCAAGAAATGCTATTCACACTTGCTTGTTCTTTTAGTTCCTAAGGAGACCTCTAGTGATCAAGACCTTTGAAGTCATGGAATTCATCTGTCAGTGTAACAGATAGGAAACAGAAGTCCAGAGAAGGGAAGGGGCCTGACCACCTATTTTGTTAGGTGGTGTCGTTGGGGGAAATGGGAATGGACTTGGGGTTTTTTCTAGTTATGTTATAAATCTGTTCAAGATGCCTTTTTCCAGGCATTTGGGATGCAGTCATGAAAACATGATTCAGATTCCTATGACTATCCATGGGGTCGCGGTGAGAAGAACCAGTGTAAAAATGAGCAAGAACAGTGTTGGGTAGTGATCAATAAGGGCGGAAAAGCAGTCAGATAGGGAAGGACTAGACAGCATCAAGAAGACTACTGCTTTGAGAAGTAATACATAATAAGACTTCTCTAAGGAGGTGGGAAGGAGCCAGCCCTGCATAGGCCTTTGGGTGTAGTGTTCCAGACAGAGAGCATGCAAGAACAAAGATCCAAAGACCAGGAAGAGCTTAATGTGCTTCACAAACTGAAAGGAGGCCGCTAAAGGAGGGTGAGAAGTGGAGGAGTCCAGGAAGGCGCTGAGTGGATCAGATCTAATTAGGCCAGAGCTAGAACTTTGGGTTTTCTTCCATGAGCAGTAGAAAGCCATTGGGGATTTTCAAGAAGGTGGAGAATGAATACAACTAAAAGAATGTCATATTTACTACCTTATCGATGACACCAGAGATCAGCATGTAATAGGTGCCATGCTAATGAATAAGCGAACATACCGTATGACCCATCCTTTTATCCGTGTGTTATAAGGGTGAGGTAATCTTGAAGTATCTTAATCCTTTCTTTGTCATGCTGTAGGTCAGAGACCTGGCTTCAAATATTGGTATGACAAGGAGTGGTTGAGCAGGGGACATATGCATGGCCTGGCCTTTCTAGACGAAAACTATTCCCACCAGAATGCCAAGAAGATTGTGGCCACCCACCAGCTCCTTGGCGATGTGCAAAGAGTAATTGAGGTTCTGCATGGTCTGCAGCTCAAGATGAGCATCTTACAGTAAGTGTGGCACCTGCTGCTTTGGGGAAGAGTCTGACATGGTCTAGGGTGGGTACATCGAGAAATTGGAAAGCCATGAAATCAGTACAAAAACAGCTGAGCTCAGCTAAACCAAAACTCACTGCCATTGAGTCAGTTCTGATTCCAAACAACCCTACAGGACAGTTGGACCGACCTCTGGGTTTCTGAGAGTGTACATGTTGACAGCAGCAGAAAATGTCATCTTTCTTCCATGGAGTGATTGATGAGTTCACACTGTTGGGCTAGCAGCCCAACACATAACCCAGGACTAGAGACTTTCACTAAAAACTTCCAGTCACGTGGTAAATCATCTTGATTGGTAAACAGTAATGTAGAAAGCTATTAGAAAAAGAGTATCATTGACAGGTGGGCTCTCTTAGCATAGAGGTTGCTTAATAAATATTTATTGCTTGGTGGTTTGCTCATACAGAGAAGTTTAAGGCCTTTGGGGATTGTACCTCTAGCTTTTAGTGATCAGAAATTTGGTGGGTAAAATTGAGTAACTTTCCATTTATGGTAACATTCTACATGTAAGATGTTCAGGTTCACATAAGCTTTTATAAATGCATATCGCTCTCATATGAGAGCTGCTAGCATTTACAACCTTTCCTCAACTTTGCCAATTAAAGTAACGGGCATTGAATTGGGCAACTCTGCTCTCTATGGTTCCCCGGGAAATTGGTGGCAGAACCAGGACTAGAATTGATGGCTTGCCCTTGATCTTTCTAATTACTCCTTAGCGGTGCTACCTGGTTTTATGATTCCATTGGTAACACAGTCTATGGCAGGAACTGTTCTTCTGTTTAAAAAAAAAAAAAAAAAATCTCTGCTAAAATTCTCCTGAGTCTTCTCCTAGGGGACCATTTGAGTTAGGGCATAGACAGTTACAGACTAGTGCCATACGTGAGCTAAGAAATGATCAACCACTCAGATCCAGCAGAATGGAGCATTACAGCCCTGAAAAGGCGGAATGGAGATCAGATTCATTTCACACACTGCTGCAATAAAGGCTTCAAAAATAGGGCTCAGACAAAATGGAAATTTTTTTGATACAGTGAATGGTCCAGAAGTAGGCAGGGGCCCAGGCCAGGTTGGTGGCTTTTCTCCAGGATTTTGTCCTTGAGGACTTTTATTTCTTCTGTCTTACTGCCTTGGGATTCCCTCAGGATTGTCTTCAGCTGCGTGGTGAAACAGTCACCCCTGCACCCAGCTCTGCACAGCCCCCAGGAGGGGTACATTCACAAAAGAGAAGAGCAAACAATTTCATGGATGGACTTCATCATGAGGTGGGGTGAGGGGTGGAAACCAATGAGGTGGCCTGCTAGAAAATAGGTAGTTTTAAAAAAATAAGGAGGAAAAAAGGAGAGGATAGATGCTGGGATCATTTAGCAGTTGCTGTGACGACAATTTGTTGAAGTGAACTGAATGAAATGACGACCCAGGATAGGCTATCAGACACTTCATATTTCATACAAGAAACTACACTCCATCTACACCAAATTAAAATCTTCAGGGGAGCCAGAAATTGGCTGAGGTTGAAGGAAGGTGGTTCCTGAGAGGACCTGGAAACACAAACTCCTCTGCTATGTTTTTTTCATTTGAGGACTCGAGCCAATGGCGTTCTTTCTTCTCACTGAAATGGGAGTGCTCTAATGTCCTAATCTGTAATCTGGGCCTTGTTCTTTCCAGAACCCTGTTCATATCCCTGATCTTTACAGTAGAGGACTGTTTTTGTTGGAATGAAATCTGGCATTGCCCACTCTAGCAGTTTTGAAGAGAGAAACCTTGTTAGACATGATAGAGAAAAGATTGGGGACAAGGGGAGGTGACTTTAGTTTTTCTGTGTTGTACATGGGTAGTCTCTGTTATCCCAGCCTCTGAGTCTTCATTCTCAGAAATACTGTTTCCAAATGACCTGGTGGGTTTCAAAGACAGTAAAGCTTGGCGTGACATCAGGTTATCTGATGGCAAAAATGATAAGTGTGGTTGTGATTGACAGGGCTTAAAAGGACAGGGCAGGGTTATTATCCTTGTGAGAAGCAAGGTTCTCCTTGTAAACCTTTAGATCTTAGCTGGGAGGGGAATTGTAGGAGAGCATAAAGATGTTTGTGATTTTCATCTGCTCCATGTTAACTGATTTACAAGTGCAGGCAGTCTCATCCTTCTCCAGCAGGATGGCTGGTGGGCTTGAACTACCAGCCTTGCGGTTAACAGTCCAGTGCTTATTCCACAGCATCTAATCAACTCCCATTTCCCTTATGCAATTAGGACTTCTCAGGATCTTGGGTAGGCCCCTGGTAAAGGGAGCTCAGACTCCGACACCTTTCTTGGAGGTGGGGCCTGGACCACCTTGATGCAGATTACCTTGATGTAGGTCAGCTGTTTCCCTCTTCTTCCTCTAGGAGTAGGAGTGGTGTAGGGATTGTTGGAATGGGAGAGCTGAGAAAAGGACAGGTGCAGGTTCTTGGGCATAGAATTTTGGATTCTATGAAATCTCTCCATCATTCATGTTTATGACCTACTCCATTTCTACTGAAAGCGTCAGTAAAAGGGGTGGGGTGGGTGGTTGCCCTGTGCTTTTTTGCTGAGCTCATTCAGTGTTTCTCAATTGAGGTGCTGATAGTATACTGTGGGATAATTCTTTGTATGGGCTTGTCGTAGGCATTATAGAATGTTTAGGATGCCTGGATTCTATGTACTCACTATCAGTATCACCCCTCAGGTCATTATGATAGCCAGAAAGACTCCCACCCAGTTCCACGCTTCCGTGAGCTAAAGGTGAACACCAGTTCTCAGCCCCCTTGGTTATAAGTATTCTCTACTATCTGACTGAGCGCTGCTGGTAGCTGGTGGACCTTACTTAAGAAACTCACTGCTGTTCAGCTGATTCATTCTATGTTAATTTATATTTGTCTATTAAATGAATTTGAAGACATTTTTCTTTGATTAAAACTCAAATTGTGAAAAAAAAAAAATCAAATAGTGAACGATTCTGAGTTTTAGATGCACATGAAAATACCAGAAGTTCTACTGATTCTCAGAGGAGTCTGTGGCTCCCAAAACATTAAGAATCCCTGTTCATTGCTAACAAACTTCTCTTTGGAATGATGAAAATGGGGAGATTTTAGAAAAATTGAAAAACCCATTACTACTAATGGCTTACATGTAAAAGATAATTGATTTCTTCCCCACCTTGGGTCATCATTGCCCTTAAAAAAATATTTTCAATTTTTTTTCCATTGCTCTTTTATAACTAAGTGCCAGTACATGCTGGGATTATTGTAACTTTTCCTACGTAAGACTTTTAGTACGCCACATTTGAACAGCACTGTACAAAGGGCTTCCATTTAATTATAGAAAACAAAACCAGAATGAGGTAGGTGAAGGCCTTGGCACAGCTTTGTAGTGAGTTGATCAGAGGCTGAGGCGACACCGATCAAGTCTTCTGGCTGTGAGTCCAGTCCCATTCGCTGCCTGTTTTCTGGGAGCTTGCTTAGAAGCAGCCTTCTGAGAGACTACAGATTTGGTTTCTCTTGCTTGGTGCAAATAGTGGTTTGTGGCCACATGGGAGCTGTTCTTTTTCCTGGGGAAAAAGCCTAGGAATTTAGAAGTCTCCGCAGTGGTACCACTTACTCCAAAGCCCTTTTCCTCTTTTCCTTCCCAACAGAAGCAGGGAGCATCCCGATCTGCAGCTGTGGTGTCAGCCTTGGAAACAACACTCTGGGGAGGGACAGTCTCATTCCAGACACATCCATGCTGCTGAAGGAAGGAGCACGGAGGAACTCCTAAGCTATAGAACTTTGAACGGGGCAGTGGAGAAGCCCCTGCCCCTGCCCCTGCCTCTGCCCCCATCTGTGGAAGAGTCCTATATCACCAGTGAGCATTGCTACCAAAAGCCCCGCGCCTATTACCCTGCTGTGGAACAGAAGCTGGTGGTCGAGACTCGAGGCTCCGCCCTGGATGATGCCGTCAACCCCCTCCATGAGAATGGTGACGATTCCCTTTCCCCACGCCTGGGCTGGCCTCTAGATCAAGACAGGAGCAGGGGCAACAGTGACCCGAAACCCAGCTCCCCAAAGGTATGTATGTGGCTTACACACACTTTCTTTTTTGCTTGTGTACACTTGTTCTTAATTGTTTGAGTGTAAGCCTTTCTTCCTGGGGCTAAATGTTCTTTGGAAGATAGGACAACTTTATTAGAAAATTGTATTAAAAAGCTTATTTTAAATTATGTATTTATAATATATGTATATTATATGTATTTATATGTATATAAATTTGTCTATTAAAATGGGTACAAAGTCAGGAGAGTCATTTGAGCCAAAGATCATTAATTCCAGGAAATGACCAGAAGATTGTATAATCGGTGGGTGAAAGAGGGGAGTGGAAGGAGGGATGTGGCAAGGAGAAAAGGGTTGACAGGAACTTGGAAAATGGGAAACTGGGTTTTCATTTAATTCAGCTTACATTATAATTGCACACAGGTGCTAGTTTTTAGCATGAGTAAAGAATAACGAGCATTTAGTGTTAGGTATAAAATTTTAAGTGAAATCTTATCATAGCTATACTTTGACTTTTAATTTCAGTTTTCTTTCTTTTTTTCCCGTATATAAATCATTTTATTGGGGCTCTTGCAGCTCTTATAACAATCCATACATCCATTGTATCAAGCACATTTGTACATATGTTGCCATCGTCCCTTTCTTTTAAAAAAAATCATTTTATTGGGGGGCTCTTAATTTCAGTTTTCTTATGAGCTGCTTTGAGTTTTATAAGTTATTCAATCATTCTTTTCTGAATCCCTTTGTATCACCCTCCTTGCTGTTTACTGGTCTCATTCTGCACTGTCCTCAGTGTCAGACTGTGTGCAGTTTCAGAGCTTCTTTGCCCTTGGCATCATCATAGCCATGACTTTCACATACTTCATCCTGTGAGTTGAGGTCATCAGCATTAAATACATTGCTGTATACCACCCAGAGCATATACCCTGCATGTAAGATCCTTAGAGGTGGGGATTGTGCGCTCACCAGTGTCTAAACATGTAGGGCAATAGTGGCAGACAGTCCTCTGAGATGGACCCAGTTTCACGTCTGGGTTCTGCCACCAACTCTGTGATTCAGAGCAGGCCACTTCACCTCCTCAGACCTACCTGCTTTCTTCGGCTGTGCAAGGGGCCATTGGCAGTGCCCTCTCAGTTGTTGAGGAATTTATTTATAATATGCTCACAGCACATTGATTTACAGTTAGTTAAGCCCTAAATAAATGTTGATTCGAATCTGTTTTTATTTATTTATTTATTTAGAATCTGTTTTTATTTTAAGAGAACGAACAAAAGCTTGGGATCACAAAATCCAGACAAGATGTGTGGTCTTGTGAGACAGGCAGTACTGACTTGGACTTCAATTTCTGTAGAGGCACCTGGCAAAGTGCCAAAAATCAGGAAATAACTGGGCCTAAGCAAAGAACTCCATTCAAAAGCTCTTCCATGGATGATGAGCTGACTATAAGGCAGGCACTGAGCTTTCCTCGGTCTTATCCTCATGAACCTTCAAAGGAATTTTTACTGCCTCCTTCTTTCCTTTGAGGAAACAGGCTCAGAAAGTAGCTAATCCAGGACCACTTGTTCAGCAAGACACAGACCTGGGATTTAAATCTAGTGTGGGTGACTCCCGAGTACTAATCCTGCCTAGACTAGCCCTGCTTTAGTCAGATCTCAAGGGTCTGGACACTATTCTCTGTTGGCACACTTCTAGTCTAGAGCATTGGGCCTGTCCGTGTAGGGCAGTCATGCGGCCTGCAGCCAGAGGCCCAGGCCGGGCTGCAGTGGCTGGAATTGGTATGGCACACATGGCCAAAGAGGGCTGCAATGGCTGGAATTGGTATGGCACACATGGCCAAAGAGGGCTGCAGTGGCTGGAATTGGTATGGCACACATGGCCAAAGAGGGCTGCAGTGGCTGGAATTGGTATGGCACACATGGCCGAAGAGGGAAGGAAAGGGAGCTAGATGGAGTTACGGGCTTTTCAGATGGCTGCACACACTGACTGGCTCGGATAAAGGATCTTTGAGCCATCTTCTGCTCTGTAACTTTCGTGCCATTGCATCCCCAGGGAAGGGAATATGTGTCCAAAAAGGTCTCCCCAGAGGAAGCCCCTGCTCGGAAGCTGCTGGACAGAGGCGGAGAGGCACTGCTGAGCTCCCAGCACCAGTGGCAGTTTAACCTGCTGACACATGTGGAGTCTCTGCAGGATGAAGTCACTCATAGGATGGACTCCATTGAGAAGGAGCTGGATGGTAGGTTTTTTTCCTGCCCAATGGCATGGCATGCCCTCTGACCCCACCCAAATGAGCTACCTTCTGAATCCCACAATCTGCCCCTGCTCCATTTTCCAGAGACAGTTTTTAGCCATACCTTACTTCCATTCTCCCCTCAAGATGAGCATAACTTACTTGTACTATTTCTTATAAGGACTACAAGATGTCAGGGATCTTCTCTCACATGCCCAATCCTGTCTGTAAAGGGAACATTTGTAGAAAAAGAGCAAGTGGCCTCTTTCTCTACAGGAAGCCTCATCTGAGCAAAATCCAACACAGTTCTGTAGAGAATTGAAAATTTGACTACACCGAGTCTAAGGTGTCTAAGGATGACTCTGAAAACCCTTTTATTTTGTTGTAACCCTAAAATGAAGGCTTTGTTTTATTAGAGGAGATTTAAGGTAGTCCTTCCTACCAGAAGGACTGAACATGTGATAATTTATATGATCAAATTCAGTGTCTTTGACCCTGAGGGAGTTGGTTTTGGTACTGAGGACCACATGGCTTCTGATTGTATACTTCCTGATAGTTTTTATCTTAAAAATGGAACCAAATTAAGGATAAAGTCAGTTTAATTTTACTGTAACCAGGGATATAAAAATACACTTAGCATGGAAAAGAACCTCAGGGGCGAAAATGCTGTGTGTTACAAAAGCAGTGGTGTTGATGTGTGGCCAGGCGATGTTTGGTTGAAAACCATGCCAACAGAGAGAGAGTGCGCTGTTGCTGTGAAGGGAAACAGTACCTATAGAAGGCTTCCTGGGACTAAAGTGCTGCCTTGATGAGAGCAATGATGTTTTCTTTTAGAGATGAGGATGATCACTTCTAGGCCTTTTGGCTAAGATCGAGTGTAGGGATAGGGATGACTCAGGATAGATGACGAGGGCTGGCTCAACTGAACAATAAGAATGTTGGAGGAAAATGATGTTGATGGAACACGTGCGTGAGCCGCCCCCTGCCTCAAGTAAACCTCAGGACCTGGGAGTGGGAGGCCAGTCCATGGAACTGTTTGAGCCAGCACCGACTCAGCACCTGTTTCGCAGAGTATAGGAATTACTTCTGGGATACGGCTCAACAGCCATGCAGTTCAAGAAAATGTCTTCTGGGGTGATAGAAATGTTCTCTACCTGTGCAATATGGGAGTCACTAGTGCAAACGTAGCTAGTGCAACTGATGAGTTGGATTTATTTTATTCCATTTTAATTCACCTAAATGGAATGTAGGTATGGCGCAGCAAGGCTGTCTGCTCCTGTAAACAATGTCTTCAAGTCTCAGTAACCCAAAGGGGGCAACTTGACTCCATCCTCTTGGGTTGCTGGGGCTTGGAACCAACTTGATGGCAGTGAGGGCTTTTGGGGCTGCACTAGTGCAGATCTGAAGGAGGTCGGTGGCTCTGCCACGTGTTGGGCTCCTAATGGTAAGGGCAGATGCTCTGCGGGAGAAAGAATGAGGCTGCCTACTCATAAAGGTTGACAGCCTTGGAAACTAGATACATTTGCTGTGAGCAGAATCTACTTGGTAACAGTGGGTTAAGGGTCTAGTGGGCTTTGCCCACTCTTTATAAGACTTTCTCCGGGTGGAAATCAGAGAGCCTGACATTTTAGCTGCTTGTCTAGAAAAATGAAAATATAGGCATTTGAAAAAGGTCTATTTTTTAGAAACTACAAATTCTGTTTTGCTTCATATTAATTTCTGATCCATATATAAGTAGCAGTGGGCACAGAATACTGATGTTATTTAATGTCAGATGTCCAGGTGCAAACACACTTGATATTGCCTTGCGTCTCTATAGAAAGATATTTGTTCTTCCCAAACCACCCTCCTGAACTTCTGGCATTTGAGGAGAGGCCATCTGGGCATATGCTGTAGGGTTGCTATGAGACAGCTTCTCCAGGTAGGCTTTACATCTACTCCACTCTAATGATAGCCTCTGTAGTCCTTGCAGCAGCCTGTGGTGTGAACAGATTCACACCAGAGGATCTGTTGTGTTATGGGTCCTGTGGCTTCCCCTGCCGGCCCTTTGTAGCACTCACTCCTCATGGTTTGTGCCTGTGCAGTGGGATGATAGTCTCTCTCTCCAACTAGAACAAGCTCTAGGAATGCAGTGGCTGAGAGGGCTTGCACACCATCCTCACTCACTTTATGCCTAGAACACACAGTACACACTCAACAAATGCAGTGAGAGAAAGGATTAATGGTGTTAGTGAAATGCCCATGTTAGCTCTTGACTCCACAGAGCTCCCCGTCCTTCCTGTCATATTTCTTGTTGGTCCTTGGGGGTCCCAGGGAGGAGGAACCTTTCATCCTGATCCCAGCAAGTAAAAGGACTTGGAAATGAGAAATATGAGGGGTCAGATGAGATAAAGTGCTGAAACTCTTGATGTTTTCACAGTTCCAATGTGGAGAGCTTACTGGGTCTTGTTTCTCTATTCTGCCAACAGTGTTGGAGAGCTGGCTGGACTATACTGGGGAACTGGAGCCCCCAGAGCCTTTGGCCAGGCTACCACAACTGAAGCATTGCATCAAGCAGCTGCTGATGGACCTAGGCAAGGTGCAGCAGATTGCTCTCTGCTGCTCAACATGAAGCTGTGCACCCAAACTAATGGGGACACCTGCAGGAGAAGCTTCACGTATTTAAATAAACAAACCTAGCATGCTGAATGCACATTGACGCCGACAGACATCAGGGATCTGGGCAGGGGTGTGGTGAGCATTGGATACAGAGGCCATTTGGCTGTTTGGAAGGCTGGGCAGTCTGGTCTCAAAGCCTGCCAAGAAGATACAAGTAAGACTCTTGTGGATTCCTTTTTTGGTGTACATCGTTGAATGAAGAGAGAACTTTTTTGCACAAACTTCACTTGAAATCGTGCCACTGATGATAAAAAAATGGAATGAGAGCCAAAAAAATTAGTCGGGAAGTTGTAAATTAGATTTGCAGCTTATTTGACTTTTTCATCAGGTTGGGGCACATACCAACCATTACGGTTTCTGCCTGACATTGTTTAGTCAGCAGACATCATTTTCACTTCCAGCGTCGTGGGCATGTCGGACGGCACCATTCTGTGATGGCTGGGCAGGAGCTCGTTAGGCCTCTTCACTTACTCACATCTCTTGCATGACTTCATGGTACGGGGGACAGGTTTTGTATGCATTCACCCCAGAGTTGGCCGGATTGTTTCTTTTGTAGAGTCCATAGACTATGGAGAAGCTAGAATCTCATTCTAATAAAAATCTAGGGCAAATTTCAAACTGAAGAGCAGGCAGGGTCTGCAACTTAAAGGACAGAATTTTTTACTCACTTCTTAGACAGCTTCCCAGTTCTATTTAAGGCCCCAAAATTGTTTCCCTAAATTTTGAACTCTTTCACTATGAAGATTTGTTATGCAGAATGTGGTTTGGAGAATTACCTTATTTTATAATGTAAACTTTCAATCCTACACGTGCCGCTTTTCCTCCTGGAGGGTATGTTCAGTAGTCAGCGTTTTCAGAATTGTTTTGTTAATATACATTTAACACTTTTAACTTTCCTGTTTGTGTTATTTTGTGAGATCAAGGTGATCATGCTGCTTAAGGTCCAGGTACAGTATATTTGTACCTTTTAAGACAATTTTTGTGTTACTATTGCAGGTTACGGTTCCAAGTATAATTGCTATATTGTGTTTTTTTACTAGTAGGCAAAGAACATGTCCTATGCTTTGATGAGTGAATCATTACACTATAGTTTTATTATTACTAAAAGCAGAAATCTAAGCACAGCTGTCCATTAATATTCACAATTATGGGTTTATGAATCTGTAATGTTATATGCTGCAAATATTTACTGTGTAAACGTGAAGTAGCCAGTATCTCATAGCAATGACAGTATCTCCAGGGACCTTTGGAATGGATAGGCTGTGAGGCATCTATTGTGAAGGCCTGTATACCAAGATCTGTTTCAGAGAATGCTCTTTTCTAGTGAATTATTTTCCATTTGGTGTAAATTTGACTATAGGACAAGTATAAATTGGCCTGCTGTAGCTTATCCATCAGAGGGAATACATGCAGCCTAACATCTGGAAGAAAGCAAACAGCTTCTCTACAGGAATCTGTCACTTACTGTAATGGTGGTGTTTCTGGTGTGGTAAGACACAAAAGTGTTTGTGGCATCTGTTTTGAATAATCAGACAACATATTTTAATAACCATCTGATACATCTGAAAAAAGAGACAGGATGATTTTCTGTAGCCACAACTGTGAGGTAAGATGACTTTTTTAAGAGTAATGATTTTGTTTTGTGAAAATACATTTGACTGTCACATTTGAGGAAGTTGTCAACTTCGTCTTTTTGGAAGATGAGGGCAGGAACTGAATTACCCTAATTTTGACAGGTGGCCATTGTGGGTTCATTGCTTATGTTCCATAAAGATGAGGAGGGGGCATTTTATCCATTATGACTTTTGTCCTTAGGGAAGCAGGGAGGTTGCCCCAAGTTCTGACCTCTGTACTTCCCTATATTAAAGCCATGTTGAGGGGCTTTATCCCCGATTCCTAAGTCAAGGTGAATTAACCCCAAGTTGGAGCACTGGAAATTATTTGCAAACATTACTGTTACCATTTAGAAACATGTGCACTACTACCTAAGTTTTGTCTTTTAAGAAAAACTATCCACCTACAAAAATTGCCTTGATACAGACAGTTCTGGTTTGACTAATCATTTTGAGTGCTGAGTGTATGCAAGGTGGATCGTTGATGAGCCACCAATGCACTGTGGATACAAACCTATGTTTACGCGCTGTTAGAACAGAATGCGCTATGTATAGAAATGTTGCTCTGAAGCAATATTTGCAAAACATGCAAACTTCTGTATTCGGGAAAAATAAAACAGGTTTTTGTTGCTTTGTTTCAGCTGCATGTTATTGAATTAATGCACACTAAATTTTGGCATTACTATGTAAATGAAGTCTGCTTTAACATTCTAAACATTTCTCTTTTGCAGGGAGGCAGAGATCTCAAAGTATGCAAATATTTTTAAATGATACTATAATATTAAAAAGCCAGACTCACCACACCAGCCTTTACCTCATTCTTGGCCCATGCTTTGCAATGCTGGCTGTAGAAAGCAGTGCAGAAATTTTCTGGCCTTTCTGGTATTAAGATGGCACCCAAAGAGAGGGCCCTTTGGGGACCAATTAAGCTACCTATGGAGCCATTTAACTTCATTCTGAGAAGGCCAGAAGCCTCCAGGAACGGTTGTGTAGCTTTTAAGATTTCAGAGCAGTTTCCCAATTAAATCCCTTCCCTTTCTAAATAATTAGATGCCCTTTGAAAAATGGCGAGAGCCAGTGTCACTCATTAAAGTCAGAGCTAGCAGTTGAAATAACCCACTGACTCACACTGGTTTTGCTGCTTACATCTTATCAGCGAATTCTGAAAAATAGGGAGAGGTGAAGGGCCCCTGGGACATGAAGCAGCTCGAATAGTCTGGACCTGCAGTCAAACGTTTCACCGTTAAGTAACCTAGGCCTAGGCCCTGGTGGTGCAGCTGGTTACAAGATGGGCTCCTAACCACAAGATCAGGAGGGTTGAACGCCCTCACCCCACCCCACCCCACCCCACCCCTCTTGGGAGAGAGAGAGAAGGCTTTCTGTGCCTGCAGATGTACATTTACAACAAGATCAGAAACCCACAGGGGCAGTTACCCGGGCCACAGGGGCGCTATGAGTCAGAATTGGCTCATTGGCAATGTTGATTTTGAACTAAAGGTCCCAGATGAGGGTGGAGGGAATAGCCCCCGGGGTCTGGCCCGCACGGAGAGGCCCTCGAAAGCCAACGATGGTCCGGGCCTCGGGAACAAAGGCCCTTCGCTCTCCAGAGCCACCAGCTTGGTGTCATCACCCAGAAAGGAGGCAAGGGCGGGGGCAGAAACCTCAGGGCGAGCGAAAAGAGGCACACCAGACCACAGAGCTGCCAAAACGCGCTTTTCATTAACGGGGACGGGGGTTTGGGAGAGCCGCGCGCGGGGACCTGCGGTTCAGCCCGTGATGCGCACGTCGGTGCGGCGACCCCGCCGCCGGGCCCGCGCCGCCTCCGGCAGGATGGCGAGCAGCTGCTCCTGCACCAGCATCTCCACGATCTGCTCCTTGGTGCGGACGTCGGGCCGCAGCCACTGGCGCGACAGCTCCCGCAGCTGGCGGAAGGCCTCCCGCGGGCCGGCCGCGTCCTGGTATCGGAACTGCCGGAATCGCTGGCGGAAGGTCTCGGGGCCCGGTCGGGAGCCGCCCGGGCGCGGCCCGGCGGCCGCCGGGGGCGCGGGCCCGAGGGGCCAATCCGGGGCGGCGGAAGCTACCGCAGGAGCCGTCGGGATCGCCTCAGGGATCGCGGCGTAGGGGCTGGAGGGTTCAGGGACCGGCGGCGAAGCCTCGGGGATCGAAAGAAAACGTGCAAAGGCACGTCCCGGGTCCGAGCTCGGATCCGCTGTCTCCCGCGGCGCCGCGAGGCTCCCAGCCGCCCCAGCGGTCGCTGAGCTTTCCTCCGTTGCCGCCATGACTCCGGCTCTGGGCGTCACTCTTTGTCCGGTCGCAAAGGGCTCAGTACCGCGTCTGCGCGGGCAAAGCGAGAACACGTTTCCAGTCGAGGTTAGAGCCCGCGCCCCCCTGAGGAAGGCGGACGAGGGGCGGGGGCCGGCACGAGAACGCGGGGAGCCTACCTACACCAGCGCGGCACCTCCGACAGCCGGAAGTGGAAGTCGCCTCTGGCTTCTCTGTGATCCGGTCGGCGCGCGAGAGCCCGGAAGCGGCGTGGCCGCGCGAGGCAGCGGCGCCCCCTAGCGCGCGCAAGCGGCTTCAGGCGGGAGCTGAGGCCGCGGGCAGCAAGCTCCAGGTACACAAAAATAAACAGCTTCTGGAGGACGAGTTCAAAGGTCACAATGTGAACATCTCGGCTAGGGTTCTTAGCTTTGCCAACCGTAGCATCTCTCAGGTGACCCGCGCTGCCCTCGCCGTCCCGCGTCCTCATTTGACCCTGGTTAGGACGCTGGTGAGCCTTGAGCTCTCCGGGGTTGGCACCCCTCTCGACTAGGGTTCTGGGCAGCAGGCGCTGGGGAGGGCCTGGCTCTGGTCAGCTGTGGGGACGTGAGTGCGGACCACGGGCAGCCGCATTTTATTCATCTGTCCAGCGAGGAGAGCCAGTTGCACCGGCCTCGTTGCGAGAATGACATGTAACCTGTGTAGTAAGATGCTTCACAGTGCCTGGCACAGGGTAAATACTCAAGAACTCGCACTTATTATTACGTGCCCGTTGGTAAATGAACTGTAAAGGGGTTGCCCCGTTGGGTGACACTAATTGCAAGTTTGAAGTAGGTCCTTTCACTGACTCCTCCAAATTGAGATGTGTTGTAACGGGAAATACTGCATTTCGAAGACTTAGTATGCAAAAATAATGTAAGATAGCTCAATTTTATATTGGTTATATGTTGGAATTATAGTATTTTGCATATTTGGGTCAAATAGAGGATTAAAATTGATTTAGCCGTTTCACTTCTGTAAGGTGGCTACAATGAGATCTCTATTCAACAGCACTTGAGCAGTGTTAGGGTTAAATTACTTTGTTTTATTTGTTCTTTTGGCCTCAGGCAGGCATAAGAGTCCTGGGGACAATTAACTAAATAAGTACTTGCAACAAAGAACTTTTTAAATGTTCCCTCTCTCTGAGCTATTGTTTTCAGAAAATGCGTATCTAATAAAACTAACCTCATAAGGGTACTCTGAAAATTCTGTGAGCTGATGCCAGTAAAAAGCACCTAGTTCTATCAACCCGCCAGTAAATGATATTATATTTTGTTTGACAGCTGACTCACAGACCATTTTGAACTCCAAGATTTTACAGAGCGGGAAAGTGAGACCCAGAAAAAGGTAAGGGGCTCTCCGAAAGGTGCTGCGTCACCCTGGAAGTTCCTCCCCGCGCAGGCTGGATGCGTGCGCATAAGCGTGCCAGCGACCTGCCAATCGGAAGCGCTCCCTCAAATAAATAAAAGTTGGGCCTTACGTTCCATGCCTGAAACCCTGGAAAATCATGATATGAGGGCCAAATCCAACCCATTGCCTTTCTGTGGTCTGTCATTGGTGCATGAATTTTGTCGACATTTTCGTATGTTTGGGAAGTTGATAGATGTCCAGAACGAGGTTTGTCATCATTTGACAATTCACCTTTCTTAAAACAAGAAAACCACTGTACACCTGAGTTTTCCCCTACCATTGTCCTTTTAAGCTGTGTTCAACATCACGGTTTCTGCAGCATTTTTCCCAAGCAGGAAAGAAAATTTCACAGTTGCATGCTGTCCCTTTAAATCGGCTATCACAGAAAATGAGGTTCCAACGAAACTGCTTTTATGAAAAAATTCACTGACCAGAGAGAACCTTGGAGATAGTGCCAGAGGATGGGTCCCTTGGGTCGGAGGGCACTGCGAATGTCAAAGTAGAGTTGACCATGATGACATGAATAGAGTTAAGCTTGTGGGAGTGAGATCCTCATTTACTGATGAGGAACAGCTCAAGGTAAGAAGAAACAGCTGCAAAAATCTACTAATAACCAGAACTTGGAATGTATGTAGTATGAACTAGGAAAATTGAAAGCCATCTGTGGGAAATAGAAAAATTATTCCCCAGATTGGCGCTCCCCCGCCCCATAATATATGCCAAGCCTAAGGTGCGGTTTGTAAATGTTTGGAGGACACTTGGAGGACAATGCTTAAAGGTTATCTGCCTTAAGGTGATTGGCCCTATTGTCTGGAGCAGCGGTTCCCAACCTGTGGGTCCCGACCCCTTTGGAGGTCAAACAGCCCTTTGACCGAAGGTCTTAGGAACCAAGACACCACTGTTCTGTCTCCAGGCTGGTCTGCCCACATGCAGATACTCCCACATATGAGTACCCGGCATGATGATATCATCATGCCAACCCCATCATATATACCCTGTACAAATACAGGTGTATGTGACAGGGTTGGTGCCATAATGTACTTATGCGGACCAGTCACATGTGTAGAGAGCAGCTGCTGTGTTGAAAACAGCAGTATTGGAGGTAAAATGACATTTCATGAATTATAATTACTGGGTAAATGTAAAATCATTGCCTACTGCAAAAAAATATCTGTACCATGGGAACTTAATCTGGAAGCTGATTGGTCTTTGTATATTCAGCTGTGGCTGATGTGAATACTGCCCCCTTATGATAGTAACAGGTAGGTAAAAAACAACACAGTGTTAAATCATAGGAAACTTTAATGAACTGTATTGACTGAACTATGCCATGTATCATCTTTTGTATTATTAAAGCTATTGTTATATATTATTTTCATTAGCAAACCATCCCATGACAATGGATTGTGTAGAGAAGAACATTAAGAAGAGAAAATATAGTGAGGCTTTTTTACAGTATAGTTTTACCTCAATAATTACAGCAGGAATTGAGAAACATCAATGTGTTATTTCTTGTGAAGTTCTATCAGCCGAATCTATGAAGCTGAACAAACTAAAACACCATTTTGATAGCAAGCATCCAGGCTTTGCGGGCAAGGATACCAACTATTTTAGAAGCAAAGCTGATGGACTCAAGAAAGCCAGACCTGACACTGATGGCAAGTACCACAAACAAAACGTAGCAGCCGTTGAAGCTTCATATTTGGTGGCACTCAGAATCGCCAGAGCTATGAAACCTCACACCATTGCTGAGGATTTACTGTTGCCAGCGGCCAAAGACATTGTTCGAGTTATGATTTGTTAGGAAATTGAGTGCAATTTCCTTATCTAAAGACACTGTCCCCAGAAGAATAGATGACATTGAGTGCAATTTCCTTATCTAAAGACACTGTCCCCAGAAGAATAGATGACATGTCTGTTGATATTCTTGGTCACGTAATCCAGGAAATTAAATCTGTCCACTTCCAATATTTAGCATCCAGCTTGATGAATCTACAGACGTTGCAAACTGTTCACAGTGACTGGTTTATGTGAGGTATATTAATGATGGTGACTTTAAAGATGAGTTCCTTTTATGAAAACCTCTTGAAACATCAACTACTGCATGTGATATATTTGACACAGTTGGTTCATTTCTGAAAGCATTAGATCTCTTGGGAAAAGATTTGTGGTGTTTACACAGATGGTGCTCCAGCTATGCTGGGCTGTCGATCTGAATTTCAACGTTTGGTACTGAATGAGTCACCAAAAGTTATTGGAACTCATTGTATGATTCATCAGCAAATATTAGCAACGAAGACACTGCCGCAAGAGTTACAAGAAGTAAAGAAAAGCGTCATAAGCTCTGTCAATTTTGTAAAGGCGATCACTTTAAACTAGACTGTTTTCACAACTGTACAACAAGTTGGATGCAGTGAATAATGCTCCGTTATTTCACACTGAAGTGAGATGGTTGTCGAGAGGAAAGTGTTCAAACATGTTTTGAGCTTTATGATGAACTCAAAACGTTTTTCAATCAGAAAGCAAGACCGCAGTTGGAAGCACTTTTCAGTGATGAAAGTGAACTGCAGACAATAGGTTGCTTGGGTGACATCTTTACCATCTTGAATGAGTTAAATTTATCACTGCAACCATGCCTCGATTTGTCTGAAAAGATCGATCATTCTACATGAAACTTCAGATTTGGCACAAAAAAAAATGGATGGAAATAAAATGTACATGTTGCCTACCTTATCTGCTTTCTTTGAGGAACAGACAAAAGGATGACGATCAATTTCTGTGAAAGAAACACTTGCACATGCTTGCAGACAAAATTTCCAAATCTATCTGATACCCCATTTGCACTTGCCAGAAGCCCATGCACAGTTATAGTTGAAGATGTTCCTGAACATTGAACTTGTTAACAGCGATGCAGCGAGAACTGATTTCTCCACAATGCCAGTTGCAAAATTCTAGATCAAGTGTTTGCAGTCATATCCTCTCCTGTCTGAGACTGGGTTGTGCCTTCTTCCATTTCCAACAACATATCTTTGTCAAACAGGGTTTTCCAACTTGTTGGTTATCGAGTCTAAATACAGAAGTAGACTTGTTGTGGAAGATGATCTTCGTTGTGCTCTTGCAAAGACTGCCCTGAGAATTTCTGATCTGGTGAGAAAGAAGCTCTCTCAACCTTGGCAAGGATGTTGGCTTCTTACGCCTACTGTCGCAAAATGTAGCAATGTCGTTTACTGTTGTATATTAAAACTGTTACCCATGGTATACTATGCTTCAAGACAAAATTTCATTTATTTGTAATTAGAAATAAATATTTCATAATTACATTTTGTTTTTGTGATTAATCACTATGCTTTATTTATGTTCAATTTGTAACAATGAAAATACACCTGCATAGCAGATATTTACATGATGATTCATAACAGTAGCAAAATTGCAGTTATGAAGGAGCAATGAAAATAATTTTATGGTTGGGGGGGTCACCATAACATGAGGAACTGTATTAAAGGGTTACGGCTTTAGGAAGGTTGAGAACCTCCCTATTGTCTGTCCCACCCTAAGGAGAGCCCACTCTTTGGATACGGATGGATAATGGGTTGTTCCCTTGAAGGAGAACCCCAAGACACCTAAGGTAAAGACAAATCAGAGATGAGCAAGCTTAGGCTGCCATCTTGACTCTAGAGCCCGCCTATCTTGTTATGTGTATGTTCTCCTGTCATGCGTAAGCCTATTGTACATTCTCTTCCTGTTATGCATATGGTTACCTGTAATTAGGGGTACTGGCATGCCCCTAGAGTGTATATAAGCCTTGGTTGGAATATATTTGCCCTCTCTGCACAGATCTGGCTCCTGAGGTCATGATGGTCCGGAGATGAGCACTCACATGCTTTATCTTGTCTGGTGTCTCTTTAATTTTACCCCTCAATTACACAACCGCCCCTTGGACCCGTTTGGTTGTGGAAGCTGGTATCCGACAGTCATCAAAAGCAAAGTGGAACTCTTAAAGATCAATATCCTAGGAGTTAGCTGAAGTGGACTGATATTGGCCATTTTGAATCTCAGAAAGTCATATCATTTATATGCTGGGAATGAGCTCTAAAAATGGCATCACATTTGTTGTTGGAAATGTGTCCAGAACAAGATCTATTCTGGAGTACAATGCTGTCTGTGATACGGTTACATCTCCCTACCGTCAAGTAAATCCAATCAATACAACGATCAGTAAAGTTATCCACCAACCATGAAAGCAAATGATGGAGACATTGAAGAATTCTATCAATGTCTTCAGTGGGAAATTGGTCCAACATGGAACCAAGGTGCATTGATAATTATTGATAATTGGAATACAAAAGTTGGAAACGGAGAGGAAGGAACAGTAATTCCTTTGCCAAGGTGGAGCTGGTTCCTTGACCCCTGCTGAGATCCCTCCAGCTACTCAGAGCCTGAAAAAAACAAAAAACAATAACTTGCCTTCATTGATAAAAATTTCCTTTGAATAAAAAAAACAAAACAACAGTCAGTAGTGCTCAGACTGGTCACTTCAAACAGCTCACAGTTAAGGAAGCTCTGCCAAATGGTTTGGTGGCCACTGAAGTGTGGATGTGGTTTTATATTGGTGAGCTCATAGACGAGCAAGGCTATGATGTTTGAAGATCAGTCTTTAACATCTGATTATATTTGGTTTATTATTTGAATGTTCTTGGACCATGTGTGACCAGACTGCTCTAATACAATAAATACTTCTAAAAAATAAATAAACAAAATCATGTTTGTGATTAACAGGATAAAACTACAAGGTGTACAACTGAATATGTGTCAGCCCATTTAAACATATTATTCTATATGTGAACCAAACATGACTTTGTCTAACAATTGCAGCTATGTAAACTCCTACACCTGAATCCTGTGATCCTATCAACATCTTCCCCAACCCATGAAAGATTGTAGGCCAGCCACTTCATGTCTTTATCTAGCCCTATTTGGGGTATCCAATTTCTGTACTGCCTATTTTTGTCTACCCAGTGCCCTGAGGAGACAGGAATGTTCTTTGATGTGAATAATCTTCATTCCAGTTGGAACCTTGTGAGTATGCATCCATAAGCAGAGTCAAATCAGGACAGGCAATATGCACTAATTCACAGGCTTAAAAATCTTATCTTCATCCAGTTGGATTCTGGCCAATTCACGTAGCTTAGCCTCACCAGGGTTCCCATTGGCCGCCTCACCTTTCAACCATGAGCTCCTTCACAAATTCTCAACGACCCTTGCCCCCTTGGCTAGGTCATGCCATAGGCTCAGGTTTTGCACAACTTTTTAAACTTCAGATCAGTCAACCTGCTCTTGTCTCTCCTCTAGTTCCTGTGAGTTAGAGTCCATGGTATCAGTGGCCAGATTCAAATAGATCTTGGCTGAAAGCACAGAATACCAGAAAGATGCTTATTTGTGTTTTGTTGACTATGCCAAGGCATTTGACCCTATGGAACATAACAAACTATAATCCTGACAAGAATGGGACTTCCAGAACACGTCATTGTGCTCCTGTGGTACTTGTAGATGGATCAAGAGGCAGTTGTGCACATGGAATAGGGCATACTGCATGGTTTAACATCAAGGTGTGCATCAAGGTTGTAGCCTCTCATCATACTTATTCAATCTGCATGCAGAGAAAATGGCCAGAGAAGTTGGATTATATGAAGATGAATGAGGCATCAGGATTGGAGAAGGCGCATTAATCACCTGCAATAGTCAGATGACAAACCTTGATTGCTGAAAGTGAACCTGACTTGAAGCACTTGATGAAGATCAAGGATTGCAGCCTTCAGTATGGATTACAGCTCAATGTAAAGAAACCTAAAATCCTCACAACTGGACCAATAGGTGATCTCATGCTAAATGGAGAAAAGATTTAAGTTGTCAAGGATTTTGTCTTGCTTGGATCCACAATCAATGCTCATGGAAGCAGAAGTCAAGAGCTCAAAAGAAGCATTGCCTTGGGTGAGAGGTCAACACTGAGACACTGAACGGAGATAGGATTGAGATAAACAACATGAGGTTAAGAGAGGCTTTATTAGGGCAGAGAAAGAGCTCCCTGGAGGGAAGGGAGAGCAGAGAGAGGGACAGGAGCATCTTGAGCTCCTGGGGGGTTTCGAGACCCAACGATTGAGGTCAGGGAAATTGCAGCTTGTCGGTGAAGTGGTGGGAGATAGCAAGAGCTTGAGCTAGAGAGGTGTACGTTGACAACAACAAGGGAGATTTTTGCTTGCCGCTGCAGGACCTTGAGTCAGGATGCGACCCGACCCGTGGGAAGTGCCTTTGTTGTTTGCCAACCTACTCCCTGGAGTGCTGGGGCAGGGCTGCACAACCTTGGTCTGGAGAGACAAGCTTCTTGGAAAGTTGGGGCAGAAGATGCATACTTCAATAGGTCATTTATCTTCCCGAGAGGCTGGAAATGGGGGCCTTTAAGTCTGATCCTCCTGAGGAGCCAGAGAGGAGATGGGGGCTGCCTAGTCTGGCCATGGCCCAAACATTGGGTAAATCTGCTGCACAAAACGTCTTTAGTGTATTGAAAAGTAAGGTTGTTTACTTTGAGAACTAAGATGTGCCTGACCCAAACCATGATATTTTCAATTGTCTCATATGTCTGTGAAAGTCAGATATTGGGTAAGAGAGACTGGACTGAAGAAGATTTGCTGCATTTAAATTGTGGTGCTAAAGAAGAATATTGAATATACTATGGACTGGTAAAAGGACAAACTGATCTGTCCTGGAAGAAGTATGGCCAGAGTGCTCCTTAGAGGCAAGGATGGTGAGACTTCATCCCGTACTTTGGGCAAGTTGTCAGGAAAGACCAGTCCCTGGAGAAGTATGTCATGCTTGGTAAAATAGAGGGGCAATGAAAGAGGAAGGTCCTCAAGGACATGGATTGACACAGTGGCTGCAATCGTGATCTCAAGCATAGGAACAATTGTGAGGATGGAGTAGGACTGGGCAGTGTTTCCTTCTGTTGTGCATTAGGTCATGCTGGGTTAGACCTGCCTCGATAGCACCGAGCACCAACAGCAACAAGTGATGCACAGATAGCAGGTGAGGGAGGGATAGTGGTCGTGTAGGTTGGACAGGATATTTGTACATGGATAGTTATCTTTGCTGGAACTATATCCATAGATGTGGGGAAACGTTATGAAAACTTCTTAGACTGGTGAAGAAAGCTGATGGTGCCCAGCTATCAAAAGATATAGCATCTGG
>NW_022109491.1:21331779-21333594 GCF_000313985.2 Echinops telfairi | reverse complement strand
GGAGAGGAAATGTTTTGAGAATGATGAGGGCAATGAATGTACAAATGCACTTTACACCATTGATGTGTGTATGGATTGTGATAAGAGTTGTATGAGCCCCTAATAAAATGATTTAAAAAAAAAGAAAAAGAAAACTTCTTAGACATAACCAAGTACATTGGGGGATTGAGTGGCTGTGCCGAGGGCTCAGGAGCAAAGTCTTGGGGACACCATGGTCAACTGGTAAAACAGAGACCACAAAGTCTATATTCTGCTTTGGTGATTAGTGAGTGGGGTCTTAAAAGCTCATCAGCAGCCATCTATGGATCAACGATTGGTCTCTCCCTACGTGGAAGAAAGAAGAGTGATGCGAATTGAAGGCACACAGAAACAATTAGTGTAATAGGTGAAAGGAGCCCACAAACCTCAATCTCCACAACCCTGCTATCAGCGAACTAGATGGTGCTTGCCTGCCACTCCCAACTGCTCTGAAAGGAATGGCACGAGAGGGCATCAATAGGGTGAAAGAAAGATGGGGAACAAAACTCAAAAGCATGAAGAAAACCAGGCTCACAGGTCAGATTGAGACAGGCGGAACTCCCAAGACTATGGTTTTTGGTCACTCTTCGGATCTGGAACGGAATTCTCCCCTGTAGCTCATTTTTCAGCCAAACAATAGACAGGTCTATAAGGGGAATAATCGACACGTACATTTTAGAATAAGTGACCATTTGGAATCAAGGTGGCAGGCTTTATCCAAGGACAAAGTTCCAAGGGGTTAGGGCAGAAGGAAGGATGAAGACAGGAAACTCAGAAGAGGTGAGATGGGTGAGGTTACGTGGACATTGCAATCGATGAGGGGAAAAAAGCCTGTGAATCACTGAGTGTTAAGCTGATGATCTGCTCTGTAAACCTTCACCTACTTCACAATAAAAAAATTGTTGCTTTTAAATAAATCGGCTACTAAAGTAAAAATTAGGATAATTCACACACACAATTCTGGATTTTCACCTTTTCTTAGAAAAGTGGAAGAATTAGCCACACTGGACCCTCATTTCTGCAGCTCAACCATCAGCTTGAGCAGAATAGAAGTCCCTTCCTATAGCCCTGGAGACAAGGCACTCTGTTCCACTTGGCCTCGGCCCCCACTTCACACATTCTCCCTATTGTTCCCTGAAATGATTGTTTGGTTGACTCTTGTTCTCAGGCTGCTGTCCTTCAAGCTGTGTTTCTCTTCCACGCTCAGAATTACGCAGTGCGGCTGTAACAAAAATACCACAAATGGGTGGTTTAAAGCTCAGAAATTCATTGTCTCAACAGTTTCAGAGGCTAGTCGTCTAACTCAGGGCGTCCACATTGCACCTCATCCAAAGTTCTGGATATTCCTCCTTGGTATTTCTTGGGTTCCCTTGTTTGTATCGGAGCCAGGTTTTGTGTGTTGTGTATTAGGCTCTAACCTCGAGGTCGGCAGTATGAAACCACAGTCACCCCACAAGAGAAAGATGAGGCTTTCCACGCCATCATGATTTCAGTCTTGGAACCCCCTGGGTAGTTCTACTCTGTCCGTAGGGTCTCAATGAGTCTGAATCGGCTCGATGACAGTGAGTTTTGTTTTGTTTTTGTTTTTCTTGTCTTGTGGATGGTTCAAGTGATCTGTTCTCGATAAAACACCACTCAGAAAAGATTAGCTTTCGGATGGATTCTACACCCTTTATTGCTTCGTTGACATAACAACAAAAAAGGCCCTATTTCCAAGCAGGGTCAAATTACAGTACTTCAAAAGAAAAATATGAGGATTTCCATATCTCTTTTGCGGGAGTGGGGGCTTTGGTGGCA
>NW_022109491.1:21329815-21331264 GCF_000313985.2 Echinops telfairi | reverse complement strand
CTTTTATCATAAATCATCAATTACTTCTGTCTTAGGTAGGGTTGTCAGAGTAGCAAAACCAGTGATGTTTATATACATACATACATACATCCACAGAGAGATTTATCTCAAGAAAATGGTTCTCACAGTTTTAGAGGTTGGCAAGTTTCAAGTCCATAGGCCAGATATGACTTGTCTTTTTAGTCTTTTAACAGTATCTTTCTCAGCAAAAGTTATTCATTTGTCTTTTTTTATGGATTATGCTTTTTGTGTCATATCTAAAAGCGCTCTGCCCTATACAGGGTCATAAAGATTATTGTCCTGTTTTCTTTGAGATGTTTTCTAGTTTGGGGGTTTACATTTAAGTCTAATTAATTTTGAATTAATTTTTTTATGGGATGTGAGGTATGGGATTGAGGCACATTATTTTTCATATGGATATCCAAGCATTCTAACACTACTTGTTGAAAAGATTATCCTTTGTCCACTGAATTATCCTTATATTTGTAAGTTCAATTGACCATACTTGTATGTGTCTATTTTAGGACTATATATTCTATTTCACCGATCTATGAACATATCCTTTCACAAAGCCTTGATACTGTAGCTTTATACTGTTTTAAAATCAAGTAATATGTTTTCAAATTGTATTATTCTTTTTCCAAATGGTTTGGCTTTTCTAATTCATTTGCCTTTTTATATAAATTTTATAATCCACTTATCAACTTCCAAAAACGTTCTTTTGTTATTTGCTTGTGACTGCATTGATTCTTTAGATCAATTTGGAAAGAATTAACATCTTAACAATATTAAGTCTTCTAATCCATGAGCATGGGATGTCTCTCCATCGATTTAGGTGTTTTTTAATTTCTTATATCAGTGTTTTTTAGTTTTCAGCGTAGCAAACCTGCACATACTTTGGTAGATTTAGACCTAAATATTTCATTTTATTTAGTGCTACTGTAAGTGTTATTGCTTTTAAATTTTCAATAGTTTCTTGATAATTGATTATTGTATATTGATTTGTATCCTGCATCTTCATTGAAAAAGAAAATTCACCTTCATTAGGGTTATTTCTTCAAGTTTCCCTAACCGTCTACCTCATCAGTTTGAGATTATTTGCTTTTCAGAGTTCCTGGTTAGTTGTTTTTCGTAGTTTGCACCCACGTTTTTAGTTGTGATGAGTGGGAGGAAAAGGCCTTAGTGGTCTTACTCTATCTTGGTCAGCACTGTGGCTTATTATTTATTCTGATGTTCAAATTCCCTCAAATTTGACTAGAAAGAGTACATTCACGATGACTTCTGTGTCCTTTTAACACGTCCCATCATTTTTTTTTGAGCAGTATCTTACTTTTGCACAAGATGTTCAAAATTCATCTTGTACCATTTCTCTCCCCATTCTGGAATCTCTCTCAGGCACATTTGTTATTTCAGTGGAGAATAGTATTTAGAAACCAAGATCTGAGCAGT
>NW_022109491.1:21313704-21328449 GCF_000313985.2 Echinops telfairi | reverse complement strand
CCTGGATTTTGTATCGCACTGAATTGATTTTGTTGGTTTTATTTCTTAAGAAAACATTCATTTTGAGTGGATATCATATAAACCAGGAGTCCCTTGGATGTTGCATATAGTTCATGTTCTTGGCTACGAACACGAGGTTGGTAGTTTGAGTTCACACAGCGGTACCTTGGAAGAAAGATCTGATCATCTATTTCTGAAAAATCAGCCATGAAAAACCCTATGGAACACAGTTCTACTCTGGCTCCTATGGGATCTCCATGAGTGAGCATCAACAATGATATGATTTTTTTAAATAAATCATTTTAGCGGGGGCTCTTGCAGCTCTTATAACAACCTATACATCAATTGTTCAAACACACTTGTATTGTACATATGTTGCCATCATCATTTTCTTTCTCTTTTTTTTATCATTTTATTGGGGCTCATACAACTCATCACAATCCACACATACATCAATTGTGTAAAGCACACTTATACATTTGTTGCCCTCATCATTCTCAAAACTCTCGCTTTCGGCTTGGGCTCCTGGAATCAGCTCCTCATTTTCCTTCCCTGCCCCCTCCCTCCCCGCTCCTCCCTCCTTCATGAACCCTTGATAATTTATGAATTATTATTCTGTCATATCTTACACTGCCCGGCATCTCCCTTCACCCACTTTTCTGTTGCCCATCCGCTAGGGAGGAGGTTATATGTAGATCCTTGTGATCGGTTCCTCTTTTCTACCCCCCACTTCTACCCCCCCTTCCCTCTCGGTATCGCCACTCTCACTGCTGGTCCCGAGGGGCTCATCTGTCCTGGATTCCCTGTGTTCCCAGCCCCCATCTGTACTGCTATGCATTCTCTGGTCTAACCGAGTTTGCAAGGCAGAATTGGGATCATGATAGTTGCGGGGAGGAAGCGTTTAAGAACTAGAGGAGGTTGTGAGTCATTATTGCTACACTGAACCCTGAGTGACTCATCTCCTCCCCACTACCCTTCTGCAAGGGATGTCCAGTTGTCTACAGATGGGCATTGGGTCCCCATCACGTGCTCCCCTCATTCACGATGATGTGACTTTCCAACACCCCTACCCCGCCCCTCACCATCATCATTTTCAAAACATTTTCTTTCTACTTTGAGCCCTTGATATCAGCTGCTCTCCATGACCCCCTCCCCCAATATGATTGTTTTAACACATATACCTAGTACAAAAAATTTAAAGTAATAAGGAGTAATTAGTACACTTCTTTTTCTTTCTGTCCCTTCACCATCCAGTCTTATTATTATTTCCTTTTATATTTTTGAGTATGCTTATGCATCTGTTCTTGGTTTATCAGTTCTAAAATATATAAGTGCCCATTTTCTCTCCATCTGTAACCCCATACATGTTAGATGGCATATTTCTGTTTTGTCACATTTTATATACTTGTGTTCTGTTTTGTGACTCTTACATGTCATTATAGTAGCTATCTATTTGTTCTAAAGGAGCCTTGATGGTGTAGTGGGTTCAGTGTAGAGCTGCTGATGAAAGAGCACTTTGAACTTGGAGGGAGAAAGATGAGGCAGTCTACTCCCATAAAAACTTACAGCTTTGATACCAAGGGCTTTAGTAGAAAGAAAATGGTTTGAAAATGATGATGGCAACAAATGTACAAATGTGCTTGACACAAAGGATGGATGTATGGATTGTGATAAGAGTTGTATGAGCGCCAAATGAAATGATTTTTCAAAAAGAAAGAAAATATTTACAGCTTCATGTCAGCACTCACTTCCTTGGGGCCACAGCACCAGGACTCTATTTGCTTTAGCTTCGCGAGCTTCCTTAGCAACAAATGTCTGACAAACCTGATATGGCTGAGATTGAGAAATTCAATAAAGAAAATTTGAAGAAAACAGAAACGCAAGAGAAAAAACTTCCAAAGAAAACTTCGGGGCATGGGGGGGGGGGCAGAAATCATCGAACAGGAAAAGCAAGCTGACCAATCATAATGGGAAGATGCTGTCAACACGCACTGCGTGGCCTTCTGTTTTCCTTTTAGCTGTTTGATTTTATAAGGTGCAAAGAGATTGGATCAAGTTTAAATGACTGCCCTGCCCTTTTTCTCTTTTCTTTCTTTTTAAAATCATCTTATTGGCTCATACAACTCTTATCACAATCCATCCATCTGTCCATTGTGTCAAGCACATTTGTACATTTGTTGCCATCATCATTCTCAAAACATCTGCTTTCTACTTGAGCCCTTGGTATCAGCTCCTCATATTTTCCCCTCCCTCCCCACCCACTCTCCCTCACGAACACTTGATAATTTATAACCTATTATTATTATTTTTTCATGTCTTGCACTGTGCAATGTCTCCCTTCATCCACTTTTCTGTTGCCTGTCCCCCAGGGAGGGGGTTATATATAGATCTTTGTGATCATTTCCCCTTCTGCCTTCCCTTCCCTCCACCCTCCCAGTATTGCCACTCTCACCACTGGCCCTGAGGGGTTCATCTGTCCTGGATTCCCTGTGTTTCCAGTTCCTATCTGTACCAGTGTACATCCTCTGGTCTAGCCGGATTTCTCAGGTAGAATTGGGATCATGATAGTAGGGGGGAAGGAAGCATTAAAAAACTAGAGGAAAGTTGTATGTTTCATCATTGCTACATAGCACCCTGACTGGCTGGTCTCCTCCCTGCTACCCTTCAGCAAGGGGATGTTCAGTTGTCTACAGATGGGCTTTGGGTAAGGTGACCAGAACTCCCGCTTTTGAACCATTTTTCCCCCTGTCCCGCGGTGTTTTTAAAAAGTCCTGATTTTTGGAAAGAATGCACGACAAGCTAGGGTATACGGCTTTCAGCTGTCATGTGGCTATTTTGCCAGGATATGAGTTTTATCAATGGTGTCCCGCTTTACCAATGTTAAAATCTGGTCACCTTAATTGGGTCTCCACTCTGCACTCCCCCTCATTCACAATGATATGATTTTTTTCTTTGATGCCTGATACCTGATCCCATGGACACCTCATGATCACACAGGCTGGTATGCTTCTTCCATATTGGCTTTTTTGCTTCTCAGCTAGATGACCGCTTGTTTATCTTCAAGCCTTTAAGACCCCAGACCTATATTTTTTGATAGCTGGGCACCATCAGTTTTCTTCACCACATTTGCTTATGCACTCACTCTGTCTTCAGCATGCACTGCCCTTTTTCATATATATATATATATGAAATCAAGAACTACTGACAAGGTGGTATCTGTCTCCCTTCACCCCATCTGGTTGGCAATGGCTAAAAAGAACTTGCATGTTGTGGCAGAACACAAACTGGTGGGAATATATTGAAAACAATAGAGCTGTCTGGTTTGAAAAAAAATACAGCCTTGGAAAACTTATGGAGCAGTTCTACTCTGTTCTATAGGGGCACCCGGAGTTACAATCAACTGACTAGCACTGGGGTTTTGTACATAATATATGTGTCATACATCTATTTGTTTATAGAACAGTTGGTGGACACCTCCACTAGAGTATACGTTTTATGAAGGCAAGGGATTTTGTCTATCTGGCTTACTTCTATATCTAAGTGCTAGAGATGGTGGTACAAAACATCAATGAGTGAATGAATGAATGAATATCCATTGAATGAGTCCTATAATCCCATAGTTGTTTTATTTTAGCCTTACATTAAATATACTCCATGTCACTTTCTGCCTTTTTGTCTGTTTCTTCATTTGTCTCATGGTTGACTCACCTTCATTTTCATGGGTTGACCAGTGCCATGGCCAACACAATTGGTACCCTTGGCCCAGCTCTGAATTTACCTTCCATTGTGGAAAACAATCCCAGGCAGGCTGACAGCTTCTCTTCTGAAGAGCGTCCGTTCCTCTGCTTCGCTCCCTGAGCTCTCGCTTGAAAACCACGTGTAGGACAGACTGGAGGTACCAAGAATTTACCACCCTCAAGGGCTGTCTTCAACCTATGAGGCACAGCTCCTCTGTCCGTTAGTAGGACAACTCTGAGGTGAATTCTCTTTGACTCAGAGGGATCCTAACAGAAAGGAGCTCTAGTCAGCCACATCACTGAACTGCTCAATAAACCATCTTTTACCGGCATTTCTTGGTCCCTGTCTCATCTTCCTTGTTCCTTGACTCATGCTTCCTGGAAACACCTACCAAATAAACGTGCAGTGCCAAGTGTTAGCCCAAGGTCGGCTTTTGGAGAAACTCAAGTTATGAATTATTTCTTCAAAAAGGGCTTAGGAGAACTAGATCCCCTGGGCTCTTGGCATGCTCCAAAATATTTGTGTTTTCTTTACACGTGAACCACAGTTGGGGTATAAAACTCATGAGAACGTTCTTTTCTTGTGGATTGTTAAGAAACATCTCTGCTGCCTTGTAGCTCTGAGCGTTGGATCTCTTCCAGACAGTTGGCCAAGTAGCGTCTTCCAAATTTCCCTGCACAGCAGAGCGAGTGCTTCCAGTGCTTTGTCAGCTTGTTGAAACATTTCAATGGGCATTACCATAAGTTCCCAGAGCCTTGTTTTTGACTTCTCGAGCTGCCTTTTTGAAATTTTCTATTCAGCTCATTAACGTCTTCATTTGTTCCATTTGTCTTAGTTACTCTAGGATTACGAGCAAGTTTTAGTCTCTTTTGATATCTACTTTGATTTTTTCTGTCTTCCTGTCTTTCTAATGACCTTTTGTTGTCTTCATGAATGCTATTCTTGATGTGATCTCATAGCTCTTCAGGTCTTCTGTCATTAGTATTCAGTGCACCAAATCTGTTCTTGAGATGTTCTCAAAATACATGTAGAATAGATTCAAGGTCGCATTTTGGCTCTGGTGGATTTGTTTTAATTTTCTTCAGTTGTATCCTGAACTTACATATGAGCAATTGATGGTCCGCTCCCAGCTTCCAACAAGCTCCAAACCTGTTCCTTAACTGGATTATTACAGCAACAACAAAACTCTTCTCTGAAATCTTTCTCGACAACCCTAAATATGCTTTTATAAAACTGCTATAGCCTCTTTTTTTTTTTAAGAGAACAGAGTATACCTTCATTAAATGTCCATATTATGCCAAAATAAAATCTTAAGAAAAGTAAATAGGCATCTTATTCATGATTGAGCAGCTGAGATGATGTTTTGGGGGTTCTCTGTTTAAGTCAGTGACTAAGGAGACCGACAATGCTAACGCTTGGTAAAAAGTTACTTGGTGCTTGGTGCAGCCTGAGACCATGAAAACTAGTTGAAACCAGTTCAGATTTACTTTTGACATCATGTTACATATGAATAAATTTGCACTAAGTAAATAAGCCATAGAATTACTGTGTTAGTTTGGGTAGACTAGAGAAACAAATCCACGACACTCATATGTATATAAGAAAGACCTTTATATACAAGAGTAGTTGAATATTGAGAGAACACCCAAGTCCAGTCCAGATCAAGTTCGTAAGTCCGCTATTAGCCCATATGTCCAATAAACAATCTATAAAGTCCTCTTCAGACTCACGAAACACATGCAATGACGCCGAATGCAGGAAGGTCACAGGCCAGTACGTGGGAAGTCTTGTGGATCCAGTGGTATTGTAAGCATCTCAGCACTGGCAGGGTTCTCCACGTGGCTTCTCTGGCTCCAGAGGTCTGGCTCCATCAGCCTCTCTTGATGTATCTTCTCCACAGGGATATCTTGAAAAGAGTGAGCTGAGAGAGAGTGTCTCCTGCCTCCAAGGAGGAATACTGGAGTTCCCAAAATCCTCAGGAGAAGGCCATGCCCACACAGAGGCCTCATTGGCTATGACCTGATTGACAGGCTTGACTCCACCCCTTCATTCTGAATCCTCAAATTGACACCAGATTATGTAACTACCACAACTATAGTATATCTTATAGTTATTTTATGTAACCTATGTTTCTGCGGATAACTTTTCAGTTTTCCCCAACAGCTGATACATTTTAATATTTGAGTTCACCAGTGTAATGTTCAGTTGGCAGAGGTAACCTAATAAACCACCATTATGTTTTGGCTTTAAGGGATATACATTTCAATAAAGATACAGAAATGGAAAAAAACCTCTAAGTTTATTTAGAGAGATAGATGGATGAACAAAATGTGGTTTTATGCACAATGGAAAAGTAGCAGCCATCAAAAGGAATGAAGCCCTAATACATGATACAACAGGAATGAATAAACCTTGAAAACCTTATGCTAAATGAAATAAGTTAAATACATGTATGTGATCTGGAATTGGAGCATGCACTCGGATGGAAGGTACATTAGTGACCACACTGGACTGTTGGGGCTGAGAGGCATGGGAGTTATTGCTTAAGGGTACAGCATTTCTGTTTGGAGTGATGAAAACATTTTGGAAGCAAAGAGTGGTGAACATTGTATCATCATTTGTGACTAATGCCACTGGTTTATACTCTTGAAAATGGTTAAAACGGCAAATTTTAGGTTCACGTTTTGTCGTAATTTGGGGAAAAAAATCTAAAAAATAAGTCTATTAGACTTTCTATGTCTATTGAGGGCATCTTTGATCAATCGTTTCTTAGAAGGTTATTATGAAAAAATCCTAGTGAAAAAAAAAGAGAAAAAATCCTAGTATTTAAAGGATGACAACTAATTAATTTTTTAAAACTCTGTAGGCTGTTAAAATATGTCATCAGTCAACAGGCTGGGGACCATCATTTTTGCAACTCCTGATTGTAGTCAAATAATTTGGGATCTGGAAGAGACCATACAGATCCTATACTGGGGGGTTGCCAACTCACATACCTACAGATGCCCGACAAGTGTGAAGACTGTGGTACACTGGAGAGCCTGTTTACCAACTAAAGACAGTCAAATTAATTTTTAATAGTATTTTAACCAAAAGAGTATAGGGATCAAATAAAGCTCAGTCGGGCCTCTGCTAGTCTGCCTCAGTTCCTGTCATGTCCCCGGAGCATCTCATGAAGCAGCTGCTCTGCTGCTCCCCTGAATCTCATGCCCAGCCGTCTCTCTATGTGTCTTTCAGACCTTCATCATAGAGAGCCTTTCTCCCTCCCCTCCTTGTGAACAGAGACTATGTCTTATTTACCTTATTTATGCTTTGTATGTCATTGGAACTCTATAAAGTTTTGTGGTATAACTTTTATTATCAGCAAGCAATAAGAACCTTTACATAAAAAAAAAAGAATCTTTACATCTTGAAAATAAGTTATTTGTGGAATTAAATCTCATTCCATTTTTATAGAGAAAAAAATCTGACCCAAAGTGGTTGAGCAGCTTTCTGCACAAGTTGTATAGTAATGGTACCAGTTTCTCTTCCAATGTTCTTTCTGGCATCATAACTTACAGTAGTTTCCATTAGAAAATTAGGCACCAAGGCAAAAATGGAACGTTCTTAATTTCTAGAACTGACTTTCATGTCTGATTTGAATGCCCAGCCTGCCTCATAACACATAATTTAGATGTCTTCAGTGATACTTTTTGGGAGGGGGATATAATTTCAACTTACTGATTTATCTTGACTCAATTCAAAGCTCTCCAAACTCCCTGCCCTTTTCTCTCCAATACTGATCTAATTCCCAAGGAAATTAATTATACAGCCATAGCTGACCAAAGGTGAGGTCGGAGTGTCTACTCTTCGCCCCACCCCCACCCCCACCCCAGAAAGGATTCTGTATCATCACGTTTTATTGAAAGACTGACATGCAGATTGGGGTCACTCTCACTCCACATTAGACCTAGGAGGAGGTCAGGGCTCTAGATTCCCTGTGGTCCCCTGATGACCCTGAGATTTGAACCATGTAACTGAGTTCTTGCATCAGTTCTTGCCTGTCTGTGATCTGACCGTGGCGATACCACTCTCCAGCGGGCAGGATTGGTAGCAGGAATACTTTACCTTGTGTGGCCCCCACCACTGGCAGCCAGCCCCCTTCTCAGGCCACATGTCTAGAATTCCAAGGGTCTTTTTAAGAGATTTATTATGAATTGGGATTAAATACATATAGCATATGATTCCACAGTTCAATCACGTCCAGTAGAGCTGCACAGTTGCTGCCACAGTTTCCAAACATTCTTTTTCTACCTGGATTCCTTGCTATTGTCTCCCCACCACCCTCCTCAACCTCCTCCTCCCCCCAACAGCCCCGACTCCCTACACACACACACACACTGTACCCACCTCCTCCCCAAACCCTGTTTCTACTTGCTGCCCCCTTAGGTTCACCAATCCTGGGCTTTAGATTCCCCCAAAATAGGAAAGCACATACCACAACTTCAAGAGGGTGACTTCCAAGGACACAACACCCCTGATATACACTCTCATGTGAACAAACGAAACATTATAAACCAAAAATACAGAACATGTTGGAAACCAGATGAGGTCCAGCCTGCATCATAGTGGCGTGTAAGGTTTCTGGGGGGGGTAATACCTTGATTCTTGGCTTCGCTCAAGAAAGAATTCACGCTGAAGCCCGTTTTGTAATCCAAGTGGATTTTTATGAGGGACGGGGAGAGGTTTCAGGTTTTTCAGTCTCAAAAGAGTACACGCGATTTCAGGAAGCTGCCCTGGGGTTTATAACTGGACAACCTCGTGGAACAGGGCACCCACACTGGCACTGAGGCCAGAGAGCACACGACATGGCACGAGTGAGCCCCAGATTGCGCTGGGGGAAGGGCGGCTGTGGCCCCTAGTAGGCCTGGGTGGGCACAAGTGTACTCTGGCCTGCCACTGACCAGGGGCAGGGTCAAAAAAGAGAAGGCCCTTCCCTTGCCAGGGTATTTCAGACCTCTGACTGGAGAGACGTGGTTGACCCCATTGGCTCTGTTAAGCCCACCTGGCTGAGGTCATGAGCCTGGGCCTGGTTTGGACCAGCCAGGTGTACCTCTCACCTGGCTGGGGGTTTGAATTGGAGCATGGTCAGTTAGGGTCTTCATAGGTGTCTAATGGTCACCTGATTTATTTCCAACCTCCTCTAGGGGGCCCTTTGCTGGCATGGGAGGGACAACCCCTTGTTCCTTAATCTGGCTACCTAACAGATCTACTGACAGAAGTTTTAACAGTTAAGTCAGATTTATGTCTTTGATCTTCCAGACTCTTCTCTCGAAACCATTCTGTTTAGTAGCCACTTTCCTCCCATCCTCAGTTGTGGATAGAGGGAGTTCTCTGGAGGCTTATTTCCTATGTAGTTCCAACGATGAATCTTGGGCTTCCACTGTCATCCATAGCCTTCTGCACACTGGATTGTCACAATTTAGACTCTGATGCTAATCCCCTTTGATTTTGGATTATATAGATTACTATCCTTCAGTGACTGATGATGGCATGCTTTTACCATGTGGACTTAGTTGACATCTCACTTAGTTGTCTGCTTATTCGGAGACAAGCCTTTAAGACCCCAAATGCTATGTTATCTGATAGTCAGGCACCAATTACACTCTGCCACATTTTGCTATAGCGCCCGTATCTTCCGTGTTGCCTTCCTGAAGACGAGTATCGAGCAGGACCATGATGTAAGAACTAATTATTCTTAAATAATAGTATATATATATATATATATTCTCTTAATTTGTTATTACTTGGGAGTTAATACATATGTCATATCACTCCATAGTTCAATCACATCAAGCAGAATTGTACAATTGCTTCCATAATCGGTTTCCAAACATACTTTTTCTTCTGGACTACTTGACATCATCTCCCTTTTATCTGACCCTCCCCCCACCCCGCCCTCTGTACCACCACCACCCCTCGTTCTATTTGCTATCCCTATAGGCCCATCAGTCCAGGCTTCATCTACCCCAAACCAGGACAACAAATGACACAACTTCAAGAGGGTGACCCCAATGACACAGCACCTCTGAGATATACCCTCATGTGACAAGCATAAACAAAATAAAACAGAATGTCCGTCAGAGGTTTGCCGAAATAATACATAGCTTAATGTAGCACATAGGGTGTTGGTGTAGCAAGACCTTGTTTGTCTGCCAACCTACAGGGAACCACTCTTGGTGCAGCTGTCTTCTGCTTCCTCAGACACCATGTATTTCCCAACTCAAGTCCTCAGGAGACAAGTGTGTCTGAACTAGAGTCCAGCTCACCCAGTGGAGTTCCCACATGCAGTCTCACTGATGCAGCCTCTGGAGCATGCTGCGCGCCCCCAAGATCCAGGGTTCCGTGGCCCGGCGTTGCATGGACCCCGACCTGGGTTCCTGGGATATCCCCGACACCCAAGTTCAATGCAGCCCTTTCATTGCATGCCACCAAAGACATCCCCCCTGCCAAGTGGCAAAGTACCCTCAGTCATTCTTCCACCCACCTGGAGGTCAGTCCTCTCTCTCCTACCAACTAAACTCACTGCCATCGAGTCATCCTGCTCACAGCGACTCTGTAGGACCGGGCAGAACTGCCCCTGGGGGTTTCTGCCTGTCACTCTTATTATTATTAATTAAAAATGGTTTCACTGGAATATAATTCACAAGCGCTGTAATTCAATAGTTCAATCACATCAAGAAAAACTACAATCGTCGCCACAATCAATTTTAGAACATGTTCTTCATTCTTGCACTCATGATTATTAGCTCCCCATTCCTCCTAACCTCCCCTGCCATACCCCTAAAGAACCAGTCATCCAGTTACCATGTCTATAGATTTACCTTTCCTGGATTTCATATACAGAAAAACATTAAAAAAAAATAAACCCCCAAAAAACTAACAACAATAACAAAGTAAAACAGCGAAAACCTCAATCAAAAAGAAAGCAGAAAACATTAACAACTAGAACAAATTAAAGAATGGTCAAAAGGGAGATACAATGATAATGGTTAAGTGTTAATCAATCTGCATCTGCAAGAATCCACTTTCCAGTGCCTTCTGCATGATAGCAAGGCTATTACATCCTTCGTCTATAGTCAGAAGGGATTCATATGAGGCTTAATTCACGTATATTTTCCCTTTAAATGGGTCTAAAGGGAGGTTGAATAATAAGATATTACATTGTAACTTAACTATACCTGCCATAATTGACTTTATCATGCTATCTGGTAATAAGGCTACTCACATCCCTCAACTATGGTTAGAGGGAATTCACCGAAGCTCAATCCATGTGTGGGCCCTGTAGATGGATTTTGGGCATCTGAGACTGTAACTCTTTACCAGGGTAGAAAGCTCCAGTTTTCTCCCGCAGAGAGACTGGTGGTTTTGAACTGCTAATTTTGCAGTTAGCAGTCCAACATATAACCACTACACTGCCAGAGCTCTTCAGGTAATCTACAGAGGTCTTTAAATCCACCCACAGGCTCTAGGCTAAATTTAAGATATATTGATGCATATTTCATTCTTCTGACTTTTTCACATTGAGAAATCAAGACACAAAAGGGAAAAGGACTGGTTCAAAACCCAAACCTTCATAAATAGTCCCATGAAGACAGTTATTATTATTATTTTTTGTAATAAATAATTGCCAGATTTATCCCTGGATAAAAGCTTTAGAGGTAATGTAAAATATACAATCAAAACTTTACATGTTCTCATTACACTTACAGATTATTTCATTACAAATTATTTGATCAGCTCTTTTTATTAAAAAATACTTTGGGATTTTTTTTGGTGTATGTAGGTGTATGTGACACACTAGTATTATGTTTACTAAAAAATACACAACAAAAAAAATACCATATAGAAATTAGCAAGGTTAAGTTTTTGAGGTGTGTGTGTGTCTGTCTGTCTGTCTGTCTGTGGGGCATCCTCTTGCATGCCTTCCCTCAGGACTAGGTCTTCGGTGAGGGAGGACTTTACCGTTTCTTTCAAAAACTTTCTCTTCTCTCTCTTTGAGTTCATTGCATCTCTCTGACTAAGCAGGGGGGAAAACAGCTTTGCCTTCCTGAGGAATGGCGGTCCTATGAATTTAGTAATTCATAGCCAAGTCCTCCCAGCTGGGCAAGGCCTTCACGGCTGTCATTGACCTGCTATTTAACCACAGGTGAGAGGGCTTGGCAGATAGACCTAGCTGGCTAGGAATGACAGATCAGACATTTAGAATTCTGGGTTTTGGGTTTTTTTTTGCTTTTTGTTTTTCTTTGTATTAAGGACTCTGATGAATAACAGATTAAGGTTTTATAGTCATTTTTAATCTAGAAACCACCCCCGTACCAAAAAGAAAGAAAAAGTATTCTTTTTTTTTGGTCTCTGATTTGGAAAGGACCTCAGAGTGGCTTTCTCCCAATCACAAATTCCTCTCCACACTGGGTACCCCATTTGGTTGAAGTCTACTCTCCTCTGCGTGTTCCTGAGCATCTCCGTTTAACACAATTTATGGGACGGCCATTGGCCCACATGCCGGGGTCTCTCTTTATGTCCTAAGCCTCAGTGCGTTGTCCGAACTGAGGCGCTGGTTGCCCCGCCCCCAGTCCACGACCCCCTTCTTTCTTTAACAGGACTCCCGGCCCTTGGGTGTCATTCAACCATTGAGACTCCATCTCATGTATGGAGGGCACGGAAGGGATCAAGTGGTCGTGGGATTCAGAGCAGGCCCATGGGACCTTCATACATGTTCGAGTTGTGGATCCCACCTCCTGCTTTCAGAATCCTTGCTTGTGACGTGAGAGATTCTAAGGGCGAGATCTTCTCAGGACTCGGCGTCCCGTGGCCGCTGGCAGAGGACGAGCCACGGGGAGCACCTGCTCACTTGCCACGGAGGACTGGATTCCAAGGGGAGGAGCTGACGGTGCCATCCCCGGCTGGCAACCATGTGGAGGCACCGAGCAGCCCGCGGTCTGCTGCTCCTGAAGAAGGAGATGGTGAGCAGGGTCTCGGCCACCTCCTGCGCTGTGGCAGGAACCACTGGGCGGGCTTGTATTCCAAGACGCTTTGGGGGGTGGGGGGGTGGCCACGTGAGGTTCCGGGAGTGGGTGATACCGCGGTTCTTTGCATCACACGCTGAAAGAATTCACACCCAAGGACGGTGGGTGTGTGATCCCAGTGGGGTTTTTTTATGAAGGACAAGACAAGTGTCAGGTGTGAACAGTCTCAAAAGGGGACACGCTATTTCTGGGAAGTGGGCCAAGCTGCGCAGAAGCCCCGCTGGGGTTCACAACATGGGCACGAGCCACCAGGTGGAAAAGAGCACCCACAGGTGCGGAATGTGGGTGCGTGGGTGGGGGATCTGGGAGGCTAGAAGCCCAAGAACCCTAGAGGCTAAGAGTATGGGGGCCCAGGGCCCGAGAACTTGTGGGCCCAGAGCAGGCCCAGAGCTGGGCGCATGTGCCCCTGCACGTGGAGGGAGACCCTCACCCTCCACCTACCTCTGACCAGGAGCAGAGTAAGAGAGTGAGCAAAGGCGCGAGAGGGCAAGAGGCCATGAACCCAAGCCCATGTGGGCCCCGGAGCAGGCCAGGAGCAGGCCCTGAAGGAGCACACCCGGAGCAGCGCATGTGTGCCCCCACCCTCTGACCTGCTACAAGACCAGAGCGAGGCCTTCCACAGCCAGGATATTTCAAACCTCCGTCTGAGGAGGCGTGGTGATAGTATTGGTTGGGCCCATTGGCTATATTAGGCCCACCTGTAGGATGTACCGAATATAGGTGTATCCAAGACATTGACTTTACCTGGGCCTAAGGGGCTTGTGTCTGTGCATGCCCAGTTTGGGGTCTTCAGAGATGTTCAATGGTTGCCTGCTTTACAACCTCTTCTATGGGGGCCTTTGCAGGCATGGGCAGGATGACTCCCTTGTCCCTAAATCTAGCTACCTAACCGCTACATCTGAATCGCAAAACCACCGGTTGCTCGCAGGAGGAAGACAGGGCTCCCTACTCCTGTAAACAGTTACAGCCGAAAATGTTTTGAAAATTATGCTGGCAACATGTGTACAAATGTGCTTGACACAATGGATGGATGGATGGATGCTGATGAGAGCTGTAAGAGCCCCCAATAAAATGATTTAAAAAACAAACAAACCCAAAACAGTTACAGTCTTAGAAACTCCCAGGGCAGTTCTACCCTGTCCTACAGGGTTGCTACGTGTTGGCATCGGCTCCATAGCCAATGAGTTTGTTTTGTTTTGGCTTGTATTCATTCTATCATAGTTCAGGAGGCTAGAAGTCTGTCTTCATAGTGCGAGCTCTCGGGAAGGCTTTCTTTCCCTTTTAATTTCGGGGCAAGGGCCTTGTCGTCAGACTTTCCCTTGGTCCAGGAGTTTCTTAGCACAGGAACTCCAGGTCCGAATCTTATTGGACCCTCCCTGTCTCTGCTTGCTTCTCCCTCTGATTTAATGTCTTAGTAGCCCTGGTGGCGCAGGGGTTATAGCTTAGGCTGCTAACCTCAAGATAAGCAGTTTGAAAGCCCCTGTAAAGGGTTACAGTCTCAGAAACACACAGGGGCAGTTCTAACCTACCCAATAAGGCCATTATGAATCAGAATAAACGTAATGGCAGTGAGTGAGGTCATTGAAGAAAGGTTACTGAAGATACATCCCACCTAATCCTACCTCATTACGCATGCATTTGAATTGCAATGCTGGAGAAAGTACTGAAAGTACCACGGACAGCTAAAAGAACAAAGCAATCTGTCTTGAGAGAAGGCCGGCCAGTGTGTTCTTCAGAGGCCAGGGGGTAGGCCAGGGGGGCAAGACAATTTGGCAAGACCTACTTTGGACATGTTTTCAGGAGAGATCCAACCCTGGAGAAGGACAGCATGTTTGGTAAAGTGGAGGGTCAGCGGAAAAAGAGGAAGGCCTCAAGAAGATAGATTGACACCGTGACCATAACAGTGGGCCCAGGCATAGGAACAGGTTCGGGCAGTTTC
>NW_022109491.1:21312365-21313604 GCF_000313985.2 Echinops telfairi | reverse complement strand
GTGGGGGGGGTGGGAACCAACTCGATGGCCCCTAACAACAATAATTCTCATTACCATAATGACAGTTCACACCCACATGGGACCATAGCCACAGGCATATAGAGCCTAAGATCTACATCTACAACATGTCACAAAATGGCAGCAGCAATGCACTACCTGGCCAAATTGACACATACTGGGGGTGGGGAGTGGGGTGGGGTGGTAGTTACATAATCTGCGGTCAGTTTGGGACTTGAGGGGATTTAGAGTGAAGGGGTGGAGTCTAGTCTGTCAATCGGGATATAGCCAATGAGGCCTCTGTGTGGGCATGGCCTTCCCCTGAGGATTCTGGGAATTCCTGGATTTCCTCCTTGGAGGTGGGAGACCCTTCTTCTCTCACGACTCACTCCCTTGGAGACTACTGACAAGGCTGATTCCCTGCGAGAAGCCATATGGATCTACCCTGATGCAACCAGACCTCTGGAGCCAGAGAAGCCATGTGGAGAACCCTGCCAGCGCTGAGATGCTTCCAACCCCACTGGATCCCGAAGATTTCCAAACCTACTCGCCTGTGATCTTCCTGTATTCACCATCATTGCATGTGTTTTGTGAGTCAGAAGAGGACTTTATAACATGGTGCCGGATATATGGGCTAATATTGGACTTATGGACTTGATCTGGACTGGACTGGGTTGTTTACTCAAGATTCAACTACTCTTGTATATAAAACTCTTTAAAAAAAAATTTATTGGGGGCTCGTACAACTCTTATCACAATCCATACATACATCCATTGTGTCAAGCACATTTGTACATTTGTTGCCATCATCATTTTTTTAATGCTTCCTCCCGTACCCCACACCCACCATGATCATTTTCAAAACATTTTCTTTCTACTTGAGCCCTTGATATCAGCTCCTCATTTTTTCCCTCCCTCACAAACCCTTGATAATTTATAAATTATTATTAATTTTTCATGTCTTGCACTGTCTGACATCTACCTTCACCCACTTTTCTGTTGTCCGTCCCCAAGGAGGGGATTATATGTAGATCGTTGTGATTTCCCCCTTTCTATCCCACCTTCCCTCCACCCTCCCAGTATCACCACTTTCATCACTGGTCGTGAGGAGTTCATCAGAGCTGTGTTTCCAGCTCTGATCTGTACCACTGTACATCCTCTGGTCTAGCCAGATTTGTAAGGTAGAATTGGGATCATGATAGTGATGGGGAAGAAGTATTAAAGAACTAGAGGAAAGTTGTA
>NW_022109491.1:21309441-21312211 GCF_000313985.2 Echinops telfairi | reverse complement strand
GATACCTGATGCCATCACCACCTTGTGATCACACAGATTGGTGTGCTTCTTCCATGTGGGTTTTGTTGTTTCTCAGCTAGATGGTTACTTGTTTATCTTCAAGCCTTTAAGATCCCAGACGCTATACCTTTTGGTAGCTGGGCACCATCAGCTTTCTTCACCACATTTGCTTATGCATCTGCATTGTCTTCAGCAATTGTGTCAGGAAGGTGATAAAGCTCTTTCTTATACACATATGAGTGTCTATGGATTTGTTTCTCTAGTCCACCCAGACTCACACGGTGGGGGACACATTTCAATCCACCACAAGTAATATCAACAGTCCTGGGAGGCAAAAGCGGATGATTGGATCTGCATCTTGAGGAAGAAATAGGTGGGAGATGGGGACCTCAGACAAATGATGGTCATGCCTCACTCCCTGTGCCCTACAGCAGAGCCCAAAGAAAAGAATATCAGATAAAGCTTCAGAAGAACTGGATTCTGATTCGGGCAAGTCTGTGCCACATTCCGAGCCCCTGATTCCTAGTCAGTACGCAGCCTTAATGCTATCATAAGAGACCACCAGAACATCAAGGTCAGGTTTTAAGCTTATGGGCTCTGAAGCTGAGCTGCCTGGGTTCAAATTTCTGTCACTTAGTTGTGTGTCTCTAGGTAAGTCACTTACTTAAATTTCTATGCTTTTGTTTTCTGCTCTGCCGAAAGGTGATGATAATATTGGTACTTACTGAACAGATTTATTGTTGTGGCTTAGATGAGTTAATACATATGAAAGGCTTATTTAGAATAATGCTCGACATTAGTAAATTGTACTCAATAAGTATTAATTTTAAGAAAGTGCTCCTCCCTGAATTTCCTTTAATTTAAAAAGATATAGAACATTACATTTAGAGGTGAAGCTCTGCCTGTGCCTTCCCGTGCCTATCTCTCTCTGTTGCCTCATGGTGATCACTCTCCTGAGGTTAGTGTGCACTGCTCCTATCTCTATTCCCCCCCAATTTCATTACATGTGCATATCCCTAACCAACATACAATAGGTGGTCTTAAAAAAAGGGGGCATCATCGTGAAGAGGTCACTGAAGATATGGATACTATAGCAAAGTGTGACAAAGAAACCAAATGGTGCCCAGGCATCAGAAAGAATAGCATCTGGGCTCTTAAAAGTTTGCTTTCAAGCAAACAGTCATCTCAGTGAAGCATCGACTAATAGAAGCACACCAGCCTTTGTTCCACTTATTATTATTATTATTAAATAATAAAATCCAAATCTAAAAGAGGGAATGGCATCAGAGCTTAAATTGTGAACACCTGGCTTCCAGAAGGCTATAGATGACAGTGGAAACCCAAAACCCATTTTCAGAGTCCACACATGGATTAAGCTTGTGGTGGATCCTCTCTGATCACAGTTGAGGGATGTGAAGAGCCCTGTTATCAGACAGAGAGCATTGTAAAGTGGATTATGGCAGACATAGTTCAAAATGTAATGTCATTTGCTCTCTTGTTAGACTCATTTAAGGCTTTTCAGTTAAAAAAAATGAAGGGGAAGTACACGTGGATATTAAGCCCCTGGTGAATTCCCTCTGACCATGGACGTGGTTGTGAAGAGCCTTGCTAACATGCTCAATGCATTGGAGATTGGATAGTTGTAGATGGAGTTAAATTAAAATTTAGCACACTACCACTTGATCTTCCTTATGATCCATTTAAATTTGTTCTAGTTTTTAATATATTCTTTTCTTTAAAAAAAAATCATTTTATTGGGGGCTCATCCTGCTTTATTTTCAATTGAGGTTTTATCTATATTACTTTGTTGTTCTCAGTAGCTTGTTTGTTTTATCATGTTTCTTTATATGAAATCCAGACAGATAAATCTTTATTTTCAATTAAAGTTTTATCTATTTTTCTTTGTTGTTCTCATTAGTTTTGTTTTTTGTTTTCATGTTTTCTTATATGAAATCCAGACAGATAAATCTTTATTTTCAATTGAGGTTTTATCCATTTTACTTTGTTGTTCTCATTAGTTTGTTTTTTCATGTTTTCTTTATATGAAATCCAGACAGACAAATCTATAGAGACAGTAACTGGATCAATGATTCCTTGGAGGTCTGGCAGGGGCTGCTGGGGGGAAATGGGAAGCTAATGGATTGTGATGATGATTGTACAATGCGTATTGATGTGATTCAACCGTTGAATTGTATGATGTGTGAATTATATTCCAATAAAACTGTTGGAAAGGGGGAAAAAAGCATTGCATTTCATTTTTTTCTCACTCAAAGTGATGCTTGAGCCTTATCCGCCTTGATGGATGATCGCACTACTAAGTTCAGTACAGATGACCATGTCTTGATTCCTTTCCCAGTTTATCGATTCTTAGATTTCTCTCAGCCTTGCACTGTTACAAACAAAGCTGCCCTGATCATCCTGGTGGCTTTTGCCTCAGGCCTAGTGTGAGCATTTCTTTAGTGCGTCTGTCAAGTGTCTACAACTCCTTGCCGGTGAAGCCTACTTTTCCGGTCGCCCACTGAGTTGATGCAGTGTCCCTGGGTTATGCAAATGGTTCATGTCTGCAGCTGCCAACGCAAAGGATGGAAGCACCTCCAAAGAAAGGCCTAGACATCTACGGAACTTCCAAATAAACAACCATTGACAACCCTACAGAACGTAATAACACAAAAACCAATAACCCCATCCTAAAATGGGCCAATAACTTGAATAAACATTTAACCAAAGAGTACATTCAAATGGCACCAATCAGGAAAAGATAGTCAGTGTC
>NW_022109491.1:21302020-21308232 GCF_000313985.2 Echinops telfairi | reverse complement strand
CCTCCCCGAGACCCCTCTGCAAGGGGATCTCCAGTGGCCTACTAATGGGCTTTGGATCTCCACTCCGCACTCCCCCCATCATTCACTATGAAAGGACATTTTTTAATGTCTCATGAAACCGACTTTTTTAAGAAACTGGATTAGTCGATTTGTAGGTTGCTCCACACTCTGCATTTGTCCATTACTTTCTCATGGTGGTATTGAACTTGTTTCCCTATGTCATGTGTTTACTTGGCAGGGAGACATAGGCTGTCCTTACTTCCAAGTTCATATTGGGATACAAACCCACCCACTGCCATTGAATCAGTTCTTACTCACAGTGACGCACAGGGCTTCTGAGACTGTAAATCTTTATAGGAACAGAGAGCCTCATTTTCCTGAGAAGTGCCTGGTGTGTTTGAACCTCCAACCTGGATGTTAGCAGTTCAATACTTAGCTGACAGCGCCATCACGAATCCTTTCGTAGCTCCCTGCCATCTGGTCGACACTGCCTGGAACTGCCCTGGGGTGGAACTCACAGGAATGGAAGGCCTGCTTACGCCTCAGAAGCAGATGGTGGTTTCGCAGCACTTCCCCTGAAACTAGTGGTATGCTAGTAAATATGTAACAGCCAGCTCTCGGCACGCCACGGAGTTGCTCTGGTTTGCTGTAGTTGCTGATTTCTGTGGTGTAAATGCTCCCGCCATGGCCAATGTCAAGCTCAAGCTTCAGTGTGATTCCAATAGACTAGAAAGTTTCCTGACAGTGTAAACATCACTCCAGCACACCACTGCCTTTAACCCTGTGAGACTTCACCTTGCTCGGCATATGATTTCCAATGGTCTTGTTTGCTTTATCTCCACAGGGGCTGTACCAGCTCACCAGGGATATCATTGTGATGATCCGAGTGTGTAAAATGTTCCGCCGAAGCCTCCGGGGATTCCGGGAATATCAGATCATTGAGACTGGTCACAGAAAACACCCAATCTTTTCCTTCTGGGACGTAAGTAGCTGGGATCTCCAGGATTACGAGGGTCTGAAGCAGAGGGCAGGGGGCGGGGTGTGTGTCCAATAAATAGCAGCCCACTTCCTAGTCCAAGCTCTGAATCAACTTAAAACAGAAGATAAAAAATGAAGCAGATGAGGGACCCAACTGTCACTTTGAGTAATTATAAGGCTAAAAAAGTGCCTTGTGTCATCCGGCAAGAATGTCATCAGGCAAGAATACTGAACCTTAGCATTTAGACAGCCTTCTACACCCAGAGGAGCTGTGGTAGTACAGGGGTTATGCATTGGTCTGCAATCTGCATGGTCAGTAGTTCAAAACCACCAGCAGCCCCTCGTGAGAAAGACTGGGCTTTCTACGCTCATAAACGGAGTTACAGTCTTGGAAACCCATGGAGGGTTGCTATGAGTCAGCAGTGACCGGATGGTGGTGGTTCTTGTCATCCACCCAGAGAGAACCCCGGTGGCACTGTTGAGTAAGTGTTGGCCCCATAACCAGAAGGTTAGTGCTGCAAACCCTGGAGAAAGATGAGGTTATTCACTCCCAGAAAGATCGACATCCTTGGAAACCCTAGATAGGATCACTACAAGTTAGACATGCCTTGATGGTAGTGGGTCTTATTTTCTCTCCCCACCCCACCGCCCTATAGTTTTATTGGCATATAATCCACATATCATACAACCACACAAGAAGAGTTGTACAATCATCACCACAATCAGTTTTAGAATAGTTTGGTTTTCTATACGCACGTGCACACACAGCGCTGGACCAAGGGGGCCCCCACTGCACAGGAGGCCCTGCTGCCCCAAACCTTGGGCGGAGGAGAGAGCTGGGTGTGAGTTCAGAGGGAAGGAGAAAGGGGTGTCCGATTTCTCCCTCTAAACTTAACAAAGAACTTCAGTTACTCCTCAGTGTGGAGGAGAGAGGCTAGTAGTGTCCTATTAAAATAACTCTCTCCATGTGGAAAATAAGAGCAGGAGCAGGGAAGAAGTGCCTTCCAGGCTAGCAACCCAGCCAGAGTCACGTGTCTTCCCACGATGGGGTTGGATTTATTCATCCCTGGAATCTTGTACATCCTTGCCCTCTGACGACACTTTAGCCATGGACCATGGAACCTGAACCTGTGGGTTTGGATACCAGCTGCAACATTGACTGGGTGTGGGATGCTTGGAAGGAGCGAGCCGTGGTGGCGCAGTGGTTAAGTGATTAAAACTCCCAGCTCCGTGGGAGAAAGATCTGACGGTCTGCCTCCAGAAAGGCTAACAGAGCGAGGAGACCTACTGGGCCAGTTCTACTTTTACAGGGCCCCTGGGAGTGGGAATCAGCTCCATGCCATTGGGTTGGGTCGGGGTGGGGCAAGTTCTTTGGCCCCATTCAAATTCAAGACAGGACTGTGTATCTGTTTTGTCCTGGTGGAGAAGGAAGATGCGTGGTGCCTGTCTCATTATTTGCATTAAGCAAAGTGGGAGGTCTAGGAGTGGTGCAAATGGTTAAGAGCCCTACCTCTGGCCTATAGATCCGTGGTTTGAAGCCACCTAGAGAAGCCACAGAAGGCAGGTCTGGTGGTCTGCTTCCAAAAGGTCACAACCTTGAAAATCGTAGGAAGCAGTTGTCCTCTGCACCCCTGGGGCTGCCAGGACATCTACCAACAGCAAACAGAGGCTGGCTTAAGTTACTGGGTCCTCCTCCTTTATTTATTCACTTTTGTCCCTTTTCCTCTACACTTTCCCATTTTGTTCTTCTTTCCCTCCTTCCTTCTTTATTTTCCCTCTACTCTTCTTTCCCTTGACCTTCACCCTGTGCTTCTCTGACTTTGCAGTAGTATGCCGCCGTGGCTGCATGCGATCCTAAGGCTGAGCTGGGACTTTTTTTGTTTTAAATCCTTTTATTGTGGGCTCTTATAACATTCCATACATCGATTGTATCAAGCACACTTGTACATATGTTGCCATCATCATGTTCTAAGCATTTACTTTCTACTTGAGTCCTTGGTATCAGCTCCCCCACCCTCACCCCCCATGACCCCTTTAAGCAGAGGTAGCGATTAGAGGACCAGCAGGGAGGACGTTTCCCAGGGCACTAGAAAGGAGTCTGGGATGCAAGATCCTAGGGGCCCATCTTGCTGATTCTATTTCCTCTCCTTCTACTTTTTCAGAAAAAGAAGCAGGGCCGGATCACATTCGACACCATGGCCTTTGTGGCTGAGGAGGTATGGACTTGCTACTGGGGGTTTTCTCTGTGCATCGTGGCCTGGAAGAAGCACTGGGAGAACTGGTTCAGGCCAGGTTCTGCCACCAACCCATCCAGTGTGTCACCCTGAGCGAGCCACTGAGCTTCCTTGCCTAGAGAAGTACTGACCTCAACTCCCCCTTTCAGCTAACGCCTTCTAAGCCTGTGAACTCCCCTAAACCAGGAGTCATTTTACAGCTGAGCAGAGCCAGCCGGGAGAGCACCTGGGGTTGGACCCTTGGGAAAAGGTGGCAGGCAAAGCAGAGGGTATGAGCACCTCAGACGGAGGAGAAAGAATCAAGAGGGTGGGGAAGGTCTCTGAACATGAACTCTGCCTCTGTCCCTATCTCGTCGTGAGCCCCTGGACAGGCCTGTCCCTCACTTGGTTGTGAGATGAGGCAGTTGGATCAGATGACCCGGAAGCATCTCTTTGCTCTGAAGAGGAGTGACCTTTGTAGCTGGGTAGCTTTGCAGGTTTAACCTGTTTTCTGCATTGCATGCATCATTATCGTTTTCCTGGGCTTCTCCTCACCAAATCCTGGCTATTAAATTCAAATTTACAAATAAATGAACAATTAAAAGGAATCTACCAATTGATAGGGAAGATCTGATTCATGTTGGGTTTTCGCTCAAGAAAAATGGGAGAAAAGAACATAGTAACATAATTGGCATCCAGAACAAGGTGTGGCTTCGGTTGTCTGACACTGGGCCTTGAAGGTCAGTGTAGGAGAAACGAGGGCTTACTCAGAGCATCCAGGAATGCTAGAGTAGAAGGAAATGCTGAGCATCTCAGTTGAGGGAGACAGAAACACACAAGGGAACAAACGGTTGATAGGCCAGGTCCCCAGGCTCTTGAATGGGCTGAGTCTCACTCTGGTTCCAGTACAGACGCAGCCAGGGGGTGGTCTGATTTAAAAACCCACCATTCCTGTGGGATTATAAAGAGACTTTTCCCCAGCTTTGTCTCCCCCAAAGATATGACGAACATTAGAGGCTGTTTGTCAGCATATGGTGGGAGGCCAGATGCTTAGAGACATCCTCCCTGAAGGCATTCAGTTGCCAGACTACTGTCTGGTCCCACCACAGGTAGGCCCTGCTCCCTGCTGTTAAGGACAATGGGCTACTTCTCCCTAAAGGCTTGAGGCCATCAGTTTGGGCCCTGCATGGTGGGTTTACACCCTACATAATGGTTTCTATGGAGATCCAGAGACCAAGTCAAACGCTCAGTGACATCCAAAGTTAGGCTGCCATCCTGAATCTAGAATCCGCCCAACTTGTCACATGTATACCCCCAATCCCTCCTCTTCCTATTGCATGTACATCCCTAGATTGTCCCCCTCTCCTTGCTGTATAACCTATAGTACAACCCCTTCCTGTGATGTATGTCTTTACCTATAATTAGTGGGCTTGCACTCCCCCCAAAGGTTTATAGGCCTAGGTTAGCAATAAAGAGGGCTCTTGGGCTCCCCCCTTGGCCTCTCATCGGTTTCCCCTCTCCTCTCCCATCCTTGCCCCCACCCTTCCCTTTCCCCTTGTCCTCCTTCCCCTCCCCCTATCTCCACATGGACCACCAGGTGGGGCTGAGGTGAGCATGCTACCATGAAATGTGTCTGACTCCATTATTTCTATCTCTCATGCTCTCGATGACTTTATTATAATCTTTATGTATCTCAAGCATACAATTGCACCTATCGAACTCACGATCAGTTGTGGAGGGCTGGCATTTCCCCCCCACCCCCCACATTCCTAAAGGATGTAGAGACAGCATGTGGATTAGTGCTTACCATGGGCTGCGGGGAGGGGAGAGTTGGTAATTATTAATGGAAAGTTTTAATTTGGATCAATGAACACATTATGGTGATGGTTGTACAATCGTGTGAATACAATTCCTACCACTTGATTGTACTCTGAAAATGAGGATGAGGTGATTCAAGTCTGAGGAAAGGTGTGCAGGTCAGTGGAGAGAGCAGAGACTGCCTGCTTCTGTGCGGATTGACAGCCCTGGGAACCTGAAGGGGCAGTGCTACTCCGTCTTATAGCATCATTACAGGTTGGAATCAACCTGATGGAAACCTTTATATATATAAAATTTAAAAATAATATTTTCTTGTGTTTTTGGTAAAGGTTCACCCAGCGGTTTAGGTTCCCATTCTATAAAAGACAAAACAAAACAAAACAAAAAACCCAAACAAAAAATCTAACTGCCTTCAAGTCGTTTCCAACTCATAGTGACCCTATAGGACAGGGTAGAACTGCCCCTGTGGGTTTCTGACACTGTAACTCTTTACGGGAGTAGAAAGCTTCGTATTTCTCTTTCAGAGCCATTGGTGGTTTTGAACTGCTGACATTGTGGTGAGCAGCCTAACATGTAACCCACTACATCACCAGAGCTCATATGGCAGTATGTATAAAAACATAGTAACTCACTCTCATCGAATCAATTTGGACTCTTGGAGAACCTATAGGACAATGTAGAACTGCCCCTGTGAGTTTCCAAGACTGTAACTCTTTTTTTTAAAAAAAAAATTTCCCCCCCTGTACTTTTATTGGGGGCTCTTACAGCTCTTATCACAATCCATACATTTCTCCAGTGTGTCAAGCACATTTGCACATATGCCACCATCATCCTTTTCAAAGCATTCTCTTCCCACTTGAACCCCTGATATCAGCTCCGTATTTCTTCCCCCTCCCTCCCTACCCCCACCCTCCCTCACGAGTCCTTGATAAGTAATAGATTATTATTTTCATATCTTACATTGTCCTCCATCGTCCCTTACCTACTTTTCTGTTATTTGTCCCTCTGGGAGGGGCTTATAGATTGATCCCTGTGATGGATTCCCCCTTTCTCTCTTCACCCTCCCCTCCAAGACTATAACTCTACGGGAGTAGAAAGTCCCATTTTTCTCTTGCTGAGTGGCTGGTGGCTTCCAACTGCTGACCTTGTGGTTAGAAGCCCAGTGTGTAACCACTACATCACAACACACACACACACACACAC
>NW_022109491.1:21294500-21301718 GCF_000313985.2 Echinops telfairi | reverse complement strand
GGCTGCCATGTGGCTATTTCGCCAGGATATGAGTTTTATCAATGGTGTCCTGCTTTACCAATGTTAAAATCTGGTCACCTTATGCTAGAGAAATCCTGTGGAGACCCCTGCCAGCACTGAGAAGCTTACACACTCACTGATTCAGCTTTGCTCCTGCATTCTGTGTTATTGTGTGGGTTTTGTGACTTTGAGGAGGACTTTGTAGATTGATGTCGGACATATGGGCTAATGTCGGGCTTATGGGCTTGGACTGGACTGGGTTGGGATGCTTAATGTACAATTACCCTTTATATAAAGCTCTCTCATAAAATATGAGTATTTATGAGTTTTGTTTCTCTAGTCTACCCAGATTAACTCAGCCCCCAATAAAAGTATTTTTAAAAAAATGTATACATAGAAAAAGAGACAGGAAACAAATATGCCCAATGCTAGTGGCTAATTCTGGTGGTGGTAGGATTATGGACAGCCACTGTTATTCTTGCTCCTCTGCTGAGTGCTAGGGACTGCCAGGTAGGAGAGAAGGGGAAGCCCTATGAACCAAGTCCAGGAAGTCTCCAGGGGCCCTGTGGGAATTGCACTTCCTCCCCCACACTCACCCACCCGCCCTGCCTTCAGGTAGTTTTTTTTTTTTTAAGCTTCTCTGGTTGGCTCAGCTCTGCAGCAGTTGTGAAATAACGTCACCCAACCCTTAGGGAGCTAATTAGGAGATAAGGTGATGAAACTTACCCTGAAAGCTAAATAACAGTTCCATAGGAATCCAGAGATGAGAGTCACTAAGGGTTGGGATGTTGCGAAAATTTCCTGAAGGAATTAAGGTGTCATAGGGACTCAAAAAATCACTTTGGCTTATGGAGGCTGCAGACATCTGTGTTTTATCATAAGTCAACCCTGTGTCAGAAACCCCGACAGGTCATTGATAGCAAGATGGAATTGGACAAGTAGAAAGGGTGGATCGAACCCAGGTCATCACAATGGTGCCCACTTCTATAGCCCTGGCTGTGCCCAGCATAGACTGAGTCTGCTATCCCCTGGTGGCACAACATTTAAGCAATCAGCCACTAACCGTAGGCTGTCTGCTTGAACTAACCCAGCCACTCTGTGGGAGAAAGATCTGCTTCTATAAAGATGCCAGCCAAGACAACCTTCTGGGACAGTTCTCTGTCACATGGGGTTTCTGTGAGTGGGAATCCACTCAACAACGCTGATGGAGGCCAGTTCTGCTGATATCAAACAGGGAAACAGATTCAAGGAGCAGGGCCATCCCCCCACCCCTAGGACTACACAGGGAGTAGCAGGGGCAAAGTCAGACCCAGCATCAGGCACCAGAGCTCTGGTGCTTCCCCACAGCCTCACGTGCTTCTGGTCACCAAGCTTTGCTCCCTCACTAAGCTAGGTTGCCTTTCAGAGTGAATAGGTGAAGCGTCTCATCTGCTTTTCTGGTGTTCAGAATGCTTCCTCATGCCCCGTGCCATTTTGTTTCACGATAATTACTGTTCTGTAAGGACACCAGTATTCATTCATTCATTCTTTCCATAAAGACTTCTTTTACTGAGTGCCACCCTCTTCTGGAGAAATACAAAAGGTAAACAGAGCCTTTATCATGTTTCTGTAAGGTAGTTTTGGCGACGGAGGGAAAGAAAGAAAGAAGGCAAAGGCAGAAAATAGTTTTAAAGGTTTATTTCAGAGCTCCTGGGCGAGGTTCACGGGTCCCCAGTTGGAGGTCCACGAGGTTGCACTGCCTGGGATGTAGGAGAAGGTTTTATAGTACTGGTCTGAGGTAAAGGCAGTGGAATTTTCCACTGCGGTTTCACTGTTGTGCAAGGTGGGCAGTTAGTAACACAGAAACAATGTAACAATGGAGCTACCATCTGTGGCAGTCACCTAATCTGGTGTCAATTTAAGGATTAAGAGGGTAGAGGTGGAGTCTAGGCTGTCAATCTGGAGATAGCCAATGAGACTTCTGTGTGGGCATGACCTTCTCCTGAGAATTCTGGGAAATCTGGTACTTCCTCCTCTCTCTGCTGCTCTGTGGGAGACATTGCAGAAGATGAGCCACATGGACGAAACCAGACCTCTGAAGCCAGAGAAGCCACAGAGAGACCCCTGCCAGCACTGAGATGCTTATAACACCACTGGAGCCAAAGACTTTCTACCCACTGGCTTGTGATCATCCTGCATTTGGCTTCATTGCATGTGTTTCATGAGTCTGAAGAGGACTTTATAGATTAGTATCGGACATATGGGCTAATAGCAGACTTATGGACTTGATCTGGACTGGGATGGGATGTTTTCTCAATGTTCAATTGCTCTTGTATATAAACCTCTCCCTTATATACATACATGTGTTTATGAATTTGTTTCTCTAGTCTACCCAGACTAGCACACTATCCATCTGCATCAGGGATTTAAAGGCCATCATCAGGAGGTGTTGCGCACTGTCTGTCAGGATCTTGCTCCACTTACCCACCCCACCTGTTCCCGTTTCTGCCCAGCATTCCAGCCTTTTTGGTGATAAGCGGAGTTGTAGCCTGTCTGGCTGCTTCCTGCTGGTAGGGGGCACTGTGGGGCCTAGACACTGGAGCAGGCCGAAGGAGGGCTGATGGGCAAGTGGGTATACAAGTGTTGAAGAAGCTGATTCACTGTGACCCTAAACAGGTCTTGTACGTGCCGCTGGATAAATCTGAGAAAGCATTGGTCTAAGAGAAAAAATAAGAAGATAAGGATTAGTGGCAACAGCCAGGAGGCTAAATGGGATTGCAACCAGTCAAACGGGGAATAATTTTTCCTTCTGTGACTGCAAAGTTCTTTGCTTAGGCAGGTCAGTGTTTCTATGTTTTTCTCTATGAGTCCAGATTCACTGATGTAATAACAGCACTCTTACCTGAGGAAGAGGCAGGTACCCCCTTTTTCAGCGGTTAGAAGATCTAAGGCCTGTCAGTTTTGTAGAGCAACCTGGGTCAGAGAAGTAATCTGGCGCTGCTGTGAGGCTGAGGAGGCTGAGGCGGACATTGAGGTGATCTGTAATCGGTCTTTGAAATCTTGTGCTGAGATGATGGGGTGGCTGAGTGTGCCTCCAGCTATTCCAGATGCTACGATAGAAGAGGCTAGGCTTATACCTACCATTATAGGAAGGAATGCTGCTTTCCTTGACCTTTGGACAGAGAGTAACCATGTTAACTCAGACTGACCATACAGGTGAGCTGAGGAACTACCGTAACTGAAAAACAAGGTCCTGCTGTGGAGGCATTTACACATTTAGTTAAAGTTCCATTGCACCAAAAGAATTGTCCCGGGTTGGAGAAAATCTGAGTGTTAACAGTTATGTTTGCAAATTCCACGCAGGGAAAAGCCATCTACATTCTGATCTGTGAAGGAACAGACTCCCTGTGGCTGGGTCTGACTTACTTCCTCTGGCTTCCACAGTGGGACCCGACTTGGTGGAGGGGTACATTCTGTTGGGGGTCCCTTTTTGGGAATGAGCCTACCAAAGGTGATGGGGCAGCGGCCAGCAGAGGTCTTTGGAGGGAGGTGCACAGGAAGCAATGAGAGACATCTTTGAGCTCCTGGGTTCGATTAAGGAAGAGTAGAGTCTGTTAGGTTATTTGTGAGGTATTTGATCTTGAAGTGTTTGTTCTGCCTAGAGAATGTTGGCGGAAATTTGTACCTGGGCTTGAGAGGCTAAACCGTATTCCCTGTAAGTGTTAATACTGCATGAGGGCACTGAGCTGTATTGAGAGTTGTATAGTTTGCCTATGACTCCCTCCACTCACCTCTGGTTCTAAGGATCAGCAATACGGAGCTGGAATGTTCCATCCTGAATAAAAAGGGCTGAATCGGTATGTCCTCGCCCGTTGTATGCGTCGTGTATTGTGTGTGACCAGTATGGACACCCACCATACTGCTCAGGCCACAACCGACAGGGGGCCTGTTTTTGGTCACATGGGAAGCAGACAAACGGTCTGTAATGAGTTGTGGTTGCCTTAGAACTGAATGACAAGCTCACTTTGGCTCCCTTGGAGAGAACAGTCTTCCTGGCTGATAAGATGAGTTATTTCGGTCGTGAAGTGTAGGTTTCTTTGAATTTAAAACGCCACACATAAGAGTGATGGGCTTCAACCATCCTTAGTAGGGTTAAGACTATGACTGAGGCATATTTGAGTGGGTTCCAAAACCTGACAAACATAGGGGGCCTCAGGATTAAGGGGTAGGGGTGGGGGGTAGACAAATGGGTTGTGAGATCTCACTACCTTCGGACCAGCCTTTTTCACTCTCCTGTGAATAAGTCCACCACAATCGATCTACTTTGTAAAATTTTCAAAACATTTCATCCCTTCTTTCAAATGCATTATTTGCTGGTGTTGTAAACCAAGGCAATTAAAGTTCACTTCCCCTCAAAACTTCTACAACTTATGACAGACCCTCCTCAAGTTTAGCTTTACTATCTTTCACATTCTGGCACAACCAGACATGATACTTCAAGACAAAACTACTCTCTTTTTCCCTCTTTAAAACAAAACACAAAAACCTATTACTAATCATTCTGTTTTCCCTCTTGCTTTTCAGCCCATGCTACGACTTTCAGCTCAGTTCTTAAGGTGGTTTTCGTTCAGTAGTCTAGAACATACTAAGTCATTTCATCTATTTCCACCACCCCAAAATGCTACACTTTAATCACTATGATTTTCTTAATTGACTCAAAAACAGTATGGCTTGGCTTCACTTGGTAAAGTTAATATGATTTTAAAATATATATATGTGTATATATACACACACATACACACATTTTATTTTATTTTATTTTTTGGTTGGCAGTTTTTGGGTTTTTTTTAGTCATTTTATCAGGGGCTCATACAACTCTTATCACAATCCATACATACATCAATTGCATACACACATTTTAAATAGAAGAAAAATACTTTAAGAACATGTCACTTTGAAAGGACATCAAATAAAAAATAAAAGCAAATAACTAAAAGCTACTTTACAAGAGGATTGGCAATTAATTTAGCATTAATAATGGGGGAACCTTTAGTACAATGATTCTCAACCTTCCTAATGCCATGGCCCTTTAATACAGTTCTTCATGTTGTGGTGACCCCAACCATAAAGTTATTTTCGTAGCTACTTAATAACTGTAATTTTGCTGCTGCTAGGAATCATAATATAAATATCTGATGGCATCACGCAGGGTAACTCCTATGTGGGCGTATCTGCATGTGGGCAGACCTACCTGGAGACAGATAGAGTAGTGGAGTCTTGGTTCCTAAAACCACCAGAAATATGTGTTTTCCGATGGTTTTAGGCAACCCCTATGAAAGGGTTGTTCGACCCCCACGGGGTTCGTGACCCACAGGTTGAGAACTGCTGCTTTAGTAGATAGGAACCCCGTTCTTCCATATTGCTTTGTGGTCATCAAAAAGGCATACCAGGAGTCGGTAAATATGTTGGCTGGTTTTCCTTTGGCGGTGTGTAGAGCTCAGGTCCGGGCGATGAGCTCGGCTTTTGGGGAAGCTGTTCCTTCTGGCAAGCGAGCAGCCTCCACCGTGTCAGTGAACAAAACTCCTGCACAGGAGGCTCGCTGGCAGCCCTGGGTGTCTACACTTGAGCTTCCGTCTACCAACAGAGTGAAATCAGCTTCAGGGGAGACTGGCCCCTTAAATCCTGTCTGGGAGGAGCCAGGGCCTCAACAATGTACGTGCATGAGCCAGAGCCTCAACAATGTACGTGCATGAATGAAAACTGGGGACTGCGTCTGATTGGGGTAATAGAGTTGCTGGGTTGAGAGATGGGGACTGAGAAAGAGAAATGAGCAGATCTGCCAGTCAGCTAGCCGCTGTCTCCCTGGTTTACTTGGGAAGAAACTATTTTGCTAGCTCTCTGGTGGGCCTTGGCTTCTTGGTCTCATAAACTGCGAAGGGAAAGGGAACGACTCAGGGGACACTGCAGTGCTTCTGAAGCCCAGAGAAGCGCTCGGTATTGTCTAGACCAGGGGTGCTCAATACGTTGATCTCCATCTACTAGTCGATCGCAAATGCAGTGTGGGTAGATCGCAAGGCATTGAAAAAATACATGTAAGCCTATCATCACTCCCATCACTTAATTGATATACAGCGCAGCCACTCAGATGCAATCGTAGGTGTCAAACGCATGCACAAACTGCGCTAAGTACAGCAAAACTGACAAGCTATCACCAACTTTTAGACCTTGTTTTTTTTTCTTAAACGTAAGAAAGGGTATTAAAATGAGTGGGGGAGCTGGACCAATAAGAAGACAAAAACGTGTCACTTTCATACGGAATGGGAGATTTTGACATGACCAGCCGACATTCAGCTGAAGTCCAGAGCGCATGAACAGTTCTGGAATTTTCTCACAGAGGGAAAGTACCCAAACATGAGAAAATGTGCTACCTCCTTGACTGCATGATTCAGCTCCACTTATTGATGTGAGTCAGCCTTTTCCCACACAAAGCTCATTAAGTCCAAGTACCGTTCCACCATGACTGATGATCATTTGGAAGTGTGCTTGAGGCTGGCTGTCAGCAGCTCCTGTCCGGACTATGCATCCCTGGCTCATTCCATTCAGTGCAAGTCATCGGAGTAAACTCAGATAGTGACAAAAAATGTACATAGTTCATTGTGTTGTGTTGTGCAATGTGGACTCATGCAGTTAGGCAAGGTACATAAACAGACATTGTATATATAAAGAATTCTCAATGCATTTTTGAATAAATGTAATGAATAAAAATAAATATATGGTTAGCATTTTTGTAGTTGGTAGATCATTTTGACGTGATCATTTTATAAGTAGCTTGCATGCTGAAAAAGTGTGAGCACCCCTGGTCTAAGAGGTTTACTAGAGGGCAGAGGTGGAGGGTCCTGGCGGTTGGAGATGCAGGCCTTGGCAGGTGACAGATCTGGACTGTCCTTGTGTCTGAGTTTCTTCATCTGCCAGAGTCGGGAGAGGAATCGTGCTTTAGTTCTTGAGCAGTGCAACAGTGCACGAGGAGGCTCATGCCGATGCCTGGCCCTTGGGGGACACTCAGGCCTGCCATGATTGCCTAGGAGGGGACAGCATCAAAGCAAGCATGTGGGGAGTTCCTTGCAATCACCCACATGTCCCTTTTGCTCTCTCCCCAGGGGCACTTTCCTCCCAGTGCCATTGAGATCACGCTGAAGAAGCCTTCTTGGAGAACAAAGGAAGAGATCCAAGACCTGTGTA
>NW_022109491.1:21292575-21294341 GCF_000313985.2 Echinops telfairi | reverse complement strand
CTGGGTCGCTGGGTTGGGCTGTCCTGGGCAGAAAAAAAACCTGGCGGAGAAGTCACACCAGAGCCAAGAGCACAACCAGTTCCGATCTCTTCCTGGCCCAGTCCAGCCTCTGTGTTACAACCAGATTGACCGGCCATGGCCCTCGTTCCAGGTTTGGCCGCCGACGTGTGGTCATCAAGAAGGGACAGAGGGGCAACAGCTTTTATTTCATCTACCTGGGCAAGGTCGCAATCACGGATGATGAGGACGGCAGCAGCGCTTTCCTGGACCCCCACCCAACCTTGTTGCGAAAGGGCCGCTCTTTCGGGGTAAGCGCAGGGGGAAGAGCTGGCTTGCTGGGGTGGGGAGGGCACAGTGGCAGAAATCTGCTCAGAAACTCCTTCCCACTATGCACACCATGGTCCCCCTCACTGTGACACCCCGGAGTCCTTATCTCAAACACCAGTGGCATCAGCCCAGGTGAGGGCCATGGCTGATGTCTTGATCTGTGATGATTTAAGGAGTCTCTTCCCCGTATAACCCCTTAGAAGTAGCCCTGGTGGCGTGGTGATCACATGTGCAGCTGCTAATGGAAAAGTTGGTGGTTCAAGTTCACCCATTGGCTTTGCAGAAAACAGACCTGGTGACGTGCTGCCAGGAAGATAGGGCTTAGTCAGCCCGGTGGGGGCAGTGCTGCTCTGTCAGAGGGGATTGCAAGGGTTTGGAATCTACTAGAGGGCCCACAACAGCAACAGGACCCCTTCAAGTTGCGTTGACTCCACAGCCAGACTTCTGTGGCTTCCTCTCCTTCGACTAATTCAGACCGGTGGCCTCTCTCCTTTCTTTTAAAAAATCATTTTATTGGGGGCTCATACAACTCATCACAATTCATCCATCCATCCATGATGTCAAGCACATTTGTACATTTGTTGCCATCATCATTCTCAAAACATTTGCTTTCTACTTGAGCCCTGGGTATCAGCTCCTTATTTCCTCCCCCTCCCTCCCTCTTTGCTCCCCTCCCTCATGAACCCTTGGTAATTTATAAATTATTATTTTTTCTGACTGATCAATGTCTCCCTTAACCCACTTTTCTATTGTCTGACCCCCAGGGAGGGAGTTATATGGAGATTCTTGTGATCAGTTCTCTCCCACCTTCCGCTTCCCTTCCTAGTATTGCTACTCTCATTATTGGGACTGAGGGGTTTATCTGTCCTGGATTTCCTGTTTTTCCAGCTCTTATCTGTACCAATGTATATTCTCTGGTCTAGCCAGATTTGTAAGGTAGAATTGAGATCATGATAGTGGGGGTGGTGGTGGAGGGGCAGGAAGCATTAAAGAACTAGAGGAAAGTTGTATGTTTCATCATTGCTACACTGCACCCTGACTGGCTCGTCTTCTCCCCGTGACCCTTCGGTAATGGGATGTCCAGTTGCCCACAGATGGGCTTTGGGTCTCCACTCTGCACTCCCCTTCATTCACAATGATATGACTTCTGTTCTTTGATGTGTGATACCTGATCCCATGAACACCTCATGATCACACAGGCTGGTGTGCTTCTTCCATGTGGGGTTTATTGCTTCTCAGCTAGATGGCTGCTTGTTTATCTTCAAGCCTTTAAAACCCCAGATGCTATATCTTTTGATAGCTAGGTACCATCAGCTTTCTTCACCACATTTGCTTATGGACACGCTTTGTCTTCAGAGATCCTGTCGGGAAGGTGAGCATCATGGAAAGCCAGGTTAATAGAACAAAATGTCCTTGCCTTGGGCAAGTACTTGAGTAGA
>NW_022109491.1:21286045-21292475 GCF_000313985.2 Echinops telfairi | reverse complement strand
ACCCCAGATGCTATATCTTTTGATAGCTAGACACCATCAGCTTTCTTCTCCACATTTGCTTATGCACCCACTTTGTCTTCAGCGATTATGTCAGGAAGGTGAGCATCATGGAATGCCAGTTTAATAGAACAAAGTGTTCTTTCATTGGGGGGGAGTACTTGAATTGAAGTCTAATATCCATCTGCTATCTTAGTACTAAATCTATATGCACATAGATATATTTCCCCATCATCATCTATAAATATATTTACATATATACATGCCTGTATTAAGACCTCTATAAATGCCCTTTGCTCTTAGTTCTCTTTTCTTTCTAACAGTTTTATTAGCACTTTATCTATGTGTCATACAATTCAATAACTCAATCATATCAACATGAGTTGTCCAATTATCACCACAATCAATTTAGAACTTCTTCTTCTTTGTACTCACTGTTAGTCTCAAAATTATTTTTTTCTGATTGTGGCAAAAGCTTACACATCAACACATTCTCCAATTCCCCAACCTCTACATGTATAATTCAGTGCCATTGATGATGCTCTTTATGTTCACAACCATTTTCTCTTTTTCAATACTTTGATTGGGGGCTCTTGCATCTCTTATCACAATCCATACATTCACCCAGTGTCTCAAGCATCTTTGCACATGTGCTGCCATCATCCTTTTCAAAGCATTCTCTTCCCACTTGAGCCCCTGATGTCAGCTTCCATTTCTTCCCTCTCCCTCCCTCCCTTCCCCCGCCCCCCCCCACGAGCCCTTGATAAGTTGTAGATTATTATTTCCACATTTTACATCATCCTCTGTCGCCCCTCACCCACTTTTCCGCTATTTGTCCCCCTGGGAGGGGATTATAGGCTGATCCTTGTGATCGATTCCCCTTTTCTCCCTCCACCCTCCCCTAATTCTCCTGGTATTTCTACTTTCATTGTTGACCCTGAGGGGCTTATCTATCCTGGATTCCTTGTGTTGGGGGCTCTTATCGTAGCAGTGGTGCACAACCATTCTTGATCTCCTTTTCCAAGTTATTCCTCCACCATTAACATAAACTCAATGCCCCCAAAGCGACAACTCTTTCTCCTTCACCCGTAGGAACCAGTGGTCAAGTTTGGTTTCTTTTCGTAGTTCCCTTGATAAAATAGTCACATAGCATACACTTCCATGGCTAAATCGCTTTTGAAACAGTTGTACATACATCATCACAATCAGTTCTAGTGCTCCTTTACCACTCCTGGGTTCATTGTTTGATCCCCATATCCCCTCACCCCCACAATCCCCTTCCACATCCCTGACAAACCCTTGCCTCAGTTATTGTCTCAATGCATCCACTCCTTCTGTGCTTCACAAACTGGGAAAGCCAACAGAAACAATAAGAAACAAAAGCAAAACAAAATGGCAAGAAGAAACTAATAACAATACACAGATAAAAATACAGATAAAGCTTAATAAAGAAAAGGTCTCCATCAGTATTTAAAAGGCTAGAGAAGAAATTTATTTCCTGGAACAGGTGAGAAATACTTCGGCCTAGAGCAAATTCAGGTTGGGTCAAGAGGGAGGTCAACTGATCAAGTATCATATTATACTATGGTTCCATCCACCATACTCAAGTTCACAGTCATCGCCATCTGATAGTAAAGCTGTTCGAGTCCCTTGCCCGTGGCTACCGGGGATCTGACAGAGGCTTCATCTGACCTGGGAGTTTGCAGATGGGTTTCGCTGTGGCCAATTTTCCTCAAGCAGCATACTAAGAGGGAGGAGAGTGGGTCTGCAGAAGGAAGGACCTGGGGAGGTGGTCTGGGGACTTACAACCTGGCGAGAAGAGACCTCAGGGAAAATGGGGGTCAGGAAGAGGTGTGTGAGGAGATGTGGTGCAGAAAGCCGGGGGTGGCCTCTCATGCGCCCTTGCCCTTGTTCACTTGACAGGAAGTAGCCCTTCTGAGTTCTTCCATGAGGAAAGCCACCGTGGTCTGTCTGGAGGAAGTAGAGTTCTTGGTTGTGGACAAGGAGGATTTCTTTGCTAATAAGCTGGATGTGGAACTTGAAAAGGATGCCCAGTATCGGTTTCAATTTTTTCGGTAACTATCATCAGTCAGCACATCCCCTCTCCCCCGTCCCCCCTTGTTGTTTATTAAGTGTTTGTTGGACTTGGCCCTGGCCTGGTGGGACACAAACTAGGTGCTGTTCTCTTGCTTGGAATTTTCTTCCATCCCCATCCCATCTCCGTCTAACCAACTCATGTGATCCCTCTGGGGCTCAGCCCAAATAGCCTGTCCTTGTGAGCTCCACAGAAGAGCTACCTTTTATTGAACAGTCACTGGGTCAGGCAGGGCGCTAAGCACTTGGTAAGATATGTCTCATCTAACATCGCCTTCAACCGCGGGAGGGGTTCTTACTTGTTTTCCCCAGTGTATAGTTGTCACTGGCTCAGGCCGGTGACAACAGGACTTGTGCCCGAAATGCTTCAGAAGCCCCTGAGCCCTCAGCATCCCACCCCACCTTGCCAACCAAACTCACTCCAGCACAGAGAGGTGCCAATCATATGCTTCCAGAGCATCCTGTGTTTTCTTTAGAGCTCGATCCAAGCTGTATGTATATACCTTTTGATAAACATATGGAATTAGAAGATAATGGAACTTTCCCATGAATTTTTGAAGCCCCCTTGTAGATAATCATGTTCTTCAGCAAACTGTAGTTCTTGATTATGCAGTCATTTCCGTACTCCCAGGACCCATCAGCTAATCAGCAATAGAGTGACAGCCTGTCTTCCTCACCACTGTAGTCCCCCTGTCACCACAGTGCCAGAACCATGGACGTGCTCAACAAATAAATAGTGGAGAAATGAATGACAGGACATAGATAATCGCAACCACTGTGGATGAGAGCAGTAAGCACTTTAATTATGGGTGCCGCATATAATGAACCAAAGAGCAGAATTCAGGTGGAGCGAATGTGTGTGTGTGTGTGTGCACGCGCACAGGCTTAGGGTGCTTTCTTTACATGAAAGGCCATGTAAGGAAGGGTAGAGAAATGAAATCTCGTTGAATTATTCTGAGTTACTCTGAAAGAGAATGAAAGGCAAGTGAAGTATCTGTGCTGGCATTGAGAACCGAGCTGTGAGGGGAGAGCTGGGTGGCAGGCAGAGGTCTCTGGTCCCTGTGGGCTAGCTCGGAGATAGAAGGTGCCTTCAAGGAGACTGGGGGGGAGGGGGGATAGGGAGGAGAGTTCATCCAACGGGAGGAGTCGTTCATGTGTTTCATTCAGTGGGAAAAATAGGCTTAGGTCCAGTCCCCAGGCTTACGGACGATGTGACCTGAGCTGGCACTTCATTTTTCCAAGCCTCAGTCGCCTGCTCTGAAAGTGGGGGTAATAATACCTGTCTTCCAAGGCCACAGTCGTCATGAGTGAGATGATTGGGGGAGGGTGTGGCCCACAGGACCTTGAACAGGGTCATGCTGGTGCCACTCACCGCTGAGAAATGGCCTTTCTACCCTAGATGCACAGTACTGAATCTACAGTTTAATAAGATTCCCAAAGTGATGCTTGTGTGCAAGAGTCCTGTTACATGTACACTTATTTGAATTCAGTGGAAAAGGGGAGTTCTCAGTGAGAACCAGAATGAACTGGTTTGAAGCTTCACACCCAGTGGGCACACCTCTTCTGGGTCGTCCTTCCTGTGACTCCAGATTCATCTCCTCTGAACACGGTGGTCCCCCTTGGTCCCTGAATTGAACTCAGTGCCCCTGGGATGTCCTGACTCCCCCTGAATCCTGAAAGGGAAGGCAAACCCATCACTGGAGGTGTACGAGGCCAGAGGAAGGGGCATGGCTGGCATGCAGTGGGCCTTGAGCTGACAGGGGCCAACAGGCAAAAGGAGGAGTGTAGGTCCCCCAGTCGAGGGGTGTAGAGATGAGGATGTGAAGCCAATAGGCCAGGGGAGGCGGGCTCTGGAATGAACTCCCCAAACCAAAGGCAGGGCCAGGGCTGTGAGTTGGAGGATGGAACACGGCAGAAGTGGAACAGAAGAGGGAACTGCCGGACCCTCCCTTGGAGTGAGAGTAGTTAGTGAGCTAGCAGGTCCAGGGCAGGCTGGGATGGGGCAGGGGAGAGAAGAGCACAGAGGCTGGATCTTGCCGAATGTGCCTGAGGAGCAGCAAAGGGAGGGGAGACCCTGGAGGGAACGGGTAGACAGAGGGAGAAATGCGGGATAGGAGAGTCAGGATGGTCTAGGCCATGGGGGAGAGTGTGTGAAATCTTTCAGCCCTGACATTTTCAAGAACAAAAGAGGCAGAGGAGCCAAGTGCTGTAGGGTGATGAATTGCACCAAGCTTTGCCCCTGCAGGAAGATGGACCTGTTTCAGTCCTGGCCTAAAGAGAAGCTCTGGCAGCTGGTTGGCTTCGGGAAGGTGGAGAAGTTCTCCTTTGGTCAGCTGATCTCAAAAGACTTTATAGAGTCTGCCACCATTGTGTTCGTCTGCAAGGTGAGAGGTCTGGCTGGGAGGGAGCGAAACTGGGAGGCCAAGCCTGCGATGGTGCCCTGTGGCCAGACAAGCCCTGTCAAGCCCCGTTCTGCAGTTTGAGCCATTCACTCCTCTCACGGGGCTTCTGAGTCCTAGCTATCATCAAAGTGAATAAGCACCAACAGACAATTCGTTTTCATTTAAAACTTTTCAGGACCACAAGACCAAATATGCACTGGGAAGAAATTCCTGGCCCAGATGCATTTTACCAGCGGCTTTCTTTTCACCCAGAGTTACCAATCTTATCTTTCCCTTTTGAATATCCCAACTTAGTAAACTTGGATTTTGAAAGCCATATCTGAGTGGGGTGGAGGGTTTGAGATCACCTCTTGATCAGTTATCAGTAAAAGGTGATCTGGTACCACCACTTGACCAGTTAAAGGAGAGGGTAGGATTCACCCAATCATGCCGAACATTACCAAAGGTGTTATATTATACTCCCTTGATCATCTTTTTCTAAGTCTCAGTGAACTGACTGACTTTTGAGCCCATTGTTTTTTCTGGAATCATACCATTGAATCACAATAAAAAATCACACCCTTGAATCACCAGGTCAGTGGTTTGAACCCACCGATTGCTCTTGGGGAGAAAGATGAGGCTGTCTGCTCTCATAAGATTTAAAATCTCAGAAACTCAAAGAGGTAGTTCCACTCTGACCTATAGGATAGTGATAAATTATTTTGATGGCCGTGGATTTTGAGTTTTGGATATGCATATAGGATAATTTCTTAGAGTAAACCTTGTTTTAATGTTTTTGATTTAGCTTATGTAACACTATGTAAAACACAAATGACATGTTTTGATCTGCTTCCTTTAGAGTGTTACTGTAAACACAAGCTATGATATTAGAAAGAAGGCAGAGGAGTACCTCCCCCAGGGCTCATGCATGTTTATTTACTTACACAACATGCCAATTTAAATTGTGCATTTGGCTCTTGACTCATTGATGCCAGATTACTTGGGGGTGGGGGGAGTATAACCTTTAAGTTGTGAAAGTGATGTGAGCCCATTATGAAGCTCTCTCCATCCGTATCTCCTAGCAATTCATTAAAAATGCAGATTTGCAGGCCCATCATGCCCTGTCAAATCCAAAACTCTGAGTGGTGGTGGAGGTGGTGGGGAGGGCTCAGTAGCTGCTGTGACAAACCCTGGACTTGTATGCGCACTAAATAATGGGAGAACCCCTAATCATAAAGAGAAGAGTCTTTGGCTTCAAACTAGCAGGTTTACAAACCTCTGAAGGTGCTTCTTCAAAAGGTAGATTCTTGATTCATCCCGGAGATCCTGATGGATTGTTAACTCTGAAATCTGCGTTTGAAGAAGCATCGAGAATCAGAATGCAGAAGTACTCCTCAGACTTCCTGGGGGGAGACGACAACAACCAACTCCCCCAACAAACAAACCAACCCAACAACCAAAACACAGATGCCACAAAGCAGCAGCTAGTTGTGAGCTTCAGCCAGCCTGTAGGTAGATGTGGTTTATCCCTGATTGAAGATTTTACATACAACTTCCAATTTCTGGCTTGTTTTGAAATTTCAGGAGGTCGGGCAACACCAGGTTGCATCCTGGTGCAGCCCCTCTGGCTGGAGCTCAAGTGCACTTGCTGCAGTTCCTCTGCTCTCCCCCTGGTTTTTATTGTCCCCCTGGTCGAACCATTGGAAGATCCCCCTCTGGTAGTGAGGCCCATGGTCCTGACGCCTGCAGCTTACACATATGAACACTAGAGGGCGATGAGGCGTCCTTTGCAGAAACAGCATTGTGGACTCCTAGCGATTCTATAGGACACAAGAGAACTGCCCCAAAGGGTTTTCAAGGCTGTAAAATTTTTTAATCATTTTATTAGGGGCTCATACAACTCTTATCACAATCCATACATACATCAATTGTGTAAAGCACATTTGTACATTCATTGC
>NW_022109491.1:21269183-21284694 GCF_000313985.2 Echinops telfairi | reverse complement strand
ACCAATTTGGATCACTTGTTGTTCCCTTGTCCCTGGGTTTGTTCAAGGCTTCTGAAGTGGTCAGTCCTTACAGGAGCAGAAAGCCTCATCTTTCTTGCATGTAGTGGCTGGTGAGTTCAAACTGCTGATCTTGCAGTTAGCAGTTAGCAACCCAACACATAAACCACTAAGGCTTCTTTTTAGGGGAAACTAGAGACTTCAAGTTTAAATATAAGCCCTAGAGACCCATTTATGAAGCCTTGGACAGGAAAAAGTCAAAACCAAATCATCCAGATGAAGAAGACACTCAGCGTGAGGGCAGCATGGTGCCCAGGGATTCACAGCCACACAGCTGCTGAAGTAGGAAACGGAACACAAAGCAAACTGTCTCACGATTGAGTTGTGGCAGATCCGTTTATCCTAGTTGCAGGCAGGACTACAAAAACGGGGAAGGGACCATGGCTGGAATCCACACACTGTTGCAGATAAGAACAACTTACAAGGTTGGCTCCAGGTCCTCTGACAGCCCTGGTCAGGGTACAACTCATGACCATGGAGCTGGAGCCCCGAGAGCCCCAGTTCCCTCAAGGGCATGCCAAGCACGTTCTAGAGTGCGCCATCGTGAACAGGCCGAGGGAATCACAACATGCACAATTGGCTGACCTGGGGTAAACTTTTTTTTTTTTATAACTTTTTACATTGCTGGTCAGTGGTCAAAAATAATTCAACTGGAGGGTAAATCCTTGTGAAGACCCAGAAATGGATTTAGGGCTCCTTTTACACACCATACCCTTCTGCAAACCTAGAGCTTAGAATTTAAACTCTAATACGTCTTTCAAAATGTTTTATTGAGATATAACCTATGCAGTAGTGAATGCAAACCTAAATTTTATATGTTGAAGGGTTTTGACATCTCCATATACGTGTATACTCGCATTTATCACTCAATTCAAGATAAAAACATTTCTAGCACCCAGAAGACTCCCTTGAACTCCTTCCCAGACTACATCTACTGCCTGCCCCCTACACACACACACACACACACACATGCAAAGGTGATCACTGTTCTGATTTCTGTCCCTACGGATGACTTTGCCTGGTCCCGAACTTCATATAACATGAATCATACAGTATGTGCTATTTATGTGTGGCTTCTTTTGATCAAGTGAATGTCCATTTATTTATTTTTTGCTGTAAGCATCGCCATTTTTTGTCCTTTAAAAAAAAAAATAAAACAATTTGAGGCTATATAAAAACTTTTGTAAATAAAAAAGTATCTTTGAGAGTCCACAGGTCTTTATTATAAACTATTGCTGTATTGTTGGCACTCTTCCCAACCCCCACCTCATCTCCCCCGAGGCCTGGGACTGGATCACCAGAGCAAGGGGTGGGTGGGGCTGTGGACTGTTGGGACAAAGTGGCCAAGGTCAAGTGAGGAAAGAGCATTCCACATGACAAAAATATTGCCCTTTCACCAACATGTCCCCCACTGAGTGTTTCAAAAGACATGATATTCCTTTTGTGTGTGTGTGTATTAATGTTTATTTTTAATATGGTATATAATAGAATGAATTATTTAGAAAGTTAAATAGAGCTATATTGTTTGGCATGAAAAGATGTCCTTCGAGCTCAAGTAGAAAGAAAATGTTTTGGAAATGTTAATGGCACCATAGATACAAGTGTGCTTGATACAATTGAGTGATGGATTGTTAAAAGATTTGTAAGAACCCCCCAATAAAATGATTAATTTTTTTAAAAAGAAAAAAAAAGTCCTTGATGGAGTATTGAATTTAAAAGTTTACAAGAGCCTGTTTTATATAAATGGACTCATTTATGAACACTTTTACATACATGATTGCTCTAGGGGAGAAAAGTGGCCACAAATTTACATATCATTTCCAGATACACAGTTATTAAATCTTAAACAGGACAAAGACAAATCATCCAGCCAAGGGAGGCCATCATCCAAAGATTAACAGAAATTCAGCCATTTGGTAGAAGAGGGAGAACCCAGGAAACTCACAAATCCATAACAAAGGATCAGTCCACGGCTGTAGGTGGGACTGCGGAAGTGGGAAAAGCCACTATTGCTGCTAAAAACTCACAGGATTGGTTCAGGGTCCTCTGGCCAAGCTAGTTAGGGTATGACTCGTGACTATGAAATCCCAGCACCCACTTTCCATCAAGAGCATACCCTGGCTGGCTAAGGGAGTCATCGTTACTTTCAAACACTCTACCGAGCCAGGCAAAGTTTTTCCTGTTGCAGGTCACTGGTCAGAAAGATGGAGGCTGACCGTATGTGGAAACTCAAAGTTGGAGTTAGGGCTTCCACTATAAACCACATTATTGTTGTTGTTAGGGGCCATCAGCCTAACAAAACACCCCCTGGTCCCGCACCATCCTCACCATTGTTAGGTCTGAGCCCGCTGCTGCAGCCACAGTGCCCATTCATCTGGTCCAGGTCTTCCTTCCTTTTCAGTGCCCTTCTACTTGATCAAGCATGATGTCCTTCAGGGGCTGGTCTCTCCTGATACCATGTCCAAAGAACTTAAAAAGCTCTTTCACTTAGCCAGTAAAACCAAATAGTATAACAGTTAACAAAGAGAACTTTAGCTTCAAAGCCAGGAGCCCTGGAACTGCTGGGATTGACCCTCTTGTTTATGCCCTTGACACGGCAGGGCAGCTGTGAAATCCTGCGACTGATAGACCTTGGAAAATCCTTTTCCTACTATAAGTGGATCTGGCAGCATCTGGAATTCCAGTACAACAAACCTCTGAAGACCCCAGCCTTCGGTAAGCTGCAGGCCCATGCCTGGCCGCCGGCACATGGCTGGGTTATTCAGTCTCACCTCGTTTCCAGTTCCAAGGTAATCACAGAAATCTAGGGCTCGAAGGTCTTGGCAGAAAATAGGGTTTGATCTCCTCTACCAACTGTAGAAACCTAGAACCCAAGGCCCCGAGACGAGTCTCCTGCCCACCCCTCCAGCTTTGTCCTTCCGAACCTTTCCCCTCGGTTCTTCAGGAGTGAATAGGGACCTTCACCCCGTGTCTTGGGACTTTGCACTGATGCGCTCTCTATTTCAGATCAACAATAGAAATCTCCCTCACCTTCCATAATATAGCGCCATCCTCCGTCTCTCATTACACCAGGGAGTTTCAAAAAACTCTGTGGAGAATGTAAGGAAAAGAAAGTGGGGGAGCTGATACCCGGGGCTCAGTAGAAAGTAAATGGCTAGAAGAGAATGGTGTACAAATATGCTTGATACAATGAATGCATGGGTTGTTATAAGAGTTGTAAGAGCCCCAAATAAAACAATCTTTGAATTAAAAAAAAGTGGGAAAATTTCACAAACTTTTTGAAGTCGTCCCCTCCTTCTTTCTTCCCAGCACCCTGTTCTGTTGTCAGCTCTGACCCATGGCCACCCCGTGGGTGTCCGAGTAAACTTGTGCTCTGTTGGGCTTTTTGAGAAGTAGATCCCCAGGCCTTTCTCTGTGGGTTTGGGCCACTAGCCCCTGTTTGATTTTGTTTTTTAGCATTTGAGCATGTTAATTATGCTCACCATTCAGAGAAAACTGTGACATATAAGGCCATGAAATAATATAATTGAGTTTGAAAGGGCTAGTCTTGTGATCTGGGTGAAGATTCACCCCAGAGCGGATCAGTTTTACGTCCAACAATCCACATGCATTTTGTTTTCTCTCATTGACCGCACTTCCCACCACGAAAGGTCTCTTACCTCACTTCCTCCCAGGGCTCCCTGCATTCGTTCCTCCTCCTTTCCTAACCCTCTGAATTTTGGCCTGGGACCAGTGCTGCCCTTGCGATCTCCCAAGGTTCTCAGGGGCGCATACCTAACGAGTATTCATGTTCTCTATAAGCGTATCTCTTGTTTGGCTGAAAATTGAGGCATGAGGATGTTCATCTTCAAACCTGAAAGGCTTTAGTCTCAGGGTGCCACTAGTTTCTATTCTACCAGGAAGACTGGCTTTAAAAATATATATTTATGAAAAATATTATTTATGATTTTGAGGTTTTTTTTTTTAATGATTTTGAGTTTTGTTCCATATTTTCCCCCCACTCTATTCAGGACCTTCTATTGTGATCTCTCTCAGGGCATTTGGTAGTGGGAGTAGGCTACCATCTAGTTCTCTGGTCTCAGGTGGTAGTCAGCTGGTCCTTTAGTCCATTAGGCTAATTGTTTCCACTGTCTTTCAATTTTCATCACTCTGATGAGAGAGACCAACAGCTACACCTTAGATCAGTGGTTTTCAACCTTCCTAATGCCTCGATCCTTTCATATGGTTCCTCATGTTGTGGTGACCTCCGCCCCTCCACCAACCATAAAATTATTTTCGGTGCTACTTCATTACTGTAATTTTGCTACTGTTATGAATCGGGCAGCCCCTGTGAAAGGGTCGTTCGACCCCCCAAAGGGGTCACGACCCACAGGTTGAAAACTGCTGCCTTGTATGGCTTCTCATGAGTTTTTTTAACATCCCAGCTGCCGCACACCAAAGTAGGACAATGGAGCACCGTCCGTCCGCATGGATGATGCTATGCCGATCGACTCTGGTGACTTCCTGATCCTGCAGACCCAGCGACTCATTCCCTCTAAGGGCCTGGTTAAGTCCAAGAATTTGTCATGACCTTGCCACCAATATGTTCCGTTACATACGTGGATATGCTTGTAGGAAAGATAAGACCCATGTAAAATATCCTCTGCCAAGCTGGTATTACCCATCAAAGGTTGTTTCTTTTAGTGTGAAGCCCTTTGTCTCATACAGTATTTGTTGTTTTGTGATTGAAAATTCCACCCGGCATGATGTCCTCCAGGCTCATCCTGGTTAGGAGGAGTTTCGTAGATTCATCGTTAACTCTTCAACCTTGCGTGCTATTTCATCTTGTGCCTGTTTATCCATTCTCTCATGGATGGCATATTTAGGTTGTTCCCATGTTTTTGCCCTTGTAAACAGTACTGCCCCCAAATGGGGCTGAGTATATCTATGTCATGGCTCTTATTTCTCTAGACTAGTTGTTCTCAACCTGTGGGTCACGACCCCTTTGGGGGAATCGAGTGACCCTTTCACAGGGGTCGCCCGATTCATAACAGTAACAAAATTACAGTGATGAGGTACCAATGGAAATATAAGTTTATGGTTGGGGGGGTCACCCCAACATGAGGTATTAAATGGTGGCACCATTAGGAAAGTTGAGAACCACTGCTCTAGACTATCTGCTAAATAGAGGGATTGCTGTATCACATAGTATTTCTATTTTCAACTTTTTTTTACTGGTTTTACTACCACTTCATCCAAAGGTCATACAATCCAATGATTCAATCATATCAAGGAGAGTTCTACAATTGTCACCACATTCAATTAAACTCTAGAACATTTTCTATCGGAGCCTGCCGACAAGTCGAACGGTCCTGAAAGGGGGAGTGAGGATTAAGGAAAAAAAGAGAAACAGAAAGTATTGGGAGGGCAACAGTGAATACTGAAGCCCCGAGTTTATTCTACATCTTCCTTTTATACATGCAGAAATGACCCAGGGTTATAATTAGTCTATTATCACAATATATCAGAAACTCTATATTCTGCCAAGTCAAGGAGTCTTTGATTAAAATTAAACATTCTGTTTTCCCAGAACTTGCATACATCTTTGTTCTTTATCTTAGTCTCAATGTCAAACCGCAGACGCCAACAGCAGATACCGACACCTGGGTCGTGATATCTTCTCAGCCGTTTCAAGGCTGAGTCTTAAAGGCCTTCAAAAATTTTCTTCTTCTTTGTGGTCATTGTTATTCCTGCAATTAATTTTTTCCCCTAATTGTGGCACAAATATACATACCAGAACATTCTCCAATTCCTTAGCTTCTACTTGTATCACTCAGTGCCGTTGATGATACTCTTTGAGGCGTACAACCATTATTGGTATCCTTTTCCAATGTGTTCTACCACCAACTCTCTCACCTTCGCCTATGGGAACCATTGTCTGGTTTCTTTCTTTTTCTTCTTTCCCTCCTGGTTTTCTTGATACTGTATTAACATATCACACACTTCCATGGTTAAACTGCTTTTAAAATGAGTTGTATATACGTAATCACAATCAGTTCTAATGCTCCCTCCCTCCTCCTGCATTCATTATCTGCTCCCCCAATCCCTTCCCCTTCCCTATCCCCCCATGTCCCCAATCAACCATTGATCAGTTCTTATCTCTATGCATCTACTCCTCCTATGCTTCACTAACAGAAACAATAGAAAGCAAAAGCAAAATAAAATGACATCATGATAGTGTGAAGATCAAAGTACAAATCACAAGTAAGAAAGAAAAGACCACTATCAATATTTAAACAGCCAGGGAAGAAATGTTTTCTTTTTAACTTTGAAGGATGCACCGTACCATCTCCCACCGCGGTTGCACCATTTTACAATCCAAGTCGTGGATGAGAGTCCTCGTCTCTCCCCACGCTCTTCAGCATTTGTTGCGTTCTGTTTTTAACTTTGCTAGCCATGCAGGGGGAGATGAGATCTCGTGTTTCGGACTTGAAGCTTTCTGGTGGCTAATGATCGTGAGCATTTCATTATATTTGTTGGCTACCTCTCTAAGGGCTTTGTAGTCCCAGTTTCTAGTACCATGCCTGGCATCGTCGAGTGGGTACTCAAAAGCTAATCATTGAATTGAATGGAGAGCTATTTTTAAAATCAATATTGAAGTATGATTTCACAAAATTTAGTATACACATTTTAACTGCATAGTGTGACGAGTTTTGGCAAATGTATGCTCTATGTAACCACCAGTGCAATTAAGTTAGATAATATTTTCATCAACCTAGAAGGTTCTCCTATACCTCTCCCACTCCATCCCCTTCTTCCCTGTGTCCCCAGGCAACACTGAGCTTCTTTCTAATATTATGTTAGATTCAGTTTTTCCAAGGGTTTCATATCAGTGGAATCATATTCTATATACTCTTGTTTTTAAAAATGGTAAAATATATATAACAAAAAGTGTGCCATGTTAACTCCTTTTAGTGTAAATCTATGGACATTAATGACATTCACTGTGTTGCACTACCACTAACACTGACCATTTCCAAAAGTTCTCCACCCCCCAATAGAAACTCAGTACCCTTCATCAATAGCTCTCCTCTCTCTGCCCTCCCCACCCTGTTCCTGGTAACCAGGAATAAGCCTTTGCGTTGAATATGTATTTGCTTGTTGTACATATACAATTTATACTGCTATTTCTGGCTTCTTAAGACACTTTCATTTCTGGAATCGTGTTTTCCAGTAGTTTGCACTTTCTCATTTCTAGAAGTGTTCCTTTGGAGATCTTTTTAATAACTCTCAGAAAGGACCTGCCACTGTAGTTCTTACAGCAGTTCTAGGAAGGTGCTAAGAGATTTGGCGACATTTTCAATGTTCTATGACTGGCTCCCCTTACTATCTCTTATTGTTGTTCCCCCATCCTGGTTTGAAAGTCCAGATTGACATAAACTATTGGGGGAAAGACAGGCACATCAAATCAAATAGACATGAGTTCAAATTCAAGCTTCACCCCTTTCCTACTTGACTTGAAACTCTCTGTTGCTCGTCTACTCGCTTAAATGGCCTACCCACGTTTGTCTGGATGCCATGAATGTGAAAACTCTAGCATAGGGCTTGCCGCCGCAGGACAATGCACTGAGGCCGAAAGGCTTTCTTGTTTATTTCTCTTTGTACCCTCCCCAGCCTAGCCAGGCCAGACAACTGTGATCTGTCTCCACCACCACCCTCACATATGCAAAAACTCATGAAGGCGTTTTCCTGTGCTTCTCCCAACAGAGCCCTCTCCTATGGAGAGATTTAAGGAATTTCAGATCAAATCCTATCCTGTGCAGGACTTCAGTGCTTTGAAGCTTCTGCATCTCCAGAAAGCCCAGCAGAAACAGAGAACCAGTATCAGGCTGAATGAAACTTCGATGACTGATCTTCCAAAGACCTTTGGTTCAAAAATCATGTAAGCTCAGCTCTTGGCAGATAAAGCGGTGCTGATTCTGCCTGGGAAGGGGACTGTGACTTAAAGGACAGAATTCCAGGGGGCAGAGAGGGATGACCCAGGTCAAACTCAAAGGATAGGGTGTGGGCATAAGGCAGCCTGGAGATACCGTAGGTTTACCACTTGGGACCAGCCACAAACTCACAGAACCACTTTAAATCATCAGATGCTTCCTTTCTTAGGGCCTGAGCATCCCATTTGGGGAAGATAGGACTAGATGGATCTTCCAGCTCTGAAACACCGTCTGTATTTATCACCCCTTTTGACTCTGAGCTTCTTCAGAAAAGTCTACCCATCGAAGAGAGCCCAGTAGATAAGAGCCTAGGCGCTAGGATCACTCCAGCTCACATTCAAATCCTGACCTGGCACCTTATTTTAGTTCTCTGTCCTTGGGTTTGACTTCTTAGGTCTTAGTTTCCTAATCTGCAAGTAAGGAGCCTCTCGAGTCTCATGGCTGTTTCAAGCTGGCCATTAAACAGGACAGTGATAAGCACTGCTACCACTCGTGGAATACCTCCTCTGTGCCTCCTATGTAGCTTAATCCTCACAAGAATCCTGTGAGATCAATATTATTTTTTAAAAATTGTTTTATTGGCATATGCTTCACAGATCATACAATTGAATTAGTCATATTAGAAAGAGTTGTGCAATCAGCACCACAATCAATTTCAGAACATTTTCTTCTCATATTCATTGTTAGCTCCCCGTTTGCTCCATCATCCTCTGCTGTTTCCCTAGCGGCTTACTGTCTCTATAGATCTCCCTGTCCTGGGTTTCAAGAAAGCCAGGCAAAATAAAACAATCATACGAAATCATACAGAACAAACAAAAACAGCCACTAGACAAAGCATGAAAAACCTCTCTCAATGAGAAGGCAGAACATATTAAAAACGTAACTTTAAAATGATGAGGTATTGCATTTTAACGTAACTGCCTCTGCCCTAATCGACTATACAATGCTCTCTGTCTGGTAGCAAAGACATTCACAAACCTTGAGTGTGGTCAGAGGGGATTTACTGGAGACTTAATTCATAGGAGGAGCCTGCAAATGGATTTTGGGCTTCCACTGTCATCCATAGCCTTCTGCAAACTAGGTGTTCATAATTTAAGCTTTGATAACATTCCTTCCTTCGAATTTGGGTTTTATTATTTGCAATCCTTGAATCACATAAGCTAGTGTATTTTTATTTGGACATAGTTGATGCCTCACTTAGCTGCTTGTTTGAAGTCAAACCTTTTAAGACCCCAGACACTATTTATTCTTTCTTTTTTATTATTAATATATATATGTCATATCAGACACTATTATTTCTGATAGCTGGGCACCAGCTGGTTTCTTCACCACATTTTGCTAGAGCACCCATATCTTCAGTGATCTCTTCATGAGGGTGAGCATTAAGCAGGGGCCTATCACAGCGAAGAGCTGTTCTTAGATTTGGACTAGAATTAAATGTGAGCCCCAAATCCATTCCTATATCTATGGCTTATCTATGTCTCTGGTTCATTTTAGAGACATCATCAACATTTTATGATAGAGACCATTATGAATCAACCTTCTGAAGCATAACATAATTCTATCGATAGCATCATTAATTTAGCCATGGCATTGAATTGAAAACATGGTTGAGAAAAGGGAATTATACAAGTATAGGTCAGCTTCAGACTGCAATACATGAATTGTTGACTTAAATAGACTAAACTCATAAGTGACTGTTTACACACACAATAGAACTAGGTGATGGGGCAGAACTTCCAAGAGCACTCATTCAAAAAGGCAGAAGAAGCACATCTACTAGATGAATGTAAGCATCAGAAAGCATAAGAAAACAAGGAGGGCATTAAAATAATAAAGACCTGGTAGTCCCAAGCCAGTATGCATTTGACACCATTTGAACCCAAACCCAATGGCTGCCCATCCTTTAACTTTGGGAGTACAGTCATCTGCTCTACTTACACAAGGGAATTTGAGCCTTAAGTCCAAGAGTGTATGTCAGTTCCATAAATATGCTACAGGTGATTTGGAGGTGAAGCCCAGCTCCACGTCAAATCCTTCTGGTGTGGCCTATGAAGTGATGTTGAGTGGCTTGAAAGGCCAGAGTCTAAAGTCGCAGTCGTGTATCACATATGGCCTAGGTCACCCAGGGCTGGATAGAAACTAGGGCGAAAGTATCCAATAAGGGACGTAGTACCAGGCATCTTCTCCCCTTAGGATCTCTGTAAGTCTTGTTAAGCACTTTTTCCCAGTGGGAAGTTGCTCCTTCTGATTTGCCCACCAACAGTAATGTAATCGCCTTCTCTGAGACAGATAGGCTCCTCCCCCATCTTGAGTTGGCTTTCCAGGACGTTTTGCTTCTCATTCTTTTTATTATTATTATGATTATTACTTATCACTCTTGTAGGAGTATCTGCTGATTTGGAGTGAGAGCTAGGTACTATTATTTATTTATTACTTTTTCAACCTTTTTGGGGCACACAGTTTATATATCATACAACTGACTAATTCAATCGTTCAACTGTGTCCAGGGGAATTGTACAATCAGCCCTGCACCTATCTTAGAGCATTCCCCGAGCCAGGTCCTATTATTGACACTCCATTTCTCAAGAGAGAAAACCAAGATATGCTGAGAGATTAAGTATTTGCTCAAGGTCACACAGGTAGAAAGTGGCAGAGCCAGGAGTCACGCCCAGCAGCACATCAGTGCTCGGTCATGTTGTTTGGTATGACTGCCATGACTGGCTCGGAGCAGGTGCACGTAAAAGGCTGCTCTTTTGTCCTTCCTGGAGAGGCCGGGGAGCCGGAAAGGACACCCATTGGGACCAGTCTGGGGACAGCTCAGTGTTGAGGCCAAAGCAGCACGACCCCGTCTCATGAAATTTGAAGTGAAAATATCCTAATGATCCTAATAATAGCATCATTGTCTCCGTCCCCATGTGGTGCTAGTGCTCTCTGCCCATTGATATCATTGATAGTAGTGCTCTCTCTCTGTCCATTGATACCATTGATACTAGTGCTTTCTCTCTCTGTCCATTGATACCATTGATAGTAGTGCTCTCTCTCTGTCCATTGATACCATTGATACTAGTGCACTCTGCCCATTGATACCATTGATACTAGTGCTCTCTGTCCATTGATACCATTGATACTAGTGCTCTCTCTCTGTCCATTGATACCATTGATAGTAGTGCGCTCTCTCTGTCCATTGATACCATTGATAGTAGTGCTCTCTCTCTGTCCATTGATACTATTGATACTAGTGCTTTCTGCCCATTGACACCCGCCTCATAATGAGCATCTCAGGGCTTCCGAATTGTCTGTTTCCTCTGCTGGGGTATTATTTCTAAGGAATCCAGGGCTTGACAATGCAATTCCAGTTATTCTGAGCTGGAGTGAGAACAGACCTGGGGCCAAGTGTTTCTGTGTGACTCAGTAAAGGAGAGACCGGTTAGACCCAGAAGTGGAAAATAAAGGCCCACATCCCAATGGGGTGAGAATTAAGGTGAACGTCATCTATGAGTGAGTCCAGCTGCATGCTCAACCGATAAATAGTCCCGGACCCAGCCCTGCTCCAAATAGCTTCATTTCCCTCCCGGGACAGAGAGCAGAGAAGGCACCACAGAACACCTCCGACGTGAACAAAAGGACAGGAAGGAAGCCTGTTTGTAAAAATGATTGAACGACTTCCTCCTTCTCTCTGTCTTCCTGACAAGCATCTGCTGGGTACCTGAAGGCACAGACCTCAATCTTTGGCCGGGGAAAAAAAAGAAAAGAAAAGAAAAAAGTCTGTTCCGTTTGTATTTGAGATTCTCTTCTCTTGCTGAGCTTAATTCTGCTAGCCCGGACTTCTCACTTGTGGGACCAGTTGGCCATTCCCTTGGTGTGGTAACCCTTTCATATTAAAGGGCCATAGTCCCACCTTCTGGGGTTTCCTCCCTATTTAACCTCTCCAGTTCCTACCACAGTCAGGCTCTTCCAGGGCTTGATTTTGAACTTCCTCATTTTGTGGGGAGGTGCAAATTCTCTAAGGAGGGCAAGACGGTGGAAGGCATTACCTGGAACTAATAAGCAATTAGAGCAAGGTCGAAGGATGCAAGAGTGGGGGCTGCCTGTGTTACAGATGAGTGCTCTCTAACAAGCTGTCACATTGCAGATGTAAGAGTGATTATCCGGTTAGAAATCCGGTGATTGATCCCATAACTGGTCGGCTTGTCGAAGAGGCTTGTGTGGGGACCTACATGAAGATCCACAATGTGGAGCAAGGAGAAATTGTGGTAAGTGTGCATCCAGAGAGCCTTGGTCCTCATGTAGTGTGAAAAGGCTGGGGTGCTCAGGGATGAGAGTAAGGGTTTAGAAACACTCCTTCTCTCTCTTTGATCTAAAGAACATTCTTAATTTTTTTCAGATGTGCTAAAATGATATTGTGGTTATGTGTTTATAGAAGCGTGCTTACATTAGAAGCTACATATGAACATATTGGCAGACACAATGACATGATCTCAAGGATTTGCTTTAAAATAATTGAGGCCATCATTACCACTCAACGTTGTACTGCAAAGCCTAGGTAGTACATTCAGAAAATAAAAGCCATACAGATTGAGAAAAAAGAAATAAAAGTGCCTTTGTTTGCAAGTAACACAAATGTCTATATAGAAAACCCCTCAAAATTGACCAAAAAAGCTCCTGGAACTACTAAATGATACCGCAAGCTCGCAGGAGACAAAGTTCATATTTCAAAAGTCGATTGTTTTTCTCTAAACCAGCAGCAAACAAACAATTGGATTTCTAAATTAAAAATACAATATCATCTATGATCGCACAAAAGTGTAAATACGTAAGTACAGCATAAGTCTTATAAAATATGTATAGGACCCATTTGAAGATACTCACAAAGTGCTAAGAAATCACAGAAAATCTTATTAAATGAAGTTTCCCATGTTCATGCGTTAAAAACCCAATATTGTCATGATGGCAATTCTTCCCACCTTGTTCCTAGATTCAGTGACTGCCAATCAAAATCCTAACAAGCTACTCTGTGACTGCTGATAAACTGATTTCAAAGTTCACATGGAAGGTGGCGTGGGGACAAACTGTGTTACTGCCAAATCATAGCATATTCTTCAGCATAAAAAGGAATGAGCCCCAAAAGGCAGGGAGGAAACGTAAATGAATATAGCTGAGTGGAAGAAGCTCACCTGGAAAGGCTACCTCCGCATTCCACTCTGGGAGAAGCCAAACTAGAGAGACGACCAGTGGCTTCTAAGGTCTGGGTGTTCAGTCAGGGGTTGGGATGAAGCGGTAACATTCCGAGGACTTGGGGGAATGTAACTCTTTTCTGTCCACTGTCATGGTAGATACAAGACATTATGCCTGGTCAAAACCCGTAGTACCATATAGCACAAAAAGCTAACCTTAATGAATGTGACTTTGAAAAATAAATCAATCTCTCAGGAGGTTGATTTGGAGAATTTTAGGAATGAATGGAGACTGTAACAAGAGAATCTCTCTGCAACACAAATGTACAAAAGCTCTCACAGAAAGTGGAGAAAGAGAGGGATGCTGGCCTGAGTCACTTTGAGAATGAGTTGGGTCTGTGAGAGTAAGGGCGGAAGAGATGCAGTACGAGCATTGTGAGCTGGTTGATAAAACTGTGCCCACCGTGCATACAAGTTAGCAATTCTGATACTGTTACCCATACATTCCAGAAGAGATCAGTTAAACAAATGGATGACAGATGGTGGGAACCAGATAGCTCACTTTCGGAGTATAAATTCACAGATAAATTGGGGTAGGAAACTACAATGATTCATATGATAACAGATTCGTGTGAGAGGCATCAGCTTGAACCCATGTTTAGCTGAATATAGATACAGATTGTTACATATAGAAATGTTTGTGGATATGTGTGTGGAATGAACATGTGTGATTTTTGTTCCATCAGCTACGGGGGCCTTAAACAAATGACTTTCTAGTAACAAGGAGTACATCTAGGGCCCAGATCTTGGTTGCTAATACCAGTGTCCAAGAAACCAAACCAGGTTCCCCGAAGAAAAGGGTGATTCCAGGAAGGGGACAGAAAATACTCAAGATGAACTTGGAATAGTTTGTGGATCAGAAAGTAACATGTGCTCAACAAACAAACAAACATTGATGGGTGTGTGCCGAAAGGCCCAGGAAGCAACGAGAACACATGTGAGCAACAAAATCAGCTAGTGTTAGATATCACTCTCTCCACTCGCTGCCACCGAGGGCATGCTGTCAATGCTGATGCAAAGCCCTCTAGGGGTTCCAGAGACCGCCACTCTTCACAGGAGTCAAAAGCCTCCTCTTTGTCCCTAGAAGAATTGGGCTCTGCCCAAAGTATAAAAGAACCATGAGTCCATACTGACATGACTAAATTATTGAATACATTAATAAATTAGAGAGAAGAGACAATCTCCCATGCAAGAGTTCGAAATGGTTTCCAGAGCTACTCTGTCCTCAAGGAGAGGAAGCACGACTCGCTCCTCCATCGTGGCTTCTTTCCGAAGGGGGCAGTATAGAAGGGTCACGTTCCGGTGGGTGAACCTGACAAAACTCCCTCAGCCAGCTGTGTCAAGGTCAACACCAGCAGGCATGACTCATCTCATCAAGGGAATTCCAATAGAGGAATATCATTGGAATTGGCTCCATACACTTCCACCTAATTCACAATAAAACAGGTAATAAGTAAATAAGTCATGTTGGTAGTATGTACCCTTGATATGACATCCTAAGAATGGCCCTTTGCCTCTGTGATTTCCCCACCAATGACAACAGCCTCTAAGCCAGCGGTTCTCACAGGGGTCGCCTGATTCATAACAGTAGCAAAATGACAGTGATGAAGTAGCAACGAAAATAATGTTATGGTTGGGTAGGTCACCACCACATGAGCAACTGTATGAAAGGGTCGTGGCTTTAGGAAGTTTGAGAACCACTGCTCTAAGTCCAGTCTTTTTTTTTTAATAATCATTTTATCAGGGGCTCATACAACTCATCACAATCCGTACATACATCATTTGTGTCCAGCACATTAGCATATATGTTGACTTCATCATTCTCACAACACCTGCTTTCCATTGAATTCTTGGTGTCCGCTCCTCATTTTCCCTCCTGCCCCCTCTCCCCCCTCCCCCTGAATCCTTGATAATTTATAAATCATTATTATTTTATCACATTTTACCCCATCCAACATCTCCCTCACCCACTTCTCTGCTGTCTGTTCCCCAGGGAGGAGGCCATATGTAGACCTTGTCATCTGTTCCCTCTTTCTCCCTCACCCTCCCTCCACCCTCCCGATACTGCCACTCTCTCCACTGGTCCTGGGGGGGTTCATCTGTCCTGGGTTCACTGTATTTCCAGTTCCTATCTGTGCCAGTGTACATCCTCCGGTCCAGCCGGATATGTAAGGTAGAATTGGGATCATGATAGTGGGGTGGAGGAAGCATTTAAGAACTAGAGGAGGGGGGAAGGGAAGAAGA
>NW_022109491.1:21253730-21267548 GCF_000313985.2 Echinops telfairi | reverse complement strand
CCCTTCGCCGTCTTGTCATCTTACAGGCTGGTGTGCTTCTTCCATGTGGGCTTTGTTGTTTCTCAGTTAGATGGCCCCTTGTTTATCTTCTAGCATGTGGGACCCCAGATTCTATGTAATTTGACAGCTTGGCACCATCTGCTTTCTTCACCACTTTTGCTAAGGCACCCTCTTTGTCCTCAGCGATCAAGTAGGGACAGGCTGGTGTGCTTCTTCTGTGTAGGTTTTGTTGTCTCTCAGCTAGATGGCTGCTTGTTTATCTTCAAGTCTTTAAGGCTTCAGGTGCTATATCTTTTGGTAACTGGGCACCATCAGCTTTCTTCACCACACTTGCTTGTGTATCCAAATCCAGTCTTATCCTGAGAAAACCATTGGACAAGTTCCAGTCCAGCTGCATCCTACCAACTACCTGACCGGTTCTCCTCACAGTGGTCACGAGCACAAGGCTGTCTGAGAAAACCCCACAAGAGGGGCTTACAGAGACATGGCGACTTAGTGCCATGTGGGATCCTGAGTAGGATCCCGATACAGAAAAAAGACATTTGGTGAAAGCGAAAGTTTTCTGTAAATCTAAAACTTTTGAAAAATAAAGTCTGTTAAAAATATATAGAAAGCGGAGGGGATTGGGGTACAAATGAGCTGCTATGAAGGGCTCAGGTAGAAAAAAATGTTTTGAAAACGATGATGGCAACATATGTACAAAGGTGCTTGACACGATGGATAGGTGGATGGATAGTGATAAGAGCTGTAAGAGTCCCCAACAAAATGATTAAACCCACCCCCACCCCCACACACACATAGATAACCCAGTAGTGAAAGGTAAGTATGGCTGAGACAAACTTGGCCATGATAACTGAAGCTGGCTGACGGGGGGCTGGGCCTGACTGGGTGAGCAGATGGCAGAGGGGTGGGTGGGGGGTGGGGTGGAGGCAGAGAGATTTCCTACCAAATAGAAATGGGGCTCTGTGTGCTCTGGGAAGTGCTGCCCTTCCTAGCCCTCCCTGATGTCGTCCTGCTTCTGGCAACCTGCTTTCTAACCCAGGCCCTTCCAGTGGCTTCTGTATGGTCCACTGTCTGGACTGTGTGTCTCCACACACCTGCCACCCTGGACTGTGTCTGCAGAGGCAGGAAGGCCCTCTGGGACCCCACACCCTAGCCTGGCCTTCAATTAGTCAGAGCTAATCGAAGTTATTAGTTTTGGTCAGTCACACTCTGCTTCCTGCAGCTTGGAGCCAGCTCCCCTCTCCCCTCCTTTCATCTCGTTCCTCCCCCACCACCAACAAAACAAGAACTCCCCTTTCTTTGGCATGTGATGCCCGGAGATATTTGAAGAATGCTGTCTTCTCTTTCATTCAGCACTTAGGGAACCAGGCAAAAGGCCAATATCCCATTACTTCTTTCCCTATTCAGGCAAAACATCCTGTGGGCTTTCAGTCACTCTCACGTGATGTAGTTTGCAGCTTTCTCCCGGTCTACCTCGTTCCAGTTACAGAACTGAACCCCGATGCCCAGGGACAGGCACATGACCCCTTCATGGAAGTCTCCTGTCTTGCAAGATGGAGGAACTGGGGAGGCTGAGGTGTGTTGGACAGAGTCCTGGGCAGGGACCGAGCTGCTCAGTTTGGTAGATGGTGGGAGGAGTGCGAGACAGTGTACGATGGAGCAGGACAGACAGGCAGGGTCTGGGACGCCAGCACTGGAGTTTGGACATGCTTCTGTAGGGTTTGGGAAACCCTAGAATGATGCCTTGGCTATGTCATTGACCGCACAGGGTCTACCATGTAGAAGCCTCAACAAGTATTGACAATTACGCCTTTGGAGAAAATGTCAGTGGCTGTCTCCATGGCATGTCTTCACTAATGGTTTCAAGGGGCTGGCTTCATTTGTGGGGGGAAATGCACAGTCACACCTGTGACCAGCAGGTAGAGCACGTTTTCCTCGCCTTTAGGAGCTAGTAAGTGGAGCTGGATCAGTGATAGAGCCAGGAAAAGTTGGGACTGAAAGTAAACAGACCCACATTTTGAGCAGGAGGTAAAGAGGAGGCAGCTTTGTCCAGGGAGTAGACAGGCTAAGGGCTTCAGGGATGGTCAAGACGAGAGACAGGTGTCCAAGCCAGAGCCATGAGGAGGTGGGCTGTCTTAATTCCACTTTGCTTCTGATTGGCTAGCTGAGTCGGCTTGAGGCCATCACACCACCACTCTGAATCTGTGTCACCAGAGAATGAGGAAATCCACTTGGATCAGCTGTCAATGTCGATTCTCATTCATCAAGCCTTCATCATCATCTACGCTTCCAGCACGGCCCGAGGTCCCAGTGTGGGCCAGAAAACTTAAATCCTTCCTGCCCTCGTTGAACTGACAATCTGGTCAGGGGGTGGATGATAAACACATAAACAGAAAATTATGCATCGCCACTAGAAATCATATAGAGAGCAGGGTTGGGTGTCAGCTTCCTTAGAAGGCTGCTCAGATGAGGTGACATTGAACCTAAGACCTGAGTGATGAAAAGAGCAACGATCTGGGGGAATAGTTCTCCAGACTCTGAACCACCGGTTCCAAGCCAGAGGCACGTGTGCCCTAGAAGATGAGTAGCTGAACCAAAGTGAAGAAGGTGCAGCGGGGACCACAGGTGGACATCGGAGGTTTGGGACCATGAGCCTCCTCTTTCCTCCTTGCCCGAGTTTCAATAACTGAGAGGTTGGAACTCTGGATTGGTGGTCCAGCAACAAGGGGGTCTCAGCCTGGCTCTGCTCCATCTCTGGGTGCTTCTTGAAAGAGCCTGGCCTCTGGCATGCTTGTGGATCTCCACGCCCTTCATCGTTTTAACAAGTAGGAATCCAGGCCAAGGACTGAAGGAGCAGCCTGAATTGTGGAGAAGGGAGCCAGGGGCTGCCGAAGTTTGTGAGGGATGGAGAGAGAACTGAGGCTCAGTAGAGACACCTGTTTGTGAGCAAAGACCTGCAGAAAAGAATGGGGACTGGAAGCAGACTTGGACAAGAGATGGTGTAAAGAGAAGGAGAAATCCTTGGGTGATTTCTTGGGCAAACAGGTATCAAGCTTCGCTACAAACTGAAAAGTTGGAGGTTCAAGTCTGCCTGAAGGCCCCTGGGAAGAAAGATCTGGTCATTTCTGCCTGAAAAGTCAGCCATTGAGCACCTTGCCGGGCACAGTTCTACTCGACACACACGGGGCTGCCACATAAGAACTGACTGATTTGGGCAGAAGAGGGTGAGCTGGCGCGATTGTGTTATAGGTCCCAAAGGAAGAGACAGTGGGCTGACAGCAAAATTGAGATTGGACATTGGGCAAAGCCTATTTTGAGTTTGTGTTTCCCCAAAATATATGTTGAAGTCCTAACCCCTGAGATTTATAAATATGATCTTCTTTGGAAATGGGGTCTTTGCAGATGTCATGAGTCCACATGACGTCTGACTGGAGTAGGGTGGGCCCTAATCCACTATGACGTATGTCCTTAAAAAAAGAGGAGAAGACAATAGAAAGTAAATGTTTAGAAGAGAATTAGGGCAACATATGTACACACATGTCTGATTCAACTGATGTATGGATTGTGATAAGAGTTGTATGAGCCCCCAATAAAATGATTAAAAAAACAAAACACAAGAAAAACAACAGGAGAAGCAGCACAGAGATATACACACCCCAAAGGAAGACAGCCACATGGCAACAGTGGCAGAGACGGGGACTATGGCTGCCACCAACCAAGGAATTCTACACGAGAGCTGCCGAAGCTGGATCCTCCCCTAGAATCTTTGCAGGGAGCATGGCCTTGTCAACACCTGTTTCTGGGCTTCTCGTGTCCAGAACTGAGAGAGACATTCCTGCTGTTTTGGAGTGCTGGATTGTAGCAGCCCTAGGAAATGGAAACAGGTGTGAAATGCTGTTTTCTGGAGAGTGCTTGTGTAAGGTAGGCTGTGGGTAAAATGCCTTAGAAAGTCTTCTAATTCAGGAAGTCAGACAGCTGTGATGTCAGTTACCAAAAGCAGCCCTGGCCATCTCTATATGAGCCACCGCCACCTTCTTTTTAAAAAAATATTTAAAAATCATTTTACTGGGGGCTCTCACAGCTCTGATAACATTCCACACATCAGTTGCACCAAGCATATTTGTACATAGGTTGCCATCATCATTTCCAAAACATTTTCTACTTGAGCCCTTGGTATCAGCTCCTCGGAGCCTCCGTAAGTGACCCCAGAAGGATTTCTTTCCTGTTTAGAACTTCATTATTTCCATCTTGAAAGCCTGGCGATTGAACAGGATGGTCTCTGCGATCTAACTTTCTGTAACTTCCTTTCTCTAGGGCCTTCACCTTATCTCCCTCCCCAGTATCACTCGGGACACTCGGACCCTGATCCTGGTGAGTCTGGGCGCTGAGGTGATACGGGTGAAGACAGACAGATTTGAAGAACTGATCGACAATGAGACCAGAGAAAAATTGGCTAAGTACTATATGGAATACCCCAGGTGAGTACTGAAAAGGAGCATACATCCCAGTCTATCAAAATGACAGATTTCCCCCCCTGATATTTAGTAAAAGTAGGAAACAAGTGATAAAAAAAGAAAAAAACAAAACAAATGATCATACCTAGTGCTGATAAGAGTGAGATGAAACTCGTAGCTGTTGGTACACTTTAAATGGACTATGTCCTTTCTATTTTTTCCTCCCTAAAACCTCTTGATAGTTTTAGGACAAGGTTTCAAGTGCTTTAAAACTGTTCGTGTCCTTTGAGGCAATGATCTATTTTCTGGGAATTTATATAACCAAAATATGGGGAAATCTATTAAGATGTTTACAGCAACCATATCCATCATCACTCACTCACTCATTCACACCAACTGCCATCGAGTCCAAGCTGACTCAAAGGGACTCTACAGGACAGGGTCGAACTGTCCCTGGAGGGGGTCGGAAACTGTGACTCTTCACAGGAGTAGAAAGCCTGGTCTTTCTCCGGAGGAATGGCTGGTAGTTTTGAACTGCTGATCTTGCAGCTCACAGCCCAATGTGTGACCATTATGTCACCAGGGCTCCCTTCTTGGTCTACAGTTAGCAGCCCAGGGTGGAACCCACCCTGCCAAGAGGGTTCCTCGAGTATTAGAAAACATACAAAAATAGACTGCGAGGCAGAGAGGAATCTAAATGAAGCCCTATTTGTTCTCCCGCACACTCAATGGGCACTACTGTACACTTCCTCACCTTGGGACCTGCAGCTTCGACTGCTGGAACAGCCTCACCACTGATCCCCCTGCCCCCGTCTCCTCTTGGATGGCTCTTTTTGGCACACTGTAATTTTGCCAGATCCCAAATCTGACGACGTTAATCTCCTGCTGACAGCCTTTCACTGGTTTCTTGTGGTTTAAGGGTTAAAGTCTAAGCTCGTTGCCCCCCACAGACCGCCCCTGCAACACCTCTTGCTACCTCTCACCCACTGGAGCACCCTGTGCAGATCCCCTCCTGGACCCTGCCCAGACTTTGTGTCTCTGTCAAGGTTGGCCCTTCTGCCTGGAAAGTCATCCCCTAATCGTGTCCCTTTTCTTCCGGTTCGCTCCTCCTCATTCTTTTAAAAAACTTGGGATTGTGGCCTGAGTGAAAGTTTCCAGAGCAGACTCATTTTCCAGGAACCAGTTCACATGTTTTGTTTCGTGACCTTGATGGCAATGCCCACGGTAGATCCGTCTCTCCCAGAAAGCCCTTCCCTGTCCGACTCGGACTGGGACGAGTACTCTAGACAGCCCTCTCGTTGATCATTTGTGCTTGTTGGTTGCCGTCAAGTGTCCTCCAACCCACAGCCCTTGGCGTGCAATAGATCGGTGTCCTGTCCCACCTCATCTTCACGATGACCGGTATGTCTGAGCGCATGGCTATGACGACCGTGCTCACGTATCTCCTTGAGAGTTGCCGCGTTTGCGCTGACTCTCCTGAACCAAACCTGATGCCCCTTTCTACGGACCAGTCTTTCCTGATGGCATCGTAGGTTGCACACTGGACTGCTAACCACAGGGCAGCAGCTGGCCACCACCAGCTGTTTTCCCCGGAAGAAGATGTGGCTTTCTGCTCCCAGACAGACTCATAGCCCTGGAAACCCACAGGGACCGTCTCCTCTGCCCACAGGGTTGCCGTGAGTCAGAAGTGATGTGATGGTAGTGAGCTTGGGTCTTCTTGTGTCCAAGGTTTAAGTGAGCCAAAGACTGGTCATTCTTCCTCTTAAGATTTGGTTGCTTCCCATGTTGTTTCATAGTTAATCTGTTTCTGCTGCTCTTTGGCCGCACGCTATTAATAGCTTCTTGAAGGCAGGCATTGTGCTTTCTCTGCCTTTCCTCGCCGGGACTTTGTACGTCTCCTGGAAGTTGCTCCATAAATACCGAATGAATGGATGAATGATGGGCATACTCATCACAGAAAACTGGAAAACGCAGAACAGCGAAAGAGGCCAAAACCAAAATCATCTGCAATCCTCCAACCATCTCAGTCAGCGTTTTATTTCCTTTCAGTATTTTTTTTTCTGTGTATGGGTGGATATAGCTTTCATAATGGAGATCATACTAATTATATAGCTTGGATCCTCCCCTTCTCCTTTCCTTCTGTGCCCCTGTTTTTCTTTCTTTCTGGTGAGGTAGGCTTCAGACATGGTGCTGCCAGTGGGGCTGGGAAACAGTGAGCCCAGTGGCCGAGAATGAGGAAGTGTCAAGACAAGCAGATGGACAAGCGATTGCAGCTAGGCCCAACATGCACCTACAGTCATGTGATATGAGATCTGTGTGAGTTTGGCCAGGTCATTTCTCCTCTCTGGGCTTCCGAACTCAATATGTGGCACAAAGAGATCAGGCTAAATCAGTGTTTTACAAAGTCTAGAATATATTCCACAGAAAGTTTAAACGATTATTTTAGGTGGTGTGCAATTCACACCTTTAGTTTCAACAGCTCTTTATCTTGGTGTGCATTAGAAAAGCAACATGACTAACTTAGCAAAGCCATGGTTGGACAGACCCTGTTGATTGGTACAAAGCTAAAGTCAGTATTTATATAAAAGAAACTGAACAGATTCAAAGAAAAATCATCAGTAGATTACAGAGGAAATGGTATGTGGATATGGACAAAATTGAGACCGTTTGGAAAGAAAAATTGAGAAAATCAGGGGTTCCTTCCAGGTCAAAGATGCTCCAGTTCTCGGAGTCCCTGACCCCCAAGTGCTACCCATACGGAAAATGACTACTTACACCCACCGACCAACAAAAGACATGAAGGTGACTTATTCCTTGCATCTGCCTGGCACATGGTGGGGCTCAGTTAACACGGGCTGATTTGGGATTCTGAAAAGGTTTACATAGATTTGAGGGTGGCAGATGTTTGGGCACTTGGCATCTTTGCTGCCCAGTCAGCACTTTGCTGCAATCATATATAATGCTAACAGATGGAGTTCCGTCATATTCATTAATTGTTGAACTCGTGGTTTTCCTAGACTGCTAAGGCAAGCAGAAAACACATCCATCATCTATTTAACTCAAATCCCTCACATTTTAGATGTGAACGCTGAAGTCCAGCAAAGGAGAGGTGACATACTCAAAATCACACAGTCACCCGTCCTGTGAATGTCACAGGCTGGGTAGCCTAAACATTCAGCCCTCTACACGGCACAGGTAATACACCCCATGTGAAATCTCATGGACAGCGGAGCTCCTCAGAAGTGGAGGGAGCTCTCTAAGGACCCAACATGAAGAGGATCCTAAAAACAAGAGCACAAAATGTGACCCGAAAGGGGTATTGCTACTAATAGTTACCTGTTTCTGCTGCTCTTTGGCCGCACGCAATTAATAGCTTCTTGAAGGCAGGGATTGTGCTTTCTCTGCCTTTCATCGCCAGGACCTTGTATGTCACCCGGTAGTTGCTCCATAAATGTCGAATGGATGGATGGAAGGACCAGGGTTTAATGGGCATCATGGACTGGAGTTTTAAAGCCTGCAGGGACAGATGAAATTTTCAGGTGAGGAATGGTGCTGGAACTGAGACCCCTGCATGAAGTTGGTGAAAAAGGAGACTCTCAGTCAATCTGACTATCAGCATCAGAAAACGACGTGGCATCCTGTCCATCTTAACTTGGATTTTTATTCAGAAAAAGAAAGGACTCCCTAAGAATGTGTAATCACAGGGCTTTGCCCCCTCGAAGGCCTGGGCGAGCTCCTTAGCCTTTTGGAACCTCAGCTTCCATCTTGTAAAATGGGGTGGTTTTAAAGATTAAATGAGTTAACAAACGTCAGGTGCTTGGCACATGGTAAGTGCAAAGTCAGAGTCAGATATTATTTATCATGTAAGACATTAGGGATCACGGAACTCTCTAAGTGGATGCTATCCAGTGATGGAGCACTGGGGCTACATATTGGACTGCTATTCTCAAGGGCAGCTGCCCCACGGGAGAAGGAAGAGGCTTTCTGCTCCCACAAAGACTCAGTCTCGGCACTCCACACAGGCAGTTTTCCCTGTCCTGCAGGGCTGCTCCAAGTCAGAACTGACTCGATGATAGTGAGCTTGGTTATCCAGCAGTGTGCTGGTCCACGTTTCCCAGGAGGTGGTAGGTAAGCCTCATTTGTAGTATTTGCTGATTTTTTGTGGTGTAAATACTCCCATTATGGCCAGTTTCAAGTTACCAACGTGATGCCATCGAACATGGAGTTGAGAAGAGATAACATGCAAATAATCAGCTCTCATGCATTGGTAATAAGTGGCTTCAGCGTGCCACCGAGACTCAGAAGACTATTTGTGGTCCATTCTGCCCTCTGGATTCTTTTCTAAATTGATCTCTGTGGCTTAAAGTTGACTTTGTCCTGGTCAATACAACTTCGCCTGAAGAATGCTCTGATGTGCTAGTAATTTATTAGACTTTCCTCCTCCTCCGATGCGTGAGTATGGCGCCCCCTTCCTTTACCGCAGTCTCAGAAGGGAATAAGCCAATGTGTGCTAAGCCTGTTTCACTCCCTTTTCACCATCCTCACCTGCGACTAGGGAAGGGATTGAGGTGGAGCTAGAGTACCATCCTTGTGGCTGCTGTACCACTCCAGCTCACCAAGGCTTTTCTATGTCCCGTTGACTCTCTACTTCACTAACCATGAGGCCTTCCTCTAGAAATTGACTCATTCTGATGATGGGTTCAAGGCAAGTCAATGGGATAATGTGCTGTTGTGACCCGTAAGTTTTCATTAGTTAATTTCCAAAAGTGGATCGCCAGGTCTTCCTTCTTTGTCTTTCTGGAAGCTCTGCCAAAACTTGTTTGCTATGGGTGACCCTGCTGGCATGTAAAATCCCAGTGGCATAGCTTCCAGCTTCACAGCAGCAGAAAAGCCACCCTGACTGGACGCCCTACAGAGAGATGTAAGACCATGTATTGTGTACAAATCCTGAAGGCCTCGTAACGAGGAGATAGCCCTGTGAGAGCCTAGAAAAGGATTCCCAGAAACCTAATATATAAGCTGGCTCATAAAGGATGACTGGAATTTGTCTGATCAGGATTCCCAAACAATGTACAGGTGTCCTAAACTAACATGCCTTGTTATTCACACTGTCTGAGGTACCTGGCAGGTGCTAGTGTAAGCCTTTGTTGAATGAGATATAAATGGACCATCGGGACACTTACTAAAAAGAAATTCCATGGTCTTATGCCCAGATTCTGACTCAGTAAGTCTAGGAGGAATCCTGCTCTCTCTGTCTTTCACCCGGATTCAGGTGGGTCTAGAACATGTATCATCTGTAATGCGTATCACCTGGGACTATTGCTCAAATGCAGATTCAGATCCAGCATGTTTCTGCATGGTTGACAAGCTCCTGGGCTCTAGGTAGGGTGACTTTGTCCATTGGAACTATAACACAAGCCACATATGTACTTTTTAGCAATGGTTTTGTTGAGAGATATAGTCCACCTATTTAAAGTGTACAATTAAATGGTTTCTAGTATGTTTGAGTCATGCAGCCATCACTACAATCAATTTTAGAACATTTTCATCATCCCCCAAAAGAAACCTGCTGCACACGAGCTTTTTAGTGTATTGAAACGCCAGGGTCTTACTTCAAAACCTAAGGCGCGCCTGACCCAAGCCATGGTATTTTCCATGGCCTCATATGCACTTGAAAGTTGGATATTGAATAAGGAAGACCGAAGAAGAATCGATGATCTGAATTGTGGTGCTAAAGAAGAATATTGAAAGTACCATGAACTGCTAAAAGGACAAACCAATCCATCCTGGAAGAAATGTGGCCAGAGTGGTCCTTAGAGGCAAGGATGGCAAGTCTTACATACTTTGGACATAGTGTCAGGAGACCAGTTCCTGGATGTGTTAGGGTTCTCTAGAGAGACAAAACCAGATTGCTAATAATTATATACATATATCTATACAGATCGATAGATATATAACACAAGAAATAAACAGTTAAATTACAAAGCAGTACAAATGGCTGAGTGCAACTCACTCCCATGAGACAGTTGTGAGACACTGGCAGTCCTTCAAGTCTTGAGGGCTGCCAGGTAGTCCTCTGTAGAGCAATTCAGGCTATCTGGGCACAAGCAGCAAACAGCAAGACAGGTCACCAACAGTCAGCCAGATGACAGGGTCTAACAGTCCCCAGCTCAAGAGATGTAAATTCCAATTGTGTGGCAAAGCAGGTCATGAAGGAACCTCAAATGACAGTGACACAGTCCACGGTTTAGGTGCCCCACAGGTAGTGTAGCTTGCAAATTGTGGCACAGAACAGGCAAGACAGCCCCACACCGGTCCAATGATCCTTTTATCTCTCCGCCCTTCAATTAATGCCACATGTGTTTACTGGCCAGGTTGACACAATAAACTAACGACCTCACTGGAGAAGGGCATCATATTTGGTAAAGTGGAGGGGTGGCGAGAAAGAGGAAGGCCCTCAACAAGATGGATTGTCACGGTGACCACAACAATGGGCTCAGGCGGGGGAACAGTGGCGAGGATGGCGTGGGCCCCGGCAGGGTTTCACTCTGTTATGCAGAGGGTCACTCTGGGTCGGAATGGACTCCATGGAACCTAACAACAACAACAACAACAACAACATACCCTTCAGCTAACCCTTTCCCTCCCTCTCATCTCTCCCACCCCTCCAGCCCGCCGCAATCACCAATCTATTTTCTGTCTCTCTGGCTTTTCCTGTTCTTCATGTAAATGGAAGAATACATGTGTGAGCTTTGGAGTCTGGCTTCTTAGATAATATTTTCAGGATGCATACATGTAGCATGCATCAGTACTCCATTTCTCGCTCTCTTTTTTGCCAAAAATATTCCATTATATACCACATTTTATTTATCTATTCATCAGCTGGTGGATATTTGGGTTGTGTCCATTTGGGGGCTATTAAATCATGCTGCTATATGCATTCTTAAACCAGTTTTCATGTGGACATATAGTACTTCAGAGTATATACATATAAATTCATATGTGGGTCATAGGTTCATTCTAAATTTAACCTTAAAGAAATGGCCAGACTGTTTTCTGCAGAGGCTATGCCATGGTACATTACAAACCAGCAACGACGAAAGCGCCGTTGTCTCCTTATCTGCAACAACACGTGCTGTCTTTTTTTTATAGTACACTTCTCAGAAGGACTGTTTTTTTAAAATCATTTTTTGGGGGGCTCTTACAGCTCTTCTCACAATCCATCAATCCCTCCATCCATCCACTGTGTCAAGCATATTTGTACATATGTTGCCATCATCATTCTCAAAACATTTGCTTTCTACTTAAGCCCTTGGTATCAGCTCATTTTTTCTCCTCCCTCTCTCATGAAGCCTTGATAATTTATAAATTATTATTTTTAACATGTACTGCCTGAAAGCTGTAATCATACTGGGTGTAAAGAGGTATCATATTGTGGTTTGGGTTTGCATTCCCTGATGGCTAATGATCAGATATATAATCGTAAAATGTCAGTCTTCACATTTTAAGAAGTGAAAAAGAAACAGGTGAAATTCCTTTTGACTATATTCAACCTGCCTACAAGGTTGCCCTCTTAACATGTAATCAATAGAAACAATTAATGAGAGCATTGTCACACTCTCTCGTTTTTCTTTTTGGTTGTTATTGTTCTGTCTTTGACACTGGGCAGGTAGGGTACACACACAGCCCATCTCAGTTATCTCAGTTATCTCAGGGTGGCTCTAGTTTAGACAGTCAGTAGCCACCGGTGGCTCGCAGCCACTGCATGGGACAGTGCAGATGGAGGGAAAGAGTTGTGGAGGCAGAGAGGAGAGTCTGGGGAAAGGCATGTGGGTAGAAAGAGCACACTGTCTCTAGGGATTAGAAAGAGTGGCAGGTTAGGTTGGTGGAGGCCGGGGCTAAAGGAACTGACAAGGGAACTGAAGCATCTGTGTCTGCCCTTTAGTGATGAAGAACTATGCCAGCATTTCCTCCAGGAGAACAGCTGGAATATCTTTCGGAAAGACCTGGTGCGGCTGCTGGTGGAGCCTCGCCAAAGGTCAATGTTCATCCCCCAACGGTCCAAGAAGACAAAGCCCTCCGACATGAACTCTGTGATCCTGAATTTGTCTGACCTTAACAAGACTAATACAACTAGCTACCCCATTTTTAAGGCACCCTCAAAACACCTCCCCCCACTGAGGATAGTCCAAAGTATCATACCACCTCGGCCCCAAATCCAAGAACTCTTGCCTCAGTATAAGAATGCAGGAGTCCTTATGTAGAACCAATAAAAGACATTGGATATGCCACCATGCTTTCTGAATGATCACCCAGGGAATTGTGGGGCTTGGAGTGGGAGGCCTGGAGGGCTGAGCTGTGGGTCCAGAGAGGTGGTTCTAGAGACCACATCTGAGGCTACTCTCTCTCTTGACACTCATGGGACTTGAGTGAATGGATGGTTAGGAGGCTGTGTGTGGAAGGCTTACTCACTGGGGGTGGTCCCAGGGTAGGAGGTGCACCGATGATATTGAGCATTCTGTGTTTTTGTTGACCATTTATACCACATCTTTAAGGCAATGTGTATTCAAGTCTTACCCCATTTCATTGTTGAGTTGTAAGAGTTCTTTATATAATCTGGATACTAGGCTCTTGTCAGACATATGATTTGCAAATATTTGCTTCCATTCTGTGGATAATCTTTTCACTTTATTTTTTCATGAGCAGTGTCTAGTTTTCTTCTTTAAAAAATCCTTTTATCAGAAGCTCTTACAGACATCATAACATTCCATAGTTGCATCACCACAAGCTGGAACTATGCTATTGCTACCACAATCAGTTTCAAAACATTTTTTCTTCTTGAACTCCTTGATATCAGCTCCTCTTTATCCCATCCCCACCCCCACCCTACCCCCAGGAACGCTTATTTATTTCTTGCCATCTCTTACACATCCAGTATATCCATTCACATACAGTTCTGTTGTTCAATCCCATCGAGTGGGATTATACAGTCATCTATACTATCAACTCCCCAATCCCCCAACCCTGTCTTCCCATATGCCATGGAACCGTTACTCCTGTTTCTGAAGGGTTATCTCTCTTGGCTTTCTTGTATCAAATTATCTTATTTTTAAAATCTGAAATATATAAATGAACCTATGCAAATCTAACATGATTAATGAGGTAAACAAGTCAAAACCACAATAGTAAGGGGAGGAAATATTAAAGAACTAGAGGATAGTTATGTGTTTCATCAGTGCTATACTGCACCCTGGGTTCCTCATGCCTTCCATGTGGCCCTTCTGTGAGGGACTGTTCAATTATCTTACAGGTGGGTTTTGGGTCTCCACTACATCCACACCCCTTCCCACGGACTTGGTTG
>NW_022109491.1:21250524-21252715 GCF_000313985.2 Echinops telfairi | reverse complement strand
CTGAGGCCCATTCCAGCTTAGCCTCAGCTAGGATGTCACTTGTTTGGCTCACTTCAAAGCACTGGCTACTTTCTTGCATTTTTATATAAACTAAGGAGTTACCTGTGGAAATCATTTTGTCAGGAAGTCATTTACAACGCTCATCAATTTCAATACTTTAATTAAACCCAGGAAGTCCCTGTGTCTGGCAGAAGAAAAAAAAAAGACTCTAGACGCTCTATCTTTTAGTAGCCAGGCACCATCAGCTTTCTTCACATTTGCTGATGCACCCATTTTGTCTTCAGCAATCATGTCAGGAAGGTGAGTATCATACAATGACACATTATTAGAACAAACTGTTCTTGTGCTGAGGTAAGATTTAAGTAGAGGCCCAAGTCAATCTGCTCCTTGTTGCATTTGCATACATACACAAACACACATATATTTATATATTTACAATTATACACATGTTTTTCTTCTTTCCTTTTTCTTTTTTCCCTCCTGCCCCACTATCATGTTTACCTGTTGTTCGCCTCTCAGTAATTCCTCTCAGATACAATTTGATTGATCAAACATGAACAGAAAAGCTACATCCTCCTTGCCATCAAATTTAGAACCCTTACTATTCCCCTGAACCCATTGGTATTGGCTCTGCTTACCTCCCACCTCCCACGCCCCACTTCCCATGCCCTGCAGGCACTGTTGATCCAGTCACTGTCTCCGTAAGATTGCCTAACTTGCCTATCTTGTGTAGATACACACACACACACACACACCAAACAAACAAAACCATATAGATAGTCACCAGTCTAACAGGGATCCTGACATAAAGCAGATGAATTTCTCTCCTGGTGCCATCTTCCCATACGTCTCCTGAATAGCTTTTAATTACAGGTTGATGTAGGATTGCTGTTTCTTTAGACTCCAAAACCAAGCAGACTGGACAGCATGAAGTCCCAATTATATTGGGGTTAGTTAGACATGGAAAGACTCTGGCAAGGAGTAACTAACTGCTCAATACGTGCTAGACGGTATTCACGTCTTTTTTTGAACAAGATCCATTTGATCATCCAGAGATTATCCATTATCTTCCCCTTTCAATGGAATAGGACACTTCAGCTTTGGAAGGCTGAACCCTCCAAAGCAAGCCATCTCAGAGAGATTTAGGGTGGGAGAGTCCTGGCTCACACCACCCCCAAACCTGCACACCCTTCACCAGGTGAAATGTGGTTAATGTAAACATCGGGAGCAAAGGTAGGGGGAGAGAGTGGAGGGTCGCTGAAGGGTCCCTCATGAACTGAGAAGTAGGGTTGTGTTTGCAAGAAGCATGGGGGGAGAGTGTGAGGAGGGTGATACGGGTGTGAGAGCCTCGTGGGGCCCCTGACCAGCTGAAAGCTGCAGAGAGAGCACTGTTTCTGGTTCTGACCCTCACTCCCCATCCTGCCCTGCACTAGGCCACAGGGAGCAGGCACGCAAATCAGAGGGGAGTATTCAAAAGCCGTAAACGTGACACCTCTTAACACAAGCATTAGCAACACACTATGTTTTCTGTGCTGCAGATGACCTCATGCCCACCTGGGCACAGGCCCACAGGTCCAGGAAGCCCTGTAATTGTCTGTAGGGTTCTGGGGAGAAGGGGCTGGGCTTCTGTAGAGTGGCAGGGGACTATTGGGGATCCTGAAAACATGGGTACTTCTTGAAGAACAAGGGTTTGAAGTGGGCTGGTCCACACTACGCAGATTTTATTTTTCTTGTTGCTGCAATCCACTCAGTGGCGGGGGCGGAGTTTGGCCCGGGTTGCTATTTTCGTGCGCATAAGGGTCAGGAGTCCACTGGGTGCTGATAATCCTCTGCATGAGCAGTGCCTTTAGCAGCTACTAGCAAACACTTGAACTCGGTGCAGTAACCACAGGACCAAACATCCGGTGCAAGTGGGCCCACACAATTCCAGCTGTCTTCCTAGCACCTGGGTGGCATGATTCTCAATGGACAGATGAAGTGTGTGAGGCACAAAAAGGCAACGGCCTTGTCTAAGCCCACCGGATTACCAGGTGGCTGTCCTGGAAATCCACGTGCTTTCACCCTGGCGCCGGGCCACTTCCAGTGCACCAGTGTTACTCATGTCTCCCAGATGAGCCACTGATCTTCAAAACAGAAAAACTCTGTGTGCACAACCCTGAGACTGTGCCGCAGAGAATATGTAAATAAGCAC
>NW_022109491.1:21245243-21250224 GCF_000313985.2 Echinops telfairi | reverse complement strand
AAGCCCCGTCTTTCCCCCAAGGAGCCACTGTTTGTTTGTTGAGTCATTTTACTGGGGGCTCTTGCAGCTCTTGTGTCAAACATATTGGTACCTATGTTGCCATCATCATTTCCAAAACATTTTCTACTGCTATTGGCTTTGAACTGCTGGCCTTTGGGATCACAGCCCCCCAAGTAAGCACGACACCAACTGGGCTTCTGTGGCAGGATCAAGCCAATGCTGACTCAGAGTGACTCCTTGTGGGTTTCCGAGACTGAAACTGTTGATGGGAGTAGAAAGCCCAGTTTTTCTCCTGCAGTTGCTGGTGGTTTTGAACTGCCGACCACACAGACCGCAGCCCACTGTCAGTGCCAAAACAAGATAAAGGAAGATGGAGGGTGGAGGCCTGTCTGACCTCAGCCCTGTGGCAGTGGGGAAGTCAGAGGTCAGATAGGGCCTCCACACAGTTTACAGAGCTACTAATAGCAAGACCAGCACTGCAAACCCACCAGTCAGTCTGCAGGTGAAAGATAAGTGGTCTGCTCCTTTAAAGACTCAGTCTCAAGACCTCAGCACAGCAGTTCTACTCTGTCCTATAGGATCACTGTGTGTCAAACCAACGTGATAGCACAGGGTGTGGTTGGGCTCAAAGGAGCCCTGGTGGGGCACTGTGTGATGCAACAGGCTGCTAACCACAAACTCCAAGGTTCAAAGCCATCAGCTGCTCTGGCTGTTCTGAGGGAGAAAGATGAGGTTATTTTCTCCTATAAAGAATGAAAAGTCAGGGTGCAGTGTAGCAACGATGAAACATACAACTTTCTTCTAGTCCCTAAATGCCCCCCCCCCCACCATCATGATCCCGATTCTACCTTACAAATCTGGCTAGACCAGAGGATGTACACTGGTACAGATAGGAACTGGAAACACAGGGAATCCAGGACAGATGATCCCTTCAGGACCAGTGGTGAGAGTGGCGATGCCTGGAGGGTGGAGGGAATGTGGGGTAGAAAGGGGGAACCGATTACAAGGATCTACATATAACCTCCTCCCTGGGGGGTGGACAACAGAAAAGTGGGTGAAGGGAGGCATTGGACAGTGTAAGATATGACAAAATATTAATAATTTATAAATTATCAAGGGTTCATGAGGGAGGAGGGAGCGGGGAGGGAGGGGAAAAAATGAAGAGCTAATACCAAGGGCTTAAGTAGAAAGCAAATGTGTTCAGAATGATGATGGCAACAGATATACAAATGTGCTTGACACAATGGATGTATGTATGGATTGTGATAAGAGTTGTAGGAGCCCCTAATAAAATAATTTTAAAAAAAGAACAGTCTCAGAAGCCCTAAGGAACAGTTCTTCTCTGTCTCATGGGGCCACTGTGAGTCAGCATCAACTCAATGGCATTGGGCGGGGTTGGGTTTGGACCTCAGACCAGCTATGTGACTTTAGCAACCTACTTTCTTTGCCTCAGTTTCCTGATCTGCAATATAAGCATAATTTTCATTAAGGCAAGAAGCTTGAATTAATCATTTCATGGACAGCACTTAATTCACAGTTTAACTCTCAAAAAACAGATGTCAGGGGTGGAAGAAAAGAGGGCATCTAAGCCAACTGGCAATGTTCTGTATCCTGCTGTGGTGAGTCCCAGCCGGGGTCTTAAAAGCTTGTGAGTGGCTAAGGTGCAACTCATAGTCTCTTCCTATCTAGAGGAAAGAAGAGTGATGAAAACTGAAGACGCATGGAAACACCAGTCTCCACAACCCTGAGACCAGAAGAATTAGATAGTGCCCGGCTACCACTGGTGAGTGCTTTGCAAGGGATCACAATAGAAGGTCCTAGATGTTGTTAGGTGCCCTTGGGTCAGCTCAGACCCATAGTGACCTTGTGCACAACAGAACACAACACGGTATGGCCCTGCATGTTGTTCCTCTCAATGGGTACTATCCCTGAGTCGACTGATACAGCCACTGTGTCGATCCATCTCGTTGAGGGCCTTCCTATTTTTTTGCTACCCCTCTACTTTACCAAACATGATATCCTTCTCCCAGGGACTGGTCTCTCGACAATATGTCCAAAATATGGAAGATGGAGTCTTACTATCCTTCCTTCTAAGGAGCACTCTGGCCCTACTTCTTCTAATACCGATTTTGGTTTATCTTTTTAGCAGTCCATGGTACTTACAGTATTCTTCTCCAGCACCACAGTTCAAATGCATTGACTCTTCGACGGTCTTCCTTATTCAGTGTTCAACTTTCGTAGTCACATGAGGCAATGGAGAATGCCATGGCTTGGATCAGGCACATCTTAGTCCTCAAAGTAACAGCCTTGCTCTTCAATACTCCAAAAAGGTCTTGTGCAGCAGATTTACCTAATGCAATATCTTTTGATCTCTTGACTGCTGCTTCCACGAGTGTTAATTGTGGATCTCAGTTGGACAAAATCCTGGCAACTTCAACCTTTTCTCCAGTGATCATGATGTGACCTATTGGTTCACTTGTGAGGATTTTGGTCGTCCTTACATGGAGTTGTAATTCATACTGAAGGTTACAACCCTTGATGTTCATCTGCAAGTGTTTCAATTCCTGTTCCTTTTCAGCAAGCAAGGTTGTGTCATCTACATATTGCAGGTTGTTGTTGTTTTTGTATTTTTTGCAGGTTGTTAATAAGCCTTCCTCCAATCCTGGTGCCACACACACTCTTCTCCATATAGTATAGCTCCTCTGATGGTTTGTTCAGCATACAGATTGAACAAAGCCCTGGGTAGAATGGGAGAAAAATGTGGAACAAAACTCAAAATCCTAAAAAAATAAAAGACCAGCCTTCTGGTCAGATAGATTAATGGAACCCCTAACCTCTGAGGGGCTCCTCCTCTTTGAGAGAAGATCCTCAAAGCTTGTGGGCTCCCTTTTATACCATCGATTATCTTCTGTCCCTCTCGAGTCCCCCAGCTTCCAATTTCCCAAGTGTCTTTATCAAATAGAGGCTTAAGGGAGCTGGCAGGACTGAAACTAAAATCAAAAGCCAGTACATCTCTACGTTGGAGATAAGTTCTGGGCAAAGGGAGCTGGTTTGGGTGTACAGATACAGCACTGAACCAAACAATGTTCTTGGCTTCAAGCTTACTTCTGGATTGGTGGTGAAAGAACCCGGACAAGAAAGAAAGAAAAACCAAGGCAAGGGGGATGGAGGTGGGCTGGGAATGTACTAAGGGTAGTCTTAGAATCTGACATTGGTGAGTAGATGTGAGGGGGTGAGCCATGCAGATATCGGGGTCAAGAATGTTCCAGGGAGAGGAATACAAGACGTAGTGTGGCTAGAGTGGAGTGAAAGAAGAGAGAAACTGAGACAGATTAGAGCAGAACTGGGGGCCAGATCATCACGTGATGGGAGCCTATGAAAGGTGCTTAACAAAGGAGTCACATGGTTTGGATACATTCTTGAGGGTATGTAGGAGGGTGGTGGTTGAAGCAAGGGAGGGAGGGAGGACCAGAAACTGCTGCAATAATCCAATTAGAAGCATGTGATGATTTGAATCAGAATGGTTGTGGTAGAGGTTGAGACAGGACTGATTCTTGGAATACTGCCCTACCCACTATAATTTTCTGGAATGATGGAAATACCCTATACCTGTATGTCCAATATGGTAACCACAAGCCATAGATGGTAACCAAAACAATTTACTGTTATTCAGTCTATTTTGACTCAAAGCAATCCCATAGAAGTAGAATGGTTCCAGCCATATCTCGCTCTTGTAGCGTATCTGGTGGGTTTGAAACATTGGCCTTTCAGTAAGCAGCCAAGCACTTTACTCACCGGCACCAGGACTCCTTGGCTTGGATCAGTGAAAGAGCAGACATAAAATGCATAAACTGAAAAACCAGAATAAGATGGATGGAGGTGGGATGGAGTTTACAAATTTGCAGAGGGCTGTCAAAGAAGGCCTGGCTTTGATATTAGGCTGTCAGAGAGGGCCTGACTCTGGATTGGTAATGAGCTCCACCACCCATACATCGGTTTGTTGTACTATGGCAGCTTGCATGTTGTTAGACACTAAAGCTAGGTGTCACTAGTTTTTAAGTATCAGCATGGTCACCAATAGTGGACAGGTTTTAGCAAAGATTGCAAACTAAGGCAGATTCAGAAGGCCTGGTGATCTACTTTTGAAAATGAGCCATTGAAACCCTAGGTATCACCACAGAATATTGCCAGGTCTATTGTTGAAAGATGAGTCTTTCAGGTCCTAAGACACTCAAACTACGACCGGGGAAGAGCTGCCTTCTCAAAGTAGAGATGATCCCTGAGGGTGCTGATTAGTCATATAAACTCCTGAATACAAAATATAATCCAAAATGGAATCCCTCCCCCCATCTAATTTACAATAAATGAATAAAACAATAGCCATTCTGAAACAAACAAAAAATAGAGTCAACCCTCACGACCTGGATGTAGTAAAGCTGTTGGGAAGTTCATCAGTTGGTATGGCAACAACTCAAATTGAGAAGGAATAGCCGGAAACACAATACCAAAACCAAACCAACCAAACAGCAAAATTCATGCCATTAAGTTGATCCTATCACATAGTGACCCTATATGACAGAGTGGAACTGGCCTTTTGGGTTTCTCAGACTTTAAATCTTTATGGGATCAAACAGCCTCACCTGTCTCTCTGAGCCACGGGTGGGTCCCCACGCTAGTGCAACTAATGCAATGCGTTATGTGATGCTCCCATGAGCATGGCTTGTGCAAGACACAATCCTTGATAATGTCACTCATTTCTCCATTTAGAATGATGTTACCTTTTAGTTCAGTTGTGAGATTTTGGTTTTCTTTACATTGAGTTGTAATCCATATTTAAGGCTGTAATCCTAAATCTTCATCAGCAATTGCTTCAAGTCCTCCTCACTTTCAGCAAGCAAAGTTGTGACATCGGCATATCATACCTAGGTTGTTAATAAACCTTTCTCCAATCCTGATGCCACATTCTTCTTTTTTAACATTT
>NW_022109491.1:21242683-21244721 GCF_000313985.2 Echinops telfairi | reverse complement strand
AATGGTCATGCCTCATGGGTTTCCTTGTCTGATATACTTCTCAGCCTTTCACTTTCATGACCTTGTGAAGATTACAGGTCATTTACGTTGTTGAATACTGGGTTGGCACACTGTTCCCTCCGGATTAGATTTCGGTTATCCGTTGTCAGCAGGGAATCGCAGACGCGATGCTCTGTCCTCACATTGCATCCCAGCAGGGATCACAATGTGTTCCATTAACTTTGATTTTGGGATTAAAGTGGTATCTCCACAGCAAAGTTGCTCTTATTACTTAATCCCTTTATTAGTGTTTTGTGAGGAGGTCCTTTGAAACTATGTACCTCTTTTCTCATCCCACTTTCCATTTATTCGGTCATTATTTTAGACATGGCCTCTAGTTTTACTCAATGTTATTTTCAAGCTGTTATGTTGATGCAAATTTTCACAAAATTGGCCAGTTCCGGAAGCCCCTTCAAGCTGGCTTCTGTATCCTTTTGACAAGCCGATTCCTGCTTTCCCAACCAAAGACACTCCCCAGGATCAGCTTGTATTTTCTCTACTCTACCTCTGGAATTAACAATTTCTCTAGAGATCCTGGTCCATTTTAATGGTGTATGAAACTTCTGGTCTGGCACTGCCACACACGAAACCCAGGGCTTTGAAAGGCCGGACATCTGATTTAGAGACATACTTCATCAACCAGCCAGAACAAATGCCTCATTTTACTGCAAAGACTGACACCAGATGGAGTCAGTTGGCCACATCCCCTAGCCTAGACAGTGAGAGCTTAGACTAAAATTGAGGCTTTTGACTCCCTGTTGTGTTCTTTCCCTGATAATAAACACTGCTAGCTATGAGGAGTGATCTCAAAAGGACTTGTCTCATTCTCTGGACCTCTTCTGTTCACTGGTTACTCTAGAGCAGTGGTTCTCAACCTTCCTAATGCCATGACCCTTTAATAGTTCGTGGTGACCCCCCCCAACCATAAAATTATTTTTGTTGCTACTTCATAACTGTAATTTTGCCGTTACAAATTGGGCTACCCCTGTAAAAGGGTAGTTCGACACACAGGTTGAGAACCGCTGCTCTAGAAGGACCTCATGACTTGTCTTTGCTTTGGGGATCTAGGACGTTCTGGGAGCCTGCCTCAAAACTCAAATCTTATTCTAAGTGAAAAACAGGTTTTCAGAATTGAAATGAAGCAAGAATGGCCAGAGCTGAGGAATGAGTCACTCTACCCCCAATTCCCCATCCTTAGCTTTTATCCCCAGCTCATTTTACCTGGGGCTTACAGATCAGTGTCAGCCTGGGATGAACTGCCCAGGTGCCTGGACCTGGGTAGACAATGACTCTCCTCCACACCAAGGCCTATGTGTCTCTCTGAATCAGCTCAATCCACTAACACCAGCAATAATCTCCAGTGGTGGGAAAGATGGGGTCCAGGGCTGCTGGGCATTCTGGACTGATACTGGGTTGGAAAGGCAATGGGAAGGGTCTCTACTACCTGCCCTCCCTGGCTACTACCAGGGTTACAGCATCAGGATCCAGGGAAACATTACCTCCCCACACCCAGAGGTCAAATACTCTTAAATCTCACCATAAGGTTGGGAATTGGAACCCCTCAGATAGCCTATTAGAGAGTATGTGCTGTATGTTCTTTGGGGTAGGCGCACTGCACCTGGCCAGCACACCCTGGCTAGCTGTGGTAGGAACTTCCAGCCTGGGAGGCCCTTTGTCTGTAGCAGTGATGTTGTCTTGCACCTGACATCTTAGTAGCCTTGTATGTTAGTGTGTTGCACCCTGTAGTTGGAGATAACAAAACCCAGTAGACATGCAGATAACCGTGCTGGTACACATAGGCTCCATATACAAGAGGCACGAGTAGTGGCTAAACTTTCATTTTGGGGTGTCAGGCCCTGATAGACAAGACTGTGTAAAAACCAAAATTTGAAATACACAAAAGGAATGGCACAATAATGAACCACCAAAGTGCAGGGTTACCTTGAACAGCCAAGTACCTGGCTGGGCTCCGCAGAGGCATTAGCCATCATAAATACCC
>NW_022109491.1:21217671-21237509 GCF_000313985.2 Echinops telfairi | reverse complement strand
GCCATCAGGTCCCGGCGGGTGCAGGGCTCGCCCCTCCCTCAAGGCCAAGGCCAGACATAGCTGTAGCCGTGACGACGGCTCTGGTTTCCGCAGAGCGGGGGCTACAGCTGGGCCCCAGTTTACCCACCGGCCCCAGGCCGTTGGGCTTATTGGGCGTGGAGGGCCCGAAAGGCCCAAAAGGGCCCCGGGGCCCCCGAAAGGGCCCGGGGCTCCCGGCCACACTCCGCTCGTCTCTGCGCTCTCTGCCGGAACTGACTTGGCAGTTCTCTCCGCGGGCAAAAAGAGGGGAGGTTACCGGAAGCTCCCTCCGCGCCTGGACCCAGCAACCAAGGTTCCGGGACTGTAAGGTTCCGACCGGCGGGCTGGGGCGCTGGAGAAGGCCAGAGACGAGTCCCACGGGAAGTACGACCAGAACCGTATTGTTAGCGTTTGGAGAAATCCCGGAGCTCACCTATTTCTAAGGAGCCTGGTGGCGTGGGGGTTACGCATTTTGCGGTCCGCAGTTCGAAACCACTAGCCTGCCTTTATTCACTGTTCACCAACTACTTACTGAAAGCGTACTGTGAGTCGGAATGGACTTCATGGCAGTGGGTTGGTCTGGCGAGCTACGCGGAGACCGTGGTGCTGCCGTGGGTTAAGCGTTCGATGTGGTAAGCGCCAAGTTAGCGGTTTAAACCTATCCGCTGCTTGAAAGATGAAGCTGTCTGCCCCCACAAAGATTTATGGTCTCAGAAGCTCCAAGGCGCAGTTCTCCTCTGCCCTAGAAGGTCACCCTGAATCCTAATCCGTGTGCCTCGCACTGTTCTGAGCCCTGGAGATGCAGCAGTGCAAACAACAAAAAAGGGAGGGCTATTTCTTCCCTTCTGGAATTTTCTAATAAGGAAAATAGCTATCAAAGAACATCTTTAAATGAAATCTTAACTAAGGCTATTTAAGCGTTAATTGGAGGATTATTGATGGCATAGTGGTTTTACATTGGGCTGCTAACCACAAGATCAGAAATTTTAAACAACCATCCACTCCGCGGGAGAGACGAGGCTCTTTACTCTTGTAAAGGGTTGGTCTTGAAAGCCCATTAGGGCAATTCTACTCTGTCCTATAGGGTAGCTATGAGTCAGAACCAACCCGATGGCAGTGAGAGGTGTTAATTAAAATTACCTAAAATTTAAAATGAAATTCTGCAGTCGCACTACCACCTTCCAAAGACTCAAAGTTACAAGTGACTTCCCCAGCTCCATCGAGTCCAATCCTACCTATAGTGACCCTATAAAGGGTTTCTGAGGCTATACATCTTTACGGGAACTGGTAGCCTCATCTTTTTCCCATGCTAACCTGTGGTGAGCAGCCCAATGCTTAGTTCACAGCACCACCAGGTGACTAGTAGCTCCCATATTAGCATAGATCTATTTCTGCCATTACAGAAAATCCAACCAGCATCACCTTTCATCAGGATAACTCCAACAATTCCATTTTTTCTTTCGTTCTTTGAGTATCATAATGCTTTTATTTTTCAATTTAACAGTTTTATTGGCATATAATCCACATATCATAAATTTAATAGTTCAATCATATTAAGAAAAGTTGCATAATCATTACCACAAACAATTTTAGAACATTTTCTTCTTTCCTGTACTCATTGTTATTAGCTCCCCTTTTCCCCTCAATTTCTCCTGCCATACCCCCAGGAAACCATTAATCCAGTTACCATCTCTATAGATTTACCTATCTTATATTTTATATACAGAACAATATGCAAACAACAATAACAAAGTAAAACAAGAGATAAACCGCAATCAAAAAGAAAGCAGAAAACATTAAAAACCAGAACAAAATAAAAATGGGTCAATAGGAGATCAAATGAGTAGGTGTTAAATTTTAACCTAACAGCATCTGCAATAATCCACTTTCCAATTCACTCTGCATGATAGCAAGACTATTCATATCTCTGGTCTATCTACGGTCAGAGGGAATTTAACGGAGGCTTAATCCTTGTTGATTTGATCGGCATCTCAACTCTAACAATTTTCTCACTGCTCTTCTGATTAAGGTCAGAGTTAACTTTTAATCAGACATCTGTCTTGGTACTCTTGTTTTTTCCATCAGACTTAAAATCCAAATTTCTTACCATGGCTTATTGCTCTCTATGATCTTCCCTCTCCCTTTTTTCTCTCTCTCTCTCTAACTTTAGCTCAAATCACTCTTCCTTCTGTCACTGCATACCATTATGCTGGCCTCCTTGCGATGACTTCCACTCTCCAAGCTTTTCTGGCCCTCACAGACTTTGCACATGCTGTTCCCTCTGTTTGGAAGGCTCTTATCCCAGCCCTTGGTGAGGTTAGGTTTACTCTCATTCAATAGGTCGCAGCTCCAATATTATTTCCTTAGGAAGCCTTCCTGACCTCCCTCCCTCTAGGAGACAACTTCTAGTTACCATTACACCACTCTACTTATTCTTGTTTACCATTTGCTACTTAATTCATTCATCATGATAGTCCATTATCTTCTTAATAATATTCTCAGTACTTTTTAGATGTATTGGGTTGGCTTTATATGCTACATCTTACTGATTTACTAGTTCATTTTCTATTCTTATTTTTCACTCTATCCCCAATACCCAACACTAGTACCTGGTACAAAATTAGCACTGTGCTAAGGACTTCACTCTATTAGCTCATTTAATTTGCACAACAACCCTGTAAAATAGGTATTATCACCATCTTTTTACAGAGGAGGAAACTAGGGCTCAGAGAAAGCTATGTAACTTGTCTGATTCTCAGGAGGAACCAGGATTCTATCCCAGGCCAACTGACTCTGAAGCTCCCTGGGATAGCACTAAAGGGGACTTAGAGGCCTGAGTACTCAGTACCCTGGCAACCACCCACAGCTCAGACTAGAAACAGGGAAGTGAAAACATGAGATTGAAGGGTTTCTGTTTCAGATCATGACAGAGATTCTGGGGTATCATTGCTCTATTGGAAGGCAGATTCAGGGCTTGGGTCAGGTGTCTGGGTTGTATAGAGTAGGTTCCACTTCATTTCTGGGCAGCTCTGGTGGTCTAGGAGGGCAAGTCCAGAGAACCCAGACAGAACTCTGAACCAAGGTCTAGCCAGTCTCTAGCCAGACTCCTCCACCTTGTCCCTTCTGCTGGGCTCAGATCAAGGACGAGGCAGGGAAATAAGTAAAAATAACAAAGCTCTCTAGCACATCTCCTTGGGAAACATCACGTGTCAGGCCTGTGACACAGAATGGTGTTTGTGAGGCCAAAGGCTCCAAGCTCATTAGCAGGAATAGTGCTGAGCCGCAAGCCACCCACACAGTTTGCTGTGGAAACAACACAGTGCAGCATCTATCTCCTGCCAGCCCTGGGCAGACACAGTTCCACTGTCACCAACATTAGTACACATCTGCACAGAGGTAGGCCTGGATCCTGGAAATGTTTTGTGTGTGTTGGGGGGGTGGTTGTATCCCAGAGAATCTGCTCACAATTATCATTATTGTTATCCCTTGGATTTGGGACTTAGTTCTACCCTCATTCAGAATTTCTCCACCTTGAATCTTTCCCAAATCATCTTTGTAACGTCCTCTATATCTGTGTACTACCAGTAGCAGTTTTTACTTAATACCTCTCTGAAAAAATGCCTTATTTAGCACAGCTAATTTTGGTGGCCCCATGGGCTGAGCATTGGGCCACTAACTCCAAGGACAGTGGTTCTTATCCACCAGCCACTCTGCAGGAGAATGATAACCCTGTCTGCGTCGGTAAAGATACCGGCTTGGGAACCCATACAGGATCATTATGAGTTGGAATCAACTCATAATGGATTTTTGCGTTTAGCACAACCATGGCTATATTAACCTGGTCTGCAGCATTTGTGAAATCACCTATGTGAAATGCTAATTACATGTTTCCCTAACATTCATCAACTCAAAAAAGAAAAAAAATCCTCATCTGGATTCCACTTGAAATCATCTGGATGAAACCAGCAGGGCTGGAGCAAGCCTTTGCAAAACCATTGTTGACAAGAGACCCGGTTTAGAATCAGACAATCCTAAATTCTCAATCTTGCTCTACCTCGAACAAGTTTGTAATCTTGGGTAAGTATTCCTTCAAGAGCATTCTCGTCTGTACAAGAGGGATGCTACCGTCTGCTTCAGCAGGATGCTGTCAAAATTCCTGCAGCAGGAGTGCGGCGGATGTTCAATGTTCTCTCGCTTTGCCCTCCATTTTATAGAGTGCATGCAGTTCACATTTTTCACATTCCCTAGCTTGGCGGGTTCACGGCTGTGACATTGTATTCTGAGTGCTCTAGAGGGCAAAGTCCTGATTGGATCCCCGTGCCATTGCACCCAGCATAGGGTTGGGCGTCTGGAAATAGAACAGAGGGGCCTGCTGGAAGGGATTCATGTTCTGCCCCCAAGAAGTCACAAGAAAGGGCGACAGAGTCTGTTGAGGGCCCGGATATGCCAGTCTCAAGAGCTAGGCTCGCTGGGGCCTGAAAGTGCTGCCTTCATTTCCAAGCCTGGTAGCTCTGGAGAAGTCACTGAGCCCCTTTGTCATTTTGATTCCTCACCTGGATAAAGGGAATCTCAAAGGGCACGTTTGAAGCTCCAATGACATGCCGCATATGAAGCTTTCAGTACAGTATTTCCTACAGTGCTCACCTTTCGCCTTATAAAGGCATAGTACTCAATACTGCCCTCGGGAGCAGTCGAATTTCAGAGAAGGTACATCTAGAAGCGAGAACACAGCCTGAAGGGCAGTGTAGGTTTTAGGGAGGAGCGGGAGAGTCCATTGAGTCTTTGTCGCACTGTCTTGCTGGTTAACCGTTATATGGATCTAACACCCCCTTTGTAAGGGATAATAAAAGTGCCAGTCCATTGAAGCGAGTCGGCCGAAATGCCAAGCGCGGCGCTGCAAACGCCTCTGCGGCTCCTAAAGCAACGGACTTCCACCCCGCAGGTGATCGGGCGCCTCGGGCTAGGAAAGACGCGCGGCTGGAGCGCTAGGGCCGCGACGCGAGGAGTGCGTCGGCAGGCGGGGCGGGGTTCCCGCAGTTACCACGGCAACACCCGGAGGCTGCCGGGACGGGAAAGGAGGGCGGGTCCTCCGGCCTGGCTCCAGAATAAGGCCCCACCCACGACCAGGTCCTTGTCCAGAACGAGGCCGTGGCCTAGGATGAGACCACGCCCCGGAACAGCCTTCCGCCCAGAGCCAGGCCCCGCCCCCACCAGGGCGCCCGCCTCCGAGGAGATTCCCTCAGCTTTCCGGCGGCGGGCGGTGGCGCTCCGACCGGTCCGGCGCGCTGGTTCCGTCGTGCCTGCGGGCTGCATCTGCCTAGCCAACCGTATCCAACTGTCGACGGGCGCCATCACCGTTTGATAACCCGAGTCGGCCTGGCTGTGCCTGACCAGCCGCAGAGTGCTCGAGTATCTGACAGACCGAAACGGAATGTCCGCATGACAGACGGCCTCTGGGCCGACTGGGTGTGGCCGAGCCGCAGCTGACCGGCCCGACACCATCTGTTTTGACCGAGACCACGCGTGCCTGACTGACCGCGGTGTCATGGCCGGTTGCCTCCCGGCCTGACTTCCCCTCGTCCCTGCGTCAGTCCCATTGGGACGGACCGACAGACCGACTCTGACTCGACGGGGGTGGGCCTGACCCACCTGACTGACCACTGTTGTCTTACTGACCCCCGTGGCCGACTGTCCGCAGCCGTGCCCGACAGAGGCCCCAGACGGGGTGTCTGACAGGTTGGGTTTGCCGCCGCCTGAGGTGACGCCCCAGCGAGCTTGGCTGACTGAGTTGACCTGTCTCTCCCCGGCGCGTTTTGGTGGCCGCCTCAGACGGCCAGACCACCAACCTGTGTGTCTGCCCACGTCTGTCTGTCCCACTTGGCCTGACTGACGCGTTGGCTGGCCACGCCACGGCCGCATGCTGGCTGCATCTGCCCTCCGCACGGCAGACTGGGGGCTCAATCGATGGCCTGTCCGATGGTAGCTGCCCAACTGAAGCGGACTCCTGAAATTCGCGGGGGGGCAGGGGGTGGGTGGGAAACCGAGAGTACCAAAGAAAAAGCATGGGCGGGGAGGTGTATGAAGCAGGCAGCAGGAGCAGAGGCCAGGTGAGGAGCCATTATAAGAGGTGCCGCAGGGACCCCAAGGCCCTTGGTATCCTGTAAAAGACAAAAGGAGTTGGACTCGTGTGTGGGTGCCCCGCACAATATGTGGCCCTGAGAACCGTTTGTGCCTCTGTTTGGGCAAACCTGTGGCTTGCTGCTCTGTGAAAAGGGATGTCTGGAGACCTTAGACGGGCTCTTGAATTTCAATCTTTCCCTTAGTGTGTGTGTGTGTGTGTGTGTGTGTGTGTGTGTACCAACCACCTACACCGCATGGAATGACTACCCCAGAACAGGGAGGAAGGAAAATATTGGTTGGGGGGGGGTGGGAGACAGCAAGCATACAACTGGCATATAGGTGTGCTATGAATGATAACTACTGCTATTAATAATAATAAAATGAAAGCACTGGGCTAGCTTATCTCAATTGAACTCTCTCCATAAATAACAGGGGCCTGGCTGCCTTATTGATTTCATAACAAGCCAAGGGAGGAATGGGGAAGAAATGAACAGCTCAGCTCCCAAGGGCTTTCAGAACATAAGATTGGATCTCAGTCAAGGGGGGCAGTGGGGCTTCTGCAGGCAAGGGCTCCCAGGAGGCTCCGAAAAGAGACAGCAACAAATCACCCACAGCACTTGTACCTCATTCCTTCATTCAGTAAGTATTTATTAAGTACAGAAAGAGATCTATATTTGTGGCCATTCCAAAGAAAAGTGATGCAACAGAATGGAGAAATTATCAATATCATTAACACCACACAAGTAACATTTGCTAAAGATATTTTTTAAAAAATGATTGCAGCAGGATGTTGGCAGGGAACTGCCAGAAACTCAAAGCTGAATTCAGAAGAGGATGTGGAATAAGGAATGTCAGGTGGATCTTGGCTGAAAACAGACTACCAGAAAGGTGGGTTTTTTTGTTTTAACATTTTATTAAAAGATCTTATAGATATAATCCATAGTTACATTAGATCAAGCATAATTGTACAATTGCTGTCATCATTTTCAATACATTTTCTTTCTTCTTGAACTCTGATATCAGCTCCCCTCTATCCCCTCCCTCGCCCACCCCACCACTCCACAGAAAGGTGTTTTAATGGCAGTACAAAGGCATTTGTATGAACTATAACAATTTATGAGTAACATTGCAAAGAATAAGAATTCTAAAACACTATTGTATTCATGTGGAAGCTGAACATAGACCAAGACACACTCAGAACAAGGGGATGCTATATGGTTTAAAATCCAGAAAGATGAGGTTTAAAATCTGGAAAGCTGTGCATCAGGGTTGTATCCTTTCACCATACTTATCCGATCTGTATGTTGAGCAAATAACCTCAGAAGCTGGACTATATGGTGGTTAAAATATATATATATTGCTACTAAGGTTTCATTTCTAAACAAAACATGTCTCTGTGATCAGTGGACAACTGTAGACAAGTTCTCTCAGTCATACACACTAAAGGGGATCTTCTAGGCTAGTTAAATTTAAGGCAAAGAGGTCATCCTAGAAGGTTATGGGAATATTTTTGGCATCCCAAGGGGTGATCTTGATAGATTTTCTTGAAGGACACAAAATGACCTCTAGGACTTACTATGCAGGACTTTTAACAAAATTGAAAACTATGTTGATGAGGAAAGGATCCAGAAAGTTGTACTGAGGAGTTTTTCCTCATCACAATGTACCTGTTCATTCTTCAAGGTATCAAGGGCTTTCCTAGGTGAATTTAATTGGGAAACCATATCCCATCTACCTTCCAGCCCTGATCTTACTGCTTCAGACTTCTGTTTAGTTGTCCAAACTCAAAGAGCATTTTAAAGGAACATGATTTGAGTCCTTTAATGATGCCATTTTGATGTGATATAAATGGTAGAGTGAGAAATCTTCAGGAAAAAGAAGAAAACACTGCCCACAGAAGTGTATCCATCCAGATCAGTGGTTCTCAACCTATGGGTCGAGACCCCTTTGGGGGTCGAATAACCCTTTCACAGGGATTTCCCAATTCATAACAGTAGCAAAATTACAGTTATGAAATAGCAATGTAAATAATTTTATGGGGGGGGGTCACTGCCACATGAGGAACTGTATTAAAGGGTCGTGGCATTAGGAAGGTTGAGAACCACTGATCTAGATGGATGATATGTCAAGAAACAGTAGCTTCACATTTTGATTTTGTGTGTGTGTTTAATAAGGTGTCTATGATGTTGTGGAGCCCTGGTGGTGTAGTGGTTACACATTAGGCTGCTAACCGCAAGGCCAGCAGTACGAAACCACCAGCTACTCCTTAAGAGAATGATGGGGCTTTCTACTCCCATACAGAGTGACAGTCTTGGAAACGCACAAGAGCACTTCTACCCTGTCCTATAAGGTTGCTATGTGTTGGCATCGACTCGATGAGTTTGGTATGGTTTTGGTTTTTATGATCTTGTAGCAAAACTTTCTGATTTACCTGGTATGAGGAAGAGCATAGCATCAGAGTTGGAGCCTTTGTGAGATGCAGATGATACAACCTCACTGAAAGCAAAGAGGACTTAAAGCATCTACTGATGAAAACTACAGCCTTTAGTATGAATTACACCTCAACATAAAACAAAAATCTCACAAGTGGACCAATAAGCTAATTATGAAATAATATTTCCAATATTTCTGCTTTCCAGCTACACCTTGTTTGCTTTCCATAATCAACACCCATGGAAAAGAAATGACATCTTGCTTAGGGTAAGTTTGCTGCAAAAGACTTCTTTTAATGTTAAAAAGCAAAGATGTTACTCTTTGAGGGCTAAAGAAAGCCTGACCCAGGTTTTTAAGGCTAAAGTAAGCCAGACCCATGGTATTTAAACCACCTCATATGCATGGGAAAGCTGAACAACGAATAAGGAAGACTAAAGAACAATACATTTGAATTGTGTTGGCAAAGAACGCTGAATACCATGGACTTCCAGAACAATGAACAAATCTGTCATGGACGATTGCACTGTAGAATCAAAGTCTCATGTACTATGGAAAATGACATCATGTCTGCTGGAGAGTCAGAAAAAAGAGGAAGCCCTTATAAGCAATGGATTGACACAGTAGCTCCAACAATGGACTCAAACATAGCAGTCAATGGTTGCAAGGATGGTGCAGGACCAGGCAGTATTTTGATCTGTTGTTCATGGGGCCCTATGAGCCCTGGCATCCAACAACAATAGCTGCAAGCAAATGCATAAAGACAGAAGATAGATGAGTGGTTATCAAATTGGGGTGGGGGGATAAAGAGTTATTACCTAATATAAAGTTTCTGTTTGAGGTGATGAAAGTTTGGGAAGTAAAGAGTTGTGATGGTTGCACTGCATTGTGAATATAATTATTGCCACTGAATTATATACATAAAAATGGTTACAATGTCTATTTTTAAATTTTATTGGGGGCTCGTACAACTCATCACAATCCATATGTACATCCATTGTGTCAAGCATATTTGTACATTTATTGCCATCATCATTCTCAAAACATTTGCTTTCTACTTGAGCCCTTGGTATCAGCTCCTCATAAAATGTCAAATTTTATATGACATCTATTTTACAGTGAAAAATGGAAGAAAAATCCCCAGAATTTCTAAGCTAAATAAAGCAAGCTGCAGAACAGTGTCTAGTATGTTCCCATTTACGTAAAGAAAAATAATCTTTATAGCTTCTTCATACAGGTGCAGACTTATATATGCATAAATATCTCTGGAAGGATACTCAAGGTACTACTAACAGTAGGGAAATAGCTGGGTGGCTGGAACTAGGGAGCTAGAGAAGGGAGGGAAACCTTTTTTTCTTTTTCAAACCATAATACACTACTGAATTAAAATTTGTGGTATCTGTATTCACTGCTATCCACAAAATAAAGCTTTTTAAAACAGGAGAGAACTTAACCAGGGTGTCTGGCGGTAGAAATGGTAGTAGTGATGATAACCATTCTACAGTTCTGGGATTCCCATAGAGAGGCAGCCCTGAGGCATTTGGGACGTGGCCACAGCCTCCATTTAGCCCTTTCAGCCTTTCATCTCTCCATTCTATATAGTCTCTGTAGCCTCAACAGAGAATCCTTGCATTTTAGAAAGGAAAAAGGACTTCAAGATTCTGTGGTATAATCCTTTTATTTTAAAGTTGAAGAAACTAGCTTTTAGAGGCCAAAACTAGCCGATGTTTATTCAGAGTGTAAGGACTTGATCTAAGACTTCTTTCACAACATTATCAGCCTACACTTCCTCAAATTCTTTTACTCCTTCACTTCCCTTCTCAGAAACTTCAATACTCCTCAGCCTGGCCACCATTAAGACCAATTATAGTTTAATGGTCTACCAAATTTCCCAGAATTATTTCTCAACCTCTCCTATACTCTGTACTTCAATTAGATTACTCTTTATTGACCCCAAATGTACCTGTTTTCCAGAGTCTACACCTTGTTTGCTGTCCTCTCTGCCCGGAATGTCTCCTTCCTGTCCATTTGTAGAGATGCTATGTAAACATCAAGTTAAACTTCGATCACACTTCCTTCAGGAGTCTTTCCTGACTTCCAGCTCATTAAAAAATTTTTTTCCTAAAACTTATGTCTTGAAGGCATGATGGGAAGTGGACTAGGATAGAGCCCATTCCCCACCCTGGATCCCCTTTTTCTTTGTCAATAAAATTGGGCAAGTGGTCTTGGCCCTCATAGTCTGAGGGAAAGTCCTGAGTGAAGATGCCACAGAGTCCCCCTGGAGTCAGAAGCCTGTCTGCAGGAAATGCTGGGCCTGTTCCTACCCTGATGTTTACTTGGCCCAGAGTCCCAGCATGATGAAACCTGGCCCTGTTGCTGAGCACCTTGGGAGGCCTCCTCCAGGGTCCTTCTGTGCTCAGACAGTGGCTCTTTGTGGAACAGAGGAACAGGACTGAAAGCAGAGCTGCTGGAAACCTTTCCCTCCCCCCTGCCTCCAGCCACCTCCACTAGCAGGCTTGGACAATCTTATAACTGAGTGGCCTCTGCTTTACATCTAGTCTACCAACTGTTGAGGTGAGGTAGTGCCTCCAGGCTGCCAGCTAGGCTGGGAGGATTCTTGCTAGGATGATCTGCTGCTGAAAACATCATCCTTTAACCAGGCTCTTTAACAGAGCTCTCCTGAAAGACTGGTCTTCCTAATATCCTAGATGGACACTTCCTCTCCCCCTACCATCAAATAGCCAAAAACAAACTCACTGCCATCGAGTTGATGCTGACTCATAACAACCCTATAAAACAGGATAGAACTTCCCCTGTGGGTTTCTGAAAGTATAAGACTTTTTTTTTTTTTTTTGAGACTATCGCTCTTTATGGGATTAGAAAGCCCTGTCTTTCTCCTGAGGAACTGCTGGTGGTTTCAAGCTGCTGACCTAACAGTTAACAGGTCAAAGTGTAACCCCTCCACCACCAGGGCTCCTACCATCAAATAAGTCCCTACAATTTATAGAGTCCAACTTCCCCACGTGTTGGTTTTTTCCCCCCTCTACCCCTACTTCATTGATCCCTACACTCATTCAGAGTTTATTTGGGAATCCTTAAATGTTATCCCAAACTTGAGGGTAGGAGTGAGGGTAAGGGAAGAGGAACTAATGAGAGAAAGGAAGATATGATGGTACAAGTAATAGGGCACTTGTGGCCTATTCCAGTTCTTGATAAGCCACTAACTTTCCAGGTAACATTGACTGGCTGCTTCCCCTTTCTGTGCCTCCTTTCCCTAGCTGTGCCTAAGTTTACCAGTTGCAATATGATGTTGGCAGAGTGTAGATAAATTTCTTTTCTTTTTTTTTTTTTCCAGGGGAGAGCGCGAACGCAGTCCCCCACTACCACAAATTATGCAGTCGAGTTTACCACATTTGGGGAAATCGCAGGGGTCAGCACATCCAGAGTGCAATGGATAAGCCTCGCCCTGGGAAAACCACCTTCGTGATCATGGTATCTCCCCTGCCAGGTAAGTATAAATTTCAAGGAGTTTTGTACCTTTGACTTTGCATAACTCTGTGATCCTAGGGAGGAAAAGGAAAGGAGCTCTGGGTGGCTTGGAGGTAGATAACTGACGCGATGCTCTCCATTGATTCACCAGCAATCACTAGGCAGCCTCTTCTCTGCCTTCACCTTTCCCTCTCCCTCTCTCTTTTCCACCCCTCTTCAAGGGCTTCTTGTGGTGACATCTAGAAGCTGTTTGATTTAGATTTGTCTTATCCTGTCTTTTGCCTCCAGGGGGAGGGAACTATGCCCATCTATGAAGGTCATGGGCAGGTCCCTGGCACAGAGGGAAAGGAAAGGTAGGGTAGGGGGTGGGGGAAATTAAGAGAGGAAAATGAAGAATTAAGGTGGATGGAAGGAGGAAAGTATCGAAAGAGAGCTCAGGGAGCACTAAGAGGAAGGAAAAGGGGAGAGAGTGGAATATGGAGAAAGAGGGAAGCAGAGGGGAGAGAGGACAAAAGAGAAAGAGAGGGAGAAATAGGTGAAGGAAGGTACTTGTCAAAGAAGCAAAGAGGAAGAGAGAACCTGCAGGAGAAGACCACAGCCCGGACAAACACACACAGATGGGCACCGGTTGGGGTATCTAAAGACAATACAGAGTTCAGTCTGGCTGGAGATAAAAGTACGAGTAGGGGGAGGTGAAATTAGAAGGAGATCCTGGAAGGTCTTGAATATCAGGAAAAAGACTTTGGACTTTATTTCTATTTTTATTATTTTCTTTGGCTCAAATCCCCAATGGTAAACTGGGTAAGGCCCAGAGGAGCATTTTCATTCATCCTTTTATCGAGGGACTATATCTTATCCAATTCCATATCCCCAGAGTATAACAAAATGCCTGTGTGTAAGAAGTAGTAAAAAAAAAAAGAAGTAGTAAAATACTTGTTAAAACTGAGCTGTAGAAAAAAATGGAGCATCGGTGGAAGCAGGCTTGAGAAAATCTCACAAAACGTAAGAATCACTATATTCCGAGGTAGACGGTGCTAGTCACCCTAAGAGAGCAGATAAGAGTTATATGAGATCAAAAGAAATTGAGAGAGTTGCTACAGCTAGCAGAGAAGTTCCATTGAACATTGCAATGAAGTTAGCTTAGGTCATACACCCACCCTTTAATTAATTTCTGTAGCCAAGAAGGTGGTTCCATGAAAGGATACAAGTTCTGTGTGTGAGCAAAGAGTTCTCCAAAGAAAAGGGGAAGATACTTAACTCAAAAGGAGAAAGGTACCGTGAGTACCTTTGTACAAGATAGGAAGCAGTTGCAAACAGTGATAGAGAAACATCATAGAGGACCTCAAACCAAGCTTAGGAGTTAGGACTGCTTTCTTCAGCTGGAGGGAACCCTTGTGTGAGCTAGGCTTTGGGACTAATCAGCATTGAAGGGATTATAGGCCAGAAGATGAGCTACTAATGGGAAATTAATTGTTTTGGGCTGCCCTCTGGTATACCTATGCATAAGATCTCCCACCCACAGCAGAGTGCTTTACATTGTAATATGGTCTGGTTTTCTGCCCATTCTAGGTCAAACAACAAAGGACCACACCTCTGCCCTTTCTGGACCAAATCTCTTTATCCTGCCTGGGTGGCCATCATCTCACATGGGAAATGGATGCTAGAGCAATTTACAAAGCCAGGTGAGTACTTACAAGGGCTTTGAAGATTAATGGGCAGAGGTTCTAGCCAAACTTCTGGAAACTGGCAATAGCAGCAGCAGCGGTCTCTGGGATCTGACATAATGATGGGAAAAGCATCTCTAAGGGATGGATAGCCTGCAAGGGAGCATAAAACGCAGGAGTCAGACCTAGCTAGGCTTAGCTTTCATCTGTGCTACCGCCTGGATCTGGGACTATGATTAAGTGAGGATGGCACAGGATCATGCAGTGTTTCTTCTGTTGTGTGTAGGGTCGCTATGGGTTAGAGCCAACTCGATGGCACCTAATAACAAGTCAAAGAAAGAAAAGGACTTGTCCAAAATCACCTAGCAAATATGTTTCCCCTGAATTAGCAGGACCTTCTTTCTAATTTCTGCCAGTTTCTCAATGGCAGTTTGATTCTTGTGTAAGGGAAAAGATTTGGGAATCCCCAGAACTGACACTGCATGGACTGAATCTCATGATATTTATGTTGACCTCTAACATGGTTCCCAGCCCTTCTACCTCCCTGTCCCATGCCCCAGCCATCCCTATAAGATAGACTTGATTCTCTCTTTGGGGGACATCTGCAACACACACCTCCTGGTCTCTGTCTGAATTCCTATCATTTCGTTGTCCTTCACACCAGCCACTCCACTGGTTTTTCTTTATTAAATAATCAATTTACAATGATTAAAAAGTAATTCAGATACATCAGAAAGTATAGTGCGAGGACCTAATGCCAGGGGCTTAAGTGGAGAGGAAATGTTTTGAGAATGATGAGGGCAATGAATGTACAAATGTGCCTTACACAATTGATGTATGTATGGATTGTGATAAGAGTTGTATGAGCCCCTAATAAAATGATTAAAAAAGATTAAAAAAAGAAAGTATAGTGCATATTATTCACATTCACTAGGAGTGAAAAGAGACAATATTTATCACTCCAAGACAATATTAATCACTCCAAACAGAAACTTTATTCCTGTTAGACAATACTCTCTATTTATCCTCTCAAGCCCTGCTAACCACTAATCTACTTTTTGTTTCAGTGCATTTGTCTATCCTAGATACTTTATGCAAATGGGTTATACTATATTTGTCCCTTTGTATTTGACTTATGTCACTCAGCATAATGGTTTCAAGGTGCGCCCATGCTGTAAAACTTGTCAGCACTTTACTTCTCCTTATGACAAAGTAATATTCACTGTCAATGAGATACCACCTCTTGCTTATCCAGTCATTTGATATTTAGGTTGTTTCCCTTCTGTGGCTTTTGTAAACAGTTCTGCAAATGAACATGGGCACACAGGTATCTGTTTTATGTTCCTGCTTTCAATTCTTTGGGATATATATCTAGGAATGGAATTGCTGGATTGTATGGCAATTCTATGTTTAACTTTTGAGGATGCTCCAAACTGTTTTCTATGGTGGCTATACCATTTTGCTTTCTCACCAGCAATTAGAAGATTGTTCCAGTTTCTCTATTCTCTACATCCTCCACAACACTTGTTTTCTGTTTTTGTTTATTGTTGTTTTATTATGGCCATTTAATTTTTATTTGTATCTTCCCTAATGACTAAGGAGCCCTGGTGGAACTGCCAGTAAGTATTAGACTGCAAACTGCAAGATTGGAGATTTATGATAGACTATTATGAGTAATAGTATGACAACAAACTAGATGAGGCCTACATGAAAAAAACAAATTCTTAAAAGCACTGAGTCAGTTCCATCTCATAATGATAATGGCCCTATAGGACAGAGTAGAACTGCCCTTTTGGGTTTCCTAGTCTATAAATCCTTCTCACTCAGAGTTCTGACTCATGGCAAACCTATAGGCCAGTGTAGAATTGACCCCATGGGATTCTGAGACTGTAACTCTTTCTGGGAGTAGAGTTCTCATCTTCCTCCCTCAGAATGGCTGGTGGTTTTAAACTGCAAGAACAGAAAACCACATCCCAAAGAGAGGCCAATAGGTTCAAACTGCTAGCCTTGCGATTAGCAGCTCAATGTGCAATCCACTACACCACCCAGGCTCTTTAACTTGGGTGAAGGGAAAGGCAATTATGATAAGGGAGAGGTCAGCACATTATCATCAAAGCAAAGGTAGACACTAGGAAGGGCACGAGAACTACAGGCAACAAGGTAAAATATGAGAGTAAGTAAAAATTATTACTACGAAAGCATAGAAATCCTTATCAAGCAAAAATATCAAGACGAAGCTATTGTTTCTTGACATCCTCCATGTAGGTCTACACTCTTCTGAAGGCAAGGCTTTCATTTCTCTAACCCTTCTTTCGGGAATTTTGCACTCTTTGATTGACACCATGTCAAAATGGCAGTTTGGCATCCCCAAGGGACTAGAATTGTGTACCTTTGAAATGCTCGTTGAGTTTGGGAAACAAAAAGAAATGTGAAGGGTCAAGATCAGGCCTGGAAGGTTGCTGGAGTAAGGTTTCACAAAGGAATTATTGTAAGACAGTCTTTACTTTCCTTAAAAAATGAGCAGGTACATTGTCATGATGGAAAAAAATTCCTCGACACAACCTTCCTGGCCTTTCTTTAACTAACATAGCTTCCTCTTTTCTTACAACTCCTTCATCCTAAGCCCCATAATTGTACTGTGTCCTTTGAGAAAATCTACCAAGATTATCTCATTGGAATCCTAAAAAAGTTGGTGTAACTTTTGAGTTGATCTCTCTGCTTTGAATTTATCTTTGAGGTCATTCTTGTCTTCCATAAAACACTTTATCTCTCTAAAAAAGTGTCTTGTTTTATATGGGGAAGCATTCCAGTAAACTTTTTGTAAAACTTCAATGATTTGGAATTATGTTCATTTGAGTTTTGTTAAAAATCTGTTATTAGCTCTTACCTCAAAATCATTTTATTCTATAGCACCAAAAGTATCTTTTAAAAACAACAACAAAAAAACACTCTAATAATACCAAGACAAGTATATTACTGAGAGAACTTGACAACCATCCACTAATCAGAGACATACTTAACCATATTTTGTTTAGAATAAACCCATGTCTGTATGAACTGGGTCTTTAGTAATAGTACTTTTTTTACTTAACAGTACTTAAAAAAAAACTATTACATATACAATCTTGCAATAAAGATAATAGCAAACAATAACCTATGAATGAATACATAGGTAGATATGCCAGCTAAACAGATGTGGATGGTGAATTGGGACTATACCCATGGGGGAATATATATATATATATATTTGGCAGAAACGATTTCTATTTATGTATTGGAATTTTCTGCAAACATATCCATGCATATAGTAAAGTATACTAGGGAAAAGTTATGATGGTGAATTGGGACTATACCCATGGGGGAATATATATATATATATATTTGGCAGAAACTATTTCTATTTATGTATTGGAATTTTCTGCAAACATATCCATGCATATAGTAAAGTATACTAGGGAAAAGTTATGAAAACTTCTTAGTTATATAACCAAACACCTTGAAGGAATGGGTCACTGAACTTAGGAACTTAAATGATAGTCTTGGAGGACATGTAGGTCAATAGGTATGACATTGGCCACAAAAACACTGCTTTACACCCTACTATGGCAAGTAATGACAGCAGTTTTAAAAGTTTATGAACTTATACTCTGGTTCCTTTCCAGAACGTACCAATCTTTGGTCTTTTACCAAGGATGTACTGGATATGGAACGGTTTTGAGTTATAAATGGCAAAAAAAGGTTTATGAACTTCCATCTAAGAAGCACCTATTGGTCTCTTCCTGTCTGGAACAAATATGAGTGAAGGAAATCAGGCACTCAAGGAAATAATTCAAAGGACCAATAGACCACATAAACCTCAGTCTCCAATACCCTGAGACTAGAGGAAATACTCATAGATGGTGCCCAGTACCACTATTGATCACTCTGATAAGGATCACAGTATAAGGTCCTGGGTATAGTGGAGGAAAAATGTGGAACAAAACTTAATATCATTTGAAAAAAGCTCAAACTAACAGGTCTCATAGAGAATGGTGGAGCCCCCAAGACTATAACCCCTTAGACACCCTGCAAACCAGGAACTGAACCCACTACTGGGAATTGTCATTCAGTCCACCCCCCATTCCCCAAAAAACAACAACCTTAAGAAGTGAATAACATCTGTGAGGAATGTAAGCCTCAGAATAGTCAACCACATGAAACAAGAAGGGTACCATTTATCTAGTAGCAAACCAAGGGCAGGAAGGGGCAGAAAAGGACAAATGGAAGCAGGAAACACAGGGAAGAAGTGAGGAGATTGTTGCCACATTGCGAGAATTGCAGTTAATGTCATGAAAAAAATGTTATGGAAATCTTACTTGCTCTGCAAACTTTTACCCCAAACACACACACACACACACACACACACACACACACACACACCCCAAAAAGCACAACAAAGCAAAAACCTCCCAATAACAAAAAGTCCTAGACCAGATGACTTCACTGGCGAATTCTACCAGATATTTAGAGAAAAATTTACACTAATTCTGCTTAAACCTTTCCAAAATATAGAGAAGGATGAAATTTTTTTCTAATTCATTTTATGAAGCAATTATAACTAGATACTCAAAGATTCATCATGAGAAGAAAACTACAGGCCAATATCTCTTATGAATACAGAAGAAAAACTCCTCAACAGAATTTAACAGCAGTTTAAAAAGTCATACACCATGACTTTTATTTGTTCCAGGAGTGCAAGGATGGATAAATATGAGGAAATTAGGCAGTGTAATATATCATAATGTATCAACAGACAAAGGGAAAAAACATCTGATCATTTCTATGGATGCAGAAAAGGTATTTGATAAAATTTGGTGAAAACCTTGAGAAAATTGGGGTAGATTGATTAAGGGCATATACAAAAGCCAGTAGTCAACATTACTAAAAGGAGGAAGACGAAGTGAGAGTTCTCCCATTGAAATTGGGATTCAGACAAGGATGCCAGGTCTTACCACTAATATTGTATTCAACCGAGGTCCTAGCCAGAGAAATAAGAGAAGAAAAAGATATAAAATGTCTCCTGTGTGGAGAGAAAGAAATAAAATTATATCTATTTGTGGATTATATGATTTTATAAAGAGAAAATCCCAAAGAGACTACAAGAAAACTAGAGTTAATGGAATTTAGCAAAATTGCATGGTACAAGATCCACAAACATCCACTGGGTTTTTATACACCAGCAATGAGAAATATGAAATGGAAATTATGGAAATAATTCCATTTATGATAGCATATAAAAGAATCAAACACTAAGGAGTAAATCTAACCAAGGATGTGAAGGAGTTATGCAATTAAACTATAGAACACTGCTAAAAGAAATTAAAGAAAATTTAAATAAATGAAAGGGGTTTCATGTTGCAAGACTAAATATTGTTAAGATGTCAGTATTACCCCAAAGCAATCTGTAATAAACTGCACTCCTGATCAAAATTCCAACAGCCTTGACAGAATGGAAAGGCCAACTCCCAACTTTATATGGACTGGCAAGAGGTCCTTAATAGCTAAAACAATGTTCAAAGAGAAGAACAAAGCAGGGGGACTCACACTTCCTAATTTTAAAACACACCATAGCTTGATATTGGTATAAAAATAGACACAAAGACCTATGGAACAAAACTGAGAGACCAGGAATAAACTCACACATTTGCGTTCAATTAGATTTAAAAAAAAATAGTTGTATTGACATTACTTCACATGTGATACACATTCATAATATTAAAAAGAATTGTGCGATCATCACCACAATCAGTTTCAGAACATTTTCTTCTCTTGTTCATTGTTGTTAGTGCCCCATTTCTCCCTAACCTACCGTGCCATGCCCCTAGGTAATTATTAATCCAGTTACTGTCTCTATTGAGTTACCTATCCTGTATTTCATATAAGGGGCCCTGGTAGTGTAGTGGTGTGTCTATGATCCACAAGGTCAGCAGTTTGAAACCACCAGCCACTCTATAGGAAAGAGAAGGTACTTTCTATTCCCATGAAGAGTTACAGTCTTTGAAAGTCACAGGGGAAGTTCTACCCTATCCTATAGGGTCACTATGAGTTAGCATCAACTCCATGGCAGTGAGTTTTTTT
>NW_022109491.1:21213734-21216241 GCF_000313985.2 Echinops telfairi | reverse complement strand
ATGCAAAGATAAAAAAAAAACAAAAAAAAACCCTCAATCAAAAAGAAAGCAGAACACTCATTGAAGACAAAATGGGTGCAAATATGGTGAAGAAAGCTGATGGTGCCCGTCTAGCAGGGAAGCAACAAAATCCACATGGAAGAAGCACACCAGCCTGTGTGATCACAAGGTGTCGACAGGATCAGGTATCTGAAGATTAAAAACAAACAATATATCTATGTAAAAGAAAGGGGTCAGAATGGAGACCAAGATCCCATCTGTAGACAATTGAACATTCCTTCACAGAAGGGTCACACAGAAGGGATGATTCATCTAGGGTGCAGTATAGCACCAACAAAAGACACAACTTTCCTCTAGTTCTTTAATGCTTCCTCACCCCCATTATCATGACCTCAGTTCTACCTCACAAATTCTGCTAGATCAGAATATGTACATTGGTACAGATAAGTGCTTTTGACACTCAGAATCCAGGACAGATAAACCTCTCAGAAACAGTAACAAGAGTAGTGTTACCATGAGGGTCTGGGGAGGGTGGTGGGGGAAGGAGGGAGAAAAGGGGAGCTGATAGAAATGATAGATGTAAAAAAAAAAAAGAAAAAGAAATGATAGATGTATAAACATTCCCCCACTGGGGGACAAATAACATAAATGTGGGTGAAGGGATACAGCGGACGGTGTAAGATATGAAAAAATATATATATATCATTTATTTAGGGTTCACAAGGACGGGAGGGTGGGGGAGAGAGAGAAAAAAGAACTGATATCAAAGGGCTGAAGTAGAAAGACAATGTTTTGAAAATGATAATGGCAACATGTACAAGTTCACTTGATATAATTGATTTATGGATTGTTATAATATCTGTAAGAACCCCCAATACAATGATTTAAAAAAAATGACATAGTGCCTGGGGTCTTAGAAGGCTTATAAGCCATATAGCAGGGAAGCACAAAAGCCCACTTGGAAGAAGCACACCAGCCTGTGTGATCATGAAGTGTCAAGGGGAAGCACTATCAGAAGTCCAACAACACACAACCAACTTGATGTGAAGGGGTGTGGATGCCATGGAGCCCCAAAATCCACCTGCAAGATGATTGGACAGTCCCTCTCAGAAAGGCCACACAGAATGGATGATAGAGCCCAGGGGATGGGATGGCACTGATGAACCACAGAACTATCCTCTAGTTCTTTAATATTTCCTCCCTTTACTCGTAAGGTGTATGTGTCTTACCTCATTTATCAAGTTAGATTTGCATATGTTCACTTGTATATTTAGGATCATTTGGTACATGAAGGTCAAGACGGATGACTCCTCCGAGACATTGACAGGAGTGGTAGTCCCCTGTGGGTACAGGAGGAGTTGGGGAGTGGGGAGGGAGAAAGGGTAGCTGATAGCATTGATGATTGCATAACATCACCCAATGGGTTTAACAGAATTGTATGTGAATGGAATTGTATATATTGGAATGTGTAAGGTATGTTAATAAAACTTATAAAATAGAAACAAAAAGTAAGCAGAAAATATTAAAAACTGAAACAATTTTGAAATGAGTCAAAAGGGAGATCAAATGATAAGGTGTTACATTTTAAACTAACTACATCTGCCATAATAGACTTTACAATGCTCTCTGTTTGAAAGCAAGGCTATTCACATCCCTGGATTAGGGTCAGAGGGGATTCACTGGAGGCTTAATTCATGTGGAGACCCCACAAATGGATTTTGGACTTCCACTGTCATCCATAGTCTTCTGTAAATTGGGTGCTCATAATTTAAGCTCTGATACTGTTCCCTCCTTTGGATTTGGATTTTATGATTTACAATTCTTGGATCATACCAGACTGGTATGCTTCTTCCTTGTCGACTTAGTTGACAACTCACTTTGATGTCTGCTTGTTTGAAGACAAATCTTTAAGACCCCAGACACTGTTCTTTCTGATAGCTGGACACCACCTGGTTTCTTCGTCATACTTTGCTATAGTACCCATATCTTCAGTGATCTCTTCATGAGAGTGAGTATTGAGTGGGACTATGTCATAAGAACTAGTTGTTCTTAGATTGGGGTTAGAATTAAGTGGGAGTCAAAGCTATTCCTAGTCCTGGGCTACCATTCACTGAACAACCTCAAAGCAAGATATCGGAACCAAAGTCCAACGACTACTAATTTCATAACCAACCTCAGGATAACAGGTCAGCCCCCCAGAGCAGCACACTCTCCAGGACAAACCTCTGGGGTTATTCAACTGACTTTTTGACCAGGATACTAAGTCCATTAGATGGGGGAAGAAGAATCTCTTTGATAAATAGTACTGGAGAAATTAGAGTGTCACAGAGGAAAGTAAAAGGAAATAGAGGAAAGAACTAGGAAGTAAAGGGTATTTATAGAGGTCTAAATACAGGCATATACATATGTAAATATATTTATGACAATTGGGAAATCTATGCATATATTTATAGGTTTAGTATTAAGGTAGCAGAAGGACACTGGGCCTCTGCTCAAGTACTCCCTCA
>NW_022109491.1:21201875-21212277 GCF_000313985.2 Echinops telfairi | reverse complement strand
CAGTATGGTAGTTTTTTAAAAACTAAAAATAGAACTGCCACATGACCCAGGATTCCACTCTTAGGTTCATAGTATATACCCCCTAAATGAAAGCAGAGAATAAAAAAGAGACATGTACAGCAATGTTCATTGCAGCCTATACAGAAGTCAAGAGACGGTAACAACCTCAGTGCCCATCAGTGGATGAAAGGATAGACAAAATGTGGTACATAACACAACGGGGTAATGCTCAGCCAGTAGGAGAAATGAAGTCAGTCTTGATAACAGGCTACATTGTGGAGGAAACTGAAAGACATTAAGCTGAGTGAAATAAACCAATCACAAAAGGACAAATATTGGATGACCTTACTTATATAAAAGACAAGAAAGAGCAATTGTAAAGAGACCAAAAGTTTATTAGTGGTTACCAGGGACAGGAGGAAGGGAGGTAAAGTGGGATAACAGTATTAAAAAATATCGCATTGACTAAGGATAGGTTGCACAGTCAATTATTACAATTGCTGTCAATGAGTTTTACGTCTGGAAAAAGTTGGATTAGCTAAAGTTGTTTGAAATATTTAAGACAATGACCAAAAAGAAAGGAAGAAAGAAAAGAATAGCTTCGAGACTGTTTACATACATCCAAACACCCATGGGATTTATTTCCTTGATTTGGAGGTTTAGAGTCATGGTTTCATGGGACATCTCAGTTAATATTGTTATTGGCATAACAATATGTTTAATGCTTCCGTTCTACTTCTTAGTTCGTTATGTGGTGCCTGGGATCTTCAAAGTTTGCAAGTCACTATCTAGAGCACACAATTCACCTGGAGCCACAGAAGAAGAAACATCAGCAATAGAAGAAGGATCTAGCTCACTGACTCCATGCACAACTGCCTCCTTTGACATGAAACCAAAATACCAGGATGATGCCCAGTCACCATTACTGAATATTTTTATTAGAGATTCCATAGAAGAATCCTGAGCAAAAGGGGGGAAATGTAGAATAGAATTTCAAATTCTCATGGCCTTCTCTGAAACTATTGCCTTGAGACAGTCCTCAAACCAAAAAGATCCCCTGAAATCATCTTAAAACCAAGCAGTAGTTTAACTGAACTAGTACAAAAGGTTGCCTCGATTACGATCCTCTTTTAAGAACTATCTATCCTGAGTCAAAGGGATAACAGTAACTTGAAAGTTTAGATAGAAACATTATGGAGCAGTGAAGTTTTGTTAAGAGGCAAGGGCAGCTCAGCAAAGAAGGATGAGAATGATTGTACAATTCAGTACTATCAATGTCACTAAATAAATGATCTGTGTAAAAACTCTTTGAATTGGTCTATATTTTGCTGTGTATATTCTCAACAACAAAATCAAAATAAATGAAATGCATTGTTGTTAGGTGTTGTTGAGTAGTTTCTGACTCATAATGACCCTCTTTACAACGGAATAACACTGCCCAGTCCTGTGCCCTTCCTATAATTGTTACTATGCTTGAACCTATTGCTGCAGCCACTGTGTCAATCCATTGAGTTGAGGAACTTCCTCTTATTCACTTGCCTTCTGTTTTACAAAGTATGATGTCTCGTTCCAGAGTCTGAGCCTTCCTGATAACAATGTCCCAATTAGGTGAGTCAAAGTGTCCCTATCCTTTCCTCTATGGAGCATGCAGGCTTTACTTCTTCCAAGACAAATGTATATGTACTTTTCACCAACACCAGGATTCATATCCATCCATTCTTCTCAGGTCTTCCTTATTTCTTGTCCAGTTTTCTCCTGCATTTGAGACAATTGAGAGTACCCTGGGCTGGCTCAGGTTCTTCTGCGCTATTAAAACGACATCTTCACTTTCTTTTCCTCTTCCAGATTTGCCCAAGACAATATGTCCTTTGATTTTGTGGCTGCTGCTTCCATGGGTGTTGATTGTAGATCTAAGTAAAATGAAATCCTCTCTTTATCGTGATGTTGTCTAATCGGTCCCATTGCGAATATTTTTGTTTTCTTTATTTTTCAAAAGTCCAGTTTAAGGACTGAGATGCCCCTGGCCCAAGCCATGGTATTCTCAATCTCTTCCTATATGTGTGAAAACTGCGTATTGAATAAGGAAGACCCAAGAAGAGTGGAGGCATCCGAATTATGGTGTTAAATAAGAATGTTGAACACACCATAGATTTCCAGAACAAATCAATCTGCCTTGGAAGAAATAAAGCCAAAATGCTCCTGAGAGGAGGGAATTTTGATTCAGGTTCTTTGGACATGTTAATAAGGGGCCAGTCCTGGAGAAGGGCATCCTCCTTGGTAGAATAGAGGGTCATCAAAAAAGAGGAAGCTACTCAAATGAAATGGACTGACATAGTGGCTGTAACAATGGGCTCAAGCCATGGCAACAATTATGAGAATGGTGCCGGACTGGGCAATCTTCTGTTCTGCCATCCAGAGGGCCAGTATGAGTCAGACCTGACTCAGAGCACCGAATAACAACTCGAGTTAAAAATCCAACTTTATTTTTTTCTAAATGGATTATTGATTGTTCTTTATCATTTTTATAAGTAATTCAGCCTTTCCTACGCTTGAAAATACCATTTCTGTCATACATAAAAATGTATAAATATGTAGACAGTGTTCATTGTATAATACAAGCATGAAGTGGCTGTACATTTTTCATGAGATCATCTTATTTGGTCCTCGTAGTAGTTCTATCAAGTAGGTACTACTCTGAAATCACCCTCACTGTAACAGGATATACCAGGCAGCATTTGCTAAATTATGTGGTAACAAATAACCCCCATATCTCAGTGGTGTATAACCATATTACATACCAGCAACCGTGGGGTAGCTGTGGGTTGGCTGTCTCTGTGTCTTTCCACTCTAGAACCTAGGATGAAGTTACAGGCCTTTCCAGTCTTAGAGATAAAGGTGTAAGTTTTTAGACAGAAGCATATGATGACTCTTCATGTTTCTGCTCTTTGATTCAACTTTCATTGACCAAAGTGAGTAACATGGTCAAGCCTGACAATGGGTTGGGGAAATGAATTCTTTCCTTTGGAAGTTACTCAAGTCACATGGTAATGGGCTAGGATATATAATTGTTTTACTGGGAAGGGAGAGAGCAAAAAACTGGGAATAATAATATCTAAGAGGTTAAGTCACTTGCCCAAGATCAAACAGGAAGGGGCAGAGCCAAGATTCAAACTTCCATGGCTCCTTATTGTCAGCTTGATGTCGTTCACATATATTTAAGCCTCAGGGCTTCTGTGCATTCTTCAGTCTGGGATGCCCTTTGCTGCTGCTGTGTGCTGAATTAATTCATCAAGACTCCACTCCATTGTAAAGTGTGTAAGTTTGTGACAATTGGCTCATCCCCTCTGAAATGTGGGGACCCATTCTGGTTTGTCTTTGTGTCCCCTCTGCCTCCAAGATCTTGCACCAAACCAAAAGCAACCCCACTGCCATTAAGTTAATTCCAACTTATGGCAACGCCGTTATGTAGAGTTTCTAGGACTAAATCTTTCCTGGAGCACGCAGCCTTATCTTTCATCCTTGGATCTGTTTGGTGGGTTTGAACTGTTAACTCACCACGCCATCAGGGCTCTTTCAGATCTTGCACAGTGCTCCCGAAATATTTGCTGTGTTTGAGATGAAATGAGAAGAGGGGCACCAGCAACAATTGGCTTGTGCTCTTGGGAATGAGAACACTTGACCTACTTTTCAGCCCTTTCTGTTCAGTGTAGCACCTTGTGCTCTGGTGGCTCTGGCAGGTCAGCACCCTGTGACTCATTCTGTAATCCTTCAGCACCACAAGTTCCTGGGCTGGGGGTGGGTGAGAAGGAGAATTAATTTTGGCCTTTCTGAAATCCTTCCCTGACTTCAGCAAATGGACAAGGAGAAGTATTTTCCAAAAATCCTTACTCATCACCCTGAAAGGGGCAAGGAAAAGAGACCGCTACTGGGTTATATGAAAGGACAGAGAAGTGGCAAGAACATGGAACTACACAGCAGGAGGCTTCACTAACTTGTCCAAGTGGTTTCACTGAACCTTCTGTAAGCTTCCATTGCCCCAACCACAAATTAGGGATAAAGGATACAAGACTTGCCCTCTTCCCTAAGTTGTTGCAAAACTACATAAGAAAGCGCTGGTAGCCTTTGAGAAAGCAGTATTGGAATTCCCCCGAACTATGTGACTGTGGGAAAATTGCATATATCCCTGAGTCATAACGCCCTATCTATAAAAGGGATAATTATAGCTACCTTCCACGGTGAGAAAGCCAAGATAGAGTACTAAGCACATAGTCAATGCTCAATAATGTTGGCTTTCTATATAGGATGCTACTGCTTATTATTTAAGCAAAGAAAGTTACCAAACTAGTACTCATTTGTGAACATTAAACATGAAAGGGACGGGGACAGAATCTAAATTTTCCTAGAACCGGTTGCTTCCTTTAGCCAAGCATGGGGTGTGGCCCAGTGGAATGAGGAAGCAGTTCACTAGGTGACAGGACACAGAAGACTGTTTGTGTTCACCGTTTTATGGGGAGGAGTAGAGTGGTTAGCTGACCCCCCCAAAGGCTCAGAGGCCCTTGCTCCTATCCCCTCCCTACAAATACAGTCCACCTGACTCCTTCTTGGCTCCTCCTACAAATCCAGCCATAAAGCTCTGGCAAGGCTGCCTTTATATAATAATAATGTTGATATTGTTACTTTGAAGTTTACATAGGTTTTCTAATACAATAAAGCCCATTTGTCCTTCACAATCTTTCTACCATACACACGATCCATTGAGTCAGAAGGGACTTTGGAGATCAGTTTGTCTTTCATGGATACATTGAAATCAAGAGACAAGAAGGAATTTAGCAAGATGACAAAATAGCAGAGGCAGAATTAGAACCGGTAGCTCCTGAATCTTATCTGTGCCATTGTTCTTTTCGTGCCCTGGCTATCTTTAGCTTTCTATTCTCACTGCCACCCTAGTTTACTTGAATTCTAAGACCCCTGCAATGATTCCTAACTGGTTCCCCCTGCCTCTGGTTTTCCTCCATCAATTTGTTCTATACATTCAAACCAAAATTCCACTGCACAAAGACAATTCCCACTCACAATGACCCTCACAAGGACAGGGTAAAACTGCTTCATAAGCTTTCTGAGGCTGTCAATGGATCAAAAGGAAACAGACTGCCTCATCTTTCTTCTGTAGAGCAGCTGGTGAGTTGGAACAGTTCTGTTAGCAGCCTGTGAGAGGTTTTGTGTTAACCTGGATGGGTCATGATTCTCAGTGGTTTGGCAGGTGAGGCCTAGTAGTTCCCCATGATGTGAAGATATAATCAACTCCATATTGAGATCTTTTACGAAGAACCAAGTAGTTGTAAGAAGGTTAGTGTGGAGTACAACAGTCTTAATCAGGTAACAGCCTTGATGCAATTGAAAGGAAGTTTCCTTATGGGTGTGGCCTACTTCCTATATAAGTAGATACTGTGAGAAAGCTTGCTTGCATTTTGCTGGATCTGGATTTTGTACCTGGATCTTTGACCTTCAGTTCTTTGGACTTGAGCCAAGAGCCTGCCATATTGCCGGCCTATCCCAGGCGCCATCAACAGCCTACCATCTGACCTGCTGATCTTGGATTCATTCACCTCTCCAGTCAACGCTTGACTTGCTGACCTTGACTTAATTTGCCTCTGTAACCTGATATCAGTCTTATATCTTAACTTTTAAGAGAACTTGTTCATTTTTCATCTTAAGGGGTCACTTGGTACCTGGTTCATCCTCTAAATGAAGACCTGCTCTCTCTCTGAATACTTCTATTGCCAGAAAGCTCCTAACTCTCCAAGTAGCCCATTTCATCATACTCAGATAGCTCTGTTAAAAGAGTTCTTTATCAGGAACTGAAATTGTCTTCCTGAAAGTTCACTGCTAACCTAAAGGTTGGTGGTTTACATACATTCAGGGGCTCCATAGAAGAAAGACCTGCTGTTTCCATAAAATTGCAGCTAAGAAAATCCTATAGAGCAGCTTCATTCTATAACATATGGGCTTAACACAAGTCAGAATCAACTTGATGGCAATTTTGGGGCGGTAGCTAATTTGTAGTCGTTATTTAATATGGGCCTGATCCTGGGTGGACTAGGTGCGGAGCCCCAGAGTTAGCTTATACTGAATGGTTTGGTTTGCTTATTAGACCTACATAATAAGAACCAAATCAAGCCCCCTTTCTGCATGACAGACCTTCAGCTGTTTGGAGACAGCTACCACATTCCCCTTCTTGCTTTACCTCTCCAGGCTGCTAATGCCATGCATCGCGCAATAGGGCGTCCAAGCCTTCAACATTCTGGCCCCTTCCTCGAGGCACCCTCTGGTGTGACAGTGGCTCCTTCAGAGTGTGGGCCCAAACGTGAACTTTGTGGTTGATCTGTGGTCTGTCCCGGGCAGGACAGAACGAGTACAACCTTTTATTTCTGTTATATAGTATCACATTCACTTTTTCCTCCCTCCCTCCCCTCATGGTTTGTCTCTTTCCCCCACGTCATTCCTTTCTTTTCTTCCCTTTTTATTTCTTTTTTTTTCCCCTTTTTATTTCTTAATTACACTGATGAGCTTGAGATCAACGGAAACCTTGAAGTCCTTTTAACTGAAACGGACTGTAATGTAGATAGATTCTTTCTACCCTCTATTGTTGACACTTGACGGTTTGGATATTTGAGCTGTCCAGTATAGTAGCCACTAGTCACAGTTAGTTATCTAAATTACCTAAATTAAAATTTCAGTCCCTTAGTTATGCCATCTACTTTTTAAGCATTCAATAGTCACAGGTAGCTATGGTTAATATATTGGACAGTGCTGATTTAGAGCATTTCCTTCATCTCTGAAAATTTTGTGGGACAGCTTTGGTTGGACGCTAAGGGAAGGCCTCATTTTGTTAGGTCCTGCAGTCTTCAAGGTAGTTGAGATCTTTGGGAAACTAATTCTGGTTTCCAGATTGTTCACTGTCCCTCCCAACCTCATGGCAACTGTAGATTTAATCAACAGATCATGCTTTCCTTCGCTTCATCTAAAACCACTGATAAACATGTCCTTCAGAGCAGAGAGGGCTGCAACAGGGCCCTGCATATAGCATTCCACACTCTAGCCTCACCTATATTTCAATCACACAGTGGCTTAACAAATTAACCCTAAAAGCAGCCTTGTGTTGGTCACTGGGTAGTCACAGACGGACAAAAGACACTAACCAAATAGAGTCAGATTGTGGTAGGTGATCTAGTAGCTTAAATGCCTTTGCCGACATCCAAGCTGCTTCTCTTTGGTCTGTGAATGAGGAGTTCTGGTGGTGTTATTGGGTAGGCATTGGACTGCTAACTGTGATTCAAACCTACCACAAGATTTACAGCCTTGCAAACCCTATGTAGCATTGCTATGAGCCAGGATTGACTCAATGGCGGTGGGCTTTATTTTTCTTTCTCTTGTTTTTCTTTTTAGTTAAAAGTGCAGGATTGGTGTGGTGCAGTGAATTGTTTGATATGGCTCTTCTAACCATAGTCTTTGCAGCTGCCACCAAAGGTCTGGGTATATGGAACTCTAATGTGGGAATTAGTCAGTTTTGTTATCCCACTGTGTTCAAATGAACCACTTCAGAAGCAAAAATGGGATCTCACTTCTCTCAAGAAAAAAGAGCTAGGAGGAAAGCTGTCTTTTGAACCTCAAGATCTCTGTGCACTAACCCTCCGCAATCCAGGAGACAGTGAGCTGTGACACGGGAAAATTGATGGAAAATTGATGAGAAGTGGCGGCAGCAGAGGCAGCAGCACCAAGAACATGAGACTAATGGTGGGCTTCCCAGTCCATGGAAAAGGAGGAAACAGAGTACCTTCAGACAGGAGGGTAGGAAGCTCACTTTTGGAGTAGGTTGCCTCCAGGTACTTAATTGGAGGAACTAGATTTGCTGACCCAATGAGCCAGAGCTGAATGCTTTTGGACTGACTTATGACAGAGTGAAGTATCCTTCGGGTATTTATTGGCAGTGCTAAAAGAGCTTTGTAACATTGTGCAAGCAGGACAGAGGTTGAAAAGAGGTTATCCTGACCATAGAACTGTATTTTGAACATTTCTGATCCTAAATTGTAACTCCCTAATAGACCCTATAATCATGAATGTTGTCTGTGAGTTCTGTGTGGCCATTGTCACAGATTATAGAACCCAGCCCAGAAGTAGAGAGTGCCATGTGAGGACAGTTGGTGTGAGTGGCCTGAGTCTGTGCCATTCACACCATTGACTATTTCATCCAGGGTGAGGCTGACCTCTTTGACTGGTTTCTTCAGAAGATGGGTTGGGTGAAAGCTCAGTGATCTTCCTTCTTTTAAGACCTGTTCATCCTTCTTGGCCTTCTGGAGCTCTAGACTAACTGTTGTTACCTCACAGATGCATCTCTGTCTTGGCACTGAAAATCCCTTAGCTTCTCTTCTGAAGTCAGTGTATTGACCGAAAGAGGCACATCACCTGCCAGGGAGTCACTTCCACAGCCTCTTTGAAGCCCTTTGTATTGAAGTTGTTAAGGATTTTACTTGATTCCGTAACCAACACCCATGGAAGTCGTAGGTCAAAAAATCAAATGATGTATTACATTGGACAAACCTGCTGCAACAGACCTCTTCAAAGTGAGTGCCGAAAAAAGAAAACATTTCACCTTGAGGACTAAAGTCCAAAATACCAACCCATGGTCTTTTCAATAGTTTCATGGCAGGTGAAACCCTAAGGCAACGGATAAAGAAGATAGAAAAAGAACCGATGCCTTTGAATTATGCTGTTGTAGAAGTGTGGACCAGCAGAAGAACACATAAATCTCTTTTGGAAAAAAATATAGTATTGCTCCTTAAAGTGACAATGATGAGACTTCAACTCCTTTACTCTGGAGGGACCATTCCCTGGAGAAGGACATCATAGTTGGCAAAGTAGAGGCTCATCACAAAAAAGAAAGACCCTCAATAAGATGAAAGGACCCCGTGGCTGCAACCATGGGCTCAAATATAGCGACAACTGTGAGGATGGCGCAGGACCTGGCAGTGTTTCCTTCTGTTGTACCTAGGGTCACTATGAGCCGGAAACAACTCAGTGGCACCCACCACCACCAGGTCTGATGATTCATTATAACGCCCCCCTACATGTCATAATATTTGCCTTGGGGTGTCGACTCCCTCCGTTCCACCCTCTTCTTACTTTCTATAAGTTCTTCAAGGCTCCTGTTCTCACTGTTCACTCGGCGCTTAGTATCCCATACTGAGGTGTGGGTCCACAGTGCAGAACCGGAATGTGCGGCTGATGGGGGCTGGTTCTGTGCTGCCTGGCTTCTCATCTGTAAAATGGGAACAATCATGGCTGCCACAGAGAGATGATAGCCAGGGCTGAGGGAGTGAGACAAAGAAGGTGAAAGCTGCACTGGGTGGTGGCGGCCACACATGCCATGGAGTGGATGTTGACCCATGGTGAATCCAGGTGGCAGAGTAGAACTGGCCACTGAGTTTCCTAACCTGTAACATCTTTTACTCTGCTAGATAGGGTCCAACTGCCAAGCTTTCTCTTGGCAGTCGTCTAGCGCTTCACCATTGCTCTATCAGGGCTCCTCATTGCACCAGGGAGGCCTTTACATATGTGCTGACATCCACCAATACTTCCACAATTGCACGCACACATAGGCCTTCTTCCTGACCATCTGGCCTTAGTGTCTAACAAAGAAGGCCAGGTACATATCTGGAGGGCTTAGCCCTGTCCCTGGAGTCCTGGGGGCACGAATTCTCTCAGTTCCTTATCTAGGGAACTAGACACCCATTGTGTCCCACCTTCTCCTGCTGTGTGCTAAGTACAAACTCACTGGACTTGGGGCTGGTTCCTCCTCCTCTCTCAGACCCCTTGGTGGTTGTAACTAATTTGGAAAAGCCCTTTACTTTGGGTGTGTCAGGTCCCTGGAGGATTGATGCCAGGGGTCCCTAAGTCAGTGATTCAGCTTTTGGGGAGTCCCCGTGAGAGTCTAGTGGTGTTGCCACCTGAGAGGGGGCAGGAAGGCGAGGCGAGATCCTCCCGGATCTTGGGCTTCGGGAACAATGGGAGGGCCGCGGGGTGGCTGGTGGGCGTCGGCCTGGTCCGGGTGGAGGAGGTAAGAGGCTGGAGAGCTGGGCGCCTGGCCGCGGAGTTAGCCCGGAGCACAGGGCGGGGAGCCCAGGAGTCTGAGCCCAGGAAAGCCAAGGTTGGTGCTGGCAGGGGCTCCTGGAGGAGGCGGGGCGGGGCCCGAGCCCACCCAGCGGGGACCCGGAGGGTGGGGAGGGCTGGGGTGGGGTCTCCTCCTCCGCGCCCCACTGCTCGCTCCGGGCCCAAGAGCGCAGGGAAGGTTCGGGCAGGCGCGGGGCGCAGGGCCCACGTGGGGAAGCGGCGGCAGGCGCCGGAG
>NW_022109491.1:21133292-21200547 GCF_000313985.2 Echinops telfairi | reverse complement strand
TGTGTGTGTGTGTGTGTGTGTGTGTGTGTGTGTGTGTGTTGGGTGTGAAGGAGTGTATGTAGGGGCTGCCTGGCGGGAGAGACCGCGGTGGCCAGCACAGACTAGTGACCCAGCCGGATTAGGGATCCATTTCCTGGAGACTTGCCTCCCAGGGCTAAACAGTGCCTTTCCAGGTCTCTGCCACACTGCACCTCCTCCTCAGGGCCCCGTCTACCCACTAGCTCAGGTCTTAGAGTCACACCTTGAGTGCCCTGAATAGGACTAGGTGGGAGACCCACTCTTAAAGTGCCAGCGACACCCTTGGAATCCTGGCCCATGAACCTCTACTTGGAGAGGGAATGCATTGGGTGTGTCTGTACCCACTGTCCCTTGTATTTGCACATGCATGCTTTTCTAGTTGTATGGACTGGGTGCATGTATGTGCCTGTGCTTCTCTCTTGCTGTATTCTGCATGTGAGTACCTGGGTCTGTTTTATCTGTGACGAGCCGATCTTTTTATGTGTGTTTGTGTATGTGTTTTTCTAAGTTCCAGTCTATCTGTTTTTATGAACACATAACTGTTTGTATTTTGGTGGCATTTTGCAGCCGACTAGATGAGGAGGGAAACATTCTCTGGAGGTCCCCTCTCTCTGAGAAAAATGGAGTGGAGAGGCGGTGTGGGCTTTGTAGGTTTCAGATGCGGGGACTGAAGTGTAGGTAGATTGGGTTCGGACTGGCAGACTGGGATAGAGAGAAACTGCGAATCTTACCAGCAGGGAGGGATGTTCTGGGAGAAGCCTAAGTGTAAGAATTCTTGCTAAGTTCCAGTCCTTTCCTAGAACTTCACCTCCTTCTGCTGTTCCTCTTGCCAGGATGGAGTGCACAGGATTTGGGTGTCGAGGGAGGGAGCTGTGAGTTTAAACGGAAGGAGGGTGGATGGGTGGTAAGATTGGAAGCCAACAGCAGATTTCTGCAATTCTTAAAATGTTTTCCTGCCAAAGGCAGCAGAGCCTGGGGAAGACTAGACTTGCTTCCCCTTCATTGAATCCCTTTCCCAGGACCGCTGGAAGACTGGCTTTAGGATCAGGAACCCTGAAGTTTGATCCAGAACTCTCCTCTTGACTTTGGTCAAAACCTTTATGTACTTATCTGTTCCGCTTACCACATTGCTATTGAGTGTCTCTTGCATTAAAAAAAAAAAAAAAAAGGTCTAAACTCCTTAAGCCTTAGTCTGCTGGGTAAGTAGAGAGTGAGTTAGACTAGGGGATATGGAGGCTCTTTCCCCTAAGAGTGCTAGAATGTGCCTCATTGTCACCCAACTTTAGAAAGACACCCTTCTAGCTTGGCTACAGCCACCTTCCCCCATCTCACACATATTCTGGTCTAGAGCAGTGGCTCTCAAAGTGTGGTTGCCTTACCAGCATGTGTAAGGCAGTAGCAGCAGTTGGGACATCTGGGACTTGGAAGTGCAAATTCTTGGACCTCACTCCAGATCTACTGAAACTAACTCAGGCTGGAGATGTATTTTAGCAAACAAGTGATTAAAAAAAAAATCATTTATTGGGACCTCGTACAACTCTTATCACAATCATCCATCCATTGTGTCAAGTACATTTGTACATTTGTTGCCATCATCATTTCAAAACATTTTCTTTCTACTTGAGCCCTTGGTATCAGCTTATTTTTTTCCTCTTCCTTCCCCACCCTCCCTCCTCATGAACCCTTGATCGTTTATAAATTTTTTTTTCATGTCTTACACTGAACAATGTCTCCCTTCATCCACTTTTCTGTTGTCCATCCCCCCAGGGAAGAGGTTATATGTAAATCATTGTGATTGGTTCCCCCCTTCTCCCCCACCTTCCCCTTCCCCTCCTGGTATCTCTACTTTCATTATTGGTCCTGAGGGGGTTATCTGTCAAACAAGTGATTTTGATGCATGCTAGAGCTCAAGAGAGATGAAGGCATGGAGTGGGGAAGCTCCTGTCAAGTGATCCTAGAACACTCGAGGAATCTTCCCTGAACCCCTTACACATACATTACTGATATAACTCTGGAAGCCCTAACCTGGGAGGTAGGGGTTCTGGCTTCAACTCTCAGGTCTCCCTTGCTCTCTTCACTCTGTTCTTGATGAATGCAATGACATTTTGACTTGCACCTGTTCTGGGTCAGGTTCTCTGAACTTACCTTAACTTTCAAAAGCCCCCCCAGCATCTAGTCCTTCATAACCTCTCTGGAAGCCAACTATTTCAGTCTTTAGTTTCACCCAAGGTACAGGAGCTCTTTTGCCTCCAAGATTTTGCACATGTTGCTCCCTCTGTGTAACACTCTCTTCCTTTCTTTTGTATCTTGGCTAATGCCCCCCTTTTTCTTTGAGATTTCAGTTTAAGAATCACATTTTCAGGGGGTCCTTTACCAAATCCCCAAGCTAAGTTAATTTTTTATTTTATATACTCTTAGTAAGCCAACTGGAGAAAGAAAAAACATTCTACTCCTGTACAGACTCACCAGCTCAGAAACCCACAGGGGCATGTTTCCCTTGCTCTATAGCAGTGGTTCTCAACCTCCCTAATGCCGTGACCCTTGAATACAGTTTCTCATGTTGTGGTGACTTCCAACCATAAAATCCATAAAATTGTTTTCGTTGCTACTTCATAACTATGATTTTGTTACTTTTATGAATCAGATGACCCCTGTGAAAGGGTCATTCGACCCCCAAAGGGGTTGAGACCCACAGGTTGAGAACAGCTGCTCTATAGGGTCACTAAGAGTTGACATCAACTCTTAATTTTTTTTTTGTAGCTAGCTATTGCTCTCTATATTTCACAGACCTTATGAGAATTTGAGGAGCAACTGGTTGTAAGGCGCCCTGGTGGTGTAGTGGTTACAAGTTGGGCTGCTAACCACAAGGTCAGCAGTTTGAAACCACTAGCTGTTCCTCTGGAGAAAGATGGGGTTTTCTACTCCTGTAGACTTACAGTCTTGGAAAATTACAGGAGCATTTGTATCCTGTTTTAAAGGATTGCTCTAAGCGGGCATTGACTCTATGGTAGTGAGTTGTGTTGTTGTTGTTTTTTTGCAGCATAGTGGGTTATGCATTGAGCTACTCACTACAAGATCAGCAGTTCTAATCCACTAACTGCTGCAAGGGAGAAAGATGAGGCTGTCTGCTCCTGGAAAGATTTTCAGTCTTGGAAACCCACAGGGGCAGTTTTATTCTGTTCCTAGGGTTGCCCCGAATCAATCAGAATTGGCTCGATGGAAGTGGGTTTGGTTTTTGTTTTTATGAGAATTTGTAATTATATATTAACCTGTTAGTTGTTTAATTGCCTGCCTCCTTCCCCTAGACTGTAAATGCCATCTGGCAAGGATCTTACTTATGAGTGTTTCTAGTGCCTCAAATAGTGCCTGCCTCATGACAAATTTGCTAAATGAGTGGATTTTTAAAATGAGAGTGATAATAAAATGATACTCCAAATGTCCCTTCAAGCCCTGGCATTGTAATATCTAAGCAAAACTCAGACTTTCTGAAGTGATTTGGCTGTCATTAAAAAATAAAAATTAAAAGTATATATAATGGCATCCCCCGTCATTGATTTGAGCAGTCACTATAGCCTCAGGCCTGTGCTGGATGGAAGATGGGCAGGAGACACAGCTTCCTGTTCTCTACCCTCCTGGATCAGGATCCTGCAAGAATGAGAAACGGGTTGGGGGTGGGCACTGGGTGAGGCTATTGAAGACCTGGGTCTAAGCCTTGGACAAAATTGTGGGCAAGTCACTTTCCTTCTCTTGTTTGTTTCTTTTCCTCTTGTAAAATGAGGGCATCGGAATGGATGGAGGACCAGTAGTGGTTACCAGCAATGAGTCTGCTATCATTTGGGCTTTGCCACAAACTTGCTGGTCAAAAACTCCGAAAAAGCAACTCATTGCCACTGACCCAATGCTGACTCATCTTGACTCAGAGGACAGAGTAGCACTGGCCCTGCCGGTGTCCGAGATGTTAAATCCTCATGGGAGTAGAAAGCCTCATTTTCCTCCTGAGGAGCAACTGGTGGTTTCCACCTGCTGACCTTGCTATTAGCCGCCAACATAGAACCCTCTGCTTGGGGGATCTGCACAAACGATTTCATCTCTGAGTTGACTGTTTCCCCACCTGTGAAACAGGAGCCATAGCAGTATCTGTTTTATAAGGTTGTTTTGAATATTAAATGAAATAGCACACATGGAAGGCTTGCCTCACATCTGAGAACACAGTAAGTAAATGGGCAATGTCAGCTATTCTTATTATGACCATGCCACGATTCAGTTCAGTATTCTTGAATGTCTGCGTGATGGGCCTTAGAAACAGAAATGAATACAAGCAGCGTTCCTTGCTGGGGTGGGATCAACATGTAAAGATGCAGTACAACAAGGACAATGTACCAGGTGCCAGGGCGTGGCTCTTTAGGGAGAGGGATAAAAAGACTTCATGGAGGAGGGACAGGGTGTTTGGAGCACCCCAAAGAGTTCCATGTGGCTGGAATGGGAACAGAGGGTGGCAAGTGGGGGTTGGAGATAGGTTGGGATCCGATTTGGCCCACGTAGCAGAAGTTGACCAGTCCCACTGGGAGAAGGGGAGTAGGGGTGGGGAGTTAGGGAAATGGAGCAGAGCTAATGCCACCAGGATGTAAAATTTGCATTTCAAAGCAGAGCTCTCCAGGTGGAGGGCTAGAAGGGGACTGGGGTTAGCAGGTAGAACTGTTGACTAGGACCTTCTCTGAGGCTGCTAATCCAGCTGGGAGGGAGGATCCAGTGGGGTGGATTGAGACCTAGGACACAGAAGAAGCTGAGTTGATGGACTTCGTGCCAGCCTGTGCTCTTGTCACCCCCCTTACCTTCCAAGGCTGCCTAATTATGCTGTGAGTGAGAGGGCTGGGTCTGCCATCCAAAGCACATACAGGAAGCTGGGCAGAGAGCACGGTGCCCCACAAACTCAGGTGCAAAGGCAGAACAGGTTGCTTTATTTATTTATTTTTTCACTTTCCTCATCTGCCAAATGTGCATAATCCTCCAGCCCTACCCCCCTCACTAGATTGTGAGTCCCGGGGGGAGGGGGGGAAATGAGAAAGCTCTTTGAGAATTGCTTAAAGGTTTGTGACTGTGACTTTTAATAATTGTCATCAGTGTCATAACCCCTGGCCATTGCCACATCCACAGCGTTTTCAGCAGAGTCCCGCCCAGCCCACTTTTCTTCCCAGTCAAGCCCTTTGCCCCTTTTGTATGAAGAGGAGCCAGTGAATGGTAGCTGCCCTGAGAGTTGGGACAGCCTTAGAGATGGCCTTGGTCACTGATCCCATTAGTCAGATGAGGGGAGCTGGTGCTCAGAGAGCAGTAACACCCAAAGGTCATATTAACTGCTCAGGACAGCTGGAGCACCTTGGTGATGGTTTGAATCATGCTTTTGCCTACTTGCAACGTTGGCTCCAGAAACAGGAGCATGGGGCAGGGCACAGGCTTAGGTGGGAGCCCAGTGGGCAGAGGCCTGGTTGAGTGGCACTGGTGGAGGGTCAGAATCCCAAGAAAGGGTTCCCTGAGACCCGAGTGACTGACAGTGCAGCTGCAGGCTGAATGGGCCAGTTGTTTAGTCATCAGCCTGGCCATGGCCATCTCTGTTTGCTCTCCAGGGAGGAGACCACCATGGGTGGCAGCAGTGTTGGAGAGTCATACTGGTAACCTGGAGGAAACCCAAGGCATCAATGTCTCTATTGACAGTGGGTTGTGTCCTTCTAAGCTTTAGTTTGGTGGGCCCAGGGAAGGCTCTGGGAAGGAGAGAGGGCTTATTCTGTCCTGATGGTTTCTGCCAAGTCATCTCTCTTTTCCCCAAGGGGGGCAGCCAGGTCCCGCCCTGCCCCATGGATTTCCCTTTCCTATTCTCTAGCCTCATCTCTATTTTACTCTCTCTCCTTTCTCCCCACTCCCCTTCCTCTCTTCCCTCTCTCTACCTTCTCTCCCAGATTAGAGGTCTAAAGATAAAGCTTCCAGTCCCACTTCAGGTGGATGGTTTGGGGGTTGCTTGGGGCCAAAGAAGAATTAGAAAGCCTAGAATTTTCCTTGTAAGAGGCTCACCCTGGGGACTTACAAACAACTGCTCACATTTATTGGCTTACTGTGTGCCAGGCCCTGTGCTAAGCACTTTACATGCTTAATGTTTTGCTTTTTTTTAATCCGTAAACCAGTGAGGCACAGATTATCCAAGGCCTATCCAGGCCTCACCATGAGCCAGACTTGACTTGACAGCCACCGGTTTGGGTTTTTGCTTTTGATCCAGTCTTCAACCAGGAAGTGGCATTTGAAAGAAAACAAACCATGTCATCCAGTTGGTTGCACTCCATAGGACAGAGTGGAGCTGCTCCTTAGGGTTTCTGAGGTTGTCAGTTGTTAAAGGAGCAGAGGGCTCCAGCTTCCTCCCAAAGGAATGGCTGGTGGGTTTGAACAGCCCAATATTTCAGCCATAATGGTTAGCAGTCCTGTGCTTAACTCACTCTGCAGTGGCATTGCTGGATTCAAATTAGGTTTTCCCAAGCCCTCAGGCACCTCTGAGTAGTTTCTATTTGGCTTCTGGTAGGGCCTGCTAGACGAATTGGGGCTCCACAGCGGCACATGGACTTGCTCAAACTCCCTGACTGGGAGAGCAGGGTATGGAGACCAGGGCTCCTGGCTCACAGGCCTGCAGGCTGCCCCACTCCCTCAGGAACTGGTTTTCCTGTAACTTCAGCCCTAGTGCAGGACAATGCTCTGAGCCCCCTGGTTCTAGCCAGCTGCCCACCTGGAGAGAGAGAGAGAGAGAACTGCATTAGGGGAAGGTGCCCATGCAAGTCTGAAGTCTTTTTGTTCTTTACTTAGTTGTTGTTTTGTCATTAGCCACCTCGCAGTTTGTTTGTTTGGGGTGTGTGTGTATTATTTTTAATCTTCCAGGTAAATAAGTTTATCATCTGCAAAAAGCAACAGTTTTGTCTCCACAGGCAGGTTCTTGGGTCCTCAGAGTGCCTCTGTCAGGCTGGGGATGGGAAGAGCCCCAGAAGAATTGGGGAGGGGAAGGGAGGGATCAGGAGACCCAGGTGCAGGAATATGTATCTTCTAGAGAAAAAGAAAAGAAAAAAGGAAGCCAGAGGTGGTGTAAGAGTAAGTCCATCATAGAGAAACCGGGGAGCCTGTAGGTAGGCTTGCGTTGATAGAACCCCCCACTCAGCCCCTTGCTTATCCCAAGCTCAGCCCCTTGTCCTCACTCCCAGGCCTAGCTGCTGATCTCAAGAGCGTCACTTCCGAATCTGGGCAGCAGCAATCAGCTGGCCGAGCCTCCACCTGCCCCCATGGTGACCAATACCTACTCAGCCTAGCCCAGCCCAGCCACCTGCTGGCTGGAGAAGCAGCTTAGCCAGAGAGCAGTGGCCTTACAGCATCTAGCCACAGAAATTCAGAATCTGAAATGGCTACAAGGGGAGCCACTCCGTACCCCTCACCCTCCACATCTGCCTCCCCTGTTCCCTAAAGCAGGGCTTCTCAAATGTTGTACCTTAAAGGCCCAACACTCTTTCCCCAGACTCACCCAAGAGATTCAAATGCTGGGGTGCCTGAGTGGGTCTGGCCTTGGTGGTCAGCCTGTATGAACAGGCTCCCTGGCGATAGAGCTGCACCTGCTTCTCAGATCATTCTCGGAGCACACTGGCTTCAGATGTTCGAGAGCTTCTGAAGCAACATACTTGATTTTGAGAGTCTGCATTGCCCGGGAAAGGGTCCCAAGCCGCCATCTGTGTCTTTTGAATTATGATCCAGAAAAGTGTATCTGCTGTCTTCAGGAGAAGGGTGGCCAGAGACCAATGGCGGAGCCAAGCATAGGAGGCAGATCTCTGCCTCTCAGGACATGGCCGACTGGGCTTTGAAGGTGCTGAGGGGCCAGCCCCTTCCTCTTCCTGCACCTCACTTTACCCAGCTGCAAAATGAAAGGTGGACAGGATAATCACATAGTCCTTGGCAGCTTTGGTCTGTGTTCTAGAAGCCAGATCTCTTGCTGCCCAGCCTGTTCTTTGCCTTCTTTCATGCTCTTTTTTGGACTTAGCTCACTTCTCCTGGTGGGGTCCCCCAACTTTAGCATTGTTAGAGAGTCTGGACAGTGTCTGGCTATGGGCCCCTTGAATTCTTGAGGCCCAGGCACTCAGGCCCTTCCTCCCTTCCCGTATTCACTCTTAATACAGCAGCCAGGTGCCTGTGAGTCTCTGGAAGCTCAAAGTGGCTCCTCTCCAGAGCTGGGCACCTAGGGCCTGTGCCAAGGGGAGGGGCTTGGAGAATGTGTTTCCTGAGGCTCCTGGGTCATGCCCAGTGCTTACCTGTGTCTCTGTCCTGGCTCTCTCTCTTCCTCCTGGCAACAATGCCAACCATGCTCCTCCAGCCCCCAATCTCTGGTGAAATCCTGGCTGCCTTTTCCAGGCCCCACTCAGATGCTAGCCACTGTCCCAGAAAGCCTTGTGAGCCTTCCTATCCCCACCCCCACCAGGAACACTTATCTTTCCCTCCCCTGCATTCCCTTGGCACCTTATCTGTTCCCCTCTGGGCACAACTGTGCATGGTCTTAGCTTTATTCCAGGACTAGGCATGTCTCCCTTGCTAGGCTGGCTCCCTCAGAGTGCAGGACTGAGTCTGCCCAGCACCCAAGCACTGGGCTGTGCACAGGTGCTCAGTAGATTTAGTCCCAGAGCTTGCCTCCAGTGCTGGTCTGGTTTCTCTGGAGTCTTTGTGGCTTGTCACTGGGCAGGCCACGGTTTCCCTTCTATCCCCTTGTTCATCTGTGCGCTGGAGGGAAGTCAAGTAGGGCAGGGGGTAAGAGCTTAAGTTCTAGCCTTGACTCTGCTTTTTTCTTGGCTATGTGACCTTGAGCAAGCCACTTCACCTCTCTGAGCCTCATTTTTCTCACCTTAAAAGGCAGGTAGAGATGACAAGTCTGTTTGGGGGGTTGGAAGGAGTCACTGTAATGTATATAAAATGTGGTGGTCTGAGCGTTGTAGGGAATGAACTACTCGATCAGTTATTACACTTTATTACTTTTCAGTGAATGGCTTCTATTGTTTCAGGAGACACGACGGTGTTCTGAGCCCTGTGCTGGGGGTTGGGGTGGGGGCATGATCTAGGTGCTCCGTGGTGCACAGTCTTGAGGTCATTTAGGGGAGGACTCAGTGCCAGCAGACAAGGCTGAGTGGGCTGAGGAGTGAGGGAGCAGTGTGGACTCCAGGCGACATTTGAACTCTCCGGGCAGGAGAGAGGCAGGGAGGCAAACCTCCCCTATAGAGAAAACAGCTGTGAACTACAGAGATGGGAAAGTGGGGCGCCTATTTGGAGAGTTGCAGAAAGGGTACAGGAAAGGTCAGAGTGGAGGCGGGTCGGCTCCAGAACTCCACAAGGAAGGGACTCAGTCGAGGAGGAGCGGTAGCTCCTGCCGCCACCTCGGAGTTTGAGTGAGATTGGGAGAACTCAGACCCAACCCATCATGCCAACTCACAGCGACCCTATAGGACAGTGGTTCTCAACCTTCCTCGTGCTGCGACCCTTTCATACCATTCCTCATGGTGTGGTGACCCCCCAACCATAAAATGATTTTCGTTGCTACTTCATCACTGTCATTTTGCTACTGTTATGAATCGGGCGACCCTGTGAAAGGGTCATTCCACCTCCAGGTTGAGAACCACAGTTATGGGGCAAGGTAGAACTGGCCCTGTGCGTTTCTGAGACTGTAACTCTTTACAGGAGTAGAAAGCCAAGTCGTGGTGGTTTCAAACAGCTGGCCTTGTAGCTAACAGCCCAGTGGATAACCACTAGCCACCGGGGGTCCTTGGAGACTGGGGCAGAAAGTTAGGGCTTGTGGTGGAAATTCTGGAGACCCAGGTCAGGGAGGCGCTTGGTTCCTCTGCACCAAAGTTTGAGGAGGCAATAGTGAGGGGTGGGCTGTGGCCCCAGGGCCTCTGCAAGCCTGGGTCATGTATGTCTACCCTGTGATACCAAGGGCTCCTGGTTGATGTGGTGTGCCTGACGTTAAAGTGCACGTGAATCCCTGGCCTGTCAGAGTAGGCCAGTAGAAAAAGCCATCTCGTCCCAACATTATAGAGTAGAGAAGCAGAGGCTCAGAGAGGGAGAGTCTGGCCCCAGAGCACAAGTTGTGGGGCTGGATCTTTGTTGGGGAATTGGAGCTCTAACAGAAGGAGGGGACCGGAGCAACCCAAGGAAGATGTAAATGACAAGCAAATGTCAAACTGGGAGCAATCTGTTGCCAAGGTGTGTGTGCAGTCCCGGGTGAGTGCGGAGCAAGTGGGCTGGAGCCATCCTTCTAGGCTTTCCTTCCGGAAAAGGAGAAAGGACCACATGGGTGGAAGCTAGGGGAGTATGTGGGATGTGGGTGAATTCAGGGGGTGGCTGGGAAAGAGGAGGAGGCTGTTGCCAAGCAGCACAAGGGAGAGACAGACACGGCTGTATTACACCAGCACAGTGCATTCTGGAACCCGGGGCCTGCCACTCTTCAACCCTGGGCTGAAGTGGGATCACCCCCATTTTAAGGAGGAAGAAATGAGGGTTTCCACAGCTGGAGTCACTTGCCCAAGGTGTGACCACAGCTGGGAGGGGCTGAGCCAGGGCTGGGGGATTCTATCCCAGGCTGACGCTTTCAAAGCCATTTTCCTGGCATGCCCTGGCCAGTTGCTGTCCTGCCCTCAGCCCAGCCTGGTTTCAACTAGGACCTGGGGTGAAGAGGTGTCCAGCCCAGGGCAAGCCATCTTTTGCTGTTTTTCATTTCTCCTCCATTTGTTTACTCATAGAGCTGGCCTCTTTTATTCTAATTCATCCCTGCCCTGATTTTAAAAATATTTACGGAGCACCAATTGCATGCCAGACCCTGTGCTAGACTGCTCGGAACTTCAGTCATTACCCTTTAGCAGCATGGACTACATAGGCAGGGAGGGACAGGAAAGAGGCGAGGGGGGTCCACTAACCCACCCTTTTCTCCCTGATAACAGCCTCACCCACCCTGCTTCTCAGTCTTTACCACCTTCCAAGTTCCCCTATCCCCAAATAGGACATTTTGCTCAAACCACCTCTTGCTGAAGTGGCAACCAGTCAGAGTTAATTGTTAAACCTGATAGCTGGCAAGCGGTTCACCCTGCTGGGCGGGTGAGATGGGGCTGAGCGCTGGGTGCCTTCCCCTGGGGGGCGGAGCCACCCAGGTTTTTCTGGCTGCAGACTTGCCACCTTTCCTCTATTCTGGGATCTGCCTCCAGGGCTCTCTACCTCCTCCCCAGAGGGCGTGCCACTCTGAACGCTCCCTGCCCTGCCTCCAGCTGAGGTGACCTGGGCGGTGAGTACTGACTCTGGCCCTGCTCCCAGGACCTCTGGGTCAATGTTCTCATGGGGGTGGCACCCAGCCCCCTCCGGGACCCACCTAGAGGGCAGGCTGCCAGTGGGACCCAGTGGACCCTGCTGGTTCTGCTTCTTGCCCACAGGTGGGACTGGGCTCTGTTCCTTTCTGCGCCTCTCCTTTCCTTGAGCCTCTTCTTTGTGTTTTCTGCCCTGGGCTGTTTTCTGCCACCAGATTCTTGCATGGCAGAGAATGATTTCTTCCTCTAGCACAGCGGTTCTCAACCTTCCTCATGCCGCAACCCTTTAATACAGTTCTTCATGTGGTGGTGACACCCCAACCAAAACATTATTTTCGTGGCTACTTCATCACTAATTTTGCTGCTGTTATGAATCGGGCGACCCCTGCAAAAGGGTCGTTCGAGAGGACCTAATGTCGGGGGTTTGAGTGGAGAGAAAATGTTTTGAGAAACGATGTACGAATGTGCTTTACACAATTGATGTGTGTATGGATTGGGATGACAGTTGTATGAGCCCCTAATAAAGTGTTAAAAAAAAAAAAAGGGTCGTTCGATTCCCAAAGGGGTCGCAACCCACAGGTTGAGAACTGCTGCTCTAGAAGGCAGAGCCTAAGGCCAGCTCCTGCCCAGCTCCTGGGACAGAGCTCAAGCTCCTAACTCTGACAGGCTGGGTCAAAGCTGGGTGACCTTGGATGGGGGACTCACCTAGATGAGCAGCAGTGTCTTCCTCTGAACAATGAGAATTCTGATCCCTTGGTCACCATCACTGGGGATACAATAGGTCCCAGAACTAGAGTCGGTAGATGCTGACATGAGGGTGCTACTTTGGATCGATTGAGTTAAAGAAGTATATTATTTAATTTCCCCTTAAATTTTTTTAAATGTAGCTATTGGAAAATTTGAAATTTCGTATGTGGCTTGCATTATATTTGTATTGGACGGTGGAGTGCTAGTTAGAGAGTTGAGTTGGGTGCATTTAAAGAATACATAACAGAGACAGGCATTCCCAGGTGGTGCAAAATGGTTAATCTCCTCACCCAAACCGAAAGGTTGGAGGGTCAAGAGTACCCACAGGCAAGCAGGAAGTAAGGACTGTGATCTACTTCCCCAACTGTCTTCGGTTTCTTTCTCTCTCTCACTCTCTCTCTCTCTTTCTTTCTTTTATGGCAGCTGGTTGGTGTAAAGTGTCTCTGTTTAGGGAGGTTAAAAGCAAACTGTGAAGTTCAGATGTATTCCCTGCCCCCACTCCCTCCAGCCCATAGCCTAGCACCTGTACCCTGCTGGGGAAAGTTTCCATCTGCTAGCCTCAGGGATAAGATCAGGGTTCTGAGGTCAAAGGAGAAGCCAGCATCTAGGCTCTCATTCTGGCCACTCCGCTGGCTTGCTGGATGATGCTTGACAAGTCCTTTCACTTGGCTGAACCTTCGTCTATTGCCCTTGGCCTCTCAGCGGTGAACCAAGGCTCATGGTTAGATTGAGGGATTGGGGGGCATTACCTGAGATACAGTCCAAGCGAAGCACTCAGCACAGTTCTGGGCACACGGTGGACAGTCAAGCGTTAGCTGGGGGGTGGCGGGGGTGGTGGTGAGGGGGGGGTTGCTGCTACGGTTGCATCCCTCAGCTCTTGCTCACTCACTCCACTGGTCTGAATGGGCTTGGTGGAGGGAGTTGGGACAAGGACTGGGGGAATGTCTTGCACTATATCTTTTGTAATACACCTGTAGGGATGGCTTGCCTTTGGAGTTATGCTCTGGTGGCGAAAGATTACGTCCCCATTTTACAGATGAGGAGACTCAGGCTTGTTGGAAGGGAATAACCTGGCCATCCATTCACGACCTGAATTCAGGGCTCCCCAAACCAACGAATATGGAGCCAGCATTCAGAGGTGCATTTTGGGAGTATAGTAGCAGGGCCTGGTCATTTTTATTTTTTGGAAATGCTATTATTAATCTCATAATGACGGAATCCAGGCCCCATTCAGTACCAGCGTCTCATTCTTGAGCAAAAGCAACAGAGACCTGAGTGTGTAAGCGTGCATATGCGTGTGTGTGTGGGGTGGTGGTGGTGGGGATGCTTGGGCAGCAAGTTGGTGGCCAGGCTGGAGTTGTTGTGTTTGTTTAGATCCAGCCCTACCTCAGCCCTGGCAGGATGGATGGCCCTGCTGTCAGCCCCTTCCCCTCCTGCCCAGTCCCAGGAGAGGGCTTCTGAGAAAGAGGCTTTTGTAGTACCTGCTCCTTCTGGTTTCCTCTCAAGGTAGCTTTACCCACCTAGGACAACCGCCCCACCCCCAACACACACACACACACACACACACACACACACACACACACAGATTTGCATTTGTCCATATTCCCAGCTTAAAGGGCCATGACATCTGAGGCGCCTCTGCACACATGTACTTTCTGGATGTCAATGGGGCGGGCAGAGGCGTTTTAAATGAAGGAGACCTGGGTTCAAATCCCTCTTCTACCACTGATGCTTGGGCTCCTGGTGGCATAATGGGTCCCATGTCGGGCTGCTGACCAGAGAGGAGGATTTCTACTCCTGTAAAGAGCTATAGTTTCCGAAACTACGGGGGCCGGTTCTGTTCTGTCCTGTGGGCTCACTAGGAGTCTGGCACGACCCCATGGCAGTGAGTCTCTGAGTCTGAGTACCACTGATGCTCCCCATGGCCTTGGGCAAACCACTTAGTTTTTGGCCTTCATTTTCTTATCTTAAAAGCAGGTGCCAAAATGGTTTCATGCAGCCCAGTTCGTGGGGCAGAACCCATGCTCTAAAGCAGGGTCCTGTTTTTCTGCCAAGGACCATTCGGATATTTTGAACATCCTTCTTGGGCCATACAGGTCAAACACTTAATTACTTCATCCCTAATGCGATGGAACGGCTTCTCGGCAAGGTATGCATGGGGTGTTAGCTGCTATCAATTTTGTGGACTGGATGTGCCCCGCCCCTACTCCAGAGCCTTTCTGCCAGTGTGGGATGTCCAGCTCAGCCACTTCCTCACTGTAGCCCTTGGTGAGCTTTCTGGGACTAGCAACTGTAAACAGAAGCTACTGCCTCTTGGATGATTGGAACAAGGCACTGTGCCAGTTCTCACTTGCATCCTCTCATTACCCCCTACCCCCAAGTAGGTTTATTACTCTTAGTTTCCAAATGAAGAAACTTGGAGAAGTAAAGTGACTTGCCTCAGGCCACATAGCCCAGAATTCAAACCAGCTCTCTGTGACTCCAGAGCCCCAGCGAGTCACCATTGTGCTGCACTGCCTCCCAGGCACGTTCACCCACTGGCCTCCCTGGTGATCCTGGGTGCAAGGAAACAGTGGCTAGGAGGCAGGCTGGAACCTGCCAGGTGGCTGATATTCTAGCTGGAGTCAAGTGTCCTGAGGTCTGGGTCAGTCTCTGGCATGGGGCAGAGAGAGAGGGCTTTCACATAGTCAGCTTCTGTGCCTGCTGGTTCAACCCCAGCCTCTAGGGGCCTTCTTCACCGTATTCTTGTGTTTCCTATGAAGCAAAGTAGAAACACTTTATCCCACTCGGAGGTTACTGGTCAGAGTGTGAGTCCAGGGCTCCTGATACTTCTTCCGCCAGCTAACCTGCCCCACTGCGTATTAGGCTGGGCTTGCAGTTGGGGCTTAAAGAAGATTCAAAAGGGGCTTCAATACGCTGAGTCAATTAGGCCAGCACAGAATTGGTGCGATAACAAAACAAAGCAGAAGACTCAAGGATCACCGAGCCCAATCATATTGATTTCTCAGATGGGGAGACAGGTCAAGAGGGAAATGGATGTTTTTTTCTCCTGGCTTTTGGAGATCCCTGTACTGAGCCAGGAGGGTCCGACGGGCCTGTTCTCCTTCACACCAGTCCCAAGCCAGCCCAGCACCAAGTTCTGTGGGTGCCACTTCTTAAATAGCTCGTGATATTTTCTACAGTAGATATTTCTGTCTCTACTGCAGTCACCCTAGGCAAGGCCCTTGTCACCGCTGCCCTGGACAGTCACAATATCACCTAACCGGCATTTCTTCCTTTTTTTGTTTTTAATCATTTTATTAGGGGCTCATACAACTCTTATCACAATCTATACATACATCAATTGTGTCCAGCACATTCATACATATGTTGCCATCATCATTCTCAAAACACCTGCTTTCTACTTGAGCCCTTGGTATCTCCTCATTTCCCCCCTCCCTCTTCGCTCCCCCCGAACTCTTGATAATTTATAAATTATTATTATTTTGTCATATCTTACACCATCTGATGTCTCCCTTACCCACTTCTCCACTGTCCATCCCCAGGGAGGAGGTTATATGTAGACCTTGTAATCTGTTCCCACTTTCTCCCTTACCTTCCCTCCACCCTCCCGATATCGCCACTCTTACCACTGGTCCTGGGGGGGGTTCATCTGTCCTGGATTCCCTGTATTTCCAGTTCCTATCTGTGCCAGTGTACATCCTCTGGTCCAGCCAGATATGTAAGATAGAATTGGGATCATGATAGTTGGGGGGGAGGAAGCATTCAAGAACTAGAGGAAAATTGTATATTTCATCATTGCTACACTGCACCCTGACTGGCTCATCTCCTCCCCACAGCCCTTCTGCAAGGGGATTTCCAATTTCCTACAGATGGGCCCTGGGTCTCCACTCGGCACTCCCCCTCATTCACAATGCTATGATTTTTTTTTTGGTCTTTGGTGCCTGATTCCTGATCCCTTTGACGCCTTGTGATCTCACAGGCTGGTGTGCTTCTTCCATGTGAGCTTTGTTGTTTCTCAGTTAGATGGCCCCTTGTTTATCTTCAAGCCTTTAAGACCCCAGACGCTATATCACTCGATAGCCGGGCACCATCAGCTTTCTTCACCACTTTTGCTTATGCACCCACTCTAACTGGCATTTCTAAAGCTACTCATGTCCCCTTTCCAGCAAACCATGGTTTCTCATGGCTGTGGTTAGAATAAAGACTCTTTACGTTGGACTCCAAGGCCCTGCCCAGCCTGGTCGCTTCAGCCTCATGTGTGTGACTTTCCCCTTTGCTTTCTGTGTACAGTCCGTCACACAGGCCTTTCTGTTTAACAGGTTCCGCAACTTCCCCAAGGTTCCTCCCGGGTCAAATGCCAGCCTCTCAATTTCCAGCTCCATGCTGGACCCACAGAGTTGCTGAGTTTTGTTTGTGTGTGAAGGTGCTCACACTGTTTCCTCCTTCTAGGTGCCTGACTAACGTGCCAACCCGCTGGGAGCTGGTGTGGACGGACAGAGGAGGGGTGAGTGTTACAAAGGCTCTGCCTTGGTCTGCTGCCAGGGGCTGGACACAACCACCTTGCAGGCTCAGAGCCTCTCTCTTTGGATATATTTTACTGCTTGGGAGGCAGGAGAGGGTTTTTCTAGGCTACAGGTTTCTGGAGGATTTGAAGGAGGTCAGTGCCGAGGAGTCTCCTGGTTTTGAGGGAGGGGCTGGAACGCACACTTAGGAAGTCCCCCGGGGGGTGGACCTGGAATCTTGTTTTTCATTTGCTCAACTACCCCTGGGTTGCAGACTGGATGCAGGAGAGGCGGCTTCATTCTGGCTCTGCCACTGGCTATTCTGTGACCTTGGGCAACTGCCTTCCTTTCTGTTCACCCTAGTCTTCCTGTGTGTACATCAGGTCCCAGAGGTGGGGGGGTGGATCAGACCAAATGAATTATTTTCAAACTCTCCAGCAGAGAAATCACCCGTTCAGACGAATCCTAGAGAATCTGAAAATATAAATCAGTGAAGGGAGTGGCAGCCCTAATTGAGGCTGTGGTGGGGACTCTTTTAATTGGTCAGTTCTTCAGCCCCCACCCCTGACTGCCCAGACCATGCCACTAAGTTCTTGTTCGGCTCTGTGCAGACTACTTTGGAAACCACTGGTCCAGTGAATTGCACACCCCCTGTCCAACTCAGGGGTTCTGTGACTTGGGGAGGGGATGGGGTTAGAGAGGCAACTGAGCCCATGAAAAGTGATATGCAAATCGCCTGCAGTGTTCTCAGCAAAGTACAGGGCCAGAGCTGAGATGGTGTCATCGAAACACTTTGGCCTTTATTTTTGGCAAAATGCTTCTTTAGTGGACCTTTCTTGTTCTGTGGTGTGTGTTGGTTGGCTGTGGAGGGCCAGGCACTATGAGCACGGGAACGGAGACGGGCATCTAGTGGGCTGGGCCCAGCTGGGACAGGTAGATTGAATGAGGACCAGACCTGGGAGCATGTTGCTCCTGCTCCTGCTTCTGGGAGTGGTGCAGGTGTGGGGAGGGTGACATTAGCTCCAGTTAAAGGGAGGGATTTGGCTCCTTCCTGCCAGCATATGGGTCTATGGGGCTCTCTGGGCAGGAAGCTCGGGGAACAAGGAATCCTCTGTCCACAGGCACCGTGAGGCCAGGATACAGGCTGGATTAAGGGTTCCCAGGAGGAGGTTAGCCTGGCCTTTCCTTGACATTTGGGCAAAGGGTAGGGAGGCGGGAATTCAGTGTGTGGTTGTGGGTGGTGTGTAAGGGCAAGTAGAGATTGGTTCATGTATTTATCCTACAAGTTCCTGAAGCTTCCTGCAGCCCTCTAAGCTCAGAGGCAGAGGGTTCTGTAGGGGCAGAGCCTAGAAAATCGAGTCTCTAGGCTTTACCCACTATCAGTTCACAAGAGGAGACGGAAGTGGGAGTGCTGACAGATTTTCACAGGCATCCTGGTGCAGGGGAAGTTGACTGCTGAGGAGCTTTGGCTCTTATGGTGACATCTTATTTCTTTGAGTGTAGGGATCAAGTGCTCTGTGGCTTTGGCTTCATCGGTCTCCCTCTCTGAGACTTGGCTTCCTCTTCTATAGCTTGGGAATATGTGGACAAGTCAAAAAGCATTGCTACTTGGGTTATACCTCACACACGTACAGGTTTATCCCAAACAAAACATGTTTAAGCATGTCTCTGAGACAAGTTCTCTCAGTAATACATTCCTCTTAGCCTTTTAAACCAAAAAACTTGTGGGGGAATCCAGCCCCTCACAACTATATCATCACAGGCCCGATAGGTGCAATAAAGATTATATAGTAAAGTCATAAAGAATAAGAGAGATAGAAGAGAAAGTAAAATAAAGGAGTCAGACACATTTCATGGTAGCATGCTCACATCCTGAACATCCATGATCTTACCAGCCAGGTCCATGCACAGTGCAGGCAGAAAAGGCAAGCGAGTCTCTCTCTTTATTTCTGGCCAAGGCCCATATATACTTAGGGGCATGATTACAGGTAACCACACACGTCACAGGAAGGGGCTGTACAATAGGCACAAGCATGATAGGAAGGGGATGCGCTAGGGGTGTACACATAATAGAAAGGGTAGGGACTAGGGGTGTACATGTGACAAGATGGGTGGACTCTAGACTCAATATGGCAGCCTAACCTTGATCACTCTTGAGGGTTTGACCTCCTAGGCCCTCCTTCAGGGAGACAATCTACTATCCTTATCAGAAGAGAGTCCTACTTAGGGTGGGACAGACTATACAGTCCGATTGCTTTATGTGTTAGTCTGGATACATTAGAGAAACAAATCCACAGAAACTCATGTATAAGAGAGAGTTTTATATAAAGGGTAAGTGCACATCAAGAAAACATCCCAACCCAGTGCTGCCCAAGTCCACAAGCCCAACATTAGTCCATATGCCCAACACCAATCCACAAAGTCCTCCTCCATTTCACAAAACACACGCAATGATGCCGACTGCAGGAGGAAAGTTGAATCAGTGAGCCTGTAAGCATCTCAGAGCTGGCAGGGGTCTCCACACGGCTGCTCCAGCACCCAGGGCTGTATCGGGGTAGGTCCATGTGGCTTCTCCAGAGGGATATCTTGCAGAAGTCATCCTTGCCAGCTGAAGCAGGGAACTGGCTAAGGCAGCTGCACCCTGGTCTGACCATCAGAAAGCAAGAGACCTGAGAACTAGAAAGGTGAGGCTCACTGAGCCATTTATCTCTCCACCCTTCAATTAGCCCCACATGTGTTTATTGGCCAGGTTGGCACAATAAACTTTAACTATCTCACTTTAGATGGGTGATAACCCTTAGGGAGAATAGCCTCTGACCTCCTAGTGTACAGTCATTTACCATGTGTAGCAAGCAGCATCTTCAGTTTGGCATATATTTGGGGGAGACAACTTGGGAGAAATCTTTCTGTAGCCCACAAAAACTCACTGCCATCGAGTCGATGCTGACTAATAGACACCCTTTGGGACAGGGTAGAACTGCCCCGGTGAGCTTTTCAAGGCCATAACTCTTTATGGGATTTAGAAAGCCCCATCTTTCTCCCAAGGAGTGGCTGGTGGTTTTGAACTCCTACTCATAACCACCACGCCACCAGGGCTTCTAGCCTTGTTAGGGTTCCTTCTCCCCAAAGGGATACTTTTGGTGCCATGGGGGGAAAATGATGTTGAGGTCAGGGCTATTATCAAATCTTAAACAAAACTCAAGGGGGCATCTTCCCAAATTGTTGAAGCTTTACAACAAGTTTATGGGAATGCTGCCCCACAAAAAAGTCACAGTGTTTAGATTGATCAACCATTTAAAGGAGGAGGGGGCTTTCGATTCCTGTGGAGAGTTCCAGTCTCGGAAACTCACAGGGGTAAGTTTTACCCTGTCCTATAGAGTCGCAGTGAGTCAGCATGGATTCCATGGCTGTGAGTTTGGTTTGTTCGGAGCAGTGGTTCTCAACCTTTCATACAGTTCCTCATGTGGTGGTGACCCCCCCAACCATAACATGATTTTCGTTGCTACTTCATCACTGTCATTTTGCTACTGTTATGAATCGGGCAACCCCTGTGAAAGGGTCGTTCGACCCCCAAAGGGGTGGAGACCCACAGGTTGAGAACAGCTGGTTTGGAGGCCAGTTCTCAAAGATAAGCCAAGGGAGGGAAGACCGTCCACTTTGGTGAATGAAGAAACTGTGGCTGAAGTCCAGAAACCGGTGGAAGGAGACTGTAGAATTGTCATGGATGCGATAGCCACTGAAGCTGGGATCTCACATAGTTTGGCATTTTCAGTTTTTAGTGAATATTTTGGCCTCAGCAAGCTTCCGGCTCAATGGATGCCAAATGTGTTAGCTCAAAGAGCTGATCAGTCTCTTAAGCAAAATTGAAGCTAATGAAGACACTTTTATGAATCAAATGTTAAGTGGGAATGAATGCTGGATTTACCAATATGATCCGGAGAGTGAGATTTAATCAAAGCAGTGGCCTTTAAAAAGCAAACAAAAAAACTCCAACAGTGGCCTCTAAGGGGATCTATTGGGCCTGTTCGAGGCACAGAGGTCCTCTCAGAAGGTTACAGCGACTGTGTTTTGGAACCCCAAAGAGGTCAACTTGGTGGATTTTCTTGAAGGACACAGGAAAATCATAGGAGCTTCTGATGAAGAAGTTTTAAGACAATTGGAAACTGTGCTGCTGAGCAAAAGGCCCGGTGAGTTGTGCCAAGGAATATTTCTTCATCATAACAAACAATGTGCCTGCTCGTTCTTCACGGGTAGAAGGCTGCTCTGTAAGGATGACCTTGGGAAACCTTACTCCATCTGCCCTGGACAGCCTTGATTTTGCTCCTTCAAACGTCTTTTGGTTCCCCAGAGTCAAAGAACATTGAAAAGGAACATGGCCAGAGCCCCTCCAGGATGCCCCACTCTGCTATTGTGTGTTGGTGGAAACCGATGTCACAGAATTCTTTGGGGAAAGGTTAAAGAGATAATGTCACTGCATTCAGAAGTGTACAGACACATGGAGGACATACCAAGAAACAAAAGTTTCACATTTTGATTTTTGGTTAATACAATTACCTGTGATTTTATAGCAATATTTCTTGACTCACCCTCATACACATCAGTCCTGAGTGTGCTTCTGAGTGTCAGTCAAGACAGTCTTTCAAATATTTTTAGGCAGTGGGATCATTCTATGTAAGCATTTACAGCACAGCTTTGCTGGTTGAATCTGGGACATTTACCCAGACAGAATCGGGTCTTGGCAGTTTACCTAGAATCCTGGGCGGCTCTTGGTGATAACTGGAGAGTCCCAGGGCTCCAGGGAGCAGTGTTGTACCACCACCGTGCCAGAGTGATTCTTTTTTTTTTTTGGTTTGAGGGAAGGTTTCCAAAGCAAATTAGTTTTTTGCTCAACAATTTATCTACATTTTTTGTTTCATTACATTGGTTGTAATTCCCTCAATGTAACAGTACTCTTCCCACTTCCTCCCTGGATTCTCCGATATCCATTCACCCTTCTCTCCTGCCTTCTGAGCTTTGTTTGGGGGGAAAATGCTGTCCTTTGGGTCGCATTGTTCCGAGGTGCACATTTCTCACAGGGGCTATTGTTCCCTGGGTAGGCCTGCCTGTTGTTGGTCGACAGATGATCCCCAGGGCTGGATTCAATTCCAGGTCCGAATGGTATCTTCTAAAGGGCCAGGGGTGATTCTTGAGAAGATGCTTTTCAAATTGTCCACTGCAGCCCAGAAGAAAGGGGTGGGACCCAAGCGTACGTGTGCGCTCCAAAACAAGTTCATGGAAAAACTCCACTCAATCAAACACTCACTGCCACGGAGTCAGTTCTGACTCATGAACTTTCCCCCTCGTACAACAAGCTGCCTTCTAGCACTGCCCAGGTCCACTGCAGACCTTCTCTTGGTCAGGGCCCATCCGTGGGACATGCTTCTTCAGAAACCAATGGCAAAAACTCAGCTTGAAATGGCCTAAGCCAAAAGAAAGCCTTGGATGAATTCTGAGGTCGCTCGTGTGAGTTAGGAACCAGGTCCTCGTAGACCCTAAGGGAGATTCAATACCACCCGGACTCCCCATGCCCTGGAACAGGGGCTCATGACCTACAGAGGCAGCCAAGGCCCAGCTTGTACCTCTTTGCCTGCTGGAAAAGGCCTCCTTAGGTGGACTACAGATCTACTTCCACGTTCACCATTCATCCTCCTCCTGTGTGTGGTTCTGTGCTAGGTATTTTGTTCTTCATCATAACGTCACTCACAAGCCTACCCAAAAGCCCAGCGTAGAATCACGCAGCTGAGTTCTCATGTTTGGCCAGGCTCCATGCTGCTCACTTGATGCACAGCATCTCATTGAATTGTAACAGCAACTGCATGGAGGAGGTAATGTGGTTACCATGTATACTCGGGTATAAGCCGAGTTTTTCAGCACATTTTTAATGCAGTTTTGTGGTAAAATGAGGTGTCTCGGCTGATAGTCGGATCGGCTTATACTCGAGTATATACAGTACCTCTATTTTCCTGAGGAAGCTGAGAGGTTGGAGAGGATAAATCCAAGGTCACATGGATAATAAACTACCCAGTTGCTATTTGTAGTTCTGGCGCATGGTAGAAAGCACTGGAGTCACCTGTGTGGGGGTGTGACTATGGCATAGTCAACACTGCAAGGAGAGAGACCAGAGAGAGGGAGGGGACAGAGCAGTCACAGGTGCTCCCTGGAGGAGGGGACATTTAATGGAGGACTTGAAAGGGCCCTCCAGGTGGAGGGAGCAGCCTAAAGGAAGGCCTGGAAGGAGGAAGCAGAGGTAGTTCAGTTTGGTCAGGACTGAAGAGCTGGTGACAGAACACTAGTTGTGGTTTCAGGCCCCACAAGTGCCTCGTTGCTCTACCTTTTCCCAGTTGTATTCAGACTCCAACTGGATGGTGGTTGTGTTCGGTTTCTCCAAAGAAACAGAATTGACGGTGGGTGGATGGATAGACAGATAAGACAGACAATCATATCCATTTCCATCAAGTGAATTCCAACTCATGGTGACCTCGTGTTCCAGAGTAAAACTGCTCTCTAGAGTTCTCTTGACTGTGTTCTTTATGGGAGTAGTTCACCTGTCCCTTTTCCCTCCTCACGGGGCCTCCTGGCAGATTTAAACCATGAGGAACCCTGGTGGTGTAGTGGGTTACATGTTGGACTGCTAACCGCAAGGTCAGCAGTTTGAACCCACTACCACTCTGGAGAAAGATGAAGCTTTTGTTTCTATAAAGGTTTAAAGCCTTGGAAACACAACGGGGCAGTTCTACTCTGTCTAGTTGAATGTGATCTCATTTATGTAGTATCAGCCGGTTGGAAATGTTAATAACAAAAATACCTTCACAGAAACATCTAATGATGGCAACATATGTACAAGTGTGCTTAATACAATTGAATGATGAATTGTTATAAAATTTGTAAGAGCCCCCCAGTAAAATGATTTAAAAAAAGAAGAAGAAAAAGAACCATCTAGTGTTTGATCAAATAATTGGGCTCTCTTGGCTAGCCAAGATGTCACATAAAAGTAACCATCACAATGAACAGGGCACCAACCAACAGGTCCCTTCACTATTCCCTCCAGGTGGTAAATGGACTGAAAAGTGTTTTCCTTTGGTCCATTGTCCAGGGGTGAGCGTTTCCTCCAGACAGCAGAGTTCAAAGGACCAGTATGGTTTCTAGCTACCTTGGCAAGTGATAGATCTCTCTATCCCTTCCCCTGTGTGTCTAGCCCACAGAGGGACTTCTCCCCTCACGCCTACCCCACCCCCGCCTCATATACATAGGAGTGATCTGACCTACTGCCTTGTCAGTGCCTGGGCTCGGTGCTGAAAACGCCTTCTGATTTTTCTGCAAAAACAACTTGGGAAGAAAACTGAGGAAAGGGTATGATGTTAGCACAGTGGGTTCCCTTGCTTTGAAAGGCTGAAAGACGAGGACTTATACTTTTTGAGCTGGACTCATGGTCTCAGGGGCTTTAGTATTATAATCTCAAAGGTACAGTTTGCTGTGTCATTGTCTCCCGAAGGGTGGGTTTACCTGTAGGAGGCTCAATAAAGAGTGTGCCTTCCCTCCTCTGTTCTTCCCCACCCACCGACTCGGACTGCTGCAGCTCGGCCTCGGAAACACTGACTTTGGCTACCCTGCCTCTCTCCCAGCTGGTGAGAGCTGGTGGGCTGTGTCTGAGGGCCAAGGCCTCACCCATGCCACCTAGACAGGATCCAGATGGCCGGTAATTCTTCCCCGAAATGTCTCTGGCTTCCTTGACTTTCTCTCATCCTTGTTGGAGGGATGCCAGCATTTCTGTGGAGATAAAAGAGATCAAAATGGGCAAGGGAGTTTTTTTCATGGACTTCATCACCTGGCTCTCACCTGGGCTAGAATCCAAAGTCTTTATTTTTGCCCCATTTCTCCCCCTCTCTACAAAGGCCCTTTCTTTTCTTTCCATTTTATTTATTTATTTGTTTGTTTATTTTAACGGTCCTTTCGATTCATCTCCTCATCTGGTTTTCCCTGTAATCCTGAGAAGTACGGCCAACCAACCTGTGGCCAACTCCCGCAACCCCATGTATGTGTGGCAGAGTTTCCACTTTATAGGGTTTTCATGGCTGATTCTTGGCAAGTAGACGGCCGGGCTTTTCTGCTGAGGTGTCTTTGGTGGACGTTTGGGTCAGCAGCCAAAAGCATGTTCGCTGTGACGCCACCCAAAGAGGTAAGCGAGAGGAGAGGGATCGTGCTCCTCACCTTATGAGGGTGCTAAGAGAGAAGGCAAGTGACTGCTCCAAGCCACACATGGAATGAACGCGCGGCAGGACAGAGCCAGAAGCTAGAAGCTAGTGTCTAGAAATCCTGACCCCTCTTTCCACTGACTACTGAATAATGCCTCACTTCCCCTTCTGCCTTTGAGGAGTCTCTAAATCCAGCCCCAGTCTACTGCTCTTGCCAATCTGGGTTGATGTGACAGGCTAACTTCTTTTTCTTCTTCTTCTTCTTTTCCTGACAAGGTGGACAAGCTTAGTTATTTGAGGAGAAGGCCCGCTGTTAAGTTGTAGGTTTGCTGCTCACAGAGTAGATTGGGAAACAGAGGCTAGGGTCAGCACAATGGCTGCAGCAGGGCAGCTAGAAAAGCAGGCTGGGAAAACGCCTGGGCTGGGCTGGAGGCCTTTTTCAACAGAAAATATGCAAGTATGTTTCCAAGTGGAACAGAGCTCACGGCATCTTTACATTTTGCCCCACTTCTCCCCCAGGAAAGTCTTCCCTGGAGCATGCTGGGCTTTCCCAGAATGGTGGCATCAAGGGCAGCCCAGAGGGCAGCCCGGCTACCTAAGAAGCATGAAGGGCTGCAACTCAGAGCTTGCTGAGAATGACTGGGAGTCTGGAATTAGGTCATGGTGATAGTTGTACAACTCTGTGAAACTATCAAAAAACCACTGAATTTTATACTTTAAAATGGTGCCTGTAGAGTATGTGAATTATATATCCAATGGGGGGAAAAAGGTGGGATAATTTGTTGAGTAAATATATAAATGCATTAGCCAGTACAACATCTTAGAAATTATAAAGCACATTCATGTGTTTGATCCTCACAGCAGTCCCGAGGAAGAGGGAGAGCAAGAAGAATGATGATCTCAGTTAACTCCTCAACAAACAGAGGCCCAGAACAATTCAGCGCTAGGCCAGGGCAGTTGAGTTAGAATTTTATCAAGTTGGAATCAATTTTCATAGCCATGCCTTTTAACCCTCAGTTCATGAGTGAACTTTACCCAAGTGTCTCTTCTGTGATTGTCCTCCTATTGAGGATGCTGATCACAGTAGCAGCATGCTAACATGGGAGACATCTCCCTGTGGGAGAGTTTGCTAAAGAACTAGACACTGATGATATGGTATAACTGATGCAGTGGGAGTGGGAGTTGGTAAGCTCAGGGATTGCAGGGACCAGGCCTGGAGAGAGCAGGGCAGACTGCCCAGGAGAATGGCAGTTGATTGGGTCTGGAAGGACATGGAACGTGGTCACAAGGAAGGGCAAAGTAAGCAGGGTAGATCGTCACAGGCCTGGTTTTAGATGTCCTTGACTCTTGTGCTAAGATTAAGGTTGACGCTGATTCATAGTGTTGGGTGGAGGAGGGCAAAGGGGGTGCCAGAAGGATTTTAAGAAGAGGAAGGCCTCGATTTGAGGCAGGCCTCCCTCAGCCCCGTTCTTCAGTGATCTGTGAGTAATCTAATTAGTAAGAGCTAAGAACCATTAAAGCTAATGGCCATTTATTGAATCCCTATTCTCTCCCAAGGAGCCTTGGTGGCACAGTGGTTAAGCGCTTGACTGCTAACTGAAAGGCTGGCAGTGCAAACCCACCAGTCACTCCACAGAAGAAAGATGTGGCTTCTGTGAAGAGTTACCGTGTATGAGGCAGCTCCACTCTGCTCACCATGAATCAGAATAACTCAGTGGCCATGGGTCTGGTTTTACTCTATGCCAGGCATGATTGTAAATGATTTATGCCAGTCTCATTTAATTTAATTTAATCCTCTTACTGACAGGTAAGAGTATCCTCCCCATTTGATATATAAGGAAACAGGCACAGAAAGATCACATAATTTACTTTGATGGACGTGAGATTCAAACTCAGAGGTTATGCTAAGTTTTTAACCACTGTGCTGCCTCCCTTTTCTCATCTGTCCCCAGGAATAATAATAGTCAACTTCTGTCCTGTAGGCTCTCATTAGGCTTAAACAAGGGTGCCTTAGACCAGGCCAAGGGATAAATCCCTTGCTATGTATGGTGTGGCTTATTATAAAAGAAGTTAGGGCTATCCTCTAAGTGGTCTGGCCAAGGAAGCAGAAATGGTGGTATCTTCCTTATCTTCTTTATTTTCCCCGTTGTTGGGAAAAGCAAGGAGTTAAGGTACCACGATGTTCTCCTCGGCTCTGTCTTGATCTACGGAAGTGCTGTTGCCTTGTAGGACTTGCTGTTGCCGACGGCTGGTTTCTTCATTTGGGAAACTAAGACCTAGATTGGAAAATGAATTGGCTTCAATTGTTGGCTGAAACAATGCAAGGGGAAAACGAGCCATACAGTGGGGACCGCATTATAAAACAAAGTGAATGCTACCTTATTCACATGTGTGTGTGTTCTGGCTGGGCCCAGGGAAAGGACCAGGTGTAGAGAACCAGGAATATGGAGTGACACATGCAGATCCCTTTTGCTCTCTGGGCCTCAGTTTCCCCATCTGGATCCAGTCTCTATCAGTTAAAACAGTTGTCATCAAGTCTACTTCAATGCATGTGTTAGAATATGTTGTGCCCCATAAGGTTTTCAGTGTTGACTTTTCAGAAATATTTCACCAGGCCTTTCTTCCAAGGCACCCATGAATGGCCAATCTCTATCTTCTTTTGAATTGCTGGTCTCCTATGGCCAGTGAGTTGAGTTACATGATTGTCTAGTTTTCCCAGGGTTCAGGTGCCTCATTTGTCAATGAGACACACACACAATCAATCAATGGATTCTATTCACCTTGAGGTTACTGGAAGGACCAGTGAAGTGAGGTTAGGGCTAACCCAGGGTTTTGGCAAGTGGGAAGTTACTGTGACAAGGTGGCCCCAATGGGCCGTGGCCCAGCAGTGACAGTGGGGGTGGTGCCGGATCTGGGCGAGGTTTCCTTCTACTGCGCAGAGGATTGCTCTGGGTTGGAGCTGAAGCCACAGCACCGAACAAGCAACCACACGAGACCATGACAGTGCTTACAGCAAAGGTTAGAGGGTTCAAGTGCGAGAAGGCTGGCAACAGGCACAGCCTGGGCCGGGTACAGAAGGCCATTATTGGGAATTCTTCTTGTGTCGTTGAGAACCAGAATGATGACAATCTATCTGTAGAGATTGGGATTCAGGAGGGGTCAGCCAAATCATGATGCTAGTGCGATGGTTGTTAATAAAGCTCATATTTGTTGGCACTTTGCAGTCCACACAGCATGTTCATCTCGATCCCTTGCTGCACTTGGCCTTCAGAGTACTCTTAAGGGAGGCAGGGGAGGAAGTCACCATCTCCATGTGCCCAGAAGCCTTCAGAGAGGAGAAATGACTCTTCCTTAGTGTCAGCTGAGGTCTTCACCCACATTGGGGAGCGGAACTCATGGCCAGACATGCCGTGGAGATCGGCCACTGTGTCTGGCAGCCTTGAAAAGGAAACAGGTGGGGGGAGGACTGTCCCTCGTTTTGATTTTCACGCCATAAGTGTGAGATTGAGTGGTTGACTACATGACAGAGTGGCTATTTGGGTGGCCTTGTGGAGTCTGTATGTTCAGTGTAGGGGGAGGAAGCCTGTCTCTCGCCCTTGGGCCCGGCAGTTCTGAAGCTCTGGGTAAACTGTCCCTGGTTATCCAAAACCACCTGGCTAGCTCCTGAGCTCTGGACAGCCAGAGCCATATTTGCTCTCATTTGTTCGCTGCTGCCCATTCCCCACCTCAGGGCTTCGACCTATAAATGGATTCTGCCTCCAGTCGCTCCTTCATGGAGTCTCAGATATTCAACACGTTTTTCACTGAGTTCCCACCAGGCACTGGGCGCCGAGCCAGGTGCTGAGATACAGAGGCAAACACAATAGGCGAGGACACGGTCGATACTGAATAGCAGATCTTCGTACCAGGCTCGGGCCGGGTGGCTCCCAGCGCGGCAGGGAGGAAGGCATCTCAGTTTCTCTGCGGACGCATGAGTTCGAATTGAGAAAGATGTTTCCCTGGTGGGAGGCAGCATGTGCTCGAGTAGTCCTGGGCTGGGCAGTTGGGTTGAGCTGTGGTCCCATCTCTGCTGATGCCTTCATATATACCCAGAGGCTGGTCTCTGCCTCCCTTAGGCTTCTTCCACCCTGTCTGCCCAAGGAAGGAATCACTTGAGCTCTGAGAAGAGCCTCTGTCACGTGCTCACATGAGCCTAGGCTGATGTCAAAAGCCCCTTCTCACCTAGCAGTTGGCTATTGTGTCTGGCAGCACTTAGGGGTGGTTTCAGAACCTGTCTCTGAGCACCAGGAATCAGTGGTGGAAGACTAGCAGGTCCCGCACACTCTAGCCTGGGCTGTTCTTGTTGGCCTGGAATCCATTTATAGCCTGGACTTCCCTGGATGATGGCACTAGTGCTGCTGGGAGAGGTTCCCACCAGACTGCCTCTGAAAAGGAAGCCATCCCCACTGGCAGGGACCTGCATGCTGGTGGGGGTAGCCTCTGTACTTTCCTTTGACCAGGGGGTGGAAAGAGCTGGGGGATAGGTGTGTGGGAACATATCTTCCAGGCCCTTGAATTATGGAGCGAGTAGTAAAGTCAAAGACCAAGGAGGGCAGGATAATTTCCCATCTCCTGAGGATCCCAGAACGAGGCTTGAGACACAGCTCCTCTGACCATCCGCTCAGTTGTATTGTGGGCTCAGCTATTTCGGGGGCCCTGGCCACTGAGGTGGGCTGGTGAAGGGCAGAGCACGTGTGTACGAGGGTGGTGGGGCTTGCTTCTGGCATCTGTGGTTGGGAAGTAATTGTATCTACATGTCCTTCTGCTCCTCCGCCTGCCCCTGGTCATACTTTTCAGATCACTTCCCTCTTCTCTTGCCTTAGTGACAATGACAGCTACGAGGCTGAGTCACTTGTTCAGAGGAGGCTTCAGGGAAGCCCAGGATAGGCTCCGGTGTCGATGGGAAACGGAGACTTGGTAAATCCTGGCTGTGTGGCCTGAGCTGTTAGGCCAAGGAGGCCCTTTCTGTGTCCCCTTGCCTCCAGCTCTGGGTGTCTGCAGCCTCACCTATGCCCCAGCCAGCTCTGGGCTCTGCCACTTAGCTCTGGCATAGGGACTGGCTTGGCAGGTTCCACCACATGTACGGCAGTGGGAGGGCTGGGTGCTGGCATGGACAGGCCCGAGGAGATAGTGTGGCCCTGTGCCCTATCCCTGCCCTCTCCCCCAAATCCCAGTCTCACCCACCTCTGCCCACTTTTCCCTCATTCTTAAGGGAGCTAGAAAGCATAAGCCTCTCAGACCACTCATCAGGATGAGTGGTCCCATATTAAGTATGCCACTCTGGGCAAGCCTCCCTTCATTCTTGGCCCTCAGCTTCTTCATCTGTGTGATGAGGCTTTGGACTCAGTGATCCTCAGAGCCCCACCTTCCATTATCCTAGTTCTCACTCTGCCACTTTCCTTGGGCAAGTCACAGAAGACCGCGGGCCTCCGATTTCTAGGGAATAAAATGAGGCCTCCCTCTTGTTTGGGACGCTTTGGCCCAGCTAGAAGCAATGAGGGCCCACGAGTCTGGGCTGACAGGAATGAGATAGTAGGTACCTTAGAACCTCACCACCTTACCGACAAGGCAAAGGGAAATGTTGAGGGGTCACGATCACCTTTGGCTGACACATCACAGGGGTAGGTTTGGTGAATGCATTCAGTCACTTGCAGTTAGTATAGGAAGTCATGCCACACAACTCTTGTGTGTGGAAGAAGTGTTTGTGATTTGTGTCTCCTGGGTGTTGTACTGAGTCCCGTCAGAAGGTGTCAAAATGTGCTTGGGATTAAAAAAAAAATCACTGAAATTCTCTATAGCACAATCTACTGATTCTATAGCCCAAACAGAGCCCCCACCAGCCTGTCTGCCTCCGCCCTTCTTTTGAAGACCGTGGAGACTGGTTTTTATTCTTTCTGACTTAGTCTAGCCTTAAACTCTAGAATTAAAAGGTTGTGAATAAAATGAAAAAAATAATAATAATGAGGGCCACACACCCATCGGTATAAGAAGAAAGAAAATGTTTCTAAGTCGATTATGGTATTGATTGCTCAACCTTCTTAATTTGACTGAACTATTGAATTGTGTCACTCTGAGAACTAAGGTGCGCCTGGCCCAAACCACGGTCTTTTCAGTGGCCTCATCGGCATGTAGAAGTTGGACACGGAATAAGGAAGTCCACAGGAGAATCGATGCCTTGGAGTTTGGGTGCTGGCAAAGAACACTGAAAAGTACCCTGGACTGCTAGGAGGACAAAAGGAACTGTTTTGGAAGAAGCAAAGCCAGAATGCTTCTGAGAGGCAGGGCTGGCAAGGCTTCCTCTGACATACTCTGGACGTGTCAGGAGAGACCAGTCTCTGGAGAAGGACAGCATGCTTGGTAAAGCGGAGGAGCAACGAAAGAGGGGAAGGCCCTCAAGGAGATGGATGGACACAGTGGCTGCATCAATGGGCTCAAGCCTAGGAACCACTGTGAGGATGATACAGGACCTGGTGGTGTTTCATTCTGTTGTGTATAGCGTCGCTATGGTTCAGAACTGACTTGATGGCACCTAACAATAACAACATTGAATTGCATGGTATGATAATTATAGCTCAATAAAGACAATTAAAAAAAAAAGACGGCCATGGCTCTTGCTTGCTTCCTGGGGTTGTTGCTAGGATCAGCTAACATCCTAGTTAATAACCAATCTTCATTGGAGTGTTTTCTCTCCATAGTGTGGGGTGCTCTGTTCTGCCCCAAGCAGGAGAGTTGATGCTTTCTGTAGCACCCCAGTATTTTCTCCCCACCGTAACCCTGAGTTCATACTTGCCTGAGAACCAGGCCTTCTGAGCTTGTCCATGAAGGAAGGAGAGCAAGGAGAATTCAGGGAAGAGAGAGGGGCTTCATGCTTGCAGCCTCTTCAACCTGACCTTCAGTCCAACCCAGGCACCAGTTCAGGAGGAGGGCCGGCAGGAAAGTTCCAGCCCTGCTGCAGCCCCTCTGTATGATGCTGGGCAACTTGTTTCCTGTCACAGGACCACACACAGTTTCCCTATCTAACAACCAAGCCTTTAGAGATCATATGTCCTCAAGAAATCTAAGTTCTGACACTGTGTTGATCAGAAGTTAGTCACTTTGCATACATTTTATGTATATATTATGTACATTATCTCTAGTCTCCAATCTCCCATCCACAAGGCAGCCAGAGGGGGTCCTTTGTATCACACCAATCTGAATGAGCTGGTCTCTGCCTCCCTTTCTCCAGCCACTCCCTCAGGTTCCATGGCCTTCAGCCACAGGAGTCTTCTTGTTTGTTGGACTTCTCCCCCACCTTTGCATGTGTTGTTGCTTCTGCTTAGAATCCCCTTTCCTGGCCTTTGGCAGCCTCGCATCCTTCTCCTTTGCCTTTCAGCTGAACGCAACTCCTTCTTGTGTCTTCCACCCTGTTGTTCTCCACCTCCATCTCCTGATACCTTCCTATTGCTTGTAAATTCATCTTTGTTTGTCATCTTCTTTCTGGCCTCCACAGTACACGGCACACAGTAGGTATTTGTTGGATGAATGAGTTGGAAGGAATGAAAGAGTGCTAGTTGAAGACATGGCTCTTTGTAAATACTCAGAAAATGGCAGCTTGTAGGGAGATTCAACATGGCCCCATGGGGAAGGGCCCCCCAGTTCACAATGGCTAAAGTACGAGTGGGTGCAAGGGGGCAATTAAGGTGGAAAAGAATCCCTGATACTTGGACAGAGAGTTTAGATGGCCTGAAATACAATGGTTGGAAGTCTTTGCTGGGTCATTCATTGTTACTCCAATGTTCTGCTACTGAGAAGTGAGCTCACACTCCCTCTACACGGAGCAGGGGTTGGTGTAGGAGCTGGGGTGGGGGAATGCAGAGAGATGCAGACCGGCCTTCTCAGGAGTCACTCTGGGAGGCAGGCCATTCCCACAAGCCTAGAAGGAAGGGACACAATTGGGAATGAGTTGTTTTCTTTGCAACCTCACCCTTCTCGGGGGACAGAGAATTGGGGCCACTTCAAAGTCGGAAGGTTTGAATTTATCATCTGGTTTCCGCCTCTTATCAACCATGTGACTTCTGGCAGGTTAATTCACACCTGTGTTCATCTTCATCTGTAAACAGGCTGCCATTAGGACTTGCCTCAGAGGATCTTAAAAGGAAACCAAACTCTACTCACCAGGGGGCCAAACTGAAAGTCTAAAGGTGTGACAGCATGGGGTGGGGGCACTGGGCCCCTCTGTCCCTGACTGCAGGAAGAGCAATGGTGGACTCCTAGGAGGTGCGCCCCTGCGTCAGGAATGCTGCAGAATAAGAGGGTGTAAGTGCAGTTAGGTAAGCAGGTCCCGGGATAAGGCTCCCTGAAAGAAAACAGGACTGGACTGATGACTATTTAATAGAGGAATACCTGTCTACCCTGGGTCAGGATAGCAGCCTTGGAACTATTTGTATGATCTTTTTTTCTTCTTCTTTTCCTTTGGTGTCTATTTAAGATAGGCAGGATAAGCAATCCCAAGGAGACAGTGAAGGGACCGTCGGTGGGGAGTGGGGGTGGGTGGGAGATGGGAAGGGAGGAGTCTAGGGAGGGTGAGCAGTGAGCCAATAAAGAGGGGACAGGGGAATAGCAAGGGTTCTAAAATTGACGTTGAGGAGGATATAGAGTTCCTGGTCATGTTTGATCAATTGAAATTTATCTGAGAGGAATTACTGAGAGGTGAACTATGGGTAAACATGATAGTGGGGCAGGAGGAAATAAGAAAGTAAAAATTATATATAGGTATAAATATAGATATATAAATATATAAAGATAAGTGTATTTGTCTATGTATGTATTTTTATGTAAATAAAACAAGGAAGCAGATGGGCTTTGGGCCTCTCCTTAAATCTTACTTCAGTACAAGAATGGTTTGTTCTAATAATGTGGCACTGTATGATACCACCTTCCCGACACTATTGCTGAAGACAAAATGGGTGCATAAGCAAATGTGGTGAAAAAAGCTGATGGTGCCCAGCTATTTCAAGACATAGCGTCTGGGGTTTTAAAGGCTTGAAGTTAAACAAGTGGCTATCTATCAAGGAAGCAACAAAGCCCACATGGCAGAAGCACACTAGCCTGTGTGATCATGAGGTGTTGACAGGATCAGGTATCAGGCATCGGAAGACCCAAAACAAACGATCACATTGATGCGAAAGAGGGAGGCTCAAGTGGAGATCCAAAGCCCACCTGTAGACAATTGGACATCCCTTCACAGAAGGGTCAACCAGGGTGCAGTATAGTACTGATGAAACACACAACATTCCTCTAATTCTTTAATTCAGCTACACCAGAACAAATATACTGGTACAAATAAGAGCTCTCGACACATGAACTCCAGGAGAGCTAAATCCCTCAGGAATAGTAATGGGAGTAGCAATACCAGGAGGACAAGGGGAAGGTGGGTGGAGAAAGGGGGAACTGATAGCATTAACCAATGTGGAAGAAGCACACCAGCCATGTGATCATGAGGTGTCAATGGGGATAGGTATCAGAAGTTCAAAAACAAGCAATCAAATTGGCGGGAAGGAGCATGGACAAAGTGGAGACCCAAAACCCACCTGTAATATAATTGGACAGTCCCTCACTGAAGGGCCATACAGAAGGGAGGGGTATAACACTGATGAAACACATAACTATCCTCTAGTTCTTTAATATTTCCTCCCCTTACTACTATGGCCTTTGTTTTACCTCATACATCTTGTTAGGCCTGCGTGTGTTCATTTGTATAATTAAGAGCATTTGATGCATGAAAGCCAAGATAGATAACCCTTCAGAAATAGTAATGGGAGTAATGATTTCCTGAGTGTATGGGAAGAGGGAGGGTGGGGGGGCTAGGAAGGAGGAGCTGCTAGCAATGATGACTGTATAGCCCCACTGGAGGGGAATGAATAACAGAAGTGCAGGTGAACAGATACATTGACTGGTATATTGTATGGCAAATAATAATAATAAGCTATACTATAATAATAAGGGTTCCTGTGGGGTAGGGTGGGGAAGGTGGGAGATAAAAGGGAGCTGATATCAAAGAGTTCAAGAAGAAAGAAAATGTTCTGAAACTGACTGTGGCAGCAATTGTAAAATGATGCTTGATCTAACTGAATTATGGAGTGTTATAATATCTGTAGGAGCTCCCAATAAAATGGTTTTTTTTTTTAAAGGTATAACTGCTAAAAAAGAAAACTAAACTCATTGTCATCAGGTTGAGTCTAATGCATACAACCCTATAGGACAGAGTAAAACTTCCCATAGGTTTTCCCAGGCTGAAATCTTTACAAAAGCAGACTGCAAAACTGACCTTCTAATTGGCACCAAGGGCTAAACTACTGTGTCACTGGGTCTTATTAAAAAAACCCCAAACCCCTCAAACTCACAGGTACAATTGCCCCCGTGGTTTCTGAGGCAGCAGTTCTTTAGGGGAGTAGAAAACCCATGTTTCTCCTGCAGAGTATCTGGTGGTTTCAAACTGCTGAGCAATGCTTAGTCAATGCTAGCAATCCAAAGCTTAACTACTAGGGTCTTATAAACAACTCACTGCCATCAAGTGGATACCAACCCATAGAGACCCTAGAGAACAAGGTAGAACCGTCCCTGTGCGTTTCTGAGACTAACTCTTTACTGGGGGAGAAAGCCTCATCTTTCTCCCTTGGAGAAACTGCGGAGTTTGCGGTTAGCCATCCAATGTGTAACCATGACACCACCAGGGTCTCACAGCGAGGATCAACCCAGCTGTGCAGATGAAGGGTTTAGCAGAGTACCAGGCACATACAGAGCACTCACTCATGGGAACTGTTACCCTTCATTCAGAAGTCGTGGATCCAGAAGGAGCATTCCAGGCAGCAAGCACAAGTGTCGAGAACAGTTTAGAGGCATGAAACAGAAGGGGGCGTTCTATGGGCTGTCTGTTGGGGATCCCAGAAAAAGAAAGCAGAGCAGCAGGTGAGTTCAGATCCCTCAGCAAGTGTGTGTTGGTGCTAAGGGTTGCTATGGGGTGTTAGGTTAGAAATAAGGGGATCCAGTTTCTGGCAGTGGGAAGGATGGGTCAGGAGGACAAGGCTGGAGCCCAGCAGGCCAGTGGAGATGCTGTTGGTGTGACCGGTGAGAAGTGATGCATCTAAGGTTAGCCACAGTGAAGGAAAGGCAAGAATGAGCAGAGGGATGTCAGGGCTTCCATTGGGTGGGTGTGGGAGAGTGGGGTGAGAAGGAACAGGAATTTGGGGGTGACACAGGGTTTCTCAGCTGAGTGGCTGAAGGGATTACAGAGTCATAAGTGTGGAGAATGTATGTGGGTTGTGATGCCAACAACTTGAGTTCTCAGGAAATTGAGAGGCATCCTGAGATCCCTGCCTTTGGCTCGATGCTTGGGAGGGAAAATCTTTCTAAAGTCTCTGAATGATTGACTCCTTCCTAATGATGAGACAGTCCCAGATGGCCACATTGTGCCCACCTCTTCCCCATCAGATTAGGGACTGGATTTGAAGGAAGAGGAGGTAGTGGCCAGGGCTGCAGGGGCCAAAGCTAGGGATCCTATTTGGAAGCAGTTTCTCAGCATCCATCAGTTGATTTGTGATTTTTTTTCACTCCTTTTCCTCAAAGTGGGCAGAGTCATTTTCAGTCCGTGGGATGTTCTGTGTATTCTAGGGCACTGGACTGGAGCTGGGCAGCTTTTCCAATGTAAGATTCTGCCCCCATCTCTCTCTGGCCTCTCTCTCTCTCTCTCTCTCTCTCTCTCTTTTTTTAATGAGTGTGGACTGGGAGTTGTTATTCCAAAGAAGCATGGGTCTTAGATTACCCAGTCCAACCCCTCCACTTGGAGAAAATGAGGTCCCAAGAGAGAGGGGATGAGACTTGTCCAAGGTCCAGTTGTACATTAATGTCAGAGCTAGGCCTGGATCCAGGCCCCTGATGTGCAGCTGCAAGCTCCCCTGTGGGTCTGTGGCTGACACTCTCCCCGCTGCTTTTGTGGGAGGGGGAGTTGGAGGTGGTGCACTGATGGACATTCAGTCCATCACAGAGCCACATACCTGGATGTCCATAGACCCCCAACTTGGAGGTCCACCCATATCTCTTCTCCCTATCAAAGATGAGCCCACAGACATGAGTGGGGGCTGGGGGCTAAAATGGAAGCAACTGCATCGGTTCCTCTCTTGGTGAAGAGAGAGGAGAGCCCTGTGTGGATGGGCTGAGATACAGTCCACATCTAGCTCCAGTCGATTGCTGCGCTCAAGAGAAGCCTTTGTCTGCGTTGCCAGGGGAACAAAGTTTCTGCCTCCTTTCCAGGCTCTGATTGGCTTCCAGTGGAGCTTGAGCTTTGGTGAATGGAAAAGCCTGTTTCTGCCTACATCTTCCGTGATGTGAGAGGCTAGACTGAAGCGGGGAGCCCCTCAAAATACAGGTTTCTGGGCTCAACTTTCTCAACTAGACAGTAGCTGACTCCTCTTGTCATTCATTCCAGGCATGGTTTGCTCCCGGCCCTTCCTTCTTCGAAGTGCAGGAAAGCTGACCCAAGGGTCAGGGACTTGCATTCGAATTCTGGCACAGCTCCCTCGCCCTCGGCCTCCAGGAGGTCCCTTTCCATCCTTGGGCCTCAGCTTCTCCTTTTGTAAAAAAAAAAAAAAGGAATTGGGGTAACTCTGGTCTTTCTGCCCTGACTTCCTTGACCACCCAGCTCTCAGGCTGCCTCCTGACCTTTTAGAGCCCTCATCTGAGCCCATTGCTCCACTGAGCATGCTGTCTCATGGTTCCCCTGTAAGGTGCAGGTCAGGAGCGGGGCTGCAACCAGCTCTTAGAATTATTTTCTGTTTGCATACCCCCCCTCAAACCTGTTCTAGAAGCTCTACATTCTTATTCTCATCCTGTGCACCTGGAACCAGGTTCAGGATTTGAAACAAAGGAGTAAGGATTTCTACTGCAGGGTCAGGCTGGGGCAGCCTGCAGAGTAGAGCATGCTGGGATGGGTGTGGGCCATGAGGAGAGCCCAGGAACCCTGTGGTCCTGAGGGGCCACATATGATGGCTAGGTGACCTTGGGAGTGTGGCTCAGCTTCCGTTTCCACATCTATAACACAGGAATCATAATGCCACCTCATGGGGTTTTTGCAAAGGTTGAATGGGATGACACCCCTTGATGTCTACAGGCAACATCAAGTCCCCTTCCCCTTCACCCCTTTAAAGGGGGGTGGGGAGCGATATGGAGGAATGTCTTGATTAAGGAGGGGTGCAAGGCTTCGGAACTTGTGGGCCGCTGGTGGGCCTTAGAAATGGCTCATTCCTGACAGGACCAAAAAGCAAGGAGAAGAAAGTGCTGCTTTGGGCAGGTCATGTTTGAATGGGGGAGGCCGTGTGTCAGAGCTAATGTTTGAATAACACTTTTAAGATCCTCCAGGGACCTCGAATGAGGATTTTTCAGATGAGCTGAAAGTGGAGCAAAGTAATGAGGCTGAGCTCACTGGCAGGAAAGTGGGCGGCCTAATTGATACTGGCCATGTCGGTGCGAGCACGCTCAAACCACAGAGGGCTCCGGAGAATGGCCTTACATTTGGGGTGGCAGTTGTCTGAGGCTCCGGGGACGAGGGGGAACATCTGGCAGTGATTCAGCCTGGCTTTCTTGTTGACTCACTAGACCATGGGTCACAGGTAGCATCTTAGGTTATTGTCCTCCAGCACTTGGTTTAACCGTAATCTGGCCTCCCTCACTTCTGGGCTCTAAACGCCACAGCTTGGACTTAGCCCCTGGGTGTGGTAAGGGGCAGGGATAGAGCATTGCCCTGGGTCCTGAGTTGCTGGGGGACCGTCTCTCCTTTGCTTGGCATTGCTTGGGGTCATTGATGAGATGGGTGAAAAGAGGGCAGGAGAGAGGAGGAGAAGAAGAGAGGCTGGTAGGTCCATATGTGGGTGGGGGAATATGTGTCTCTAGTGAGTGGGAAAATGATTCTGGGCCTGCTCGAGTGAGCGCTTAATCAAGGAGGCATAGACTCTTAAGAGACAGATTGCAAAGTAGCTGAGGGTTGGGACTCGGAAGAAAGCTAGCGTGTGTGTGTGTGTGTGCGCGCGCATGTGTGACACGTGGCTCCCTGTGAAAACACAGAAAGTAGAATTGGTGTGTTGTTAAGAGCCGGAAGAGTAATGAACACACTAGAAAATTCGACCCAGACCCTGGTACATGAAGCCCGCTCACATTGGCCTGGCCCGGGCCCTAGGGGGGTAGGTAGTTGTGGGTGCTTTATTGCTCCTCTGAGGGGCTTGGTTTGCATCTTAAGTGCTAGTCCTGCATACACAGATAGGGGCACACTTTCTGGCTTCTCAGTGGGGAGTGCGTCCATCCCTGGATCTTTCTGGTGTGCACGAGGAACGCAGGCAGGGGCAGGGGAGCAGGGCCACGCGGCCCTCGGCTCTTGCCTTTGCCTCCATGACACCTGGCCCTAGCTCCTCTTTGCCAGCTCTCCTTTGACTCCCTTCCTTCTCAGGGCGTCAGTTCCTCCAGGCTTTGTTGAGATGCTTTATTTGTTTTCATTATAAAAGTAGTACAGAGATTTAGAAACACAGGAGGGAAAAAACGGCCCCTGCGTATTGTTGGGCATTTGCCGTGTTTCTGTCCAGCGTTTCTTCATGGGCTAGCTTCCTCCGGAGTGCATCTTGGGCACTTCCCCGTTTTCCACTCCCCAGTGTGGCTGAAGTTGTCTTCTCTCTTGGTCCAAAGGGCCCCATGAAATACACCCCTGACCGACTCCTTGTTCTATTGACAGACCAGGTTGTGCTGTTAGGGATGATTTTTTCTATGTCTTAGAGTGGTGGTGAGGCATCCCTCGAAGGGGATTCCTGGGGCCAAGCCTGCAGGGGGTGCGTTCAGGCATTCGGTCCATCTTGCCGAGTTGCTGTGTCATCTGAAACCCCAAAGTCCAGAGGAGAGCAGGCAGGAGTTGTTGGTTTCTCTCAGTCTGCGGAGTCTATTTCTGTTGTCTCAGGACCCTCCTCTCATCAAGTCCTCCCCACCCGCCCCCCACTCTAAAATGGGCCATGAGAAAGGATGGTGGAGTGAGGCTGCCTGGGTCCGAGGGGGCTCAGCTATTAACCTCCTTAAACGTCTTTCCTCAGCTGTAAAATGGGCATCAGGAGCATGTGCTACTTCACAGGGCTGCTAGGAAGTTTCATCATCTGTGAAAAGGTGTAAGAAGTGTTTAAACACCCAAGACCAGCACTTGAGACAGGTTGCACTGTGATGACAATGGGGAGGCCTAGAGAGAAGAGGAGGCTGGTCTGTGATCACTGAGTCACTAGGTCCTAGTGACTCCGGAGCTGAGCTAAAGCCAGAACCCAGAGTTCCCAGCCTTAGATCAGCGGTTCGCAGCCTGTGGGCGGCGACCCCTTTGGGGTTCAAACGACCCTTTCACAGGGGTCGCCCGATCCATAACAGTAGCAAAATGACAGTGATGAAGTAGCAATGAAAATAATGTTATGGTTGGGGGGTCACCATGACATGAGGAACTGTATGAGAGGGTCTCGGCATTCGGAAGTTTGAGAACCACTGCTCTCGATAGTTCCTTTCCCCATGCTAGGCTACCTCTGGGAATGGTATGGCTTATGGGAGTGGGGTCCCTAAGTTAGATAACATGATGGAGGGGCCAAGTCACTGGAATACAGCTGTTAGCGATGGGCCTCACCCATCATTTCCCTCTCGTTGTTGTCAAGTCCATTCTGACTCACAGTGGCCCTCTCAAACAGTGTAAAACTGCCCCCTTGGGTTTCTGAGCGTGTAACTCTTTATGGGAGTAGAAAGCCTCCTCTTTCGCCGGAGGGGTGGCTGATGGTTTCCAGTTGCTGACCTTATGATTAGCACTCCAGTGCATCATGCACTATGCCACAGGGGTTTTTCTTTTCTTTCTTTTTCTCCGAGTGCTGTCCCTCCTGAGGTCTCTTTCTGGGTTAGCGTTTGGGTACTCAGCCCAGCCCTCTTCCCCAGAGATACATTCAGAGTCTGCTCCAGCCCCCAGGGGTCTCCCTGCAAGTCCCTCGAGAAAGGAGTTTCATCTGGGGTTTTGATTCTGGAGAGAAAGATGAGCTCCAAGGTTTCTTCCCGTCGTGGTCCTGCTAGTTGACTATAGTTGCTGGAACAAATGACCACAGCCTTAGTGATTTAAAATGACAAGGATTTATTATCTTAAATTTCTAGAGGTCAGAAGTCTAGAAATAAGTCTTCTAGAGCCAAAATGAAGGTGTTGGCCGAGCTGCGTTCCTTTGGAGGCTCTAGGGGTGAATCCGTACCCTTGCCTTTCCCAGCTTCTAGAAGCTGCCCACATTACTTGGCTCCTGGCCCTTTCCCAGAAATGACACACTCCAGCCTTGCTCCAGTCCTCACTTCTCTGCTTCTCTGATGCTCACTCTCTCTTTCATTTTAAAGGGCCCTGTGTCGACGGTGAACCCAGCCAGGGGATCCAGGCGAATCTTCCCATCCCAGAGCCCTTCATCTAATTGCATGCACCAAGTAAGTTCCTTTTGCCACAAAGCAACATAGTCCCAGGTTCTGAGGACTGGGGTGTAGACGTCTTTGGTGGGGAGGCAGGGTAGGTGACCAAGGCCAAGGCTTTCCATGAGTGGGTTCCCATACTGCTGGAATTGTGCTGCCAATGTCCAAGATGGAGGCAAGGCTCCGGAAACCCAGCCTTAAGGTGCTGTGCTTACAGACAGACATAAGTATCATCAGATTCTCCATGCTGGGGGGCTTGAAGGAGGAGAGTGCAACAAAGGGGTTTTAAATCAGAGACCAAAACCTCTGGCCTTCAGTGTTAGGACTGGTAGGTGTGGGACCCCCTGTACGGCCCTGCCGCAGAAAACCAAGCAGTCCTCTTCGTACCCAACCATAACTACTGTGTGTGTACAGAAATGCGTGTTCGATATGTGTGCATTCAGGAGCCCTGGTGGTGTTGTGGTTACGCATTGGGCGGTGATCGTGTGGGTGGCGGTTCAAAACCACCAGCAGATCCACAGGAGAAAGAAGCCCACAGGGGGTGGCCATACGATGGCAGTGAGTTTGTTATGGGTGCGCTCATCAGCATCCTACACGAATACTCTTGGAGGGGCCAAGGAACAACTCTTAAAACAGGCCTTTCTGTTCTTGTTCCGAGCAAAATAATTACACAAGTGACTAATTTTATCCCTAATCCCGTAATTACTTTATTATGTAGCTGGTGAGAGGGCCCTGAGCTGTGCCTACGCTGTCACTTTGGCTGCTGGCCCAGTTGGTCTTGTCAGTTGGCATGGCACTCTGCCCTGCTTCTGGCCTGGGCAACCTTGATAGCCAGATTGCTCTAATTCCACTCTGGCCTTGACCAGCTACACTGTGGCATTTGGGTGTGAAAGACCATCTTCCTTGGTTAATCCATGCACAAACACAACTGTCTGGAGAGCAAGGGTCTATGCTTCTGGAATTAAGTCAGAAAGGATCAAGAGATTTGGGTTCTAATTCAACTCTTTCAACTTGCTCCCTAACTTTCAGCAAGCCACTTCCCTCCGGGCCTCAGTTCCCTTACCTGTAAAATGGGGCCCTAGCCAGCATGAGCCTTCCATGATTCTCTGAGGGGAGCTTTGAGACAGAGGTAATTTCTTGCCACTTGCTGGCAACATACCCCATGCATAGCATGAAGATAAGAGTAATAACACATTGAGAAACAACAGTTTTATTATTGAGTGCTTGACATGTTGATGGGTTTTTCATTCCATCCTCAGATGACTCTGTGGCATAGGTTTTGCCGAGGTCAAGCTGTGATTGGTAAAATGAGCCATTCGACAGGAAGTGGCACTGGGACTAAAACTCAAGCTCTTAGCCTCTGCCCTCCACTGTTTTCTAGTGTGTAAACAAATAAAAGGGTAGGGATTTGAACCCAAGCCTGCCTGATCCCAGTCTTGGCCTGCCTCCCAAATCAGGCTTGCAATTTGAATATGTATATTTAAATTTGACATAACAAAAAATAACCCCTTCCCCGCCCCAAAATCTCTGCGTAACTCATAAGGACCCTTTAGGACAGAGTAGAACTCCTGTGGGATTCTGAGGCTGGTAATCTTTTTATTTTAATCATTTCATTGGGGGCTTGTACAACTTTTATCGCAATCCATACATCCATCCCTTGCGTCAAGCACATTTGTACATTTCTTGCCCTCATCATTCTCAAAACATTTGCTTTCTACTTGAGCCCTCGGTATCAGCTCCTCATCCTCACCCCTCGTGAACTGTTGATAATTTATAAATTATTATTTTTTCATGTCTTGCACTGACAAATGCCTCCCTTCAGCCACTTTTCTGTTGTGTCCCCCCCAGGGAGAGGGTTAGATGTAGATCATTGTGATTGGTTTCCCCTTTCTACCCCCACCTTTCCCTTACCCTCCTGGCAATGCTACTTTCATTATTTACCCTGAGGGGTTTTTCTGTCCTGGATTCCCTGTGTTTCCAGCTCTTATCTGTACCAGTGTACATCCTGTGGTCTAGCCGGATTTGTAAGGTAGAATTGGAATCATGATAGTGTGGGGGGGGAGCATTAAAAAACTAGAGGAAAGTTATATGTTTCATCAGTGCTATACTTCAGCCTGACTGGCTCATCTCCTCCCCACGACCCTTCTGTAAAGGGATGTCCAGTTGCCTACAGATGGGCTTTGGGTCCCCAATCTGCACTCCCCTTAATTTACAATGATATGATATTTTGTTCTTTGATGCCTGATACCTGATCCTATCGACACCTCATGATCACACAGGCTGGAGTGCTTCTTCCACGTGGGCTTTGTTGCTTCTCAGCTAGATGGCTGCTTATTTATCTTCAAGCCTTTAAGACCCCAGACACTATATCTTTTGATAGCTGGGCACCATCAACTTTCTTCAACACATTTACTTATGCACTTGCTTTGTCTTCAGCGATTGTGTCAGGAAGGTGAGCATCATGGAATGCCAATTTAATAGAACAAAGTGTTCTTGCATTGAGGGAGTACTTGAGTAGAGGCCCAATGTCCATCTGCTACCTTAGTACTAAACCTATAAATATATGCACATAGATCTATTTCCCCATCGTCACAAATATATTTACATATATACATGCCTGTATTTAGACCTCTATAAGTGTCCTTTATCTCCTAGTTCTTTCCTGTATTTCCTTTTACTTTTCTCTTGTCCTGTTATCATGTCCAGCCTTCATTTGGGTTTCAGAAATTCCTCAGTTACATTACCCTTGATCAAGCCTTACCAGGCCTCCTATACCATCCTCACCATCAATTTTGGTTCACTTGTTCCCTTGTCCCTGGGTTTGTTAACACTACGTCCTTTCCCCATGGAACCATTGGTCCATTGTTTTCTCCTCCAGATTGTTTATCCTGAGTGTCATCTAGATAGACCTGCAGAAGTAATAATATGCACAAAAAAGACAGAGCAAAACAAAGCAATACAAGAAAAGAAAAGAAAACAAAAACAAAACAAATTACCCCCCCAAAAAGCCTATAAATAGTTCAAGGTCTGTTTGTTGACCTTTAGGAGTGTTTTCTGGTGGAGTCTGGTGGGGTGCCGTGCCCTGGCCCCAAAGTCTATTTTTGGTATTCCCTGGGGACTTTTTCCCTCTGTTCCCCTTGCTATTCTGTTGCACTCCCTTAATGTTTCGCCTCGGTGTGGTGGGGTTAGATTGGGCGTAATTCTCACACTGCGTCTCCAATGTTGTCCCCCGTAATGCTATGGGTCAGAGGCTGTTAATCTTTATGGGAGCAGAAAGCCTCATTTTTCTCCCAAGAAGCAGTTGGTGGGTTTGAACTACTAACCTTAGAGCTTAACAGCTCACTAGGGCTCCTTTATGAAAAAAAATGGAGATGATATATGAATCAGAAACTCCAATAGCCCAGTTAGGAGAGTTAGGTCCCTACTTATCTCATCTTCATTTTTCTCATTGATAAAATGAGTGGTGGGACCAGATGGTCTCTGAGTTCTAGGTTACCCTCTGCAGTTTTAGGTTACCTGTCCAGAAGGTACTGAAGGGAAGGAGCCAATCATGATAAGGTCAGTGAGTGGGACCCACTGGCTGTAACTGTCATGCCACCCCCATGAAAACAGGGTCTGGCTCAGCATCTGCCATGGAACGAGAACAGAGAGTGGAGGGGGTCATTTCCAGGCATTCCAAGGTTGCTGCAAAGCCTGGGCTCTCTTAGCTCCCTCAGAAATGAGCGTGGCCACTGGTTTGCTCCAAAGACTGGACTGGACTCAGCTAGGCACCTGCAACCACTGTGAAGTCCTGTAGGGGCTGGTGGGGTTGCCTAGAGATCTAAGCATAATGAATAACAAGCTACTGTGTATGTATTACTGTATGCAATACATGTTCCTTGCAATGTTGTCTTAAGTTCGCTTAACACCATGAGGCAGGGGCTATGGTTTTTCCTGTTTTAGTTAAGTAAACTGAGGCTCAGAAAACTAAGCAATTTTCTCCAGATCACACAGCTAGTGAGAAGTAGAGATGGAGAGTCCCATCTCCAGAGCCAATGAGCTTGGCCTTAGGTTCTGATATTGCGTGGGCTAGAAGAAAGCGCTGGTTTTGAATCTCCACTCTTTGCTTATGGCCTGTATTTCCTTGGACGACTTGCCTTCCCTATCTGAGCTTCACTTTTTCTTCATTAAATGAGTACATTAATACGTGCCTGGTGGGAGGATGTACACTGGTACAGATAGGAACCGGAAACACAGGGAAGCCAGGACAGATGATCCCTTCAGGACCAGTGGTGAGGGTTGTGATACCGGGTGGGTGGGGTGGAAAGGGAGGAACCGATTACAAGGATCTACATATAACCTTCTCCCTGGGGGATGCAAACAGAAAAGTTGAAGGGAGATGTCGGACAGTGTAAGATATGGCAAAATAATAATAATTTATAAATTATCAAGGGCTCATGAGGGAGGGGGGAGCGGGGAGGGAGGGGTAAAATGAGGAGCTGATGCCAGGGGCTTAAGTGGAGAGCAAATGTTTTGAGAATGATGAGGCCAACGAATGTGCAAATGTGCTTTACACAATTGATGTATGTATGGATTGTGATAAGAGTTGTATGAGCCCCCAATAAAATGAATTTAAGAAACCAACAAAAAAAACTTGTCTGGTGGGATTATTTTAAAAATTGGTGCGATGGAGGAGGGGGCCCAGCTTGGCCAATTGATACACTCATTAAGATAATGTTCTACATTCTCATTTGGTGAGTAGCGTGGGGTGTGGGGTGGGTTGTTTAGAAGCTTGTAAGCAGCCATCTGAGATACAGCTAGTGGTTTCTATGGACCTGGAGCACCAGAGAAACCAAAGACTTGTAGAAGAAACGGATTTGCAGGGCTAAGAGTCTACATGAACCGTGGCCTCATGGGCTTTGAGAGAAGTAGATGGTGCCTGGCTACCATTACTGACTGCTCTGGCCAGGGGTACAACAGATGTTTCCTAGACAGAATGGGAGAAATGTACAACAAAACTCGAGTTCCTTGAAAACAAAAATAGACCAGACTTACTAGACTAGAGGAACCCCAGAGACTATGACCCTAGGATTCCCTTTAAACTTGGACTGAAAATCACTCCTGGTGGTCATCAAAAGGCAGAGTGACTCACAAAATTAATACTGTCACCCACAAGTACTGTGCTCACTAAATAGTCATCTATATGAGACCGAGGAGCCAACATTTACCCAAGTCCAAAGATGAGAAAGTAAAGGGGCAGGGGGGCAGGGAGCCAGATTAAGAGAAACTGAAGAACCAGAATAAATAATAACACTGACCCACTATGAAAAGTGTAACCAGTATCACCAAGTTTTTTATATATATATATACATACATATATATATGTATATATATATATAAAACAGAAAACATAACAAAACTAAAACACTGTCAGAGTGATCCTGTACAACAGAGTAGAACTGCCCCCTTGGGTTTCTAAGACGTTTAAATCTTTACAGGGGCGAACATTCTCATCTTTCTCTCTTGGTGCGACTGGTGAGTTTGAGCTGCTGACCTTAGCGTGAGCAGCCCAGTGGGTATGTAGCCCACTACCCCTCCAGGGTGCCTTGATAATACAGATGCAAAGTGTTAAAGGAGAGCCTAATTTGTGATGTCAATTTTCTCGAAAATCATGATAAAAAGCATGTTTTTAAAGCTTACTGGGATGATGTGGGCACAACATGTGGTGGGCTGGTCAATTAAAGCCTTTTATCATTTATTCTCACCCTTACTTCAGACCTGAGGCTCCTGCCACCCAGGTGCACTCCCTGCCACTAGCTCAGCATCTGTGCACATATTATTCATTCTTCTGGGAAGGTGCTGTTTCCACTTTTCACCGTGTACTGTAAGGTAAACTCAATGTGCATTTGCGCTTTAACTGTTTATTTCCTTGAAGATTCTGGGGAGAGGAATATGGGTGAGGCTAGGTTCTCCCACACACCTGTGCTTCAGAGATCATTCGAGAGCAGTGTTGGTGGTGCAGTGGTGTGGTTAGTTAGCTGCCTTCCCGAATTAATTCAAGAAGCTCCTGTGGAGGCAGGCCTGAGGAGAGAGGAGGGCCTCGTGCACCCTGCAAATACTGCAAACCTTTGCTGAAGACGTCATCTCTTTATGCTTAGCAGCTTTGGGGGTGTATGTGAAGTGTACGTGTTTCTTCGCATTGGTTCGCAAACCCAAACTCTCTGCCAGAGGGTCAATCTTCATAGCACGAACCCTATAGGACAGGGTAGAATTGCCCCTGTGGTTTCCGAGACTGTACCTTTTTTAAAAAATCATTTTACTGGGGACTCGTACAACTTTTTTTTTTTTTTAAACATTTTATTAGGGGCTCATACAACTGTTATCCCAATCCATACACACATCAATTGTGTAAAGCGCATTTGTACATCGTTTCTCAAAACATTTTCTCTCCATTTAAACCCCCGACATTAGGTCCTCATTTTTCCCCTCCCTCCCCGCTCCCCCCTCCCACATGAGCCCTTGATAGTTTATAAATGGGTATTTTGTCATATCTTGCCCTGTCCGACGTCTCCCTTCATCCACTTTTTGGTTGTCTGTCCCCCAGGGAGGAGGTCACACACAGTTCCATGTAATCGGTTCCCTCTTTCCTACCCATTCTCCCTTTACCCTCCCTGTTTTGCCACTCATACCACTGGTCCTATAGGGCTCATCCGTCCTGGATTCCCTGTATTTGACTCGTACAACTCTTATCACAATCCATACATACATCATTGTGTCAAACACATTTGTACATTTATTGCCCTCATCATTCTCAAAAAATTTGCTTTCTGCTTGAGCCCTTGGTATCAGCTCCTCATTTCCACCCCCTTCCTACCCTGCTCCCCCCTCCCTCATGAACCCTTGATAATTTATAAATTATTATTATCTTACACTGTCCGACATCTCCCTTCAGCCACTTTTCTGTTGTCCATCCCCCAAGGAGGATGTTATATGTAGATCCTTATAATTGGTCCCCCCTTTCTACCTCACCTTTCCTCTACCCTCCCGGTATCGCCACTCTCAGCACTGGTCCTGAAGGGGTCATCTGTCTTGGCTTCTCTGTGTTTCCGGCTCTTATCTGTACCAGTGTACATCCTCTGGTCTAGCCAGATTTGTAAGGTAGAATTGGGATCATGATAGTGGGTGAGGAGGACATTTAAGAACTAGAGGAAAGTTGTATGTTTAATCGTTGCTGCCCTGCACCCTGACTGGCTCATCTCCTCCCTGAGACCCTTCTGTAAGGGGGTGTCCAGTTGCCTACAGATGGGTCTTGGGTCCCCAAACTGCACTCCCCCAGAGACTGTAACTCTTTGCAGGAGGAGAAAGCCCCTTTCTCCCATGGAGCAGCTGGTGGTTTCAAACTACTGACCTTGAAGTTAGCAGCTCAATTCGAAACTACTATCCCACCAGCGCTCATTATTTTTTCAGTTCTCAGTTTTTCAGTTTCTATTTACTTTGCTTCTTGGTCTTTTGTTCTGTTTTTGTTTTCTACTTAACACTTTCTTAAAAAGCTACTATTTATTTACTATTGATACTGACCACATGCCAAGAATTTGTTAAGCATCTGATATATAATTCTATCCATACAGCCACTCTGGATGGTAGGTAGGATTTTCTTCAATACGCAGCCAGCAGAGAAAATACAGACCCAGAGAGGCCAAGTGACTCATTCAGGTCTTTCCAGCTGGGAGTTGGGGGTTGCTGGAACTGGAGCTCCAGGGCTCCCTAAACCCTGCACTTACCCATTATGCTGCATTGCCTCCTAGTGGTCTCGCTCCATCCATAAGTTTCTGCCTCTCTTGTATTGCTGGTGTCCTGGCGGCACCATGGTTAAATTGTTTGGTCTGTGGCTTGAGCTCACCAGTTTCTCCACAGGACAAAGGTGACAGTCTACTTCTGTCTTAGCAACTCTATGGGGCAGTTCTACTTGGTCCTTTAGGGTCACTATGAGTTGGAATCAATCCAATGGCAGTGGGTTTGGGTTGTGTCACTTCTCTCTCACCAGGCCCACATTCTCATTCTGTCTCTGACCTTGTGTGTGTTCCCTCCTGCTGGAAACTTTGAGTAACTTGGGTAAAGGCCATCTGAGTGGTGAACCTACAGCGCCAGGCCTGTAATTTGCTTCCTAACCATAGTTCTCTGGATTTATAGCTGCCTGCCTCCCAGCGGCTGACAGGATCCCATTCTGCTTCGTGTGGTGACCATCTTGTGGATCCACAGAGAAGCAGCCTAAAAGGGTCAGTCAGTTCCCCAAGGACAGGGGCACTGTAACCCCCAGGAGGGTCAGTGTGGGAGAGATGAGGGCCAGGCTGGCCCGATTGGGTTCCTCCTTGCATGCAGATTTCCTAGTAACAGCACAGAGGCAGAACATGTGATAGAAAACAGGCAGAGAGTTGGTGAATTGTGTTCCAGCAGACCTGCCATTTCCTGACCTTCAGAACTGTCTGAGCTAAATCTCCCTGGGTTGGGGTGATTTGACTGATTTTCTGAGTGTAAGCCAGACTTGAAATATGTCCACTCATCAGCTATCTTTCTCCCTTTCTTTCTTTTAACCTTCTTATTATTGAAAAATTTAAACATACCGAGCAATAGGACAATGTAATCGACTTCCATGAGCCCACTGCTGGGCTTACTTTCAATGTATAGTCAAGGGCCATCTCTCTAGCCAGGTGGAAGTTTCAACTGTTCCTCCGTCACAGCACCAGATCAGTGTGCTACCCATAATAGTTAATAACTAGACAGATACTGGCTTGTTACAAAGCCCTTTCCCTCTCTGGGCCTGTTTCCCCATCTGTCCTAAGGGAGGGTGGTGGTGGGTTAGGTGCTGTCCAGTCTGTTCCGACTCATAATGACCACCCCCCCACCCCACCCCCCGTGTAACAGAACACAACACTGCCTGGTCTTGTGCCAGCCTCATAATTGTTGCTACCTTGAGCCCACTCTTGAAGCCGCTGTGTCAAACCATCTCATGGAGGGTCTTCCTCCTTTCCCCTGCCTTCGACTTTCTCAAGCATGAGGTTATTCCCCGGGGACTGGTCTTCTCTAGTTATAGATCCCAAGTACAGAAGACAAGTCTTGCCATCCTTGCTTTTAAGGAACATTCTGACTGCACCTCTTCCAAGACAGATTTGTTTCTTCTAGCGATCTATGAGACTTGCAATCGTTTTCACCAACACCTTAATTCAAATGCACGGATTCTTCTCTAGTCTGCCTTCTTTAGAGTTCCGCTTCCACATGCATATGACATGATTAAAAGTGCCATACCTTGAGTCAGGCACACCTCAGTCCTCCGAGTGACATCTTTGCACTCGAACAGTTCAAAGAGGTCCTGTGCAGCAGATTTGCACAACGGAATACTGTTGGTTGATTTCTTGACTGTTGCTTGTTGCTTCCATGAGTGTTGATTGTGGCTCCAAGTAAAATGAAATTCTTGAAAAGTACAATCTTTTTCTGTTTATTGTGATGCTGCCTATTGATTTAATGAGGATTTTTTTTCCTCGTTGAGTTGTAGTTTGTCCTGAAGGCTGCAGTGTTTGATCGTCATCAGTGTTTTGAGTCCCCTTGTGTCATAAGCATCTTGTGGTTGTTAATAAGGCTTCCTCCAATCTTGATGCTTCATTCTCATCCTATAGTCCAGTTTCTCAGGTTTTATGCTCAGCCTACAGATTGAATAAGTCTGGTGAAAGGATATAAGCTTGACACACACCTTTCTTGATTTCAGATCATGTGGTATCCTTTTCTTATCAGATAACTTCCTGTTGGCATAATTAAGTGTTCTGGAATTCCCCTTTGTGGTAGTTACATAATTTCATGTCAACTTGATAAATAGGTCTAGGGGTGGAGTTTAGCCTATCAATCGGGTCATAGCCTGATGATGCCTCCTGTGGGCGTGACTTTCTCATGAGGATTCTGGGAACTTCCTCTCTTTCTCCCTCGAGATGACCACGCTCACTCTACTTCACTTTCCTGCTGTTGAGACACTCAGAGAGTTGGAGGAGCCACGTGGAGATGGGACTGAGATGCTTCCATCGCCACTGGATCCACAAGATTTTTCACCCACCAGCCTGTGGTCTTCCTGCATTTGGCATTGTTGCATGTGCTGCGTGAGTCTGAAGAGGAATTTATAGAGTAGGATTGGACATACGGGCTAATGTCGGACATATGGACTTGATCTGGACTGGGCTGGGATGTTTTCTCAATATGCAATTGCTCCTTGGTATGAAGCTCTCTTACACACATATGGGTGTCCCTGGATTTGTTTCTCTAGTCAACTTGGACTAACACACCATTCTTCACAATGTTATTCATAGTTGGTTATTATGATCCACATAGAGCAGCGGTTCTCAACCTGTGGGTCACGACCCCTTTGGAGGTCGAATGACCCTTTCACAGGGGTCACCCGATGCATAACAGTATCAAAATGACAGTGATGAAGTAGCAACGAAAATACTTTTATGGTTGGGGGAGGGAGTCACCACAACATGAGGAACTGTATGAAAGGGTTGCGGCATTAGGAAGGTTGAGAACCACTGCCATCGAGGAATGAATGCTTTTGCATAGTCAAAAAGGTACATGTAAACATCTTTCTGGTATTCCTTGCTTTCAGATAAGATCCATCTGATGTCAGTAAGGATATCCTTTATTCCATAGTCTCTTCTGAATCTGTTTTGAATTTCTGGCAGCTCCCTGACAATGTTCTGCTGCAACTGTTTTTGGATTATCTTTAGCAAAATTTTATTTCCATGTGGTATTAGTCAATTGAACAGGTAGCTGTCACCCAAATTTCTTGAATGCTTCTAGTGCTGCATCAGTTTTTGGAAACATTTCGATTGGTATTTTGTCAATTCCTAGAGCCTTGGTTTTCACCAATGCCTTCAGCACAGCTTAGACTTCTTCTTTCAATACCATTGGTTCCTGACCAGATGCTACCTCTTGAATGGTAGAAGAGTGACCAGTTCTCTTTAGTACAGTGACCCTGTATTCATTCCATCTGCTTTTGATGCTTCCTGCATCATTCAGTATTTTGCTCATCAAATCTTTCAGTATTACAACTCATAGCTTGATTTTTATTTTTAAGTTCTTCAGTTTAAGATATACCGAATGTGTTATTTCCCTTTGGTTTGTCTAAGTTCAGGTCTTTGCACATTTCATTATAATGCTTGACTTTGTGTTCTCAAACTGCCCTTTGACATTTTCTCTTCAGCTTTTTTTTACTTCATTATTGCTTCCCTGTGCTTTATCAGAGTACAAGAGAAGTTTTCCTCGAGGGAAATGGAGTCAATTACTCCATCTGACCATTCTAGCCATATTCCCTTTTATGATATATTATAAATTCTAGTCCTTAAGCCTGTGGTTATAATCCCATTCTGAAGGGAGTTCTCTTATGCTAACAGACAGGATTAAGGTGGCATGTATTTTGAGTCTCTACTAGGGCTGTGCCTCACGTCACCACCCTGTTTCCTTGGGGTATGTATGGTCTGAAGAAGGTAAAAATCACACCTCCATCAAAGCCATTCTTTTTGTGACCTCTTCGTCCTGACTGATGGAGCCCTGGTGGTGTAGTGGTTACACATTGGGCTGTGATCCGCATGGTCGGCAATTTAAAACCACCAGCAACTCTGAGAGAGAGAGAGAGAGAGAGAGAGAGAGAGAGAGAGAGAGAGAGAGAGAGCGAGCTTTCTATTTCCGTCAACAGTCTAGGAAACCCACCGGGGTCGCTATGAGTCAGCATCGACTCATTGGCAGAGAGCTTTCTTCCTGACTGAGTATGCGAAGAAGCAAGACCTGCTTTGATTTTCGTGATTCTGCGGCTGCATTTGGCTTGCCTCTCATGACCTTTGGTTGTTGGGACTTGAGTTGTGAAGGGATTTGATTTGATTTGATTTGATTTGACCAGCTGATTTGATTTCACCAGCTTCCACAGCCTTGTGGAGGAGGAGGGTCTCCCAGTGGACATCTGGATTTCAGATTTGGGATTTAGGTGCACCCACTACCACTTGAGCCATTTCCTTAATGCTTCTTGGACCTGTGTGAGTCGTTGCAGTGAATTGCAGAATATGTTAAATGGTGGTTGATCTCAAGGGTTAATAGAGTGGTATAGCATTTTAGAAAAGTTGGACATTTGGGACATCTTTAATCTTCACCTCCTTGGGACTAGTCTAGTATTAATTTTTCTAAAAGAAATTATTCCCACTCAGAGTCTTTTCTGACATCCACTTTGATCTTTTTTTCTTTCTTGTCTTTTTAATGACTTTTTGCTTTCTTCATATATGATGTTCTTGATGTCATCCAGAGATGTTAATGTTCAGTGCACCAAATCTGTTCTTAAGATGTTCTCTAAATGCAGGTGGGATATACTGAAGGTCAAACTTTGCTTCTCGTGGGCTTTTCATTCTCTTGAGCTTCAATCTGAACTTGCATGTGAGCAATTGGTGGCCTATTCCACAGTCCTGACCTTGTTTGGGCTGATAATATTGAGCTTTTCTATCATCTCTGCACAGATGTAGTTAACTTGATTTTGTTTGAATTCAGGATAGTCCATCTGGCAAGGTCCATGCATACAGTTACTGTTTATGTTGTTGAGAAAAGTTATTTGCAATGAAGAAGTCATTGGTCTGACAAATTTTATCATGGCCTCTCCAGCTTCCTTTCTGTCACTAAGGCCATGCTTTCTAACTACCAACCCTTCCTCTTTGTTTACAATGTTTGCATTTCAATCACCAGTAACTATCAATGCATCTTGATTGCATGCGTGATCAATTCCAGGTAGAAGAGTGTTCTTCAATTTCTTCATCGTTGGCTTTAGTGGTTGGTGTGTAAATTTGAAAGGTAGTTGTATTAACTGATCTTTCTTGTGAGGTTCTAAATATTCTATCAACATATAGCATTGCAGCATTGCACTTCAAGATAGATCTTGAAATGTTCTTTTTGATGATGTATGGGACACGATTCTCCTTTGTCATTGCTGGCATACTAAGCTATATGATTGTCTGGTTTCAAAATTGCTCATACCAGTCTATTTCAGTTCATTAAAGCCTAAGATATTGATCTCTATTCATTCCATTTCATTGTTAACAATTTCAAATTTTCCTGGATTCATACTTCTACATTCCACTTCTGATTATAAATAGATGTCTGCATCTGTTTCTTCTTAATTTGAATCCTTTACCTCATAAGCAAAAGAAGGTCTCAAAAGCATGCTCCATCTACATCATTAAGGTGATTCTACTTTGAAGAGTCAAAGCTTCCCCAGTCATATTTTGAGGGCCTTCTAACCTAAGGGACTTATCATCTGGCGCTATATCAGACAATATTCCACCACTATTCATGAGGTTTCAGTGGCTAATCCCTCAGAAGTGGACAGTATTTATTCTTCCCAGTCTGTTCTTAGTGTGGAAGCACTGCTGAGACCTGTTCACCATGGGTGACCCTGTTGGGATTTCAAATATTGGTGAGCTAACTTCCCGTCTCAGTAATAGGTAAGACATCACAGTCTGACAGATTGACAGACAGGTGGGGACTGAGGGGTAGGACAGATCATTTCCATGAGATCTTGTGTGCTACCTGCATCGAGCACACACCTGATGTCCCGTGTTTACACCCATGTGCTGCCATTTATTAGCTAAATGCATTTAAGCCAATTCTGTCTCAGGGTTCTTGTTTGTAAAATGGGGGTTCTAGTGCTGACTTCCAGGGGGTTGTTGTGAGCATTGAAGAAAGATAAAGTAGCTGTTTTGTTTCCAAAGCTCTTATTTCTATTTTTAATATTAATTTCTGGTGGAAGAATCCATCTACTTCAAAAGTGCAAAAATAAATTGAAATGGACTAAACTTCCAAGCCTTAGGATTCAGTGTGTTTTTGGTTATCTGTTGGTCCCAGTCAGCAGAGAGTCCTCAGAGGCTCAAGAACAAAGCCAATGCCCCAAATGTGGAGTGGAGGCCATTCGGGCTGACAACCCCCCCCCCCACCCCCACCCCCCACAAGTGGGCGCCATAACCCCAGCAGCCCTAGAGGAGCTGGCCAACTGCTCCCTACCTCAGGGGAAGAGCCCAGAGGTGGAGAGAGTGGCACTGTAGGGTGTCCTGTTGCTAGGAGCCCCCAAGAGGCAGCAAGAGCCAGTTGCCTAAACTGGGAGGGAGTGATGGGGCTGGTGTGGAGATGCGAGGCACGTGGCCCCAGGTGAATCTTTATGGGATTCTGGCTGGGGGATGATCGAGCATGGGTGAGCTCAGCTTGGGGGGAGGACGCTCCATGGTGCACAGCTCTTTAGAACCAGGGGCTCAGGATCACGAAACTTCCTCAGTTGGGGAAGTCAGATTTACGTTTTCCTTCTGACTCACCATGTGACTAGTTCGCGAGTGCTAGGCTGCTCCACTTGGCTGGACCTCGGTTTCCTCATGTGGACAGTGGGTCTAAGAATGCCGGCGTCATAAGCCATTGTGAGGAACAGGTGAAATGAGTAAAATATTCTGCAAAAATAGAGCTAGCGTATAAAGGTGAGAGAATTCACCCTCATTTCTATATGATAATAAGATTTATTGGATTGGACCCGTTTCTGCCCCCCTCCTCCCCATGAGTTAGCTTCGTGGTTGGGGAAAGGCCTTACTTACACTGTAATGACCTATGTCTTGGGACTGGGAGGATTGATTGGGCCTCGAAGTAGTGATATGGCAAGGGGCAACTGAGGCGAAGTTCAAAGCCAGAGAGGCAGAGAGAGTTGATGAGAGAGTGCTGATTCTAGGAAGGGCTTTGAATGGCTTAGGCCAGAAGCTGTAGTGAAGGGAGGGCAATGAGTATTTCTTGTTTACACACCGGAAAGTAAGCAACAAAACCAAACCCAAACAAGCGAAATAAAAATAATTCTGTTATCACGGAACATATGATAACATTTTGTACAGATATCCTCCAGTTTAATTTTTTTCCATGGACACTCATGCTTATTTTAATATAAATTGAATCACATGTAATATATTGTTTGCACCTACCTTTACTTATTTATTTTACTTAGTATCATGTTGTGGGCATGGTTCCATAGCAACATACAGATCTGAAGCATTATTTTTAACACCAGCACAGTGGTCCAGCTTCTATAAGTATGTGTCACTGTGTATCTAATATAACCATTATCTTGAGGCATAAATATTAATTCCAATTATAGCTGCCTTATACAATGATCAGCTCAGTGTTCTTACAGCTCTCTCACTTTTTTACTGTTTTATTGTGTTTTAGGTGCAATTTTGCATAGCACGTGAGGTTCCCATTTGGCAGGTTTTGTACCCATTATTCCGTGATGCTTGTTCTAATTCTCACAACAGGTCAGCACTATCATCCCTTCTGTTCTGGGTCCTGGGTCCATTGACCTAGCTTTCTTGTCCCTCCTTGCTGCCTCATTTTACCTTTGAGTAAATGCTGACCATTTGGTCTCAGAGTTGCTTCTTTCCGAGAGCACATGACCCGTGGGTGATAGTGTTGATTTTATAAGCCAATCTCTTATTTGGCCAAAAGGTGACCTTCAAAGAGAGCTTCAGTTCCAAGATCCAAGATTAGGTTAGGGTGACACACTTGGGGCTTCCTCTAGCCTTTATTGGTCCAGGGCATTGGCCTTTTTTTTAGGAATTTGAATTTTGTTCGACATTTTTCTCTTAGTCTATCTAGGACCTTCTGTTGTGTACTTGGTCAGAACCATCAGGAGTGGTAGCCGAGTAAATACCATTACATCTTGGGGAATACACATCGGTTCCCTTAGGATGAATTTCTAGAAGAGGGCTTACAGGTTAGAAAGGAATGCCCACTTGTAATGCTTACCATGCCCTGTCCTCCTGGAAGATGGCCCCAGCTGATAGCTGCACTGACAGTGTCCGAGTCTGCTAGGGCACGGGGTACTCCATGCTTTTAACTGGTGTGACCTTGGAGATAGGAGGTTTCCCTGAATGAGAAGAAGCCCTGGCGGCCACTCGGAAGGGACTTTCCTGGCCTGGGCTCTGCTGGGTTGAGCTGCTCTGGGCCCTCTTCATTTGGAGAGGCTTTGCTGGTTTGGGTTGGGCTACTGGCTGGGTAGGCTGCCCTGGCCAGACCAGACAGTCTTGTCCCTGGTGTGACTCTGCTTTCTGTTTGGTGTGAGCAGCCCGGCCAGTCTGAGACATTCATTCGGGAAGCCTCTCTGGCCATGCGGCAGACTTGTGCACGCACGCACGCATGCAGTAGGTAGTGATTCGCCAGAGGTGGTACAGCAGTAGCTCTGACTGAGTGAAACTGTTCACCGTCTTGTCACTCTGCCTCTAAAAATAATTCTTGCCTGTTCCAAGTGACTGCACTGCCAGGCGTCTGGCAGTCAGGCACCTTTGCCTATGGCCATGCAAGGGAAAGCACACACGTGGAGGGTGTACGTGTGTCTATGTGTGCATGTGTGTAGGCAGGGTGGCATCTGGGAGTCTCTTTATTGGTCAATCTTTGAGCCAGGAACTGGGGGGTGGTGGTGTCATGTGTGTATGTGTATGTGTGTGTATGATAAACAGTGGATCAGGCTCCTCCTCTTCTACCCTCTCCTGACGGGACAATCTGTCTACTCTTTGGAAGCTGCCAAGACAGCTGGTGGGGCAGTGGTGTCTTTCAGAACAATGTGCTCATTCTCTGTTGAACAAGGGAATAGAGAGCAGTAAGGGTGGTGGTCGGGGAGCTCCAGAAACACTATGTATGGCAAGGGAGCAGGCTCTGGGAGGGACACTTAAGATTTAGCTAAGCAACAACTGTATCCTACGAAAGCCCATTTCACTTTGTTAAATGGTTAATTTAGGAACCCTTTGCTGGTTTGAGCAGCCCCGGTGGCATAGTGGCTACCCATTGGGCTACTAACCTCAAGGTCAGCAGTTCAAAACCACCAGCCATTCCTTGGGAGAAAGATGGGGCTTTCTACTCCTGTAAAGAGCTACAGTCTCAGAAACTCACAGGGACAATTCTGCCCTGTCCTGTAGGGTTACTATGAGTCAAAATCAATTTAAGAGCAGAGGGTTTGTTTTGTTTTTTTTCGGTTTGTTGGTTTCGGTGCACACCTTGTGGCACGGTTGGTTAAAAGTGAGGCTGCTAACCACAAGGTCAGCAGTTCAAATCTACTAGTTGCTCCCAAGGCTGTCTGCTCCCACAAAAATTTACAGCACAACGGTAAGGATTTACAGCCTTGGAACCAAAAGGGGCAGTTCTACTCTCTCTGATGGAGTTGCCATGGGTCACAGGGGTTTTGGGTGGTTTGAAGGAGCCCTGGTGACCTAGTGGATTCATGGTGGGCTGTTAACCTCAAGGTTGGCAGTTCAATACCACCAGTCACTCTAGAGAAAGAAAGATGAGGGTATCTGTTCCCACAGGAGTTACTGATTGGAAACCCTAAGGAGCAGTTCTGCCCCGACCTTGGAGGGTGGCTATGAGTTGGAATAGAAACCGTATCACCAGGTCTTTTTTCCATAATCTTGCTAAGTGGATTCAAACCACCAACTCAAACCCAAACCCAACCCACTGCTATGGAGTCCATTCTGACTCATAGCGGCCTTACAGGGCATTGTTGAACTGCTCTGTAGGGCTCTCAAGGCTGTAAATCTTTCTGCAGAAGCAGATTGCCATATCTTCTGCTAAGAAGCTGGTGGGTTTGAACTGCCAAACTTTTGGTTAGCAGCTGTATGCTTTAGCCACAGTGCCACCACAGCACAAAAACCAACCAATCCAACAGACAAACTCACTGCTGACCACTACAGCTGACCATTCTGGTCAGGGTCACAATAGAACATCCTGGGCAGAGAGGGAGAGGGGAAAAAAGAACCCAAAGACCCAAATTCAAAAACCACACTTACTGGTTTGATGGAGACTGGTGGAATCCCCAAGCCTGTGGCCTTCAGACACCTTTTAAGTCTGGCACCGAACCACCCTCCCCCCTGGGAATCTACCTTCAGGCAAACAATGACTGGCTTATGAAATGAGTAATACCAGGGAGGGATGGAATCCTCGGGACAGTCATCTGTAGGAGGCTCAAAGCATTTGCCCAAAAACACAGCTCAGAAAGCAAGAAGGGGCAGGAAAGAAGGATGAATGGAAATGTGCACACAGGGAGCAAGCAGGAAGAATGCTGTCACATAGAGAGGACTTACAACACCACAAAACAAAATGTGTTTCAATCGTTGGATGGAAAATGGATGTGCTCTAGACACTTTTATAGAGTCAACAATAAAAATGTAAAAAATTAAGCACACCAGACTGTGTGATCACGAGGTGTCAAAGGGATCAGGCATCAGGCATCAAAGAACAAAAAACCATATCATTGTGTGCTCACCTTCCCGATATAACCGCTGAAGACAAATAGGTACATAAGCAAAAGTGGTGAAGAAAGCTGATGGTGCCTGGCTATCAAAAGTTATAGTGCCTGGGGTCTTAAAGGCTTGAAGGTAAACAAACTGCCATCTAGCTCAGAAGCAACAAAGGCCACATGGAAAAAACACACCAGCCTGTGTGATCACAAGGCATTAAAGGTATCAGGTAGCAGGTGTCAAAGAACAAAAAATCATATCATTGTGAATTAAGGGGAGTGCAGATTGGGGACCCAAAGCCCATCTGTAGGCAACTGGACATCCCCTTACAGAAGGGTTGTGGGGAGGAGACAAGCCAGTCAGGGTGCAGTATAGCAACGATGAATCATACAACTTTCCTCTAGGTCTTAAATGCTTCCTCCCCACAAGTATCATGATTCTAATCCTACCTTACAAATCTGACTAGACCAGAGGATGTACACTGGTACAAATAGGAACTGGAAACACAGAGAATCCAGGACAGATGATCCCTTCAGGACCAGTGCTAAAAGTGGCGATACCGGGAGGGTGGAGGGAAGGTGGAGTAGTAGAAAAGGGTAACTGATTACAAGGATCTACATATAACCTCCTCCCTGGGGGACGGACAACAGAAAAGTGGGTGAAGGGAGATGTCGGACAGTGTAAGATATGACAAAATAATAATAAATTATAAACTATCAAGGGTTCATAAGGGAGGAGGAAGCGGGGAGGGAGGGGGGAAATGAGGAGCTGATTCCATGGGCTCAAGTAGAAAGCAAATGTTTTGAGAATGATGATGGCAACAAATGTACAAATGTGTTTGACACAATGGATGTATGTATGGATTGTGAGAAAAGTTGTATGAGCCCATAACAAAATTATTTAAAAATTTTTTTTAATTTAAAAAATAGTCATATAGTGGCTACTCACTATCACATCAGTGCAGGAAACCACAGGGTATGTCCTTCGAGGTCCCCATGTGGAGCTTATACTTTGCAGCCCCAGCCGCAATGCTTCAGCACCCCAGGAGCCAGGCCAGTGGAGGCCTGTGTCCAGATTCTGTCCTGTGCTTCGCAGCCATTGTGCCTGGATGTATGCTACCTCCTCAGTCCAGATCATCCCCTCCCCTCTTCAACGCTGGCCTGAAATGGCACCGCTTCCTCAGAACCTTCCTTGACACCTGCGCTCCTCTGGTCTCTTCTCTGAACCCCCCAGAGCACATCACTGGTTTGGCCCAACCTTCAGTGCTTTCTGCCTCCTGGCGTGGTTGGTTGGTGGTGTCTTTCTTTTGGCAAACTGTGAAAGAAACTATTAGGGGAAATGACTATGTTTTCTAGAAACTTCTCCCCCAAGCACACTGAGGGAGCTCAATAAATCCCACAAACTTCTGCACTGTCGTTTTGGGAATACAGAGACAGATAGTGTAGGCCCCCTATTCTCAAGATGCTCACAGGCTCACGTGGAAGTCTGACTCATACCCAGAGAATCATTGAAGCCAATGGTTATTTTGGGCAGGAAGATCAAAGACACAGGGGGCCCAGCTGGCCAGGGGAGTCCAGTCGGAGCCGCCTAAGCAGAAGGCTGTGTTTACACACAGAGATGCTTCTTTGCCCGGCCTGGCCTAGTGCAAGGAGACGGGAACATCTCGACATTGCTGCCTGGCTGCCACGTGAAGTTTGGGATTAACCGGGTTGCAGTGGCTGGTGGAGCAGTCTGCTCCCTGCATATGGGTCCATGAGGAGAGGGCTGGCTGCATGGGCTGCAGAGCAGGGCCAGCTCCTGGAAGGGGAGTGTGGTCTGGGTGGTACCAGGGCTGGGGACGGGAATGAGAGTGCAGAAGAGTATCTGTGGCCTAAGCAATGGAGGCAGGGGACTTCTGTGGGGCCTGGCTTAGGTCTGGGAGGAATGGAGACCAGTCTTTGCTTGAAATGGAAAACCCCAACCAAACTTACTACCATCGACCCTACAGAACTGCCCCTGTGTGCTTCCAAGACTGAAACCCTTTACGAGAGTGGAAAGCCTTGTCTTTCTCCCTTGGAGCTGCTGGTGGTTTCAAACTGCCGACCCTGCAGTTAGCAGCCAGCAATGTAGTCCACTAAGCCACCGGGGCCCCCTTTTGAAATGGAAAGAGGGTTGAAAATAGACAAAATATAGAATAGCTTCCTTCCTTCAGACTCCAATACTAAGAGCATCTCACATTCTGAACATCTCTGGCATGTCTTCATCTCTGTATTCATTTCCCCCTAAAAAAGAAAACCTTTAAAAAAGGAATTTCTTTATTGACATTATAAATGTGTACAGAAAAGCACACAGACCCTAAGTTTACACATTTATGTGTAACTCCCACCCAGACAAGGAAGAGAACATGCCAGCATCTCTAAGGACATTTGTGTTGAACCAAAGATGTGCAAGATTAATGGTGAGAAAAAGGCAGGCTTTGGACTCAATCATGATGCCTGGGGTTGAATCCTGGCACCATCACCTACTAGCTGTGTGGCTTTGGATCAGTGGCTTAACCTCTCCGAGCTTCAGTTTCCTCCTCTGTAAAATCGAGGTGGGTGTTCAATATCCGCCTTACAGGACAGTAAAAGTTTTGAAATGGAAAATATAGGCACAGTGTGAGGCACAGTGGCAGCAGGGAGTGACGGCCTTGCAAAGACGGAGGCGCTGGCTGCAGCATCTTCTGGGGCACAGGCACCCACACTGCGTTTCTCCCCTCTCCTCTCACTGCACCTCGCCTCTGTGATACCCTTCAAGATCTCTCTCCTGTAAGGAATCCGTGATGCTTTGATGATGCAATCCTCAGCTGACACATCAGGTGCCTGATGGGAGGCGGGGTAGAGATCTGTATCCAGTGGGAACAGGTCCAGCTTTTGCATATTCAGGCCCCAGAAGTGTGATGGCCTCCTGGGAGAGGGAGGCCTGCTTTCCCAGGGAGCTGCCAGAAGCCTGGAGCCCATTAAGCAATGCAGCTGAGGTAGAGGGTTTGGGCAGCGGAACTCGACCTCAGGAGTGCCCTCATATCCTGGAGGAATGCCTGCCTCCCATTTGCTCCCAGGCCTCTAGCCCTGGGAGTGAAGATGGCCCAGTCTATGAGCTGGGGGCCCTTGTGGTGGGTAGGATGAAAAGTGGTTTCTGCACCGAGCTCGCAGTGGAATGATAATTTAAAATAATCCTTGGGCAAGTCACTGCCCAGGGAGAAGAGGGAGGGGCAGAGAAGAGGGCATTTCTAGCTGAGAAGGTTGGTTACTAAGAGGCAAGGATCAGGGAGGACTTCCTGGAGAGTGCCTGGGAGAATGGCCATGGGAAGGGAAGAGAGGAGCTCCCAGGGAGAGAGCCAGGGCACCCCACTTTGCACTGGGGGCTGCGGCACCATGCTGGGAAGGGCGTGGTTGAGAAACCCGATGAGTCAGGTTGTGAAGGATCTGGAGAGTCAGGCCAAAGGGTTTGAGTGGCTTCATTAGACAATGGGGAGCCCCCTCAGGGGACACCTGGTGCAGAGCTGAGCAGGGACAGCTTCCCTGTGACAACTGGCCGAGCTGAGTGGTCTATGAGCTCAGGGCTGGTGGCACTCCTGAGGAGTCAAGGTGGGAAAGGGAGCTCCGATTGCCAGGCTCCACGCTAAGACCTCCAGGATAGCATGCTTGGGTAAAATGCAGTCCGAGAGGAAGGCCCTCGGCCCGACGATTGACATCGGGTCTGCAACAATAGACGGAGGCATAGGAACAGTTGTGAGGCCCGTGTAGGACTGTGTAGGGTTTTGTTCTGTTGTGTGACCCTCAGAGCAACAACATCTTCGTACCCGCTCTAAGAGGTCATGTGGCTAGATAAAATATTGTCCCCATTCTACAGAGTTTCGCACTGAGGTGCAGAGAGGTGAAGGCCTGGCCCAGTGTCAAAAAGTCCCCATCTTAATGAGCATGCCCATTCCTGCCCTTAACTCCCTCCCCAGAGGTTACCAATACCCTGAGGCCCTTCAATGGGACACTGGAGATGGAACAGTGTTTTGCGCTGTGCAGCCCGGAGGCGGCGTCATCATTCCACACTAGACTCTGACCAAACACAGGAGTGCGTGGTTCCCACAGTCTGGGCTTGGAGATTCCAAGGGCGAGAGAGGCCCCTGGGGACTGCCCTGTTTCTGGAGGCTTCCTGGAGAGAGAGGAGGAAGGGAAAAGGGGGCAGATAAAGTGGGGAGGTTCCTGCCAGGCAGAGATTGCTGCCTGACCGTCCTGCCTGCTCCCAGTTGCCAGACACAGCCAGCCTGCAGTGCCTTCCAGAGAGTGCCAAGGATCAGTGAAAACAGCTTTGTCAGGCAGAATGTCCAGGCCTGCAAGTCATGCTGCTTTGGAAAAATTGGCTCCAGGAGGTCCCTCTGGGCTGGCCAAGTTCAAGACTGCCTGAGGCTGTAGCTCAGCCCACCCAGGCCTTGAGACCCTATGGGGCAGGAGCCAGAATGCCCTGCAGCTCTCCTGCCCTGGGATGCCCTCCTCAGGAAACTACTTCTGAATCCCATGGACCTGGCGAGGACCTCCGAGAGCTAAACCTGTGCTGGCCCAAAGGAATGTAATGGAAGCCACAAATGTGAGCCACTTCTGTCAACTTTCTTTAAATGCTAAAGTTGTTGTTAGATGCTGTACACAACAGAACAAAACACTGCCCAGGCCTGCACCAGTCTCATAACTGGTATGCTGGAGCCCATAGCTGCAGCCCCTGTATCTAAAGGTCATTCCACTTTAAGCAAGCCCAATGTCCTTCTCCAGGGACTGCTCCTTCCTGTGAGGCAGAGTCTCACCAGTCTTGCTGCTAAGGAGCATTGCCTGCACTATTCCAAGACAGATTTGTTCATTCTTTTGGCAGTGCATGGTCCTTTCAATATTTTTCACCAATAACATAATTCAAAAGCATCGATTCTTCTTCGGTCTGCCCCATTCATGGTCCAGCTCTTGGATGCAAATGAGGCACTTGAAACGATCACAGCTGGAGGAGCCCTCGGGAGAAAGTCTGGGCATTCTACCCCCCTAAATGTTGGACTTGAGGGCAATGAGAATAAGTGGCCTAACGGACGACATGCTGAGCTGCTAAGGTCAGAGGTTTGAACCTACCAGCTGCTCTGTGGGAGAAGTATGAGGCTGTTCACTCGCGCAGATTTCACAGTCTTGGTAACCTACAGGAGCAGTTCTATCCTATCCCATGGAATCCTTATGAGTCAGATTTGACTTGATGGCAGTGAGTTTGTCCTTGGACAGCTTTGCTTTTGAACACTTCAAAGAAGTCGTGTGCAGCCGATTTGCTCAATGCAACACCTTATTGGATTTCTGGACGGCTGCTTCCATGGCCATTGATGGTGGTCCAAGTAAAAGGGACTCCTTGCCAGCTTCCGTTTTCTCACCAGGAATCATGATGGTGCTCCAGCGGCACACATGGCTTCTTGCATCACAGCAACACATCACTACAATACAACAGAGTCACAGCCAAGTGGTCGAAAATTTCTAATAGCCACGCTAAAAAGGCACAGGTGAAAGGCATCTTTAACCAAATGCATCTAAATTACTACTTCAATGCAAAAACTATTCATGAGAGGTATGACATTCTTTTTTATTTTATTGACTTTTCAAAATCCGGTGGTATGTTTTATATTCATAAAAGCCAAATGTATTGCTGTCCAGTCAATTCTGGTAGATAGCCACCCTATAGGAGAGAGTAGAACTGTCCCCTAGATTGTCCAAGATTCTAATTTCATGAAAGCTGATTGCCACATTTTTCTCCTGCGATGCAGCTGGTAAGTTTGTACCCCTAACCTTTTGGTTAGCATCTGAGTATTAACCTCGCATAGCGCATCTCAGTTTGCCCAAGTACATTTCAAATACTCAGTAGCCACTGGTGGCTGGTGGCTAACATGTTGGAAAGCACAGAGCCTAAGGGTGAAAGCTCAGGGCTGGGCATCATATCCTGGTCCAGCTATTTTCTAGCTGGTTGGGCTTTGGGAAAAAGTCATTAACCCCTCTGAGCCCCAGTAACTGCAGCTGTGATAGGGGTTAATAGCTGATCCAGGAAATGTGTCAGGATCAAATAAATGAATGCCTGTCCAGTGCCAGGCACAGAGTAAGTGCTCAGAAAATGGTGGTGATTAATCTTATAGCACCCTTGATGTATTATTGGCTTAGGTGTCATTCTCCCCCACTGGACTGATTATGAATTCAAGGGCAGGGACGGTGTCCATTTCCTCTCGCCATTCCCATGTGAGCTTACGGAAGGAAAAATTAAATCCTTGGGCCAGGAGTGCTTCTCATCCAACCCAGTCCACTAAGGAGCCAAAGATCCCTAGTGGCTGGTCATCCTGGGAGCCCTGGACTACCTGGGGGTGACCTGAGCAAGTTGCCGCTTTGCTCAAAGGCCTCAGTTTCCTCCTGTGAACCATACAGGGGCGGAGAAGGAAATCTCTGAGTGGCTTCGCCCGCTGCCTTTGGTTCTGAGTCTCAGCCTCCCCCACACAACACCTCCACCCCCCAAGTGGCCTTGCTGGGCTGGGACTGACACACTGTGCTTTGTCTTCCCAGGCAGAGATGCAAATCACTTCTATCCTTTCCAGGCTTTTCTGTATCCTGGCTCTTTTGCAGCAGCAAGCCCTCCTCCAGTTAACATCGAAGAGGGAAGGCTTGCTAGTACCTCCTAGGCAGACCAGGGAGGGGATGAGACTGGGCAAAGAAAGTCAGGAGGTTTAATGGGGTCCTTCTGTCCCTTCTCTTCGCTTCTGCCAGCATGTGCTGCCCGCCCTGCAGCAGCTCAGTGACCGAGTGGGGGCAGGGAGCATTTCTTCCTTTATGGGTGAGAAAACAGAGGCTCAGAGAGACCAGATAACCTGTCCAAGGTCACACAGAGAGACGTGGTAGAGCCAGGACAAGAAGCCGAATCCCGAGCAACAGGAAGAGAAGAGCCTCTCCCTCTTTGTTGGGTGTTCCCTTCTTTCTTCTTTATCTTTCTGAAAACTTTGTGTTGTGGTTTTGATGAAAGTTTACACAGCAAATCAATTTCTCACCCAACAACTCATCCACTTTTTTGTCTTGTGACATTGATAGCAATCCCCACAATGTAACAGTTCTCTTCCCACATCCTTCCTGTGAGCATGTTTCCATGCATCCTTCTTTCGTACCCTCTCCTGCCTTCTGTGCCTTCTTGCCCAAGGGTCACAGAGGCCCCGACCTCTCATTTCACCTGCCCCCTGGCGTTTCTCCATGAGGGCTTCTATGAGACTTGGTATTGAGGTAGGTCCTCTCAAGGCACCTCAGTTGCCCTATCAGGGGAGTGAAGGGTGCTGAGTAATGGGGCGAGTGATGTCAACTGATGCCTATAGGAACCATGTGTTCTGTAAAGACAACACCTTGATTACCCCTACACACTGCATCCCCAAACTTCTCTGGAAAGATTTGTTTTGAGGTCAAGGAGCGTTCCTGGTCCAGGGAGTCAATATTACTTAGCATGTGTGACCTTGGGCAAGCCACACTTCATCTGGGCCTCAGTCTGCCTATTTATAAAATTAGGAGCAATGATCTGATAAAGTGTTGTGGAGATCACCT